>NC_036458.1:18439217-19103637 GCF_002775205.1 Xiphophorus maculatus | reverse complement strand
TCGTGGACTGGACGGCTTTAATTATGACCATTTCTTGGAGATTACATCCCCATTGATCTGGTACCGAAATGAAAACACATCCACTGGGGCTCCCATATTTGAGCTGTAGGTATTCCCTTGCTGTAATAACAGATCATTTCCTCCTCGTTGCATGAAATTACATCAGGAAGTTAGTTTTTGAAAGGTCTTTTTTCTTATTCTTGTCTGAAATAAGTCAGCAGGTCCAGGTAGCGGTGAAGGAGAACATCTTGGAGAGCAGCATGTTTTGTGTAAAACAAGCAGGGCAGTCCTGTTAACACATAATTGCTTTGTTGCTCGGTTACACAGGTTACAAAGGCCATGCTAATTAGATCATGAGTGAACAAGGGCACACACATCGAGGGCGGTGGGTGGATCTGCTTCTTGTTTCCTGTGTCTGTACAACACAGCTTTAAAAATGGAAAACTATGCAATGATTAGAATTAAAAATATATATAAATATTCTCTGGTAAATACATTTTTGAACTACAAAATTTTAGACTGGCTAATAATAACACTGGTTGGATAGTGATGAAAGGATTTCCACAGTTTAAAGAAAAAACACACTTAGGTAAAATATTGTTAATTCAGGTTTTGTTTGGGTCGATGACATCACAAGAGGCTGAGGAATCAAGCTAATGAGCTTGGAATCAGGTGGACGAGCAACTTTTGACGGATCCTGACAAATATGATCTGCATTTGAGTTGTATGGGGTTTAGTCTGTTTCCATGGTTTTTTTGGGAGCAGGTTTCGCTTGCAAATATGATGCAAAAGTTTATCTGCAGCATTTTTAAAAAGAGACGACATGAAATTAAAGAGGAAAACTTTTAATTTCCTCTTAGCTGGAATAACCTTTTTATCCCTTCATGTCACCAGGTGCATATGCATGTTGATGGCTTTTTTTTAAAAATAAAGTAATTTTTATCCAAATTATAAAACAAGTTACAAAAAAATAACAAAGCAAATAGAAAACCTGACCATGACAAGATGTTCTAAGTTTGACTGACTGTGCCAAAGTAGAAGCTTTAAAAACTTTACATCCTAATTTTTATTCTACACAAAAGTGGAGGAAATGTTCAGTGAGCACATTCATTTTCGCACTGTTTCAACAATCTGACGCCAAACGGCCTCCTACATGCATGGCTCTCCAGTTAGAAAGTCCCAGAAAGCTTGAATAGCTAATTGGCAAGGCACCAATTCAAAATGTTATTGAGCTGTCAGACTTTAAACACGAGTGCATCCGTTTTTATGATTAATTGCGACTGGGGATGTTTCAAAGGTGACGAGGTGAGCGTCACGGCGGAGGACTGAGAGTTTCAACCAGCCAGTGTTTCTTTCAGGAATAATTGGTTCTGGATGGTTTTTATTGGCGGTAGGTGTAAGAGTGAGGAGTGATAAAACCTGTCTGTGTTTAGTAGCCATTGAGAATCACTTCAGCCTACTTTGAGAATCTAAACCATCAAACTTAAGATAGATGTTGCTCTGACATTTTTGTAGTCTTGTCCTGCAGCTCAATAAATCGTTGTAAATAGAAACATTCAAAACCCTCGAATCACTTTAGTAAATGGGCATAATTCTACATCCTGTGTGTGGTTTCCCATTTCTCCCAAGGACCATGTCGCCAGGGCATTTTATATGAGCCGTTGTTGGAAAAACATCTACAGTGAAAGGAAGCAGCTAAAAGTCTCTCTCTTCTACTTGTAATCTATCCAAGTTTTACTTGCGCTACAAAAACATAGGTTTTTAAATGTTCTATAATTAGTCACACCCTTCAAACTACAGATGTTTCTCACAACAAAATGGTTGGTTGTAAAAAGACACTGCCAGTTAATCTTGCTCGTGTCGTAGATGGAAGGGAAGAAAAATATCAATATACAGAACAATCCATCATTCATTTAGCTAGTACACTTGGAAAAAACAACTTGAAACTGCCGCTAAGCCCATGCAGGGGAAATGTTTGGACAGATTGGTTATAATAATGTAATTTGAGGACCTCAGTAGATAGATCTAATGGACAGACAAGCATAAAAAAAAAATTAAAGTATACGCTGGGAACTTGTATGCGCTTAAACAACACTTGAGTTGCCTTAAAAGGTCTGTCTGCTGACTTGTTTGTTGTCTTTCACTGCATTCTGGTCTCATTTCTCAGAATCTGGGAGAAGAAAGTTTTGAGCTGAGATGGTTTTTGATGGGTGAGGAGAAATGCATTTTCATGAATCTCTTGTTTTCCGCAGAGGATCTTCCGGAAAAAGTACGCATTCAGCTCACTCTTCTCTTTTTTCTTATTGCCACAAAGCTGCAACGCATTCAATAGATTCCTGGTTTTTCACTTTACAACATTTCAGAGTTGTGAGTTACAGGTCCAGATGGGCCTTCATTACCTATGTATGGCATCATGGCATTTCTGTTTTGGAGAGATGTAACTCCTAAGGCTCTTTTTATGTTAGCTGTCAAAATGACATATTTGCACTGAAAAACAATGGAAAGGCTGATTATATTTTAAGATTTTAACGGTTTCTGGCTCCAAAATACAAAGAAGTTGTCTACAAAATAAATTCAGGCATAAAAGGTGTCAAATATTGTGGATCTGAGAGAAAGTTATCCTCCATCATCAGATCAATGGCTGTTACCTCGTCCCGGAGTCGTCTCTTTCAAAAGTGAGAACTCCTTTCCCTCCTCAGCCTGTTGTTAAATCTACTCCCTTCCAAATCATTCAAAGCTGGTTAAAGTGAGCTTACAGGATTAGAGAAGGATTATGAGCACTTCCATAAAGATCCTGCACATCACACGTTATCCACGAAACCGATTCTGCTGCAAAACAGTCTTCAAATGAACCCACTCGGACAGCTGGTTCCCGATCAACAACACCCCCAACTCCACCCCCGATCCGTCTCTTATCAATAACAGGAGCACAGATTTCCTGTGCAACAGTTGCTCCGTCTGCGGCAGCAACATCCTTCATCCTCATTAGCTCCTCTGAACGTTGCCTTCATTGGCTCCAGTCCTAATTTGCAGTGGCTCTCAGTAGTGTGCACAGCCCTGATATAATGGCTGTGATAAATCATCCTAAAAACTTTTTCCATCTCATAATATCTCATTTTTCCTGTGTCCGTTTGGAAACTAACAAAATAAAAAGTGCTCTTTCTTAGACTTTGTTTAGTTGGTACCAAGATTAAGGGAAATAAAATCTGCTTTATTTCATTTCCCAACTGTGCCATCAAACAAACAGCCAAAGAAAAAAAAATTATCTGAGGAAAAATGACCCCAGATTATGATACTGTCACCACTATGCTCCACCATGGGGGAATGGTGGTACTCTGATGATGTGCATTTTTGCTTCTGTAACCAAAAAGCTAAACTTTGCTCTTACTAAATCCATAGCACATCCTCTTATGAGGCAACCAGTGCTTGGCAGAAATCCCTGCAACTCCTTCAGGGTTCCCTAAACACATACTCTGATAACTTTCTGTTTTGTCTTTTCATTCTTCTTGGAGAAATGTCAAGTTTTTGTCCCATATTTTTTTCCAGGAAATGATGGCTTCACTGTGCCATTGTTTATATGTGGATTTTTTTTACCCTGTTCCTGACTGACGTCTTTGTACGAGGAAATCCTGTAATCCTGCATTATGTAACAATGTGAAATAATTGGGCTTCAAAATGCAATAAATAAAGCATCTCAAAACTGCGTTACATAATAACCTTTGCAAAATGTAATAAAATCCTCGACGGCATTTTGTAATACTGTTTACCGCATTATGTAATAACCTTAGTACAAAATGATTTGGTAGTTCTTTTGTAGACATGATAATGTAATAGTGTGACTGCAAAAACACAAAATCCTTTTTAATCTAGTACTAATACTATAACGCTAATACTAAATACTAATACTAGTGCAAATATGTTCATACACTTGAAATTAGACAAAACTAACAAGTAACTTTTCAGACAGATATAGGAGCTTGTTTTACATCAACAATTCTTGAATATTGATGAAAAGTACTAGCTATTTCACTTATAATAAGACATTCCCCCAAGTTATAAGTGAAAAAAATCTACCAGTAGAACTAGTTTTAAAAAAAAAATCAATATTCAAGACTTATTTACTCAAAAGAAGCTCCTGTATCTGCCTGAAAAGTTACTTGCTAGTTTTGTCTTATTTCAAGTGCAATGAGACATTTGCGCTAGAAACTAAACCAAAAAAACTTTGTAAGGTTTTGTGGTTTTTTGCAGTGCAACCCCTGTTTGTGTTCATCCTAGTCCATAATAACTTATAATGAAGATCCTATGCACTTAAATCTGTGAAACTTTGTAAATGCCGACCTTTTGGTCATTTAGTAGCTTTTTCAGACTCAGAACCAGAAACTTTGATTTTAAGGCATGTAAATATATCTTTTGTTGTTACTGTTAGCATTAAAAAAGATAAGTAAATGATCTCTTTAATGCAAATTGAACAGATCCAAAAACATTTCCAAGACTTAAATATCCACACAGCAAAAAAACCATCCAGGCGTGGTTTGGTCTCTAGCTAAAGATGATTTGTTAGTTCAATGTCTTTTGAACAAAAATCTAAATTTTCAGCACCATGGAGAGAGTAGCCTTAATTTTCTAACCCTTGACTCTCCTGTTTTCCCTCGTCAGACTTTGAGCAGCCGATCCCCGATGACCGTTACCATGGCATCTACTTTGCAATGCTGCTGGCTGGAGTGGGTTTCCTGCTGCCATACAACAGCTTCATCACCGACGTCGACTACCTGCATCACAAGTTTCAGGGTATTAATGTGCATGAGGCAGTGCGTGCAAATGCACAAACAAGCCCTCTGCACCCCCACCCTCAGGAGCTCCACCTTTTTCGTGTGTTTCAGGAACGTCCATAGTGTTTGACATGAGTCTGACGTACATAGTGGTCGCTCTGCTGGCTGTGATCCTCAACAATGTGCTGGTGGAGAGGCTCAGCATGCACACCAGGATTACTGTGGGTAAGTCCAAACCTGATCCAGGACTGAAGAACTTATCACGACATAAGTGTTTCATATCAGTCCATGTCAATAATTATTAATTAGTTTTTTGTTTTAAATATCTGAAATGCTGCCAAACTGGTGACCTTTTCTGTTTTATCCACAATTTTCACTTTGCACTGTTGTTTAATTGTAATTAGTTATCAGACACTGTGGAGAAACATGAAACTGCTGCTGCGCAAATTACTCAAGCAGGTCGTTGCTAGGTAACCAGAGAGTGAGTGAGTTAGTTGATGCCACCAACTTTGCTTAGCTCGCTGCGCCGTTTAGGTTGAATGGCTCTCTTCTTCTGCCTATGTCTCCCAGAATGCTGTGTGGTTCTCGATCAGAGTTCAGTAAATATGCTATATGCCGAATATTGAATATTCTGTTGATATTGATCATGTGTCTATTGCTATATGTGTTGTTATTGAATTATTGTGCAGCCCAACCTTTAACTGAGAGTAGCTCTAAAAATATAATAATGTTTGCTATCTTTCCAAGCATTTAAAATCCTAACTAGCAAAGTGCTATCTCAAATACAGCTCCCTTAAAATTTTAAAAAGTATGCAAAAGTAACCATTGAAATGTCTTTAAAACAACTCCATATTTATGATGTGCGTAGGTTCAATTTATGACTGTGATTTTGGAGATAAGCACAGCAATGTAAAGGCTCCTCAGTAGCAGAAATGAAAGGAAAAGCATCCTTTCAGCAGGAATGAAAAAAGTAAAGTTCTTTAAAAAAAAAAATATCTCTGAGGAGGATTTTGGTCTCTCTGCTGTTTTTCACTGTGTGAGTGCGAGAGTTCACCGCTGCACTCTCTGTACCTTAAAATAGCTCTGCCTGCACCCCGGGGGAACAACTTTTGAAATGTTTCGTCTGCTCAGGAGATTTTCTGTGTGGTTAATAAATTCGTAGCTCTGCTATTAGACTTTACATCGAGCAAAGGCGATAATGTTCCTCAAGATGTCCTTGTCATATATACTGTATGTGTATATCTACATGTCACAGACCAGATGAATTAAATTATCACTGTAACTCTGCAGGATACATCTTGGCGTTGGGGCCGCTCATCTTTGTCAGCGTGTTTGATGTCTGGTTGGAAAAATTCACCACCAAGCAGGCTTACGTCATCAACCTGTTGTCAGTGGGAGTGGTGGCCTTCGGATGCACAGGTAAGCTATTTCTAACTTTAAACAGCTGCTAAACTGACCTAACTGAAAAGCACAGATGGTACAAATTTAATGCAGTTTCACTAAGACAAATGTAAGGATGGTTGAAAATGTAAAAAACAAGTGTTTCCAACGAAGGCACTAAAAAAAGCGAGTCACGAGGAAGCAAATAAAAAGAGCAAACAGGAGAATCCGACAAGGATCGAAAGGCAACATTGTAACGTAAATACTTAGGGAAGCAAAGACAAACACAATACAGCTCCGGTAGTTAGAAGACTAAATCGTAGAGGATGGGAGAGCAGAAAGCAAGACTGACTGAGAGAAACAGATTCTGGAAGTAAAACACCCATATTTAGATCCAGTTTAAGTTGAAATAAATAATCAAATCTGTTCAATTGTATACACAAGCTTAAATCTGTGTATACAATTAGTTGTAAGTATATCACAGTTCAGTCAAGATCAGTTTGTCCTTCTAGCTGGTAAAACGTGTTCAGTTTAAGGAAGCCAACCGACTGTATTAAGACATTGTGCAACATAATCCTCCTGAGCATGCATGTGACCGCAGTGGAAAGTAACAACTCCTTTTTAACAAGCGGGAACAGAAGACAGCTGTTCCTGCTTGTCTAGCAGAAGACAGCTCAGAGTTAACAAGCACCGGTCGCAATCGACTCAGGGGTTAAGAAAAGATCAGATGTACAACAACAAAAAGAAAAATGAAACAAGAAGGACTGATGTAGGAGATTTATGTTGAAGAAAACTGATGTTTTAATTAGGGTTGCACCGATTTATTGGCCAGTCGATTTATCGGTGCCGATTTCCTTAATTTTGGAAGATCGGTGATCTGCCAATTTTTACATGTGAAGCCGATCTTATCAACATGGGCAAAGGTCTAAAAATCAACCACTGTGCTTTTTGTTTCTTCCATGAGAGAGATTTGACCGACAAACCGGCCGACCAGGTCATGTCCGCACATTTACACTTAACAACAGTCACCCCATTTGTTGCCAATTCAGCAACTTTCTTGATATATTGAGCAACATTTCAGACAAAAAAATGGTATCGGCCAAAATCGGAATCAGCAAGTTAGGCTTTTTAAAAGATCGGTAATCACTGATCAGCCAGAAAACTGCAATCGGTGCACCCCTAGTTTTAATGGCTGTAGCAGCTCATTAGTGGCTTCATCTAGTAGAATTACCAGGGTTTTCGACCTCCCCCCTGAAGTCCCGAAAGAGGGTCAAAAGACCCTGAGTGTTTTGACCCTGAACTCAGGGCCTTTGACCCTGAACTCAGGGCCCTGAGGCCAGTAATGACCTTATTTACAGAACCAAAGCGCCTGTTCACACCTGCTTATAAGATGCTAGCTAAAATCCTTCAGGTCAGTCGACCCGTCTCTGGGCTCCAAAGGTAGAAATGTTAAATGACCCTTCTCTGGTAATGCTAGTTCTAGGAGAGAAACACAAGAAGACAGATAAGCTCTGAAGCAGTAGTCCATACTATGCAATAAAAGATTGCCCAGATTGTTCACAAAGAGAGAGAACCTGAAGTTATTGGCAGCTAAACACGGACATGCAAGGCCAAGTCTACCATCTATGATGAGAAATAACAAAGAGAGAACATGAAACTAATTTCAGCATTAAACACGTATAAAGCAAAATTGGAGAGTAGAAGGAAAAAGCAGCAGAGTGTTCAGTATGAGTTCCAGCAGCCTAAATCTTTAGAAACATAATTAGATAGATAGTTGCAGTTGATGAGCTTTATGAAAAAGGTGAAGCTTTTGCCTAAAAGTAGGCAGGAGTTAGTTCCACGGGAGACAAGCATGACACCTGAATTATCTGCCTCCCATTCTACTTTTAGAAACTCTAATAACCAGCAGTAAACCTGGTGGAGTCTGAAAGCAAAGAACCGTGTTGGGAACCAGTCAGATCTTTGATTTAAGATGGCGCTTGATTAGTAAGACGCAAGACAAATACCTTTAAATACTATTCTGAATTTAACAAAGAGCCAATGAGGAGAAGCTAAAACTGAAAAAATATAACTTAACTTTTGTCAGAGCACTCCCTGAAATAACTAAAGATTTTTGGGCTTGAGGTAACTGAGGCATTGACAAGGCTTTATCCGTCTCTCTTGGAAAAGTTTTTTAAAATTTTGCTTGAAAAAATTCAATTTTAGTAACTTATCGGATGTAAATAAGAGAGGTTTTTTGCTGTATCACATTTCTCTATAAAATACATTTTCATGCAAATAATGACAAAACCAGAGAACAATTTTCTGTTTTTAACTGACCTGTTAGTAATTTTCTAAGACGTTTATAAAGTTCATAACTTTAGGAATAAAACAGCAACATCAGGTTTTCTCCAAGTCCTGATAGACAAAGTTTCACTCTTTCTAACTCTTTTTTATTACCTGTCAGCTGTAATAGAAACAGCTGTGGTTAAGTAATCACACTGAGCTAACAGATGTAAATGTCTAAAACTGGACAGAATGTAATTATATGGATATTTGTGTTAGAGGATGACGAAGATGAGTTCTACCAGATGAATCTTTGGAACGATTAACACAAAACTAGAAGGATATGCTTAGATGTTGATGTCTTTCTGACTCTAACACGGTCTGTTTTATTGATCTGGTCACAGTCTAATTCCTGGAAATATTCTCCTAAAGTTGTCTACAGAGGTCCAGGAAGGAGACTGACTCCATAAATTGTGTTGTCGCAGCGTTCGGTCTTCGTTTGCACTGATAACCGCTTCCCTCTCGCTCTCCCAGTGCAGCAGTCCAGTTTCTATGGTTACATGGGGATGCTGCCCAAGAGGTATACTCAAGGGGTGATGACTGGGGAAAGTAAGTACGCTCACAAAGAAATGTAATACTTCCACACGCGTACGTTCTCTGACCGTGGCCAAACGTTTCAGGCACGGCCGGAGTGATCATCTCGCTGTCTCGCATCTTCACCAAGCTGCTGATCCCTGACGAGAAGAAGAACACCCTGATCTTCTTCCTGATCTCCATCAGCATGGAGATGCTGTGCTTTCTGCTGCACCTCGTCGTCCGACGCTCGCGGTTCGTCCGCCACTACACCGGCCACGCCCAGGGCAAAGGTCAAGTCAAATGTCACGACCCACGGGATGCCGGAACTGGATACAGGGTCCATCACGACGTCACCGCAGAGGAAGTGATATTTGTACGTTTTCCTAGCTGTTTCCCCCGACAACAGCGCCGTAAAAATGTTTTGATTTAACTTCAACCTTTGCTTCATTTCATCCACTAATTTGAATTTAATTAGGATTTTATTTAGATACATCAACACGTAACAGGAATTATTCTGAAGTGGAGGGAAAATAATGAAAGGCTATGACAAAATGTTGTACAAATATTGATTTGAGCAGTGTGTTGCATATTCTCACTCAGCCATTACTTTGGAGACTCGCCCTTCAGTCCAGTTAAAACAGTAAATCCTTTGGGGACGTGCAACTGCCAGCTTTGAAGAGATGGTCTGTAAATATACATTTTCACGCCCTGTTGAAGATTCTCAACTGGATTTAGATCTGGACTTTGACTGGTCCGTTCTAACGCATGATCATGCTTTGACCTAAATCATTCCATCGCAGCTCTGGCTGTACGTTTACAGCAGTTCTGCTGGAAGGTGACGCTACGCCCTGACCTGACGTTTTCCACAGGTTTTACATATCACTTTGCATGGAGGTCATAAAGTTGCATTTTGGTCTCATCTTACCAGAGATCCTTCTTCCACATGTTTGTTGTTTGCTTCACATTTCTTTCTTTGAACAATGGCTTTCACCTTGACTCTGAGTAGTTAAGCTGTGGGTCGCTTATTGTTTTCCTGGTAAAGCCTTGCAATTTGGGTTTACAGGAATGTCTCATGTTTGCACCTGTATCATAGTGTAGGTATTCATAAGTGTTTATTGAGCTTTTCTAAAGTTAGACTCCTGTTTTCTAACCTAGCAGCTTTCTCCCTGATCTGTCTGCTGTGTTCAAGCTTGTCTCAGTCTGAAGTGGCGCTAACGCCCTGAAAACGTTGAAAATGCACTTTATGCTTTCACCGTAGCATAAAAGTTTCAGAAATCTTAAATTATGTTTAAAGAATAATCCAGATGAATAAGCATGTCTGATTTTAAATGTAAAAACTCTTTTAAAAAAACTGAGATAATCCTTTAATTTAGGACCAAATTTTATTGGGCTAATCAGCCAATTATGGTGTAAGGTGTAAGTTATTATTTTTTTTTTTGCAGTATCTCCTTTGTGAACACCGCAGGGGGCGTCGTTTCCTATTGGCTGGACAAATAATAAATAGGAACTCATTTTATCTACAATCACAGATATTCTGTGCACAGACACTCCACACTTTTCAGATGATTTTTTGTCAATTGTTTTTTTTTAAATAATTTTCCTTATTTTGTCGCCCTGATGCAGTTATTCATGTTGACACCAAATCCCAGTTGAACACTGAAGTTTGTGAAAATGTTCAAACGGGCACTTCGGAGTTTAAATTCTGCGTGGAGCAGCAGCTACTCTCCCTAGTGTTGCCATTCCACATTTTGATAATAAAACCCTGCACAAATGTCACAACAGTAAGTTATTTCAGGAGGAGACGTCAGGAACTTGAACTATGCTGCTGCGTCCTTGTTGGCATCTGAGGGGAGACTTTTCCTATCAGACCGGGTTTAAAAATGCAGAGTTATTCATGGGCTGCTGTTTTTTTTGGCTGCCATTCAAAAAGACAAACCTTTGAGTCAAAAAGAGAGAGAAAAAACGAGAGAGCTATGTTATTAGGATGCGATATGAAGGACAGAACGTGACGTGGGTTGATGAGGGAAAACAGGGGTGAAGGGAAAAGAGGCTTAGGCCTTCTGAATAAAGGATCCATGTTGATTAGAGTAAGAGACGGAAAAGACTTATCTTTCTGAAAATGTCTGCAGAGGAAAGGGGGGAAGATAAGGTGAGCAGAAAGGGCAAGAGAGCAGAAGAGAAGTCGAGATGATAAAATGGGGGGTAAAAAAAGGAAAAAATGAAGGAGGAGAAGCTGAATTCATTTTGTAGAGACATTTAAAGCAGAACCAGATTTCTGTGTTTTAATCCCTGCATGCCACTAAGCCTGTGTCAGGCATCTAAGAAAACCCCCTGGTGTTACACTGTAGTGTGTGTGTGTGTGTGTTTGTGTGTGTGATCGGGCTGCGTTTCTGTGTCCTGAAACTGTTGACGAGGGAAACGATGGGCTGTGCATTATGGGACAATCAGGAGTACCGGTACTTTTTGGCGTGCATGTCTTTTTAATCAGCTAATGGATCCGTCTGTGTGTGTGTGTGTGTGTGTGGGTGTGTGTGTGTGTGTGTGTGTGTAATTTAGGAAACCAAAGAAAGAAGCCTGTAGGTGTGTGTGTGTGTGTGTGTGTGTGTGTGTGTGGCTGCTAATTTGCAGTCCAGTCTGAAGACTTTCCGACATCATTAGATCAACTTGCACTCACAGCTGTCTTCTCTAATAGTCGCTGCCATAAAAAGCTGATTTCATGCTTCCAAAAAGCCATTACTAATTAAAAAACTGAAAGAAAAAAATAAATAAAAACTTCATTGACTCACAGGGAATGATTTTAGTCCAGTGATCTGGCTACATCTAGTGTCTGGTTACAGAAGTGAGCAGCAGATTTTTTTATTGGATGATTTCAATGTTTTCTGAATGTTTTTTATGAAAGCGTTGCCGTTCGTCTCCACAGGGAAACGGAGGAACGGCGCCGTCCTCCGCAGAAGAAGGCCATGAGGATTTTGTGGGCGGGACTTACGTGAGATTCGACGCCCCGAAAGCCAAGATCAGGAAGAGCTGGCCCGGCGTACGAGGTACTTCCTGTTTTAATCTCCTCACTTTTCAATTAACCCATGACCTCCGGTTGGATTTGTGCAGAGCTTTACAAGAGAACCTTGACTCATCTTTTCTTAAAAATTACTTAGTTAATTAAATGTGTGTGTGTGTGTGTGTGTTCCCCTGCCAGACATGATTCTGCATCGTTACGTGGTGTCGCGTGTGATCTGGGCCTACATGCTGTCCATAGCCGTGACCTACAGCATCACCCTGTGCCTGTTCCCCGGCCTGGAGTCAGAGATCAGGAACAAAGCCTTAGGGGAATGGCTGCCCATCCTCATCATGGCCACATTCAACATGTCCGACTTTGTCGGGAAGGTCAGCAGACTTTTTAGCTTTATGAAACTGTAATTCCCCTTGCAGATTTAGTGGACTGATTTTAACTCTGCTAAGGAAATGAGACAAAATCTCTTAAAAGATAATAATATAATATAAGAGGAGCGAATATTTGGGAAGTTGTTTTTTTCCCCACATTATATTAAAAAATTTTATGTTGAATATTACTAATGGTCCTCTCAATACACGGTGGCAAAACTCTTTATTGGATTACAGCTGTTAGTTATTTTGGGATTTTTCTTCTAGCCTTCTTGCCATCACCAGAAGATAGAGGGGTCCAAACCTTTTGCTATAAGTGCCAAAAATCCTTAAGGTGAAAGCAGAAACTTTTATAACATCTACAAAAAGCAACTTTGTGCCTTTTTAATTTTATCTGCTCAATAGTACACTGGAAAAATTAACATTTTATTGAAAACAAAATAGTCGTTTCATTTGTAGAAAACTGATCAGGAAATCATTGTTAATACATAAAAGCATCAAAAGACTCTTGCAAACTTGCATTAGTATGTGACAGGTTAATCGTTTCCATTTTTTTATTTGTTGTTATTTGGGCTGCAATATTTACTCCAAAATTATGATCGCAAAAACCTCATTGGTAACTGGAAATGATTTTTTTTTACACCTGGTGTTTTTTGGAGAAGATGTTGTAGAAAATGTTGCCCTACAAGATGAAAATTAATCCATCTGCATCAACCAATTATGCTCACAGGTCCAAAATGCATTTTCCTCACAACCGTGGCTCCATTTGTAGAGAAATAAACAGATTTCCCAACAGTATAAGATTTATTCCAGAACACTTTAGCAATTTGTTTAAAAAAACAGCAACTTCTAAAATGACTTGGGGAAAAGTTGGATGTCAGAATTTAGTGATCAGAACAAAATTTCATTTCTCTCGGTTCATTCAGATTAATTTGTTCTTTTACCAAATGTTCCTACAGCCTTGCTTAAATTTTCCTCCTCTCTCTTTCTCTCTCAGATCCTGGCGGCGCTGCCGTACGATTGGTCCGGGGGCCGCCTGCTCTTCTTCTCCTGTCTGAGGGTGGTCTTCATCCCTCTGTTTGTGATGTGTGTGTACCCGGTGAGCGCGCCCATGCTGTCCCACCCTGCCTGGCCGTGTCTCTTCTCCCTCCTCATGGGAGTCACCAACGGCTACTTTGGGTCCGTGCCGATGATCCAGGCGGCTGGGAAAGTACCGCCTGAGCAGAGGGAGCTGGCAGGTGAGCAGACGAGTGGGCTGCCCTTTCGGCCTTCATTTGGTCAGAGAAAATCAACAGATTTCTCTCTGTTTCTTTAGTGATGCATGTCATCTTGCATTGCTCTGAAGTAGTTTTAATCAAAAACCTTCAAGATCAGATTAAAGAAAACACAGAACTTGTGTTCAGACCTGTGAACTCTTTGTGAGAGTTTCATATTTTTCGTTCCATAACAGTAAAACAAAGTAAATAGTCTGTGGCAGAAATGTCACAAAGCGTCACATTTTCGTTTGAGTGAAGCTGTGTCTGGTTTTTGCCTGCTGCAGCACCAAATGTATTCTGAAACTAAAAATAAGTTAAAGCAACACAGGCCCACAAAGGTTGACGTTTCTGGCAGAAGTGTTGTGTTTAAGTTACTCCAAGTTCAATATGCCTAAAATGGATGTGCATTGTGGCACTACCAAAGTCTTCCTTATTTCTGCTCTTGGGGATTCAGCCAATCGGTGCCAATCAAAATAAATGCCACTCCTGGTTTGGCTGCTTTGCAAACGGCAGCCAGTAACGTTTCAGCTAGCATTGTGACTAGACATTTCAGCTTCCCAAACCTCACTTTTAAAAAAATATTTTAGATAAGGTCTGCAGAAAAAAATTCTGTGAATAATTTGAAGTTACATTCCACAGACAAATCCACCAATACTGAGCAGCGACTGGGCCGAGGTCAGCCAGTTCGATCTTTAGCAAGATTCCTCTGATATGAACCCATGAACGCTTTACACGTTTTATTTTGAATTTCTTCACAATGCTGCTCTGAGTTTCTGCAATCATAACCTTTAAAAACCTTTTGTGCGTTCTAATTTCACATCTGAAAGTCTTCTTAATTACAAAGTGATTCCATTGAATAAATGTTTTCTTAGGATGCCCGCTCTTTAAGTAAAACAAAACTAGATGTTTGGCCTCCTGGAGCATCATCATTTTATTATTTTGCTTTTTTGTCAGTTTATAATAAACCAAAATATAAAGTTTGGCACAAACCTTTTCATTTGTTTTATTAGTTTCTCTCTCTCTCCTTTTGTTGCCATCAATATGTTTTTACTGCTTGTTATTTATATTTTATTGCTTAATTTTTTGGTGCTCACCAAAGACCGTTTTAATGATTATATGTTTTGCATTGTACTTTATATAAAACGTATAGTCCCATGCCAAATGAATAGCATCAAAGTTTAGGTATTTTTATGAACATAAGCAAGACTGAAAGAGTTAAAATTCTGAAGTCAGTGTATTTTTTAGGAGGAGCAACATGAAGCCAGTGATGAAGTGACAGTAAGCCAACAATGCATCAATTCATGTAGGTCTACTTGTTAATGTATTGTAATTTGCATGAATAGAAGAGTTTTTCTGAAGTGGACAGGACACCAAGGGGCTCATGTCCTTGTATAACTGACCCGGTCCGGCCTGCATCTACCCTGGTTTCCTCTCCTGTCTGGTGGCTCTCCAGTAATTTCCTGTTCTGTGTTTCTGTTTCTGCCTGCAGGAAACACAATGACAGTTTCCTACATGACGGGTCTAATGGTGGGTTCCTCTGTGGCGTACGCAACGTACAGCTTCACCCCGACGGCGGCAGGAGCGCGCCTCCCCACACACGCACCTTTCAACGCGACAGGGTACTGAATGTCCACATAGACCAAAGCACACACACACACACACACACACACACATAATTATATATCTACCCATGTGCAGCAGACGCAAGCATTTAAAGTTGTAGCAACATTTTCATCCTGTGTGGTGAAGTTTCTAAGAGCAGAGTTGGAGCTGCGCCCCCCCGCCAGCAGCTGGCTGAGGCCGACGCGCCTGACCTTGGAGAATCGCTCAGCGAAATTACTGCCTGCATGAGAACGAACAGATCGTCTGACATTTGTAAGGTGTGAAGGCGAGTCGTGTTTCACTGCGAGGAGCGGAGCGCCGTTCGTGTCGAACGAGTTGCACTCGTCGTTTCTGACGATGTCCCAGAGCTGCTCAGAGTTCAGAGGAAGGTCGAGGGAGTCGGGGAGGTCATTCAGAGGTCATCAGAATAACCCTTTCAGCAGCGGAAGAAATATCGATGGTGAAATAACCGCAAAAACACAAAATCTTGCCGAGTATTTTTGTCTAATTTCTAGTGCAAATATAAATAAGACAGAACTGTGTTACAGGTAACTTTTCAGCAAGAACAGATCTTGTTTTAAGTCAATAATTTCTTAATATTGCTGAAAAATATTTAGGATTGTTGTTCCATTGGAAGATTATAGGTGAAGTAATCTGCCAGTCGAACAATACATTTTTCCCCTTATTATAAGTTCAAATGTCTTGTTCCACTGGCAGATTATTTCACTTATAACTCATAACTTTTCAGCAATTTTAAGAAATTATTGACTTAAAACAAGCTCCTATTTAGCTTATTTACCATTTGCATGGTAAAACTGTGTGTTTTTGCTGTGTATTTATCCCTACTAGACTGACCTTAAAGCATAATTTGCCCCTGTTTTATAGTAATATCAATGATCAGAGATGTTGACATTACAATGCGGTTTATATCAGCATAAATTAGAGAATATTTCTACCGACAACTCTTTCGGTCTCCATAGTTTTATCTAACAGCTAAACCTCCCTGGTTCTATTAAGTGAAGGTCTTTCATGTAAGTTGTCAGTATGTTGCCCAAAATCATTCACAATATATAATTTTTTCATTTATTCTTGAGGGTTTAAGACTGATGAACAAGACAGAAATGATAAAATATTAATATTTTTAACTAATTTATGTTAATGTGCTGCTTTTATTTGTTTTCATATTGACTCTCAAGCACTAGTTTACCTCAATAAAGCTGAACAATAAGTGTATTTGAGAATAAAAATAAATATATATATATATATACACATTTAACATTCCGTATTTCTACAACTGGACATATTTTAAAGCATAAAAAAGACAGAAAAGTCTGTACATGTCTATACACTAGCATGCCAGCAGCCTGATTCTTTTCTGTAGCTGTTATTGTAACTGAGCAAGATGGACGGCTCTCATTAGCAACAGCGTCTTCTCCTGAAGAAGACGCAGGAGAAAAACATAAATTCCTTTGTGTAAGAAGCCTTGAGATGAACCCAACAGCGGTCACATAACCTCACTGTAATCAGCTGAAATTATAGAAAAATCCAACCTTTTAATTATAGAGCATTTATTCAGTAGGTTAGTGGCTGGATGAGATCGGATCGGGACTTGATTCGATCTCTGATGTTGGCGATATGTTTTGGCACCAGAACCCGGTGAGTAGGACGTTAAAGGAGAGAAATAGTCTCAAAGGTTCACTGTTTGTTAAAATATGGATTTTAAGGCTTTTACATTTGTTTTTGTGGGGATGTAATGAATGTGGCCGGCCCCACATGGGTCATCGTTTACACCCTGCAAGAAAAATCAATCCATTCTAGTTTTACAGATGATTTCACATATTCTTTGGTGCCACATTGAAACATTTAGATCAGTAAGCTGGAACATTTTGGGCTTAAATGTTTACGATGTTTACCTTTTGCATTTCTGCTTTTATTCATTCCTTTTAACAAGCTACAAGTCTGGTCTATTAAAATAAACATTTTGTTCTCTTCTAACTGAAGGATACATAAATCTGTTATTGTCTTCCTGAGCTGATGTTTGAGACCTCCGACTCTGAAAGTGATCTGTGGTTATCATCAATATAAAAATGAGGGAAACAAGGAGTGTGAGAAAAAAAATCAGTTGGTGCCAAATGTTTGCCTGAGTATAAAGCTCTTACTATACAACAGGAAATGCACTCAATACAGAATATAGTTTTTGTTTCATCAAATGTAAATTTGAATTTAGAATTGATTTTTAGGATCTGAGTGTGTGCAGCTTCAAGTGCACTGTGTTACCTACACTAATAACTGAGCTTTTTGAGGAAATGTTTGTAGCCGTTTGGGAGATAACCTCATTACTCTGCGTGCGCGCGCGCGCGCGTGTGTGTGTGTGTGTGTGTGTGTGTGTGTGTGTGTGTGTGTGTCCTGCTGTTAAGAGAGCATCACATTTCCCTAGACGTCTCTGGGCTGCAAGTTTGAAGGTGTCTTTACTTGTTCTTTGTGAGATGTGTTGGTAAAGGACATGAAAAGTCTGTTTTGCACATGAGGAAAAAATAAAAATTGAGTGTGAGGGAAAATCCCTTTTTGTTGTAAATGTATTTTTACAAAGACCTTAAGCTGATTTAACAGCTTAAAGCAACAGTTCTGGGACTTTGAATGAGGGATGTCTTGCTTGGAGATGGATAAAATCATATTTCTGTTTGTAAACCAAGAAGGAAATTGAGAATTTCATAAATATAGTGCAACATGATCAATTTTAAAGGTGCCGGACAGAAAAACCTTTCACTTTTGGTCAGCAGCGATTATCTTTTTTTTCTTTTTTTTTTTTTTTTTAAAGGCCATATTTGAGATACTATTGAATGGACAACATTAATTTAAAAAATCCCCTTTTAGAATAATTGGATTAATCATTAATAGATACCCAAGAATGATATGTGAAGCTTCAGTTAAAATTGTTTTGGTTTTCATAGCAACTCTTAAGTCAGGACACATGCAAACTGAAACTGAACATCCAGAATGAATTACAAATTCTCTGGCTGGATTGTACCAACAGTGGTTGAAATGTGACATTGTTCCACATGGAGCGCAATGGTCACCAAAGAAGAAAGAGTTATTACCAAATCTCCAATTTGTTAGATTTATATGGCAGTTTTGTCAGTGTGGACTAGACAGCTGTAGCTTGAAAACCTAGCAAACTGGCATTCTACCCTGATATGTAAAATTGAGAATGCCGTTTTCCTGCAAGCTCAGCTTTCATTTAATTTACCAAAATGGCAAATAACCATTTGAGACAAAATATCAAATAAAAAACCTGAAATTCTGCCAGGTTTCAGATAGACATTGTTCCAATTCTGACCTGCCACAACTGATACTTATGTTAGCAAGCTATCAGAGATTATTTAGATCATAGAATGTAATAATGGAACTATGTGACAGCCTCACACATAACCAATCTCTTCATTATTGTGATGGTTTAATTGCAGTATGATGATGTAGTAATCAAAATGGCATTCTGAGGACTCAAGCTAAGTCCATCTACAATTTTCTCGCACCAGAATATCTCTGGCTATTAAACACTACTTCCAGCTAATACTGTACATGTGATGACTGGGACAAAGTCAAAACACTAAGATGTAATCTGCCAATTATTTGAATCAGATATTCATAGTAGCAGCAGCTAACTGAACGTGTGAACGTTCAGAATAAATATTTACATCAAAGTCATTGATTTTGCTGACAATTTGTAAGTAAAACCCACAGGAATACCAGGCATTTTCTGACATGAGAAACTTTATGCTCACAAACAACATCTCGGTAGTCTTTCTGCAGAATCTACCGGAGCTGTTTCTGCAATATGTTCTCATCCTTCAACTTTAGATTATTTCTTATTTTAAAGCCAAGATTCCAATAGGGTATGCTATGATGGCTCACTGGGGAAGGTAAGGGTGCTCACTCAATCATTTTTGTGGTGCCATTAAGAAGTCACATAAAATGTTGATGTTTTTCAATTAGATTTTTTTGTCAAGAATGCAATCTTTTTTCTGTACATTGCATCAGGCACGTCATATGTCAGTTCTTTTCCATTTTAAGGGGTGTAGCTCCAAATGCTCTTTCTTGTGTTAGTTAAGTGTATTTTAAAAGTACTTGTGTGTTTTGAAAAATAATGGAAAAAATGTGCTTTATTTTTTTATACTTTTAAGATTTTTAGGTTTCCTGGCTGTGAAACATATTGATGATACTTGGCCTTTAATCTCATCCATGATTTTAATTTTCTCACCTGGAACAGACAGTTTCAGCAGAACATGTGACTGCACACTGTGAGAAATTGTGTAAAAAGGATGGATTGTAAATAATGTACAAAGATGGACTGTAACATATTTGAGAGATAATATTTGTGACAAAGAATAATTTAAGAATTTGACAAATTCTCTGTAAAGAGTAAATAAAAAGAATGTGCCAAGTACCAATTTGACCTGTTTACTAGTGCCATATTTGCATGAAGTATGTCTAAACAGTGGTTTTATTGTAAACCAAAACATTCACAAACTAACAATTGTTTGCTTACAGAAAATTACATGAATGTGGATAAACATTTTATGTGTTCAACTCATGTTTTCTGTTATTCAGTGCCCAAAATGAGACAATGCGAGCCATAAAACTCAACAAAATTGTGTTTTTTTCCCCTTGAGTCATTGTACAAGAAACTCAACATGAGCTGTTTTATTTTATGCTGGTTGATTCTGGATTGTCCCCCCCAAAAAAGTGTTTATGCTTAAAATTGTACCATCAGTGACGCCTAATAAAACCTGTTTACATCTCTGTCTGCTTCTGTGTGTGGATGTTAATTCAGCTGCCTAAAGGAAGTTAATGGGACAGAGAATATGTCTGCTGAAAATGGATGACTTACATAAAAATCCTGCTTTAAATGACTTAAACAATTTATCAATAACTAATGATTTAATGGTAAAACCAAAATTTGCATGTAATGTATTTTTGAAGGATAAATTTCAGTTTTTATTTTATTAGGTCTTCCATTGTTCTCGTTGTTTATTGTGCATTTAGTCGGTGGCAAGGTCCACAGTTGATATAGACAGCTAAGATACAGATGGGTTCAGGTTACAGTAATAATTATATGATTGTCTGTATTAAATGCAACATTAAACAACTGAAACAATTAAATGTGACTTTAATGTCTACTGAAATATTTTTTTATTGATTTTGAAATTAATTGATTTATTTGAATGAAATAAATGACACATTAATATAATTTTCAAGTTAAGTTACAAGTTTATTTTGCTATCGCATATATAAATACTAGTTTTATAAATGATTATTGACTTTTGATGCTTTTAGTACTGAATGTAAGGAATGAAATCTGCCTTTTCCTATTCTCTACAGCAGAGGGAGCTGCAGTTCTGAAAACAAAAAGTGCCTGAGCAAAACAAAAATATTTCAAGGACTTTGAGAGAGGCAGAATAAAAGAAGTTCAATCAAATGAAATTCTCGTTCCAAAAGCTTTCATCTATGATGAAAGCGAAATGGAAAACAAAAAACACAAAAGTCCCCCATTCCTTGCCTGGAAAGATAAATTACATCTACTTTAACATCTGCTCCAAATGTTGCAGTGCTGCTACTCTATGTTAGTGTGTGTAACTATGAATGTCTGTGTGCGCAGGCGTGTATGAGGGTTGCGTCTGTGCGTGTGTTTGTGTGCACATGTGCTAATTTTGGATGATGCTGCAGGCAAAGATAGACAGAAAAGATGATGGAATATCTGATCATTAGTCCTGCTCCATGCAGTCTAGGTATGAAGAAAGGAGAAGGAAAACAAGATGGAAGATGTAGGAAGGAAACACAATGTGAAGAGACTGAAATGGGGAAAAAATGGCTTTGGTTCTTGATGTCCACTTTGGATTGCAGTGTTTATCTGGATCTGACAATAAAACAGCTTTGATTGCAGCTTATCCTGCAGTGTGCTTGAGCTTAATTATAAACATGAGGTTAATCTTTCTGATCTATAACAGCCTATGTTAGAATGATCAAACTGGACTAAGAGATATCATCAGCATCATCCTCCTGTGTGAATGTGCTCCTTCACATTAATTAAATGCATTTTTATTGGTGTGAATAAGCAACAAATTGCACGTTCACATCACTTCCCAGTTTCTGTGGTGCGGATTAAACAAGGAAGTGGAAGACTTTTTTATTTTATTTTTAATATTTGAATCCTCTGTACTGATCATCATTCTTGATTTTGGTCATCATTGCTGACCTAAAGCAGGAAAAAGTTAATCTGGTTCAATGAAAGACATTGGAGGAAAAAAGGTTATTTGGCTTTTAGTGGAGTATAAGTAAATATTATAACTATGATCTTCACAAAATAGTTGTAATTACCTCACTGTGTCATCTCAGATCTTTTTAAGCTCACATAGTTACTTTTATCTGCACTCAGCAGCAAAACACATCAGCCTGACAAAATGCACAGACTCTTAGGCAAAACCCAGGGGGTAAATGCTCATGAAGCACCTGCCTTTGCTCCAAATATGAGCATAATAACAAATGAGAGCGAGCCAGCGTGCTAATGCTTTTAGGAGCTCATCTCTTATGTGGGTTTTGGTGCCTGGACAGTTAGAGGACACAGTTAGCAGAGGTCTCAGAGCCCGTCCTCATTATTCTCAGAATAAATTATGCTCTCACTCTGTAATTAGCAGGGGGCCGGTGGTCTTCGGCTGAATTCAGCTGTCAGGTATTCAGCGGGCATCACTACGTCCTCACAGCCACAATGGGATTTCATTCACTGTTTCTCTGGCCTAAATATCCACAACAGCTGCTTTGTGGTTGTGTGTGTGTGTGTGTGTGTGTGTGTGTGTGTGTGTGTGTGTGTGTGTGTGTGTGTGTGTGTACTTGTTTCTGTGATCTTTTGGGATCTTTTCTAGTATGATTTTCCAACCTGCTGAGGACCGACGGAGCCTATAGTGTCCAAAGCCTAATTCCAAGTGTTAGACAAAAATAAACATGATTGGAAGTCAATACAAATATTTATTTCAAATACAAATTTGAGTGTGTGTGTGGGAGAAAGAGAAAGAGAGAGAGAGAGATCCCTGAAATACAAAGACTATGATGTTTCATTCATTACGTTGTCAGCATGAATAATAGAAAGCTAATTGATATGCACCACCTCATCCACTGGAGCATGCATGCTTCCATCAGGGATCACAGTCTGAACTAATATTTGTATGGCTTAGCAGTCATTTCACTTTCAAATTCTTCGAAAAGCTGCAGTGATGGCTGAGAGGGACAGATCGCATGGCAGGAAAAAGTAAGTATACATGTTTTCAGTACCTGACCGCAGCAGGCAGTGTGACACAGAGGGAGGTGTAAAGTACATACTGAAGTCCAAGAAACTGACTTTAATATGTATATATATACTGTATATATATGCAAGTTCCTTCCAGATGACTGAGCACTGAGTGTCTGTATGTGATCTTTAGGACAATAACTCCTTTAAGAAAATGTTGGAAATTCTGTTTCAGCCCTGGATGGTGAAATGATCTGTATAAAGAAAAAACAAGACTGGTACATTGAGCCCAAAGTAACACACCCTGTTCTCACACATCAAAAGGGGAATTATATAGCTTCATGGTATTAGTTTATTCCAATACCATAAACTAGTCAAACTAAATTGTGCATTTATAGCAGCCTAATATAAAGGAGACAAGATTTGATCTACCACAAAATTTACTTCATTCCTCACCTTTAAATCCATCTAAAATACATACTTAGATATGGAAACACAAGCAACTAAAGGGCACACAGAGTATAGTTTTCTAATTTATGAATCTTCACTTTCAGGATTTGCTGTGAAGCAGAAAGTAATACGGTTCTCTCTGGTCTGATTAAATAGGTTTATATGACCGAGTTGTAACCAGACAATCATTTTATGCATAAAAACGACCAAAATTCAGACCTCATGCACAGAATAAAAACATTGAGTTTTTTTGGTTTGTTTTTGTTCTCTCATACATATGCTAAAAACTTGAATCTTTCTCACACACTTGGCTTATCTTTAATGCATGGTATCAGACCTCTGAGTTTAGCTGAGCGTTACTTGATCCCCCAGGAAATGTCCACAGGAATTTAAGAAGAAAGGAGAATGAAAGAAGCTGAGAAGGAGGAAAGTGTGTTTTTCTGACAAAAAAAGAACTGAAGGATAAACACAGCTCTGAAAACTGTGAACAATGTGCCTTTCAGATTACTCTGTATGCATTTAAATGGCCTCCAACTTGAGATACCTCAGGAAACTGAGAGACAGGTACTTTCTTGCCTAGTTATTGTGCACATGTATAATATTGTGAACTGGTTCCCTCACCGATTCATGCTTCTTTCAGATAGTCAAACTAAAGAAAACCTAGGTACAAAAAAATCAAATGGCCATTACCTGTCTCTTAGGAAACAGGTAATGCAGGAAGTGTATGTACCTGTTTCCTGAGAGACAGGTACAGGTACATACACAAACACGCACATCTGAAGGAATTAAGAAAACGTGCTCAAATACACATGTATACTCCCACAAACACACGCATTCTCCAAATTGAGGCTTCTGTGTGTAGGATGTTCTGCAGTCTCAGCCAATAGAGCGCTTCTGCTCATGTGATGTCGTCCAATCAGAGTATGGCAGGCTGACACACCCTCAGGAGGATGTGTGGAACGATGCTGAGGCATGATGCAGGCAGAGAGTGTGTGTGTCGGAGCAGGCTCCCAGTAGACTCGGATGTTATGCTGATGGTGAGCCTTTCAAGGAAACTGAGAGGTGTCCAAACCCCTGACTGTTGCAGGAGCACATCTTCAGTTCATGTCAGCACAGATTTAATTACACAGGATCACACAAAACATCCAAAGACAAACACTCTTGGGAACGCTCAGAACAGTCAGAGGTGGAAAACTGGTCTCTCACAGCGAGTTGTGCAGCTCTGCAAAGTGGGCTGAACTTCCCTCCATTTTATCACAGCCCGCAGCTTCATTATTGGACTGCCAAAATGGAGGTTTGATGGAGACCACTACAGATTAAAGGAGCAGTCCATGAAACAGGGGACAAACAAGGAGAGCTGCTTTTTCTGGTGGAACTGCTGGAAATAGGGTAATTCAGGGTTCCCCAAAACATTTGTAATTTTGACATTAGAATGTTTTTGCCTGTTGTTTCAGATTTTTAAAGAAGATCTGTATCTCAAACTCAAATGATTAACCTTTAAGACCTTAATGTGCCTCTCAGAGTCCTGTTTTTGGAGCACATTGCTGTGGCTTTGAGCTCAATAGTTCAAACACTCCAGTCTGACAGGTGGCAATATTACACAAATTAGTCTACCTTTTCATACGAGAAAGAAAGACATATTGTTTCTCATGAAGAATTTTGCAGCATCCCATTTTTTATGGGTATTTGGTTGCAGCATTCTTCCCTATGGAACGCTCTATTCGCTGAAGTCAGAATTTTAAGAGTCCAAGATTAATAAATGAAAACACACCTTAAGCTTTAAATTCCAACTTCAAAAGTATGTTTTTAATCACAAATCTTAATAGCAATTAAAGTGTTTCACATAGATAAGGTTGGCTTTGATAGTTTATCAAGAAATTTAATGGCCATTTGATTTTTTTGTACCTGGGTTGTCTTTAGTTTGACTATATGAAACAAGCATGAATCAGTAAGGGAACCAGTTCACGATATTATACATGTGCACAATAACTAGGCAAGAAAGTTTTTTGACCATATCATAAATTTTAGACATTTTCTAACTCTAAACTGGATAGACTTGAATGTTTAATGAATTTAATCATAGCAAGTGATGTACATCTGTGTAATGGAGGGTGTGGCCTAATTAGTTGAGTATCCTATATGTAAAATTATTCTGCAGATTATTGTCTTTTGGTAAAATATAAACAAAATATCTAAAATATGAAGTTCAAGATATTGAAAACAGGTAACCAACGTGTTGCTTGATTAAGACAACCGAGGATAAATTGGCTAAAGTGGAACCATTTCAGGTTACATATTGACAAAAATAAATATATAAACAGAACATGATGAATAACTCACAGAAGACAAAAAATACATACAGTTCCATCTGTTTATTGATTAACTATAAAATATTTACTTACTAAAACAATTTCAAAGAAACACTGATAAACGTGGTTGCTGTCTGTAAAAAAACAAACAAGGAAAACAAAAACAGTTCCTTACACATTTAGTACAGGGTGACAGAATATATGTAGCTTCAGATTTCTCTAAAATGTATTCTTTTTCATTTTTACAAGATTAGACAAAGTATATTCTGATAGTTTTCTTCCCTCGACAGCGAAGGATAATTTACAAAACTTAGATGTTTTTTTTTCCTTTGTGTATATTCTCAAAATAATCTTTTCTCTGTAACAGGACAATAACGATACTGAAGGAACAGCAGACGAAGAACCAGCCTCCAGTCCACCTCTCTCTCTTTCTCTCTCTCATATACTATTGTTTGCTTGCTCTTCCATTTCTCTCTCTCTCTCTCTCTCTCTAGCAGCTAGCTCCTGGTGCCCGTCAGCAGTATTGCTTGAGAGGCGTGGATGATTGTTCAGATAGGGGAAGCAAGAAGGCGGGAAATGAACAACAAAACAAACGTTTAAAAAAGAAAAGCACAGCAAAAATAATAATTAGATTTTAAAAAATTACTAAGACATAATAACGACAACATATACAAAAATCAGGCTCTTAAAACGTATGGAACAAAACAAAATAAAGCGTAGTGGAGAGTAAAAGTGTGTAAGTGTCGGACCCTGTTTAGGCCGGAGACTGGGCTTTGGATGGAGATAAGGGGGCGAAAAGTAATATTGGAAGGCAGTAACACACACCTGTACAAGGGGCTTTCGGGGTGTGTAGGTGTGTGTTATCAAGAGATAAGACTGTGATGTCTTATCAACCTCCTTACACACACAAGACATACAGAAAAAAGTGCTTTAGCAGCTCCAGGGATAAACAAACATTCATAAACGGGCACTTTAAACATGTTCACTCTGCAAACGGCGGCACGACCCGTGGATCCGCAATACTCCGATACCACGGCCGCGATCCAGCCGCACCGCCTGTCGCTCAAACGGACATAAGAGCAGCATAATCAGGAAAATGGGGGACTTTAGCAGATAATTATTTTAGCTAGTAAAAAAAAAAAAACAGCAAATAGAGTCACTCTGTACCTGGTTGAAACTATTTTAAATACGAATAGATTAGCAGCACATTTTAAGAAAAAAATACCTTTTCTGGGAGAGGCTGTCGTGTCTGGATTATCCATCAAAGCACACTGAAATGCTTCATTTAACAGAAAGATGCCACAACGGCACACGGGTTCTTCTGAACATTCTGCACCCGGCGATGGCAGGCAAAAACAGACCAATGTAGAGGACAAAACCAGAAGGTCTCCAGATAAGAGTAGAAAATATTAACACCTATTGAATATCAACAAGACAGTCTTCAAACTCTGCCGAAGGGCAGAGATAAAAGCAAAGAGGAGGCATGGGTCGGTTCACGGTAACAAGGTAGCTTTACAAAAGTCTTTAAAAAGTTACGGTTCAATTCCGTTAACGTTTCCTGGCATCCAGTTCCTATGGGTTAAAGTTATTTTTTTTATTAGAAGAAAAGTGCTGGTGTGACTGGGAGTACTGAACACTGCCAGTCAGCTGGCTGAAATAAGGCTGCAACGCATATTTGGCAGGTTGGAAATATTTCCAGTCACTAAAAATACATTTAGTCGTTATGTGGAAACTAAAGGAGAACAATCTATGCACTGCCGGTCAGCTGGCCGCAAAGGAAATGGGCGCACTTCTCTCTTGCTAACTGGAACCAGTTCTCGCTTATGTTATAAATAAACGGGTTAAAACATTATGCTATTACATTTTTATATCGATTATTTCAACCGTTGTACTTTCACTAAAGTTGATCATACCGTGATTTACCGGGCAAAGAGGGAGCAACGCAGCTATATACAGTAAAATGCCATATATTTTACAGACACATCTGACAGCCTTTAGAAAACGGTATAATAAAGAAGGCGAAAAAGACTGGGATAAAATTGACTATTCCTCTGGACCTGAAGACATTGTGGATCAAGAAGGGAGACAAAAAAACAACAACACATTGTTGGCAAAACATTGTTATAAGGCCTGGGAAAGTAAGGCGGCGTATAGCACTCACGATCCTGAGCATGACATTCAACAGTCTTACTGAAAAAAAAAAAAAAAAACAGGAGGGAAAAAAAATTACACTTTAATGAGGCACATAGAAAAATAAAACACAGAACCAGCAACCAGAATGTGTTACGATGGACGTGGCTGCACTTGTTTTTCCATTTACCTGGGTAAAGAGAGGGGTGACCGGTGGGAGTAAATACTTGAGGAAGACACAATACAAGACTCAGAGTCTCCTTATTCAAAGTGCACTCATGTGGAAATGGTGATTGTTTGGAGGGAAGCGTGCGATTAGAGACGGCGGAGAAACTTTCCCACAAACCAGCAGAAGCTGAATCGTTAAAAAAAAGGAAAGAAAGAGAAAGAAAACACTAAACATAGGGCACTTGAAGGTTGCAGACAAAATAAGGGAATGAAGGAAGCCTGGCTGTGGAAAATGAGTGTTTAAAATTGAGTTATGCTGATCGAATCAGTTTCGACAGCTGCACGGTGAAAATCAGCGCCATGACCTTGAAGAATCTTGGACTGACTGCAGTGTTTATAACCATTAAAGAAAAATATTCCCACCGACTGGGATTCCTGATCCCAATGTTCCCACACACAGATTGAGATCAGGTCATCCCTTTTTCCTCCATTCACCTGCACCTTGTAGGCATTGGCTGGTTACCAGTACCATGGAGGCCATATTGGTTTTGGTCATTTCATGATAAACAAGAAATTTTTTAAAAAGGCAACATTTTTAGATTTTTGTGTTAAAATACAAAATATTACATTAAATTTTGGTGGGGGTAGGAGGGGGTTGCAACAAATATTCAGATTTAAATGTGATTTCATTTCAGTTCATTATCCTAACAAACATTTTGAATAATTTGCAAAGAGAAATAAAATGAGCATATTTTTGAGATTCAGGTACACATCATTGAATAAATTAGAATAGGCGTTCCGATGAGGCTCGGTTTTCAGGTTAAAACTACATTTTGAAAATAACCTTCAAGCGGGTATAAAAAAATACTTTTCATTGTTCACATTTCTGTATTAAAATGCTTTTTATTAGTTTGATTTAATATTCTAATCTAAGATTTTAATCGGCTTTAGGTAGAAAATGATCTCATCAGAAATAAATAGTTGAAAACATAAGTCTAATTTATCTATAAAATGTGTCATGTACTGATGGATTTATAAACTTTATTGAATATGACTACATTTCTCTCTTTTGTGGTGAAAAATGTAAGAAAAGAAAAACGTTCGAGGGCAGAGGAGAAACTTACAGAAAGTTTGTAAGTCATGCTACGTTTGGCAAGCTGCCGCTGTAAAGCAGCAGACTGCAGGCTAGCGACCCAAACAGTCCAACTTATTAAACAACTAATATCAGCTTCTTAAACTTGTGCTACTCTACAAATAACTAAACGGGATGCAAGAATATTTAAAAAGCTAAATTTCAGAGATTGCTCATTCTATATTTTGGTTTAGTATTAAAATCAAAGTAATAAATGTCACAGAGAATTACAAGTTCATATGTTATACTATTTATATTATACTATTGACACCAATTTTGTCTGATTTGAAGTAGGTGGGGGGGCCGACTTCACTCAGGTTATAATATTTTAGAAACAGCAGGAATAAATGCTACTTCTGCTTTAAATAAAATCGATTATATTGTGTTTTACAATTTTTTGCTAAATAAAGTGAAACCTTGTTTTTTTTTTTATCTACTCAAGGTTAAACAAGGAGATTCTGATACCAACCCATGCCTACTGATTCATAGAAGTGCAGAAACGCGATGCTGAACGTGGGTGTAAAATGGGCAAATGTGACAGAAGATCCTCAGACTGCAGCTGGTTTCCTTTCATAGTGTGTTTCAGTGTGGATTTGTACACATGTACAAAGAGAAACCCCCAAAAGAAAACAGGAAAAAAAAGAGAAGTGCTTTCAAAGATGCATCTCTTCCTCTCCTTAGCCTGAGTTAACGAGGGAGTCAAATTTCAACAGCGCAGGGACGCTTCGCCCTGAGTTCCGATTGTCAGGAGGACGGCGGGGGATAAATATTAGGAAACGAGACTTTTAAGTGTTTCTAAGTGCTTTCTGTTGGATTGCGATGGTAGGAGTCTACCTCTCATCTCTCTGTGCATTTCTTTCTTTGCGTCTGTCGCTCCTGCTGTTCTGTACACACATTTATATGACTGTAACAGGACTGTAACATCACCACGGGAACATCATGATCACAACATCACACCAGCTTTACCCCACCACCCATACTAGGGCGAACAGGCATGTGCCCCCCTCCTGTTTCATCATTCACAGTTCGTTAAAGCTTCTTTACTGTTTACCTCTTCAGAAAAAAAGTACTCTGACATAAATCTATCACACGAAAATAAAACACCTAGATTTTCCTCTAGATACCTGCGTCTCTTACATAGGGGGAAGTATTTACATTGTGTTTGTACACGTGTGAGCATACACACGTGTTTCTGCAGGGGAGATATTTACACGCAATAGGAAGTATTCATGCCTTTGTCCCCCATGAACAGAGTGGGATAACGACGTCTGTGTGTGCAAATGCTTCAGGAGATCGGTCCTTTTTTTTAATACTGTCTGTAGTGTTTCTCATCTCCATAGTCAGAGCTGTCTTCGACAGTCTCTTTTTGTTGAAGTATAACATGGTGTGGGAGCGGTTCAGTTCATGGAGTCACGGTTCCAATTCAGAAAAAAACAAAACAAAACAAAAAAAAAAAACCCCATTAACATCAGTGATCAGACCGCAGATTGGGCCGAACTCCCCATGAGGTCGCGTCGTGATTTGGTTTTCAGTAGCTCGTCTAGCAGATGACCGGAACGCCGTCCGTGTTGAAGATCATTCCGGTCGTGGGTTCATAGGTGCCGGCCAGGTAGTAGAGGTCCTCGCTGTCGGCGTAGCGGCGGGTGTGGACCATCTGCTCGTACTCCTCCACGCTCACCACCAAACACTTGTGGCTGATGGTCTGCACGTCGTTCTCGTCGCTGTGAGACGACTGGTACAGGGCGCGCTGCGACAGACACAGGTTTTAATGAGGAGCGATTTCCATGTTACTGTAAAAATATTTGGCATTTAGGCATTAGTCTCATGCAGAGGAGTGCAGACAATAGGAAAGATTTTCCAAAAGGCTTTAAAGTAAAGTTAGCAGTTATGGCAGCACTATAATCACCGACCAAAAAATGCGTCCTTTAGCTTAATTAATTTTTAAACAAATTAACTTTTCTGTATAGATTTTTTTTCATTTGATCATTATCGATTTACTTGTAGAGTGCACCAGATTTTTATTAAAAATGTCTTAGAAAAGCAACAAGTTTACAATTTGGAAGTGAAACAAGTCCAAACTTTAAATAATTAAACTTGTTGTTGCTAGGTAACCACAACTTAATCAAGAAGGATGCTGCTAGGTAACCAAAGAGTTACCTAGCAGTGACTTAGTCGATGCCACCAACCTTGCTTAGCCGGCCATGACAGGTTTGGCGGCTAAAGCCTTTCCTCTGCCTACATCTCCCAGAATGCTGTGCGGTTTTGTATTGGAGTTCAGTGAAATTATTGAACATTCTATCAGATGTTATATTTATTGACATTAATCAATGTGTCTATTGCAATATTATTGCTTTATTGTTCAGTCCTTGTAGGATCAATTGGTATGAATGTTTGAACTGAATTGATTTTTTGTAAAAGCCTCAAAACGACATTTGTTGTGAATTGATGCTGCATAAATAAAACTAAATTGAATTTGAGTTTTTCTTTCCAAAAAGCCTTTTCTGTTTTCTGTAGAGGTTAGCAATTTTCACAAGTTTATGTCTTTGATGCTTCACTACCAGCTGTTTTAAACTATAAACTTAACTTCATTACTAAGAACTATGGGTTTATGAGTAAGTTTGAGTGAGTAATTTTATTTTTATTTTTATTTTTTGTTTTTGAATTCCAGGGCATGTCTGGTCTGTCCTATTTTGAAGCTCGACTAGGAGATACAGGCTCGGTGTCACAGTCTAACTATGGAACACCATGGAAACAGAAAACAATGAATTATTGATTAGAAATTCACAGAAACTTTGATCAACTCTGAACAAATAAAATGAAAAACCAATTAAAAAGTCAATAAAATTTTATTTCAACAGTTTGCTAAAGATACCAATATGTGCTTTACTGGTAATTACAATGTGAGATTATGCCATATTTATTTAAAGGCTTCCATACATGTTTATGTTTCATGGAAAACATGATTAAAATGATTAAGTCAGAATTTTAGCTCTTGTAGTTTAATCTAATCAGTTTTGCAGAGTCAGCTGTTTGCTCTTCTACAGGAGGAAATATTGAGTACAAGCTACTTATTTTGACAAACTAATAGTCTGCCTTTGAGAATCTTGGTCTAAAAATAAATGTATCTGTTGCAGCAAACAATATTTGTCTACAGACGAAGAAGAATAAGGAGAAAAACCATCAACCTGCATTGTGAATTACATGAACAAATGGTGACATCAAAAAGAACATGCAAGCCTTGCTGCCCTTAGTGTGCTGTTGTTGTTGGCTGATAGACAGGAAACAATCTTGACAAGGAAGCTGTCAACTCAAACAATGAAAAAGATTACAAAGCTGCTTGAAGGCAGAGGCAGAACACAGCCAGATGTGTCTAGCCTTCAGGACAACTACAGACGAAATGTAGAGGTTGGCGAAGGAGAACACGTAGGTCGATAAAGAAAAATATCAAAGTATCAGAACTGAAGACTAAAGGAAAAAATGCCTGGCAGTGCAGTAACAAATGGAAAACATACATAGCCAAACATAAACCAATCTCTACAGAGAAGCAGTCATGGGTGGTGAATGATCGGATGAAATAGATCAAAAGCAAGTTTGCCGAGTATAGACGCATTTCGCCAACGAACACAGAGCTTTTATACAAACTTTTATAGAATATTTAAATTTACAACCAGCTGATTATTTGCCTTGTTCTGAACCCAACTGTGAGTTCAAGCCGCAACCACGGCATTTAAAAACCTTTTTATTGAACTCTTCCTCTGTCAACAGTTTCTTTGTCCACTCTCTGCTTTTAAATCACCTTCATGTCGTTGGAGCAAGCAACGTTCAACAAGCGCGGACTATTTCAAAACACGCGTCTTGCAACAGATCTGTGTTTTTTCTGAACATTTAACCGTTTGTCACACTTCACAATAATGGTTGCAATGAAAGAAAGACTACATTGGCTGCTGCTGCTTTCTGTTTGCCTCTGTGTTGTCAGTGTGCTCACATATCCACATCTCCCGTGGGAGAAATGCTCAGAGAGCAGCTGAAACACTAGTCATTAGCATTCATGATGTTCGATGTTTAAAAAAAACGCTAGAAATAAAACCTTCCATGCATTTTGAATGCTGTAGCCTTACAACTTCTACCTGTTGAGTATCTATCACACGTCGAGTTCCTCCTTTGCCTTCTTCAACAATAAATGTATGTGGGATACAACAGCAAGAGATAGTTGGATTTGCGTTCCTCTCACCTCCATGAAGTCTTTCCTCTGGATGGAAGAGTGCAGAGCCGCTGGTAAAGACTGACCGCACATCTGATCCCAGTTCTACGATGAAAACAAAGTCGTGTGCTTTAAAAAACGAAGCCCTTCTCAATAAATCTGACCAATAACACCACTGGTTTGAATTGTGCTATGGAACAAAATGTAACTTCTTCTTATAAGGTCTGACCTTCTTATCGGTGAGTTTCTTGCCAGGGTTCGTCTCCTCTGGATGGTAGAACCAGTTGACCCGGACCACCATGTTGCTGCCCCAGGACTCCCACATGCTCTGAATGCGGCCGATGAAAGGCAAGTTGGGCCGCCCGGCGGACAGGAACACGGCGCAGTCCCCGATGCGGATCGTCTCTCGGCCACGCATGATGGCCTTGTAGAAGAGCTTCTTGGCTTTCCCCTTCATGCCGCGTCTCTGGAGAACGACAGAAGGAGGGGAAAAATGTGACTTTGGGTTCGTTTTTTAAAATTTTTATTTCATAATTTCTCAAAGTTTTGTCCTTCTCACCTGAGTGGGTTTCCCGAACCACTTCCAGAGCTGTCTGGCTGGGAGGAAAGCAGAGATCTTGGGTCTGTTCTCCACACTGGGCAGCCTCTGACGTTTAGCCAGCTCCTTCGTCGTGGGCAGGTGGACCCCCTCTCTCCTCTTGGGCCTCCCCGCCTTTCCCTCTCCCCCGCTTGGCTTCGGTTTCGGCGGACGGCCCCTCTGTCCGGAGCCCTTCCCGGTGGCGGGCTTTGTCGGTTTACTGGGAGCCGGAGTGGCTGAGACCGGAGGACTCGATGGGGAGGGAGAGTCTGAGTGAGCAGATAACTCTTCCTCCTCCATTTTGATTTCCACCTCTTCTTTCACCTCCTCCTCTTTGATGTTGTCTTTAGGTTTGTCCTGTGTAGGAGTTTTCTGGAGGGGTCCAGGCGGCGGTGTAGGGGTCCTCTCCTCATCTGAGCTGCAGGACGAGTCATCAGTCGACGACGAAGACGACGAGGACGACGAAGAAGAAGATGAAGAGGAGGAGCCAGAGCAGGACGAAGAAGAGGACGAGCAGCTAGAGGTGCATTTCTTCTTCTTCTTCACCTTCCCATTTTCCCCTTCTTCCTCCGACTCGGAGCTGCTGCTACTCTGAGACTCCTCCTTCATCTTCCTCTCCTCCCTCTTCCTCTCCTTTTGTTCCTCTTTTTTAGCCTTCTCTTCTCTAGCGTCCACCTCCTGTCCTCTACCTCCACTTCCCCGACTCTCCAGCTGGTCCTTAGCCAGGACTGAGGTCTTGTAGGCAGACTCCCTCTCAGGCAGACTGGTCGCCCTCTCCGGGCCTCTTGTCTTTGCCTTCAGAAGCTTCTGGTTGGCCGAGGAAGTGGCGATAGGGGCGTGGTCACGCCTGATGTCGCGTCCCTCTAGCAACATCAAAGCCTTGGTCTTTTTGGTTTTCGGGGAAGTGACACCTTCGTGGTCCAGCTTGACGAGGGGCTCTGCGGACAAGGACTTCCTCTGTCCGGAGATGGGCTTGGGCCTGGACATGGGTCTGGAGGACATCTGGTCTGAAGATGATGGGATCTTCAGTTTGGGTTTGGGTGTGCCAGCTGGTGTCAGTGACGCCGACGATGGTCTGGGGGTCAGTGACGAACTGGGTTTGCCAGTCGGCAGCCTGGAGATGGGGCTGGGGATCAGTCCGGAGCCGAGGCCGGATCTGTTCTGATGATCCGATTTCATTTTGGATGAGGAGACGGCGGCGGGTCTGGGTGTGGACGTAGCCGCGGGTTTGGGTGCAGAGGAGGAAACGGTGATCGAATGCCTCGGCACAGGCCTGCTGGCGGTGGGACTGATGGAGCTGCTGCTCTCTCTGTCTCGCCGCTGGTTGGTGTAAGAGGTCAAATTGGGCTCGCTGTACAGATCCACGGTCAGAACCTTCCCATACGTGGAAGGATAGAGAGAAGAGGGGAGGACCCGGGACGGCTTGGAAACGGGAGACTGGGCCAAGCCACTCTTCCGGGACACCGGACTGGGGAGAGTGGGGCTGCTCGCGGAGGAAGCACCGGAGTTCTTCCGGTCGGGTTTGGCTGGCGTGGCCATGGTCGGTCGGGACGCAGGGCGGGGCTTTTCTTGAGCAGTTTTCTGGACAGAGGAGGTTCTGTCCTGGGCCGGTTTTGCTGGAGCTGGAGGTCTGTCGGCGGACTGGGTGGAGGGGGGTAGAGGATCAGCTTTCTCCCGACCTTCTTGATTTATGGAGGCGTCTGAGAAGTGGAAAGGAAACGGGGATTTTCGATTTTCTTTTTCTTTCAGCAAAACACTGATTTTTATGACATTAGCGCCAGATTATGAGATTCTTTTTTTTTTTTTTGAAGTTTTGAGAGTTAAAGTTATAATATTATCAGGATAAAGACACAAAAATACCAGTAGAAAGTTGTAAAATTGCAGGAACTGATCACTTGATGTTCATGTGTTAAAAGATAAAGTATGTCCCATTTGCAACTGATACCAAAGTATAACTTCACAAGATGCTCAACGTTCCTCATTTTAGTCTTTTATTATTTTTCGTTTAGGAGTCATCATAGAATTGCGTCTTCATTCTACTATTATTATCAGTTTATTCTCATTTTTTTGACTGCACTGTCATACAACATTTTTCTCATATTATTATGACTTTTTGGATAGTATGAGTTTTTTTCTTGTATTTACGGATTTAATGATTTAATTCTCATAATTTGGTGACCTTCTTGTATTAATTTTTTATCAACTTTTCTCATAATATTAGGACTTAATTCTCGCATAAATCTTCCCTTGCAATATTATGACTTCTCATATTATTGCGACTTTTCCTTGTACCATTGTGATGACTTCATTTATTCTCATAATATGACTTGTACAACTTTTTTCTTGCATTTTGACTTTTTTCCTCCTAATAACTTTTCATTTTCATTTTTCTTTTCTTAGCCTGGCCGTAATACTACGTCATTTATTTTATAGTGTTCTGCAGACATACTGTATCTGCATGTTGTAATGCATATTTGAGAAGTGGAAGGAAAAGGCAGCAGGTTTTTAAAATTAATTTACAAGTACAAATCTGTAATATTGCCCCTTCGCCATTACGAGCTAATCCTTGTTGCTCTAATCCAGAAACACATAGAAATAACACTGCAATTTGTGGTTGTGATGTGTTAAAATGTGAAAAAGCTGAACAGCGCTGTCTCTTGGATGTGCTGACATTTTCATTCTGTGGCATCATGAGTTGTTTTTTTTTTTTTTCCCCCCAACAGTTCAGGGAGGACAAATCAGCAAGAAACCATCTCTAAAATGAAAACATTACACTGCAGAAGTGCTTACCCGGCTAAATAACAACCAGGGTCAGCAAATTTGTACACGCAATGTGTCGCCAGATTACAGGTCCTGGTTTAGACTTTGAGCCTCACACAACAACAACGCGAGAATAAAGTGAAATCAGACAGACGGGCTAAAATATGGGACGTCTGACACTCACGATTCATATTGGCTCCAGCTAGCGACAAATGGCTTAAATTGACAGTGAGAGTTTTCTATTGTTTTGTTTTATATATACAAAATAACAGAGTTGTGAATGGGTAAATAAGGCGCTTCAGTGGGTGGTCCAGAATCCAAAACAACATGTCTGGTTCTTGTTTCGTGGAGTTCGTGTACTGACTTCAGTGTGTGAACAGATGGCTGGACATCGATTGTTAATTTTGGCCCAGTTTTACTCCTAGGATCAACACAGATATGTTAAAAAGTGACAAACATTCGCTGATGTTAATGCAGATATACGGCATCTTCACTTTTTTGAATCGTTTCACTACACTAACATTTGATATGGCGTTTGGGGAGAATTCAAGAGCAATATAATGGAGAATTATTCACACTAGAAGAGGCGATGTCACACTTTCAGTAAGTAAAAGGCCATTTTAAGAGAAAAAGAAAACGATTGAATTAACACTCAAAACCTGCTTTAGCATCTTATAAACCCCCAAAACAACCTTTCTTTCTATGCGTCTTCCTACTTCATTTTGTTTTAAACGCCTCACTGATTTTCTTTAATCAGTAACAACATCCACACTGAAGAGCGTTGTCAGCGTGACCTGATGAGAATGAGTTATGGTATGTCCACCAACCAAATTTCTGAGGAAAAAACCAGTAAAGGCCAATCAAGCTGAAAACATTTAAGTCAAACATCAGTGATTTTAAGCTCGTCTCCTCCTCCCTCCTATTAACATTCATAAGAAATACTAATGCTAAACATTGTTTGGTAGCGACCATTTACTCTCTCGGTGGCCTCGCTGTCTATGCTACATGTGACATCACGGAGCAGGTTTTACCTGGTTTGGGTTTTGGCTTGCGGCCCGGTTTCCCTTTGATCCTGGGTGTGGTCTCCTCTGGCTTTGCTCCCGCCTCCTTGCTGCATTTGCGCACTCTCCTCCTGGACGGGCCGGCCACAAGCAGCGCAGGGGACGGCTCTGCGCCTGCGAAAGAACAAAACAAACAAAAAAAAATAGAGATTTTTCCTTCCGACTCCAAAAATACAAACTGTGCCCTCCTTATATTTAAACAGAAACTTTAACTGTTTACAAGAACAAACAAAAACAATCATGCCAAGTATTTTTGGTCTGGTTTCTAGTGCAAATATGCAAGTACACCTAACTTTGAAATTACTTTTCAGCAAGAAATAGGAGATTGATTTAAGTAAATAGTTCCATAATGTCGAGCTCCCCTGACATTATTTCACTTACACATTGGGAAAAGTGTCTTTGTAAGATTTTGTGTTTTAGCAGTGAACAGCTAGAGTTTCAATCTACAAAATCTACAAACTCCTGACTCCTGACTGATATGTTTGGCTGTTTTGGGAAATATTGTTCTATCACGAAAACATGCTGGAAGCAACTTGCTTTGAAAATGTAAGACAGAGACTCAGCCTCTGATGTGCAGAAACCAACAACAGAGATGTACCCAAATGTTTCAGTATTATCTTATGAACTCCATTTCCCTCCTTCTATTTATTTAAAAATCTCAGGAAGGGTGCGGCTTTGAGAAAAACACATGCAGACACAAGCAGAAAGACCAGAGTTGCATTTAAATATCTGGGTATTGAGTGATATCTACTGGCAAATGAAAGTAAAATCAACATCTGAGAGCAAAAATGCTGCGAGAGACAAGTTTGTTTGAGCTCATGGAGCATATTTGTGATGCCTGCTGATGGTTTCCTTGATGAGGAAGAAGCTGTCTGTGTGTTTGCTCACAGTGGATCTTGTAGTCCGGCGGCAGCAGCCTGATGTGGGAGAGCGGGATGCGTCCTGTGTCGCCGTCGTCAAACTCGACTGTGATCAGATCGTCGTTCTCGTCGATGTCTGAGCTTCCTGTTTGGGAGGAATGATGATAAAAAGAAAAAAAAAAACGTTAAAGCGTCTTCTGAACAGCAATCACTGCCGCCATGTTTAATATAGGAGCATCAACTATTGCATGTAGAGGAAATGCCGGGTGTGCCGCAGTCGCACCGTTGACGACGGTTCCTGGGTAAAGGCAGCGGTACTGCTGGCTCCAGTAGGCGGCGATCCGGGTGCCCTCTGGGAGGTAACGCACGGACGGAGGCTTTACGTCGATTATCTGGAATTGCGTGAGATTTCAACACTGATTTTTCCCATTTGTTCAACACCTTTCATGTCTCCACCTCCTCAAGGCGGCGTGGAGGAGCAGACGGACGTACGTGAGAGCGCTGCGGTTTACTCACAGCTTCCTGCAGCAGTTGCTCCAAGCAGTAGATGTGCGGTCGGTTGCCTCGCTCCCCCTCCACCACCACGCTGTAACTGCAGACAGGGGGAGAGGAAAAAAGAAGGAAAGGGGTCGGAGGTGTTGGGGTAGCTGTGCAGTGGCTGTGGATTTTAATTATTTAATTGGACTTTGTATCTTTATCTCGGTACCGACTCCCCTGATGGGTACCAGGTCGGGTTTTTTTTGTTTTTTTAAACTGCCGCCTTGTTACTTCAACTTGGACTGAAAAGCGGTGAAAGGCAGAAGCTTCCACCGTAAGAAGTGAATCTAAAGTTATCTAAAAGAAAATTAAATAGAAGAAAAAATCCTGATTTAAGTTAAATTAAAAAGGGTATATGGTGCTTTGCGAAAAATATTTACTCGCCTTGCACATGTTTTTATGTCACAACCAAAATAAAATCTGAATTTTATTGGCATTTTAAGTGACAGGCCAACATAAAGTTGTGCATAATTTTAAAGGGAATGGTTTTGAGATTTTTACAAACAGAAATCTGAAAAGTGTGGTGTGCATTTTCCCCCCCCAGCTCCCATTTACTCTTGCACCTTTAAAGAAACACCAGCGTGTATTGGAGCAGTCACATAATTAATGGAGTTCATCAAATTAAACACATCATCCCCGTGGTGAAACATGGCAGTGGCAGCATTATGCTGTGGGGATATAATCATTTAGAACGGCCTAGTCAAATTCAAGACCTACTGAGAATGTGTTGTGAAAGCTGAAATTATTGACTTGCAGGTGAAACTGCAAATAAACACAACACTGGTGAGATTTTTATCTGTACTTTTAGTGTTGACTACCCAAAATCTTTCACAAAATATCCACAAAAATACTGCAATCAGCGAGTTTACAGAAATTTCGTTCTGTATACACCCAGTGCATGCAAAATGACAATAAAGTCAGTCTAAGTCTAAGTTAATGGGATAAAGAGCAGAAGGGTTCAACAGGTACGCCAGGTAGCGCGTGTTCAGCTTTATCTGTAGGTTCAGAGCCTTCAGCTGTGCTCACATGTCAGGGGAGTGTACGGTGTTGACGTGTCCTGCGTAGAGAAGCTGGTCGTCCATCGGGATCAGAACTCTGAGTCCGTCCACCAGGGAGTCCTTATCCAACACGCACTGCACTGGAGCTGAACACGACAACACAGAGCAGCCGTTAGCGCGCTTCTTCTCTCAGTCCTGCAGCGGACGGTGTGTGCTTGGGCGGATGCCGACCGGGTGTGGACGACCTCTCGGAGACGCTGCTGTTTCGTGGCGGGAGGAGCTCGTCTTCGCTGAAGCTGCTGTCCTGGTTTGGCTCGAAGTCTTCGTCCGCCGCCATGCTCTCCATCAGCCGGCTCACGGCGCCCCTGGACGGCTACGAGGAGACCCCGGTGATTCGTTAGCATTTAGAAAAACTCACAGACAATGCTTAAGAAGGGCAACTGTTTCAGCTCAGGACAAAATAGCCTACGTCAAGCACTAGGCTATTTTGATCAAATTACAATCTGAATGCACTGTAAAAACAGAAAATCTTACCAGGTATGTTTGGCCCAGTTTCCAGAGCAAATATCCAAGTACATTTGAATAAACAAAACTAGCTTACTAGCTTAACATTTCATCAAGAAATAGGGGCTTGTTTTAAATCAATAATTCCTGATCGCTAAAAAAAATACTAGCTATAAGTGAACTAAACTGCCAGTGGAACTAACACTTTTTCATCAATATTACAAAAATGTTGACTTAAAAAAAGTCTCTTACATCTTGCTGAAATGTTACTGCTAAGCTAGTTTTTCAAGTGTACTAAGATATTTGCAGTACAAATTAGACCAAAAACACTTGGCAAGATTTATATTTTTGCAGTGTAGCAACAAATTTCCCCCCCTTACTGACCTCTCTTGCTTTGGTTTTGCCTTTAGATTGGCTTTTATGTGCCGGGCTTAGAGGCGCTGGCCCATCAGAGACCGGACTGCACAAAGTGGACGGGCTGACTGGCACAGAAGGGTCCTTCTGCTTCTTTTTCTGTTTGAAGGGAGGAAACGTAAAGAAATGAGGAATGTGTATGAATGAAAAACAGCAGCTAGCGTCTTCTGGACAGATTTCCATCTTAACACACAGACTGAGGGTGTAAAGTTCCCAGACTGCCTGCAGTTGTCTTCTCTCTCGTCAACAACACGACACAGATAGCAGGAGAGAGCTGAAGCGCAGAGAAACCCTGCTGGCAAGAAAAGGACGCAGAGTTTGAGGATGGAGGGAAGGAGCATCGGAAATAGATGGGGAAGATGATGGAGAAGAGGACTTGTTTTATTCAGCGAGGTGTTTTCACACCTGATAGTCCGGTAGACTCGATTCGATTGGGGAACAAAGTTGCAACGTTTTCTACGTTTTCAGCTGCTGCGGTTTGCTTTCTCGCTGAACGGGCTCAAACGATCCAAACTCTTTAAAAACCTGTTTCCCTCCTCACCTGTGGCGGCGCTGCAGCCAGAACCACTGAAGAAAACAACATGAAACCCTCTGAAGAAGACACAAGCGCAACTTCCTTCTTCACAAAATGTAAACAAAAAATGGAGTAGCATCAGATTTTAGCGGTGGTAAGAGTTCATTTTTGTTGTTGAAAAAAAGACTAGAAGTCATTTCTCCCGCTGGTGCTAGACACACGCGTTGTATTTACCCAGAATGCCATGCATTATAGTCTGTCTCCAACCCTGATGTGCATCAAAAAAGTGATCTTTGAAGTGAATTCTGATGGGGTTCGAATGAATTTGTGGATGGTGACTACAATGCGGAGCATTCTGGGTAAAAATATCCAAAACAAACATAGGAGTCTAGCGCTAGCGGGAGAAACGGCTTGTGATCTTTTACCAAAGACAAAAGAGAAATCCTTCAACCACTAAAATCTGATGCTACTCCATTGTTTTTGTGTACATTTTGTGAAAAAGGAAGCTACTCTCTTCTTCAGAGGTTTTTGTGCCGCTTCCTTCAGTTGTTCTGGGTGCAGCGCCACCAGAGGCGAGGCGCTGAAGAGGATTTTCTAATAGTTTGACTCGTTTGACACAGTGCGGCGTAAAGGTGAATCGCACCAGCTGAAAATGCTGAAAATTAAATTTTGTTCCCAAATTGAACTTATTCCACTGGACTAAAAACAGCCATACAAGCTTTCCTGCACCAATTTACAGCTGTTGAGAAACAACTGACGTACTTTTATCATGTCTTTTCCCTCTCCTACTGCTGGAGGGGTTTTCGGTTTGGAGGACGGCTTCGGGGTGAGAGGCGGAGCGGAGGCGGAGGACGAGGAGCTCTGACTGGTGGAGGAAGACGTCGACACGGACATCTGACTGGCGTCGTGGAGGAAGATCCGCTCGCTGCGCCGCCGGTTCCAGCCCTCGTCCTCGCTGAAGCCCCCGACGCCGGCGGAGAGGTCGAAGCTGAATCTCCGCGGAGATCGAGGCGAGGGGCGGGCTTTCGTCAGAGGCTTTCGCTTGACCGGCAGTGCTTCGTCTCGCTTGGTGGGGCTGGGCTGGTCGCCTCGGCGGGTCGCCGGCGGCAGGTGGGGGAGCTCGGGGGCGGAGCGCCGCCCGTGCAGGAGGGAGGGGAACTTCCTCTGCCTCAAGTCCGAGCCGGAATCGGACCACTCACACTCGGGTGAACCTGACAGAGAAAATGTGATGCAAAGCATTCTCAGTTGGTTTTAGGTCTGGACTTTGACTGGGCCATTCTTTGACCTGTACATTTCAAATAGAGCTTTGCTTCCGTGTTTAGAAATGGGCAAAAATGAACTAATCAGAGGCCATAAAATGTATTAAATTTAAAATGAAAAATGTTTTACCTGCTGAACAATATTTTTTATGAAATCTATAAATTCTTTAAGATCCAAAACATAAAAAGGAGTTTCTTTTTAAAAGAAACACGGACAACCAAAATTATTTCAAGGGCCACACTTTGGACATCCCAACTCTAGCAGGTTGTCCTTCAGGATTATCCTGTATTCACCACATTAACTTTCTTGTTCATAACCACAACATCCTTTTTCTTCCATCTTAAATTACTTAAATTAAAAGGAACGCCCAGAGAACCATTTTTGCCTTTGGTCCAGCAAAGCAAAATTTGTTCAAAGCCACAAAAACAACATGGAACAAATTAGCTTATTGGTCTCTATATCTATGTTTCTATATCTATGTTTCAGTTTTTAGTTTTGAAAATGTAAAACGTTGTTACATAAGGATGCACAATATATTGGCAGTAATATTGGTATCGGCCGCTATTAATCATTGTTTAACATATCGGCATTGGCCTAATAAATAAAAACTTGCCAGAATATTAATAACCAATATTTATTTTCATCTTGCTGCTGTTTATTTATGAGGGGGAAGGGGAGAAAGTTTGACATGTGAAAGTGTTAGAGAAGCAGCAAAGGATTGTGGGTAGTTTAAAGCAGAGAACCAGTAGTGAAGTCAGCAATGTGATTGCTTTTTTCAAGTTGTCTAAAGCAGTGGTTCTCAAACTATTATCAGTGATGTACCCCCTTAAAAATATATTTTTAGTCAAGTACCCCCTGACACGGGCAAAACATTTTTGGAATAAAAAAGAGGTACAGTGCTGTAAATACTGAATATAAAATTCAGTGCATGAACACATTTATATTTTATTGAACTTTTTACAAAATAATTTTTCCCAAGACTTATTATGAGGAGCCTACTGATTTTTTAAAGACATTTTGAAAAGCTTCACGTACCCCCTGCAGTACCTCCACGTACCCCCAGGGGTACGCGTACCCCCATTTGAGAACCACTGGTCTAAACAGTAGTCATATGTAACGTTTACGGTATCGGTAAATATTAGTTATCTGCCTTAACGGCGATATTAATTTCGGATATCGAGATTGGCCCAAATGTTCTCATCGGTGCGTCCATACTCTTACATAAAGAGATTGAATATATTTTCTTCACTGGAACATAAATTTTTTAATGGAAAATTGTGTCAATAAAGCACACAGTTTGGAAGTAAAAACCTTATTCCATTATTTGTGCATGTACTGCATTAAAAAAGTCTTGTAAAACTGCTTAAGCTAGAAGATTTTTTGATTTTTTAGGTCAAAGTTTTTAGAAGCCACCGGTCTAGTACATAAAATCCCCCCAAAACACACAGAAGTTTACAATTTTTAACGGTACAATAAATTTGAAAGAAATCATCCAATTAGAAATGATGATCTAGAACTTATCCGAGTCAGAACTCAGATAATCTGCGTGCGTTTGGGATTACCCAGCATGCTCTGCCTGCTGCTGCAGTGTTTCCCGTCATGGAGGAGGCTCAACGGGGGCGGGCTGACGGGGAGGGCGCTGGCCGCAAACCTGGCCAGCAGACCCAGTCCGCTCTCCTCACAGCCACCATCATCATCATCCTCGTCGCCGTCATCATCGTCCGAATCCGACTCGTCCTCTTCTTCATCCTCTGAGGTCTCTGTGTGGGAGAGAGAAAGCTTTGAGCACGGGCATGGAGACGGCTGGCAGCATCCGTCTGGGATTCATCTCTCACTTAGTGTTGTTTTTAATGCCTGCGAAACGCAGAGAATATAAAAATACAAAACTAAACTAAGTGGGATCTCAAGAACAATGCATCTATGCAGTCACACACACATACACACACTCCTGGAGGTGAAGATACAAGGTCCAAACCCACTGCAGCCTCCCTTCACGCCGCAAAGCTGCACAGAAACACGGAGCAGCTGAGCTTGGAGAAAAACCGCGACCATGCACGAGGTGTGAGCAACACAACCAGACACACATCTGCAGAGACTGGGGGGTGTGAAGGGTTGGAGGTGAGTCGAAAGCCCGGCCTTGGAGATTTTGTATTAATGGAGCGAGAGGGTGAAGGAGGAAAACATTAAAACCTTCTGTTTTTTTTAAAGTCTGACAAACCCGGCAGAGCACAGAGAGAGGCAGAGATGGACACACACTGTGGCATTCTGCTGGTTAGGCTGTGTGTTGCTGGAAGTTAGCGGTTAGGTCCAGAGCAGCAGATGAGCAGGAGGAGCTTCTCCTCAGGGGTTAGAGTGTTAACAGTGAGGGTGGATGCACAGTACACAAAGGCTTAATGTTGCATTATTATCACAGAGTAGGCTGGGAAAACTGAACAGGATTTTTCTTTCCTTTTTTTTTTCCAACAACAGTTTAAAATGAAACACTTTGAAATCTACTCATACTCCCTGAATGCACCTTTCGCACATTTTCCCCCGTTACAACCACAAACATCAAACTACTTTATTGAGATTTTATGTGACAAACCGCCATACAGTGTCCCAAGCTTTAAAAGTCTTAATCTAAATATGTACAGTATTTGTTAGTTATGGTCTGTCAAATCATAGTCATAATGAAACCATTGCTGAATGAATTTAATTTGTCATGTGCTAATTCCTCTGGTCACATAAAACCAAAACAGAACATCTTGGCCTTCATGTAAGATTTTGTGTAACAGCGCACATCACTGAGCACACCATCGCCATGGTGAGGCATGGTGGTGATTGTATCATGCTGTGGGGATGCTTTACTCAGCATGGACTAGTTGGTGTTGGTGTGAAGATGGAAGGTTACACTATCAAGCAGGACAATAACCATAAACATAGAACCAGAGTTATATTGCAGTTCACAGCATGTTTGGATTGGACCAGTCAAAGTCCAGACCTGAGTGTAATTGAAAATGTGGTTCAAGGGTTAAACATTGCTCCATCCAATTTGACTGAGGGGTTGAGCTATTACGCAAAGAAAAAGGGTGCAAATGTCAGACACTGGTAGCTGCAGTGAACTGTAGCTTTACAAAATAAAAGACCCAAAAGGCAGAGCTAGACAATTTTTAGATGTTGATTTGTAAAAGAGAGAGAAAACATTCAACTTCAGTTTTGCATTACAACATATTAGGGCCATGGTGTAAAAAAAAAAACAAACTAAAGTTGCACTAATAAAATATTATGAGAATAAAATAGTATTACGAGAATAAAGTCGTAATAATACGAGAATAAAAATTTTGAGAATAAAAAGTCTTATTACAATTTTCTACATTTTTCTTGGCGCGGCTAAGAAAATGTCCCACATCATGATGCTTCCCCCACCATGTATCACTGAGTATAATGTGATCAGGTTGATTTGAAGTGTTGGTTTTCAGCCACTCACTTTTTGTGTGTCGAAATTGAATTTCAGTCCGTTAGGAGCTACTTTGTATTGCTCTATAAATTTACATACCAATACGTTGAATTTTGTGGTTGCAACAGGACGAAATGTAAATTTTAAAAAAAGTCAAGCGGTATGACTTTTTTTGGTAACTACATTATTTTCCAGGAAATAGCCCAATTTTGCTGTACTGTGAATCCACGGTGTGTTAACGGCAGCAGACAGGTGTTCGCAACAAGCAGGCACTGAGAGGACAGCCCTGTGAGGCCCCTGGTAATATACTCCTTTGTGATTTGAGCCTCCATGGTTACCGTCCACCGTTCCCGAAACGCCTCTCCTTTAAACTTTTAAGCCAACAAGAGTCGGCGGTGGGGAAGTGTGGGGAAGTAACCATGGCTAGCTTTGGAGAGCTTCAAATTTGAAAGAAAATAAACAAAAAAAAACCCAACAAAACAAGATAAAAGTTAATGTTCTGTGAATGTAGCTCAATTTCCTCACGTTTCATGTTAGTGTTCAATAAATAAAATAAATGAAAAACAAAATGGAGGGAGGGGCACTTCCTACTTACAGAGCAGGCGACAGGGGTGTGGCCTCAGGCAGGGCGGGGCAGGGCGGGGCAGCGACGGGAGCGCGGCCTAGCCTTAGCGCAGACTAGCTTTAAAAGCAAAGCCTTAGCCACAGCGTAGGGTCGCCGTAGCGAGGTAGTGTAGGCTGTAGGCCGCGCTAGTCCTGGCCAAGCCTCTGTAAAGTCGCAGCGGCGGCAGCACAAGCACATGGAACAGGCTGAGAGACACTCAAAGCATCATGGGAAGGGAAATAAAGTGGGGGGCGGAGGGTCAAGGATGAGAGGGGGCAGTGAGAGGACAGAGCAAGATGTCTGAGAGAGAGCAGGGAAAAGGGTTATTTGAAGGTTTAGTAGACACACAGGAGAAGCTCGATTGTCCAAATATCCCTCAAATCTCAACCCTGTCACATCACCTGGAAACATTTCGCAGAAACTACCACTAATCTGCCTGGCATATGGTGATAAAAACAAACCCAGGAATTAAGCTAGCGCTACGCTCAACTTCCTGACGTGCTCTCCAAACGTATCTGGGAGAAGCGAAGGGATATTTGACAAACGGAGCCTGCTAACGGATGTGTGAGGTGCAGTGGCAGCTGGACAGGCTGACAGAAACAGACACAACAAGATGAAACGGACACAAGGACCACAGCACTTTGCAATCTGTACCAATCAAATCAACACCTTTAATAAAGCTTAGAAATACCAAACTTGCGATACAAGCTTTGTGTGGGAGAGATCTCACAATTCACATGATTTGTACAAATGCTACAAAAGAAAACACTTCAGGCAATAAAAAATCTCCATAGAAATAGGTAAACTCTTCAGAAAAAAACTAAACTAAGAAAGAAAAAAAAATTTTTTGCAGGAAAAAGCCAGCAGCAAGAGAGGTAGGGATGGTGAAGCTAACGCACAGTCTGACAGGAGCTAGCTTAGCCTCACAGACACACAACCGCCTGAATCGGCAGTGAAGCTGGAAGATTTGGTCAGTAACCTTGGTCGAAGGAGTCGTCGTCGGAGGAGCTGAGGCCCGCCTCCTCCAGCAGCAGGGATAAGTGCTTGTGTTTCTTCCTCAACGATTTCTGGGTGGGCAGCAGGGAGGTCGGCGACGCCGCCGAGCGCCTCTTTCTGGACGAGCCGTCGTGGGGACGCGTCCCCGAGTGAGGAAGCCAGCCCCCTCGAGAAGAGACAAGCTCCTCTGAGTCTGAATCTGGTGCAGAGAGAGTGCGGTTAATGATCCGTGAGGCCGAGAAGGTAAAAAAATAAATAAATAAAGTCACACGTAAAGGCTGCTGGATTAAAAACACGTCGCTTGGATGTAGGACTGTACAGGGACTGACCTACAAAACGCTCAATAAGAAGACTTGATAAAGTCAATTGAAACTAGATATTAACCTCATCAAGTCAATTTTTTATTGTGTGTTGCCTGTGTTGGCAGGGATGGATCTAGAATAATAAAGGCCCCGGAGCTGGAGCCAGTTTGGTGCCCTATTCTGGAAAAAAAAAAATTATAGAACATTAATAGGTAGGCCTACATATTGTTCAGTTTAAAATGTCCATATTGGTCTCAAAAGGATCATTTTAAAATACGAGCGTATTTTCAACTGATAAATATTTGTAAAACATGCTGAGTTTTCTTTGGGCCCTGGGCTACTGCCGTTCAATCATCATCAGTCTCCCAGTAAATCCACTGAAGTTTGTGTCTGCAGCGTGAGAAAACGTGCCATTCCAGCGGTATTAGACACAGGCATCTCTGCAGAAGACATTTTGTGATTGAACCACATACGCTTCCTCTCCGGATACTCACTGTTGGAGCAGCTGCTGATCTCCGATCTCACGGGAGAAAACATGGACTTCTTCTGACCTTTCACCTTTTGGACGGTCTCGGCAGCTGAAGCTTTGGCGGCCATCTTGAGCTTCCCGGCTTTGACGGAGGAGTGAGCGCCTCGCTCCTTCAGCCCGCTTTCGGAGCATCGGTCCTTTGACTTGTCTGACCTGGAGCCGGGGGTGAGCTTACGAGGGCCGCTGAGGGAGCCGAGCTGCGAGAGCGACAGCGCCCTGTCGAGGTCGGAGGCCAGCTGCTCCTGCTCATACAGGTGACCGCGCTTCGCTTTCATGGCCTACAAAAGCCACCAGACAGGTCACTAACCAGAACAACGCTCTGCAGACTCTGCTGAATCTCGGGTGACCTACCTCTAGAACGTGAGCGCTGGACGACTCCTGGTCATTCCAGCTCTTCTTCTTTTTCTTCTTCTTCTTCTCTCCTCCAGTTCCGGTTTCCGTGTCGTCTCTGGACAGTCGGAACCTCTTTCTCTGTCCTTCCCCGGCTTCAGAGTCCTCAGAGTATTGCACTGTTCGACCCACCCTGGCAGACAGATACACGCTTTCAAGCATGCAGCAAAATGGTTTAACTGAGTGACATTTTTTAAAAAAGCGAACCCCCTCACTTTCCAGGCCTGCTGTCCTGTTTGGTAGGTGTGGGCAGATGTTTCCTTTTTCTGGGTCTTCCTCTGCCACGCCTGGTCAGACTCCTCCTCTCGTCCTCCTGCTGCTGCCTCTCTCTGACGTTGACCAGAAGAAAGTTAGATCTAAGTCACAGCGGAGGGTGTCAAGCACCGTGATTAATTCATCTTGAGGTTCTCTTAGCGTAAGCGCTGACCTCTTGTCCCTGCGCCGCTGCAGTTTGCTCATCTCCCTTTGCTTCTCCTTGTACGTCTTCTGCAACTCGGCCAGGCGGACACGGTATTCCACCTCGACGGCGTCCAACATGTCCACCTTACTGTACAGCTGCACCGAAACACAAGAAGCAAACATGAGGGTCCCGCCGCCGAGGCTTCGCTGACCGACACGCATTCCTGATTCTTCGTCTTACCGGCTCTTCCTTCCTCTGCCTCCAGCTGTACTTCTTGTCGGGGTCCAGAGTTCTTGGCAGATCGATGTGGGACTGCTTTTCTATCGCCTCCAGTAAAACGTGTCTGCTCGCTTCAAGAAGACAGTCCAGACCGTCTAATGTGAGATCTGGGAGGAAAAAGCGCACAACGTTGGAATATTAGAGGAAGAGAAGAAGAAACCTAACAGAATGACGTTGAGATGCACCGATCAGGTTTCTTCCTGGACGACTTAAAACATGTTCAAATACATAATTTAAACCAGGTTCCACAGGTTTCACCAAATAAAATGTAAAACTTTTTAAGTCCATTATGGATGAAATTTAAGACCTGTATCATGACAAAATGTACAAAAGAAAATCGCATACTTTATACAGCATTGCCAAGCTTTTATGCCCAGAATGACACATCATTGTATGGGTTGGAAACAAATGTGAGCTGGTGCTGGCAAAGACAAATATCGTTCAGCCAAAAAATGTACACTTACTAATGATAGACTCAAAGAAGCTAGCTAGCTTGCAAGTTTATGTTGGCAGCTAATTAGCGACAACCTGAAACGCATCGAGTCCCAGAATGTAACGAAGACGTCTGCGTGTGACTCAAGATTTTACCTGACAGGAAAGTCTAACAAATAACAAACTATATAGAATATATGAGATTAAACAGTTGTGCCACATGAAAATTTAAGACCTGTGACTAATGCATTTAAGGCCAATTTACATATATTCTAATGAATTTAATGCATTTCAAGGCCTTATGAATTTAAAGCGTTTAAAGACACCTTGTAAATATTTTGACTTTTTATATTATTGTTATTCCAGCAAGTTTAATAAATTGTGGGCTCAAAAGGTTTGATTTTATCCGTTAAATTGTTTTATATTAGCAAAATAACAATCATTTTTATTTAAAATAAAACTACAACTTTCAATTTCAACAACAGTTAGTTCATTTGGTCTCATTGCCAACATAAAGCAGTTTTTAAAGTATTTGAACTGCCAATCAAGTGAAATCCTCTGATTTCTAGCGGAATGATTAGTGTGTCTCCAGAATGAGTGTGTCGATAGCGACCGCTTACCTTGTGCGTGGAAAACAAGCTCCGCTTCGTTTTGAGCCATCTGGCTGAGGAGGGCCATGCCTTCCAGAGCCACCATCTCCAGAGCTGCGGCGCTGCTGCAGGCGGAAGCAAAAGTGGGTTCGTCCACCTGGCCTTCGCGCGTCAGAGTGGGTGGGGTTCTGGGCCGGGCTTGGGCCAACTCGCTGGCCGTCAGCAGGGCCAGCATGCCCCCCATGGGGTCCTCTGAGCGGATGAGCAGCGGGAGCGGGGAGCCGAGGATGGGAGGCTCACGGGTACTTTCCTCCAGGCAAGGAGGGTAGGAGTCGGATGCGTCGTCGGGCGGAACCTGTTCACACACGGCCGTCTGGTCCAACGACACACACATCTGAGGCGCTTCTTGACTGTCTGACTCTGCAGAGATGGATTGGCGATACGGTGCCAGCTCTGCTTCCTGGATAAGTTCAGGTTTGGGCTCGTCTTCTGCAGGAGCAGAGGGCGGGGCCTTCACCGCCTGACAGGCGTTGGACGATGTTTCTGCCTTAATCTCACCGTCGTTCTTCTCTTCCTTCCCCACTTCTCGCTGGTTTTCACCTGGTGGAATCAAAGGACTGGGAGTTTTTGGGGCTTGCCCGTCCACCTCGTCGTCCTCGGTGGCCCGGTCGGTGGTGCGGCTCAGATCCGGCTGAGGGTGCTCCTCGCAGGGTTCCCGTTTAAGGAAAGACCCCGCCTTCGGGGGCTCCAGGCGCTGGGGCTTGATCTCTGCATCCAAAACCCTGAAATCGTGGTGAGATGAAGCTAAAGGATCAGGAGCAGCGGGAGAGCAGGATCGATGTGCCTCCGGGTTTTCAGCTGCCGATGCCGGGACGTGATAAGGCGGGAAGGATCCGAACGGCACAGTGATGGATTGGTAAGCGTAACCTGGAGGCAGATCTGTAACAGAGGCAAAGCAAAACACAATCGCATCATCAGCGCATACAGACCTGAGAACTTTTCACATTGTGGTTGTGAAACTACAGTTCTGGCCAGAAGGTTATGAACATTTAAAGATACAGTACATATTTTATTTGATGCATCTGAATTCATTTTTCTATGGAGTTTTAGAAAGTAGATGGGAGAGCCCATTCTTCACATTTATTGTAGATTATTTTGAATCCCCGTTAGTGTCAAAGTTATACACGCAGGCAGATTACGCCCACAGCTGATCATTTCGATCATTTCTGATGATTCATCGATTGTTTTGACAATTTAAAAATTCCACGAAATGATTCAAGTAAACAATTAAATTCCTTTGTTGGATAAGAAAATAAACATTTTAATGTCTAACGTAGCATTCCTTTAGCGTACCTTTGATTATTTGTGTCAAAGTTTGTCTCTGCAACTAAATAAATCCTTCTAACATCAATATGTCAGAGCTTTAATTTCAGCCTGTTCTGTCAACGACAAACCAGTTTGGGTTATGGCTGACAAGATTAATCAGATTAATCGTGACAAATCTCTTATTGAGTTATTGTCAAGTAATTTAGCAATCGATTAATCGTTAACTGGAGTTAAAATAACCTCAAAAGGCTATTTGAAAGCAATGATCAACCTGAGTTTAGATGTTATTCACCGAGGTGTGTCCAGGTTTCAGCTGTTTGACCCAAACTGGTTAAATCTTAAATTGTGGCATTCAGACTTTCATGGCATTTATATGAGTTTTCTCCTTGAGATCCAAAATCTCATTTACTAGAGAGACCGGTTTTGGTAAAACAAGCAAAACTACCAACAGCAACAAAACAAGCAGCCAAGAAATTTGACTTAAATTATATAATAAGAATAAGAACTAAAAACAAAAGCAAGTTTCACAAGAAGATTTCTCCTTTTGTCTTAGAAGAAATCTAAATTGTCCCCCAGGAGTCAAAGTCATCCAACATTGTCGCCTGTTCCCTAATATCTGGCAGCCATATTTCAGTGGTGAAGGTGCTTACCAGAATAGATGTCTTCAAAGGGTGTAGAGGTCGACTTTTTCCTTTGCTCCCTCACTCCCGCCTCCCCCTCCTCCTGTTTGGGCCGCCGCGGCGAGGACGGGGGCGGAGAGGCCGAGCGTGGAGACGTCGGGTGAGGCAGGAGCTTCGGTGCGTGAGACAGGACTCTGTGTCCTCCCTCCTCCGACTTCAGGGTGGTCACCGGGGCGGGGGTCGGAGGCAGAGGGGTGAGGGAGGACGTGGACGGCGTCGGAGATCGGGAGGGAGGAGGGGGCTTGCGAGGATGCAGCACAGGTGAGGGCGACGGCGAGGATATGGAGGAGGGTCGGGTTTTCGGGTCGGTGTTCCGCTTGTCGACTTTGTCTTCGATCTCTGGGCGGTGCTCACTGGCCTTCAGGCGCTCCTGGGACAGAGCAGAGGAGATATTTCTGACATGTGTGTGTGTGTCGTCGCGGACTTCGCTTTGGTGTGCAAAGACGCACAGCTTCCTGCAAGTAGACACACGCTGCACTTACGACGAGCTGCGCGTTCCTCTGCAGCTCCAGGACCTGCGCCGTGTGCTGCTGGATCATGAACAGCTCCTGCTGCCGCAGCATCTGATGCTGGGAGAGCAGCTGCAGCTGCGCCGCGTGCTGCAGCGAACTGCTCGGCCCGTACACGCTCGACCACATCGGGGCTCCGCGCTCCAGCACGTCGCCTCCTGCTGCGCCACGGAGAAACACGGCAGACTTTGAGAAGTTCGTTTGCTGTTGACTTTAGAGACATTTGCATGAATGCTGCAAGCTACGCGGGTAAGACAATCTGCTGAAGGAGCTTAACCGACGTTTTTGTTCAATAAGTGTATAAATAAAGAAAATGCAGTGATCTATTCAGGACTTCCTGGAGAACCTGCTCTGATTTGTGTTCTCTCTCTAGAAAACCATATTGAGTTTTCTTGTTCAGCTCAAATCAAGACACATTTAAAAAACTAAATAGATAAAGAAGATACATTTTCCAACTTTTTGGTGGAAAAGACTTGTTTAAGAGTGTTGAACCTGGGGAGGAATACGTTGTAGCAAAGACAGAAAGAGAAAAGGAAGGCAGAAAGAAAGTAAGGAAAGATGGACACAAAAAGGAAAGAAGGGAGAAGTAAAAAGAAAGAAGACCAAGGATAGAAGGGAGTTTAGCCACAAGAGAGAAAGGAGGGAAAAGAGATAATAAATATACAGAGGAATGAACTTCTCCATAAAGAAGAGAGGACACAGAGGAGAAAATAACATTTAGACGACGGAATATTAAATAAAGCCTGGAAATAAACGTTTTTCCTTGCTCACTTTTTCCTATCCATACGAAGCCCTTGAAAATCCTAAAATCAAGCCCCATAATTTGCCAGATTTCACAGGAACCACAAGTTCTCCTTGAAAAGATCACAAGATGTTTGAACGCCTCCTGCTTTCATCTCTAAGGATAACTTTTTCATAAAAATCTTAAACTTCTTAAAAAGTATAAAACTGATCAATATGTAAAGCCAAACATTTCCTGAACGACTTCAATATTTGCACATTTAAATGGTAGAAGTATGAACCTGTGGGAAATCTAACAGTCTTTTATGGGAAATTTGTTTTGTTTTGCCCCAGGAGGAAAAACCTTCTTGTTTCCAGCGCGTCTCGGCGCTCGCCCGTCAAATCTGAGAAGCCGCCGGCGTGTTGTGCAATCGCGCTTTCCTGCGACCTCATATGCTGGAACGCTCTCGGAGATGGGGCGGCAGCTTTCGTACCGTAATGCGGCAGGTGTTCAGTGGAAATGACGATTAGCTGGCCAGACTGCGGATCCCTGGTAAACTGGTAGGGAGGAGGCATGGAGCCCGGCAGAGAGGGCGGGTAGCCCGGGGGGAGGGTCTGGTGGAGCGGGGAGGGACCCAGGCCTGAATGAGAGAAGAAGAAGAAACAAAACAAACTGAATTTAAAGAACTGAGCGAGTATTTTTATATTTTTTTTTCTCCACACTGAGACACATGTTGTTTTTAGCCCTCCGCGTCTAGACAGAACTGCCCCCCCCCTGAGGGAGCTCTGGGCGAGCATGTGTCTCTCTGTTTAGTGTTATCAGATGGTGAATGAACGCTTACATAAGTAAGTGGCTGCGCGTCCTGGTGCTGTTATTTCAGGACGACGAGCGGAGGAGCAGCGAGTCTGGAATGTCCAGAAAAGATCAGGAATGTCTCAGGCTACAAACCCCCCCAAAAAACACACCCATAGCGCCTGCTGATGGACAGACCGCCTGACCGCAGGACAACGCCCCCCTCCTCCCATGCACCAATCAGAGGCAGCCATGTTGTGAGCGTGGAGAGCACGTTTTGGACCATAATGACAGGCTCGGGGTTCGCACGCTTCTCCCACAGGAAGATTAAAAAAAAGCTTTTCAAGCATCTTCAAGGCGCATTTTCAAAATTTGGAGATAACAACACAAATGAGCTTAAAAGTTTTAATTCACCGTTATATGATGTCATTTATTATTAATAATGTTAATTCAAATAAAAGTAATTTTTATGTTTTGAAATGTCTCTCACACAGTTTTTTACACCTGATTGGTTCGAGAACATTCATTCATTTAACGTTGTTTAACATAAAAAAATATAACTGAACCTTTATTTCAATTACAAAAGATCAATAAGTCACTGAGCCATTAGGAATAATAAACATCCACTACATTGAAACAGTCCAAACAAATCATGTTGAGGTAAATGAGCTTCCTGCTTAAACACAATATGCAAAAAAAAGTTACACATAGAATCTGTAAAAAATGTTCTTGCTACGTTTTTTGGCATTTAGCAAATAGAAATGAGTTTTGCTCATTTTAACTGGCCTGAAACAGGAAAAGCTGAGTCTGATTTAACTTCAGACAGTGAGAAAAAACTGTGTCATTTTATAAGGTGTATGAAAATGTGCGGTTTTATCCAAATTTAGTCTTTTAATTTAACTTTACTACCAAACTGTGCAGTTTGAAAATCAAGCACTTTCCAAACCTTGAAAACACCTCATTGAAATTCAAACATTTTGAAGGATTTTAATCTCCCATATGAATGATGGGGATGAAAATTCAACATGCTTCCATACTTTCCAAGGCCGCATAACGACCCAGACAACATCTACATTAAATCAAAATCGGATTACAGCTCAACGCTCGTTTTGATTTCAATGCTAAGGAGCCACAGGACATCTGAAGGTTTGGAAAATGTTGTTGCAACAGTTGGCAAATTGCATCACATACCGTATGGAGAGCCGGAGAGCCAGACCGGAGGGGCTCCGGGCCGGGGCATCCAGGGGTGAGAGGTCAGGGTTGAGGGGTCGGGAGGCCACCGCCCTGCCCCTGCGAGAGCAGCCCCTCCTGTGACCATGAGGTTGGGGGTCATGAGGCTGGGCGTCATCATGCTAGGTGTCAGGCCGCCGGACAGCGGGCCGGGGCCCATCTGAGTGAACTCGGGGTGATTCTTGGACTCTCTGAGTGAAGGATCAAGGACAGGACGCGGACCGCTCGTTAGTGGCTGCAGCAATGTGCTGACTCTGCTTTAAAGTCTGCATATTGTGGAACAATACAACCACCGACTACACTTTATTTCATCGGGACTTTATGCGACAGCAACGCAAAGAGGTTTATAGCAGGATACAGACCTAAACTGGACATGTTGTAGATGCAAAACGCAATCGTTGGCGAAAACTAAACACTGAACAATTTCCCTGCGTCTAACACTCCATGATGAAGCATGGTGGTGGCAGCATCCATAAGGCTCTATTAACTGATGAATCGCATCAACATTCTGGGGATTTATAAAGAGTAATTTTACTTACAGAGTCTTCATAATCCATTTTGGTTGTGTGAGGTTTCTATCTCTGTGTTTTATTCTGAACTTTCAAAACGTCTTCCTGTTCCAGTGTAGAGTGTTTTTTTTTACAAAATTAAAGTTTACTGGTTTTTGAGAGGATGAACATTTATTACTATGCCATAATCAATAAGTAAAATGGTCTCAAATTGAGAATAGCGTCGCTACAATTTCTTAGACAATTTGTCATCCAAATTTGTTATTGTATGTAGTTAACTACAGCGAGGTCAGGGAGAAAAACAAATGGAGAAACTGGGGTTGATAATCATGTTGTGATGAAAGAATACTCGGGTGCTCAGGAATATTCAACCTTCACGGCCTGAAGAGATTATTTTTTCACTCTGGCCGGCCAAATAAAACTTGTTCAGAGCTGAAAATGTCACACAGATTTTTGAAAAGACGACAACATTTTTGTGTCGTTTGTTGTCGTTTTTAAAGAGCCGCCTTTTTTAAGGATTCAAAACAAAGATAAACATAAAATTTAGCAAAAAAAAAAAGGATACATCTTTGTTTTTTTGTGGAATTAAAAAAGCAAAGAATCACATTCTCAAGCAGATTCCAAACTAATGATAAGAAAACCAGATCCAAACCCATTTTATTTGTACTTTTAATGTCATTCTTTGTGAAAATTCAATACAAATATTGTAGGAATGAACAGAAAAACTGCTAAAAACCAGAGTTTGTTATTATATCTAAACTTAGAAACAATATCTGGTTCTTTTGCACTTTTAGCCACAGTTACTTAGACCCATTATGGAAGGCTGAAAGTGGTTCTTTGGGAGCTGGTCTAGTCAAAGTATAAACCTAAATCCAACTGAAAAACTTTAGTAAAACTTGGAAAATTAAGATTTGCAGATTTTTGCAGCTGTGTTGCAAAGAATAAAGGAAAAAATCCTCAAAATTCTGCAGCTGTAAATGGACTGCAATGTAGACACAGGGAAGAACTCCACATGTTTTAAATCATTATTTCTATTAAAGTAAAACAACATATTTTCTTTACAACTTGACAAACATGCACTACTTTAAGTTGATTCATCACATAAAGTCCTAATGAAACACATTGAAGCTGGTGGAAGTTATGAGAAAACGGAGAAACGAAAAGGTCACGGACTGTAAACACGGCAGAATTTATGTCGGAGTGAATAACAATAACCAAGAGCTGCGCTTCCTCACCTGATGACTTTCTCTTGCTCTCGCTCCAGCCGGCCGGCCAGCAGTCGGTCATCGTGGTGGCGAGCGCGCTCTTCCCCTCGATCCTCGTCTGCACACAGAAACCTCGTTTTACCACAATGTGCGTACAATTAAATTACGGCAAGAAAAAGCAGACGTGGAAAAAGCGTGTGTGACAGAGAGAGGGAGGGAAAGAGAAGGGAGCGGCGGCGAGGACAAGGTAACACCAGCTAGATAATAGGGTGCGCGACACCGCCTGTCAAAACAAGATGAGGAGCTGAAAACACAGCGGCGGGTGCGTGAGCGCTGAAAAAAACCGCATGCACACGACAGAAAAAAAAGTCCAGAGTGACAGTTTCTGCTCGTCCAGTCAGCTCTCATCGATTAATAGTGAACGAACGGCCACAAGAGAAGTGTGAGCATGCCACCACCGCCTCATTACTGCATTAACACACTGAGAGGCCCAAAAGCCTTCTGACTGTCAGAGGGGGGAAAACTGACAGCAGCTCAACCAGGCTGTGCAAAATAAACACGAGGCTCTCCAAGCCGAATCCCCCCTGAAGCCCCCTGAAGCCCCCTCCATCTCATCAGACTGGAGGTCCCCGGGCAGCAGAGGGGCTTAATGTGCTGCTGGACCCTTCAGCTCTGCTCCATGTGTGTGTGTGTGTGTGTGTGTGTGTGTGTGTGTGTGTGTGTGTGTGTGTGTGTGGGTGGGTGTGTGTGTGAAGCCTCCAAAGGGACAGAGTACTTTAACAATCCCCTATATGCTCTGGAGGAAAGGCTTCGGTTACCAAGGCTACAGAGAGCCGTCCCACATGCTGGACAGGAAGACAGGAATGAGCGATGCTCCCTCCATCTAAGAGCCCAATAAATAAATATAATAAAAAAATAACGTTTATCATGAATTTACAGAATGTCTATGATGACAAGACTTTAAATATCAGCTGTTAAAAAACTGGAAGGAAGATAAAGGAAGGAAAAAAGATTAGATGGAAGTAAGAAAAGAAAGCAGACAGCATTGCAAGGAAGGAAAGAAAGGGCACAAAGAAGGATAAAAGAAATAGAAGAGAGAATGAAGGAAAGAAAGTAAAAAAAAAGGACAGTAGGACTCAAGTAAAGAAAAAGGAGATAAGTAAGAAAGGAATAAATGACCAGAGGGATGAAGGAAGAAAGGAAAAACAGCATGAAAAGGAAAGAAAAGAAACAATGGAAAGAGGAATTACGAAGGAAGAAAAGTAGTGAAGACACGAGGAAGAAAGAAAACAACAAGCAAAGATAAAAGTGATAAAAAAATGAAATAAATTAAAATAGTATGGAGTCATGGGAGGAAAGAAAAGCAGGCAGATAAAGTAAACAAAAGCACAAAGAATGGAAGAAAGAACAGAAGGAAGAAAGGATAAAATTAAATACATATGAAATGAAGGATCAGTGGAGGAAGGAATGGAGAGTGTAAGATAGAAGTCATGTAGGAAAAGAAAGGACCAAAGTAAGAAAGGAATAAAAGACACAAGGGATGAAGAGAGAAAGACACTGGTAAGAAAGAAAGGAATTGCAAAAGAATAAAAGTAATAAGAACAGAAGGAATTAAAAGTGTACTTAAAGAAGGATGGATGATGGAAGAACAAGTTTAGAGTCACTTTCTGTAATCAGGAGCAGCAGCGGGTCAGTGGATGAAGTTGTAGTATTAAAATACTAAAGTTGTCAATTTCACCTTCAATGTGTCGCCCCTGAGCAAGGCACTTAACCCCAGGTGACCTGCCAACCTGCATATCGGTGGATAAATGATTACAGGTTTGTGACTCTAACCAGCAGTATGACTAGAACAGCATTCACAGTAGGAGTAAAGTCAGGAACAAAAACAGTTTTATTCCTGGAGAGAAATATTCAACATATTACTAAATCAAGTCCAAACTCTGATCATAAATCAGAACCTGATTGGTCCAGCTCTAATATATGTATATGAGTTTTCTTAATTTAGCGCTTGTGTTACCAAACAGACTACATTTGGAAACTGGAAATGTGTCAACAAAATCTCAAAAGTGTGAAGTTCGTTGAAGTTGAGTGAATTACGCAGCATGATTTGGTTTTTAAGAGGCATTTTAAAAATGATACAAGCAACACCTGCTGCTGGCCTGATGACTCTGCATACATGACATTTTGATGAGGCACCCTGATGTTTATGTATAGGGATTTAGCGACGCCTCGTCACATTTCCCAAGAGTCCAGATAAGGCCCGGCTGCAGGGATGTAGGAAACGCCGGGAATGTCGGCCGAGCCCCGGTGACCCATCTGTGATGTTAGATCCTGATATTCCCTTTATTATTATTTTTCTCCATCTGCACAGCCATTGATTCTTTTTACTAGTCTTTTGCATCTACTGCCTGTTTAAATGTAAGAATCTACACAGCAAAAAACACATCATCTTACTTAATGAGACAAAACAAACTTACAAGTAACTTTTCAGCAAGAATTAGGAGGTTGTTTTAACTCAATAATTCATAAATATTGATAAAAATGTACTACTTCCACTGGCAGATTATTTCAGTTATAACATGGGAAAATGTCTTGTTGTAATTAAAGTAATCTGCCAGTGGGACTAGCACGTTTTGATCAATATTTATGAATCATTGACTTAAAACAAGCCCTTATGTTTAGCTAAAAAATTACTTTTTAAGTTATTTGTCTTATTTCAAATGCACTTAAGATATTTGCAATGGAAACTAGACTAAAACTAAACACTTTTTTGTGTTTTTGCAGTACAGGATTAAGACTTCTTCCATCAGGAAAACATCATCAGATTATTGGACCAATATTATAATCACAAATATCTTGGTATATACTGAATTTCCTACTTAACATCAAAGCTGCACAAATTATCACATAACTCTCACTATGGTAAAAAAAATAAATAAAATAAAAGTAATATCACTGTAGCTGAACATTGATTGGATGTCATATTTGCTAGGATATAATATCAACAGTACATTTGACTATATGGATTGGTTTTGCTGGATGAATGAGTAGGCAGAGATGCTTACACACTGATGAAATCAATCATTTTATGCAGAATAAAGTGTTTATAAATATTCTGCTGGAGCCAAAAATCTAAATTTTAACTTTTTTTTTTCCACCAGAGAGCCTATGAAGTGTTCCTCAAGATGAAGGAAGCCTAGGCATGACAATAAATACCAGCAAACATTTATAGTTACTGCTACACACACACTCAGAGTTACTTAAGATTGATCCATTGCTTAGCAACACAACCAGGGTCTTATTGTAATTCAGAACCTGCTTGTAGCTTTCCACTGCACACAGGAGTGACAAGTTTAACGCAGAGGGGGAAGAGTGGAGTATGGGTAGCCAAAGAAAACAGCAGAGAAAGTGAAGGGGGCCTGAGGTGGGAAGAGGAGAGAGCACCTCTACAAAAACCTCTTTAGAAAGGAGGGAAGGGTGGAGACGCAACCCGAAAGAAAAGAGCTAAAGACAGAGGGAGAGGCGCTGAATAGCAGGAGGACAGAAGGAGCCCTGAGCGGAGGCTGAAACCAGGACAAAGACAAGACACTGAGCAGGAACCTTAGAGCTGAGTGAGTCCAAGAATAGCATGTTTTACAGCAGGAGGGCCGACAGGTTCACACAAACGGGTCAGGAGACGAGCAGAGAAATGAACTAGTGACCAGAACCGGGGCAATTTTCAGGGAGATCAGCTGATTTAGAAACGCCCAAAAACCTCTCCACACACAACCTGTTGCAATAAAAGGTAAATAAAGATTTAAGAAGCCGTTCAGATGGACTCTATAGGTAGTGGTGACATGTCTGGTGTTTATTTAGGCTGCGGGAGAGCGAGAGAGAGAGCTGCACTTCCTGCTTCCTAAGGATAACAGGAAGACTGAATGCATTACAGCTGAGGAGGCACAGATGTGATCATTTGGGCCAATATTGATATCTTAAGGTCACATCCATGGCTTCACCATTGCTTCTCTGCTTCAGGTAAACTACCCACAATCCTTTGCATCACTTTCACATGGCCAAATAAATACCACAAGACAATTCTTGTCCCTTTCCCCTCCAAAAACAAACAGCAACAAGCTGGAAACAAGCATCAGTTATTAATACTGGCCCAGTTTTATTTATTGGACTAATACCAATATGTAAAAAAAATTTACTAATATCGGCCGATATCGATATAAGTGTTGATATACCATGCATCCCTAACTAAAGAAAAGTCTAGAAACTAAAGAGTAAAGCTTAAAATGTCCATGACATTATTTTGTTTTTGCCTTAAAATAGTAGAACCCTGTTTAACAACAACTGCTCCCAGACACACCTGGTGTGACGTCGCCCCTAGTCCTAATATAAAAGTCACCGTTGACGAAACTGGAAGGAAACAAGAAATAATATTGAGTTCTGTTCTTATATTAAAGCTCTTAAAGAGAAAACAGAATCAGGTCAAATGTGTATGAACAGGAGAGTCAAAGCAAATCACATGACTGTGATCGATTCACCTGTATCTGCAACAGGATTATTAATATTTTACAAAGGTTTACGACATAGGTCACAGTGCAAGACCTGAATGGCTAAAAAAATCAAATAGCTGCAGAGGAAACGTGACCTTTCTACAATAAGGAAATGAATCTTCCATTATTCTCCAAAAGTGAAGTGAGGAATCATCTCGACCCGGTTCAGGTAGTGATGCGGAGCACGATTCTGACAGAAACCACACAGGAGTGGAAAGCAGAAGCCAGCGAAGACTTCGATTTCACTCTAAGATTACTTTTTTGACCAGTCTGCAATAAATAAAGGAAGCAGCAGAGAGTTTAAACTAGTTCCAGCTGAATAAAAGGCATTACCTTTGATAGCTGTTTGCAGCAGGGGTCTCTGTGTGTCGGAGCCTCCGCTGGTTTGCTTACTGGAGCTCCCGCTGTCTCTCTGCCGTGCCACAGCAACGGCGATCCCGACAGGAGGGTGTCGCACCTCGCCCTCCCCCTCTCTGCTGAAGGAGCGGGCGCTGTCCGGCCGCTCCTGTTCCCTCTTCAGCTGAGGAGGGACCCTCAGCGCTCGTTCCTTGTCCCGCTCCCTTTCTTTTTCCCTCTCGGCACCCGTCACGATGTTCCCCAGACCGCCGAAAGGCCCCCTCCCGTCGATGATGTGCCTGGAAGACGTGGGCCCATCGGCGGCAAAGTTCCCGCTGTATTTAATCAAACTCTGCATGGCCGAAACCTCCGCCGAGTCCGGGTGTTCTCCGCCGGCGGACGCTGCAGGCCGAAAAAGCCCCGACTGGTCCAGGTAGCGCCTCTGGCTGCCATCCTCGGCCGCGCGCCCATGTCCATGCGTTTGTGGCGAGTGACTGTGGGAGGACTGCGAGCTGCTGGGTCGATGCGACGAGTGAGGGGAACCGGACTTCTGCGTCTGCGACGGCTGGCTGTGGGGAGCGGAGAGATTGTGACCGTGCTGGGCCGCCAAAGCGGCCATGTGATTGGTGGCGTAGTGGGCCGACGGGGTCATGGCGTTCCACTTAGACTCTGACCCGATGCCGACTCTGAGCGAGTGTTTGGATAGGTCCCTGGTTTCTGGACTGAAGCGGGATCGGCCTGAGGAGAAAGATGCGTCCTGGCTTCGTTTACTGAGAGAACCGTTGGAGCAAATGACGGAACCTTCCTCTCTTTGATTGTTCGTTTCGCTTGACTGGGAGAGCCGAGGATGCTCCATGAGGCTTTTCTCATGAAACCTGTAGCTCTCCCTGTCTCTGTCCCTGTCTCGTTCAAGCTCTCTGTCTCTGTGTTTGTTGTCCCGGGCCTGTGAGGCGATCTGGATGGGCCCTACCCGCTCGTCGTAAACCTCCACAGAAGGCACATACGTAGGCGCGCTGACTCGCTGCTCTCTGGGTGTGAGGAGGTGGGGAAGACCGGCGCCGGGCTGCTGTAACGGAGGGGGGAGGACGTAGGAGGCGTGCAGGGTCCCGGCCGCCGTGGCCACAGACTCGTTCCTCCGCTGCCGCTCGGAAAGAGAGGTGGAGTTGTTGGAGTTGGAGTTCTGGCAGTGGTGGGGTCGAGAAGCGCCCTCCTCTTCCCGACCCCTTCGGTCTTTCTCAGAACCGAGGAACCGACCCTCACTGAGAGGGAAGGAGGGTTGTGGAGGCGACAGTCTGGATCGGGTTTCCACCGCCAAAGGGTGGGAGGAGTGTAACTTTTGCTGGTGAGGATGGAAGGACCAACCGTCCCTCTCCCTGTCTCTGTCCGTCTCATGGTCCTTTTCTCGGTCCCGATCTCTGCTCGCCTTGCGGTCGTCCTCGCCTCGCGTCTCCTGCGTCAGATCCACCACGCTGTGCGGCCGTGACTCTTCGCGCAGCCGCTCCCTCTCCCTCTCCTTGTCCCGCTCTCTCTCTGTCCGATACGTCCTGTCCCTGACCCCATCCCGGGACGTCCTCTGGGGAGGCGTGGAGCTGGAAGGAGTGGCCAAGGACGCAGATGGAGGGTGCAGAGGTGATTGGCTCAGTGAGGACGTCAGGAAGTATCCATCTGAACAAAAAACAAACCCAAAGTTTTGTTTGCACAGGTTATTTCAGAGATTGAGCACTGCAGAAAAAACGCCATCAGAGGACGGCAAAAGTAATCACATCATGAAGACAAACAATTTTGGGCGTGATTGTCTCCATGATTGCGGCTGTAAGGGGTTACTGACCTTTGTGAGGATCATAGAGAGGATGTTGGGAGAGCGAGGACGTCTCCAGGCGGCCCAGAGACAAGTAGGGACTGGAGTAAAGGCTGCTTGGGAGGGGAGGGTAGCCTGGCGGGGACAAAAAGAGAAACATCACCAGTAACAAAAAGAGAAACACCACTAACTGCTTCAAAATGTAATTATTTAGGCTTTTCTCAAGTAAAAAAAGAGTCAAGATGTTAAATTTGGTGCAGGTTCACTTTTAAATAACTTCAAGTGTTAAAGTGTGGGAGTTGTGTTTTACTGTTAGAAACCAGGGTGGATTCTACCAATTGGCTTTAAAATGTTCTTATATCTTCTCCCCTTTAAACTAATAATCTCAAACCTTGAATCTTTAGCAAGGCATAGGACAGGACGGCTTCAGTCAGTCAGATGTTATTAGCCATGTTTATCAATCTCATCCTGATATCTATTAGAAGTTTAATAAAAATTCAGAACATTCTGAAGTGTCAAACGTTACGCCGATGATCTATTACTATTTGTTTCCAACCTCCAAGAGAAATCAAGCTCAGTAGAAAGTGTCTTTTTAGAACTGTAGTGTTTGGGGTGTAGTTTTTTTATTGTTAAAATAATAATAATAATAATAAAAAGATTTAAATGAAAATATTTAGAGGAAAAAGCAAAACAGATCTATAAAGGTGCAAAGCCCAGTCTCCAGGATTATTATACAAAATAAAACATGTCTCAGACTGGAGAAAAATTAGGAATTCGGACATGACAGAGATGTTAAATGAATTTTCCAAATAATCTGATTTAATATTCTTAAAAAAAGAAATTATTCCAGCTGATGGCGTAGTCATCTGGTCCTGGGTCACTTCAGGTTGTCGAGCCAAAGTCTGCCCAGTGGGCAGCTGCTGCTCTCAGAGACTAGATCTTAATTTAGATCCCCGCCTTGGAAACTTCTAAACCCTCCCCCACAGTATCTATATAAAAAAAAAACAATGAGTAACAATACCAAGGGAAGGAACTAATAAAAGATCAAAGTTTAATGTTAAAAATGGATCAGCGAAATAACAGCGAGAATGCTTTGTTAACGAGACACAAACGTTAACGGAAAATAGACACAAGGGTGTGGCGTTCTCCATTTGAAAACTGTTAATACTCTCGCACAAAGCACCGGAAATAAAAAAAACTAAACAAACCTGTCCGCCTACATGGAAAACTCAATGGAGAAGAGCGGTGGGATTGTTATGGGATAGAAGAAAGGAGCTGCAAAGCGGGCACTCGAAAAAGGCACGGTGGTTTAAGAGTGGAGCTATGCAGGAGGAGTTTCTCGTAAAGTTTCCCTTAACCAAAGATAACAGCTGCACACGAAGACTTACAGCCCTGGCGTAGCATCCCTGGCTGGAAATGTCTGCAGCTTTTGAAAACATTAGCTGCTCTTACAGTCAGACATCGGGTATTAGAAATCTCTCTCAGTCTGAGACGGATGTCTTTCATATCAAAGACATATCAAAAATATCAAGAGAGTTATGTGGCTTTTGTAGCCTTTGGGCAGAACTGAGTTCCTTTAGCTTCAAATAGCAAAGCATCAATTAGAGCTAAACTTAGATCAAGTGTCCAAGTCCAGTCATTCATGCGATATCTCCTCCTCCTTTGTCAGAATATAAAGTCAAACAGCCTCTCGGTTGCAGTGTTCACCATCCTGTGAACATTCACAAATTTTAACCACAAACTTCAACGTATTTTATTGGGATCTGAACACAAAGTAGCCGTTATTTAAGAGCAGGAAAAAGAGCACTGCTACGTCCATCATCTGAAAACGGGAAGAGCGTGGGACAGTGGCAAACCTTCTAAGACATGGCCGCCCAACGAAAGAAGAGTTTTTAAACCAAATCTGGTTTGGAGAATCAAATCTGGAACAGACTTCAAGATACCGAAACGCTGAGTTTCCTTTAAGAGTTGCATTCGATCAGCAGTACGTGGAACGTGGATCAACTTATTTGATGTATATTTGCTTGGTGATTTTGAAGATGGGATTTGGCGAAATGTGACGTTTAATGCTTGTTTCATCATTGGTTATTGTATCATGACAGAAGGTTTTTGCACTGTAACAGAAACAAACTATGTTTTTTAAATGTAGTTACAAAATATCCTGGCATGGTACCAATTCATTTATGTATCTCAAACCTTGATCTGTGATTGTTTGGTTTTATCATAAAAGGTGTAGCAGGGCAGGAGATTTAAAAAAACCCATAAAAATATAAGCTTCCTTTATGGAGGTCAGAGTTATTACTGTTACTGCAGGAAGCTTAAGGTCGACCAGTGAGTTACAATCACAGATGTAATCACTAGCTGGTTCCTTACCCTTGGCAAGTCCTTGGATTAGAGAAAGTAGCTAAAAAAAAAGTCTAAAGTCTATAAAAAAACCTAATCACACAGCTTCCAATCTGAATCGCTGAACGGGTTTTTGTGCCTCTAAGGTGATGCAATCAGTTTTAAAGGAAATCTTAACTGGAATCCGTTTGTCCTTTTTTCTCTACGCTGCCAGCATGCGGTGTCAGATGCCTTTCCTCCTATCTGACCTTCTACCCAGATGCGACGCGATAAGAAGTCACAAAAAAGGCACAAGGGAACGAAGAGAGACGCAAGATTTAATCACTCGCCGAGCAGTCCTGAACAAAGACACTCGGAAAGAAAGAGAGCACCGAGAAAGATGTCACTGAAAAGTGGGGCAGCAGTGCTGGAAAGAGGCGGACTGAGACGCGCCGAGCAGGACGAAGGAGAAAAAGATAGATTACAGTAACAGAGGTTGGGCGAAAGAAAGGGAAGGACTGGTTGAGGACAGAGGGAGAGAGACGCATTTAGGACGGAGCTGAGAGTGGAGCCGCCGGCCGTGACACAGAAATGGAACGGGACCCTGCTGGTGGGAGCAGAAGCAGAAGAAGAACGGGCCTTCTGGGGATTGAGCTCCAGCAAAAAAAAGTCCTGAAACCGTGGCAACGCTGGTGCCTTTGAATTATGGGCAGACAGCGGATAGAAAAGCCGGAGTTTCGTCGGGTTATTTACCTTCGTGAGCGTGCGACGCCCAAAGCTGTGCCATCTGCAGACTGCTGGGATTGGCCGACCTGTAGGCGGGGTCAGAGGTCAACGAGGACGGGCCTGGGTAACCTGACAGAAAGGGGCTGGAGCCTGTTGGGAAGGCCTCACCTGCGAGAAAGCACAGAGACTCTCAGTCACCCAGAAAAACCACCAGAACCAAAGTTTAAAAAAAAACAAAAAAACACACAACATGAATGGATTTTTACTCTTGTGCTTTTATGTCCGGGTTTAGGAAGCTCAATCAATACGCGCCGATGTTTCTATGCTGTAATCACATTATTACAGAACCGCCATCCGCTCCATCTCAACAACACAGACAGGCTGGCTGAACACGACGGGGACGGTTCACGTAGCTGCAGGCTGAAAACCACAACAGGAGCGGAGGCGAGCGGGGGAATGTCTCTCCCAGGGACCGGCTGATTTACACCATCAAATAAAGATGCCGCACGGCGACAGCTAGCATGGACTTGGATTTTTATCACAATATTTCACGGCACTATTGCGATAACGCTAAAAATGACAATGTAAAACTATTTGTTACTTCTTGTTTAGGCAACAGGCTAATTCATAGCGGCACAAACACAAATATTGCTCTCGAAAAATATTCTCATTTGAAATGTGACTCAAAGCGCGCATAGTAACTACATTTAATCAAACTTGTTTTTATTTATTGAAGCTCTCATGGAACAATAGTAAAAAAAAAAATAGTAATTTCTGATACCGCCATCTGTTTTTTTTAAACATTACTCAAATTAAACATGAATTGAAATTAATCGAGGAAACGAGAAATAAAAATTCTCGGCAACACTTCATTTGACGGGGTGTGCATAAGACTGACATGGCACTGTCATAAACATAAACAGCAACTTTGCATTACAAGTGTCATTATTTACTCAATAACACTTCATAATAAAATTAATTATGAATCTCTGTAAGCAAAACTGTCTTTCAAAAAAGGGGATAGTTGAGATCAAAGCACCAGACTTGAAGACCAGTTCTGGTAGAAAAAAACGATAAACCAAGAAACTGAAAGTCACTGAGTTTCTTGTCATTTATTATACGATTAATTGATTTATTGTTTATTGTAGGCGTATGTATGTCATGGGAATTTTAGAGAAAAACCCCAAAGTAGCACATATTTGTAAACCACGTGATTAAAACCGGAAACATCAGAAGGAGGGTAATCTGATGAGATGAGACCAAAACGGAACGTTCTGGCCTACATGCAAAACGGTACGAGTGTGAAACGTCTCTACTGTGAAGCACAGTGGTGGCAGCATCATGCCAGCTGGATGCTTTTCTTCTTCATGGAAAGACGGATGGAAATCACTCAGAAATTGGGCTGAACAATAAATCAGTAATAATGTACATAGCTGTAGATACATGATCAATATCGTACGACGGCGTATTAGGACCACTGTAGAAAGGAGAAGTACATTTCCGCCAAAAAGGTTTTGAGATGTCTAAAATTTTTGAGAATTTCAAAGTCAAGAGTTTTTGATTTTTTCAAATTCAGAAATTTCCTTGCTTTCTAGATGGAAATTGTCTCAGATTTCATGGCGGGAGATTTATTCCTCCTCTTCTTTTTCTGTCTACAATGGCAAGAATAAGCCGCCATATTATCAACAGACACCATGTTCGATAGTGTTCAATAAATTCACTGAACTCCGATCCAGAACCGCACAGAATTCTGGGACATGTAGGCAGAGGAAAGGCCACATCGCCCGGTCCTAATCAGAGACGGCTGGAGCTGCAGTGGCCATTAAAGGCCCTAGAAATCACGTGCGGTCTGATCAAAGCAAGGCGCGCCATCAAAGCCAGTTCCTCCACAGAGTCCTCGTAAAACAATCCCATATCTGAACATGATACAGCTATCGATTGTTTTTATTTGACTCTGCCCTTTCTGTGTTTGCAATCTCACCAAGAACACGAACGCACACCCACACCCACACACACACACACACACCCTCTGAATCATTACTGCCTGCTTTGGTCCTCTGAGGAGTTTCATGGTTCAGCCAACCCCCACCATCACCACCAGCATGACCATCATCCTCCTCGTCCTCGCCCATTACTGCACCGCCATTACTCTGATAAACCTAACCATGTGTGTAGGGGGTGGCAGGGAAAGGGACAGAATGTGTGTGTGTGTGTTTCTGTATGACTCCGGTGGGAATCTCAGAGATATGCCGAGTTCCCCCTGCATCTAAATCAGTACATTAAAGGTGCAGTCTGTCAGCGCCTGTGCACTCTCTCACACACACACTCCGCATTTCAAATCAATACCAAATGCAGCTTTCCAATTAATCACTGAGCTGTGTATATATATATATATATATATATATATATATATATACACTCAGCCTTTATTCTCTGCTCTGAACACACTGCGTAGGTGGAACCTTCCACACCGGGCTTATTACATAGAGATTTATTAAGGTCTCACCGTGTTTGCATGGATGTGTGTGTGTCTGTGGGCGTGGGTTTGTGCTCCATGTGTTTAAGGGCAACATTGTGTTTTGTGGTTACAGTGGCTTGGTGAATGATCCCACATGTGCTCTCTCTCTCTCTCTCTCTCTGTGTGTGTGTGTGGATTGGTGGCCCTTCGAGTCCAGTTATGTGAATGTACAGGGCCGGATTTACAAGGATGCGGGCCCCTGGGCTGGAGCGAGTTTTGTCCTCTAAAGAAAAATTATTTTACTAATGAAAACGACATGACATTAAGGCCTGAAAAAAAAAAGTTTTTTTTCATACCAGATATCCTTGCTTTCTTTTCTAAAGAAGAATTTACAGATGACAGAAAATATTGTCAAAAAGTGAGTTGTACAATGGAGTATTGGAGCCAGACTACAATTTGTTTTTAATTGTTTAATTACAAGAATGTAGCAACAATATTAGCAGATTAAAGACTCGATTTTACCAGAGGAACAACTTAATGGAATAAGGAATAAAGATTTCTAGACTTTTCAAGATCAGATGTGAGCAGCTTATTCTTTGATTCTTGGAAATAGTCGGTCGTTTGATCGATTGTTTCAAAGTCCTGCTACTAATTACTCATTTTAATTTTTATTGTACATTTTGGAGTCCTCATAGAATTACTATCCCATTCTCCTAATACTACAACTTTATTCTGGTAATATGCAAACGTTATTTTCATGTCATTTCAACTTTGTTGTACGATTGTATATGAAGAAGTCTAAATATTCTTAATATTAAGACTTTATTCTCAATTTAAACATAACATTTTATTCTCATAAAACATAGCCAGGCCCCAATATTAAATTGACCTTTAAAATTAAAATATACAGAAGCTGTAAACTTGACCAAGAAGATGGCGGCCTTACGCAGACTGACACTGGCGAAAAAACAATCCAATTTAAAAGAAAATAAATGTTCAAAAACAAAAAAATGTTATTAATTGATAAAACCAATTATCGCCCAGTCTTAAGTCTTATACAAAAACAGGTATGAATTGATGTGTGGCAGGTTTAATACTTCATGTCCAACAGCTTCATGTTGTTTCCAAAAGAAATCGACTATCTCTTAATTATTTTCAACTACCTGAATATTGTTTGTCTTCATAGAAATCCCCAGAATATGATTACAACTCACTTGAGTGATATATAAAGCACAATTCTTGCAGAACACACATTTATTAAAAGAAAAGAATAAAAAAAGAGATAAAAAATGGGCACCCCCCCCAAAGAAATAATAATAATCGGCGCCCTGGGCTGCTGCCTGATCCGGTGAATAAACCCCCCCAAAAATCTGACTGAATTCAACAACACAACAGATCCATTCAGAGAGACTCAAGTGGCTCATAAATTTGACAATCAGGTCACCAGCAGCAGCTGAGGTTGAATTTAACCGAACAGTCAGCGCCCGGCGATGTTATCAGCCCACTGTTCTCTCTGTGGAGCTAATTTCGTTTAAGGTCATTTCAATCCAAAGCCGGGAAAGCAGGTTCTGCCGGAAACATCAAGAGCTGCGACAAAGAGGTGATTACGAGACATTGGTGTTCTGAATGCCAGCGTGACTCGTTGTTCATCACTCAGCCCGGCTCACGACGTGGTGGCAACACAATTAGGAAATTGAGTTATGTAAATATGCCAAGAATTATTAAAGTCATAAATCTATGCTTTGTAGAGGAATTTACCTGTCAACACATAATCAGTGCCTTGCAAGATTAGCCACACTCCATTTAATAATACAGATCTGATTTGTTCCTTTTTTTTTTTTTTTTTTCTTTCTTTTTCTTTTTTTTAAACAACTTGGAGTTATTTGACATCCCCAAACTCTGACACTTGAACTCTGACCCCAAATCCCAGAGGAGTGGAAAAGCAAACTTCATGAACGCAGAGCAGAACCAAAGGTTTTCTAACCATTCAGCCAGATAGAAAACTAAAGAGGAGCGTCAAAAACAAATGAGGTGGATTAGCAGTGCCTGCGAACAAATGAAGGTGTTGTTGCTGTGAAATATTGCCTCTGCTGCCTGGAAATTGCGCTGTTAGCATGTCATGGTAGTCATCAGGCAACTTCAGATTCATTGCAGGGCTGACAACAGCGTCAACATCCACGACGACTCTTTGAAAATACTTTTATGATATTAAATATGACATTTAATTTTTGCTTTGGCAGAAATTAAGGATTTTTGAGTTTCATCCACACACTGCAACCAGAAATTAAGTTAATTTACTTTCATTATTTTTGATAGAACAACACAAATGTGTGCATAATTCAGGGTTCACACACCTTTTTATTTTAAAATAAATACTTCAACAGATTTTCTAGGTACAAGTAAAGTATCTAGTTGTGTTTAATCATCCGTGAGTTTCTGTAAAATAAAGTACCAAGATGAAGCTAAGATCTGAACAAGCACTGCAGGCAGGGGGCACCAGCTAATTTTTCTGCAAGATGCATCAGCTCTTCTTACGAAGCGGACACTAAGATTAGTCAGGCCTGGATTATATAATCCTAAAGTAAACGGAGATTCTTTAGAGGGAGTTTTATCTGCCTTTATTCTGTTTGTAGACGTTCCAACATGAAGAGGAGCTTTACTGTACCGACTAAATCAGACCCGGTTTCAAACTCTGAACTACGAAAAGAGGCGAAACGAGCCTTTTAAGTTTTATAATGAGCGTTCATCTGCGAGTTCTTTCTCTCAGTAACTCAAACCAAACAGATCTATAAGGGGAAAAAATCAGGATCCGATTTGACTGATTTGAGGAATAATAGAATATTAAATTAAATGCTGTTTAGAGAGCAATTCTTTTTCTTTAACATATTTTAGACGACAGAATTTATTCACTGTCATGGAAAAAAAAACAATTTCCAAGCACTGTTCAGGTGAAATCACTCAATCAGGTTTATTCATGTGTTGTGCACAACACAGAGAGCTTGTAGGACAATCAATGATGAAGCAGGCCTGGATGCAAAGCTCTCCCAGGCAGCGACTACATGTAGGTTTTATACAAGGATAAGGAATGAAAAACAAAGGGGGAGACGTTCTGGTTCTGATGCAGCTTTGGAAAACAAACTTCCAACCTCGTACATGTAACCCAAATAGTTCTTTTGGTGAGAGTTGACAAACACTTCATATGACACGACTAGCAGATGTGACCTTATTGTCATCTTTTCCATCACATTCACATAGGATGATTTTTTTACACAGCTATCTCTTGGAAACTGATTTTTTTTAAATTCCAAACTTTTCCATTTTTCGACATTGTGAAGGAACGGCAATATCTTTCAGAGTTTCCTCCAGTGAATTATAAGCCTGGCGGGCCACCAGGCTTTACTTGTGCCCCCACCAGGTTAAGCTCTGGTGGGGTCTTTTTAAAATGTTTTAATTTTTAATACTTTATAGTTGGTGTTCAGCTGTTAATCTTCCAATAACACATAATTATCAAGTGATATTTTCAAATTTTCTGTCAGCTTTAAACATTTTTTAACTCAAAAACACGACGGGCCGCTGGATGAATGACTGCCGTAGCACCCAACCGCCGGGCTTAGCAGGTTTTCTGGGGAAAGCCTTGTCTTTACTTTCTAATAAAAAAAATAAAAGAGCTTCCTCGAATATACTTAAGGAAAGAATAAAATATTGCAAGCTTATCGTCTTCCTTTGATAAAAAGCTGGTTTATTTGCAGAATGCAGGTACTGAAGCCTATAAGTCGCCCAGTATTTCATTGAAGGGTGTCAGAAGAAAAAGGGGCCATATATATATATATATATATATATATATATATATATATATATATACTGTATATGTTCACATAAAATCCCAATCAAGTACATTAAGTTCTGTGTTAGTAATACAAGAAAGGGCGGCTCTCCTTCCACATGGGGCAGGTATCCCGTGAAATTGATGTTATTCCGTCTAATTATTCTCACTTTCTAATTGCTACCTGGTATGTTTAGGGAGTTGTACTCATAAACATCCCTCCGAGGAAGCCGAACAGAATTCATTTACAACCTCCACATGTTAAAAGTTGTATTAATGTCAGCAGCTTTCTCTTCAACAAAACACGTTGGAGGAGCAGATGCCTCACCAGAGCGTGGATCAATCTCAGCTACCTGGAGGCTGTTTTTTCCTCCCATATGAGCGAAGCATGCAGGCACATACACAACTTCCTACAGGAAAACATAAAAAAAAATATATATATGTATCCATTTTCCCTTCCTGAATGGTGTAAGGGAGGGGAAAGGTGGGAAGGGGCGGAACGAGGCAAACATTTACCCTCCTTGTTCCAGGAACAACATCCAAATGTAAGCCGAGAGGGAAATGTTTTGGAATGACCCTTTCATTTCTCTCCTCTCTCCCTTTTCCTTCCTTCCCCTCCCACTGCCTCGCCACACACACTCACACTGCATTTGGCTCGCGGTTCAAACGACAGCTAGTTTACCACACTGGAGCGAGTTGCCAAGAGATGCGCTCTCTGACTCCAGAGTTCATTTTCAGATCCTCGTCGAAAGCAAATAAGAAAGAAACAAAGAAAGAAAAAGCATCAGCATCAGAGGAAAGGATGGAAGTCGATTCTTATTGAGACGGATAAGAAGCGCTAGCTAGCACGCCCACATGGAAGGAAAATGTAAAAATCCAGAAAAAAACCCAAAGAGAGATCCTCGATCAGCAAATCAATACGAGATGTACCGAAACGCGATCCAAAAAAGAAACGACAACGCTGGGAAACGTCCAGAAGCAAACAAAATGTGAGAGAGAAATCTCTGGGATAAAAGTCTACCACACACACACACACACACCACAAACACCTACACAGACTCTGTGAACCCATCTGTTATCCATCAGTGGTATTTGGAGCGGGTTTAGCTGAGAGGGGATCTCTATTGATCTCTGGGTTTTATTCCCGGCAAACAACCGTAAAAAGTCTGCTGTTGTATCCATCTCTGGTGCAACTAACCAGGAAACCGATAGCCGTTCATCACAACTGAGAAACACGCCGCCTGAGACACACTGGGTAAACTGGTAGGACTTTTTTTCCCCCTTTTGTGTTCTGAGATTCGTCCAAAAATCTGTTTTCGTTCCTGTGGTTAGAAGTTCGGGATAAAGGCTAATTATTTCAGATATTTCCTCTTAAAACAAAACGGCAAGATGAAGCTTCCCCTCCTTTCGTCGTGCTGCAGCCGCAAACGTCACAGGATTGAGTTGGAGTTTTTAATGCAGTAGGCCTACAAATAATGCCAGTGTATATAGTTTCAAACTGGAGGAAAACTGTTTTAGTAGCACAGGATCGGGAAAAATGTAGCGTTAGCACTCCTGAGTCAGAATGTTTGCAGAAGCATCTTTTTTTTCTTTTTCTTGATGTTACGTCTGGAAGTTTTATGACTCACGTCTCGACCGGCCTCGCACACCCAGACGCTCTTTATTCTCTCAGAAATGTCTCGGGCTCAGGCAGACCGACGGGAAAGGTTTGGTGCACGCCAGTTTGAGTCTCCCCACGGTTCGGTCTCTGCAAATTCACCCATCTGGGGACCTTTTCTGAGGAACGCGACTCCAAATTATTCACGGAAAACCGGCATAGTTGCAGATTTTTTTTGTAGCGAGTAAGTCAAACATTTGAAAGAAGGTTCAGCTTGGGAAGCTGGAATATAGGAACAATGATACTTTACACTTTGGCATTTGCAAAGCAGCCAATCCAGGAGAGCCATTTATCTTCCTTGGCATTGATTGGTTGCAAAAGAGGAGCTAAAGACGATTGTAGTTTCCATTGTGCGTATTGATGCATATTAATTCAGTAGTTATGTGTTTTTAGAGGAAGTTTCACATATTCAAGGATTTCAGCTATTTGTAGTTTTTGTGGTCCCAAACCTCCATGAATACCAGGGATATTGTCAAACTGCAACTGTCATCATTAAATTGCAACAGCAAAAGATTATTTTGATGCAAAGTTTGATATAATGTAGAGCTGCTTATTAAATCGATTTTAGCAATTAATCAAATTTCTTGTTCTTAAAGATTACATTTTTAGGAACATGTGGATTTTTTAAATTTGTTTTCCACCAATGAACTCTGAGTTTCTACAGTTCAGAGTGATGTCAGCACGCCCAAAGCCAACCGTCCTGTTTGACATGCGGGTTTCACAGCTTCTTTGTGTTTGGACTTTGAATTCAGGTCGAATCTCAAAATAGACTGTTGAAATAAGTCAGTTTTTGAAAATATTTTTATTTCTGTTCGACAAAATAAAAGAAGGAAAAAATGTATGAAACCAGAAATCAAATTAAACCAAATATATACACTTTTAAGCCGTATCGCCCAGACCTACAAGGAATTTTTATTTTAATACATTCTGACTCTGTATATAAGAAATAGAGATGCACAATCTATTAATATCTGTATTGGTACCGATATTGAAAAAATTCTATGCTTTGAGAGACGTCATAATTTATTATACACTATATCTGGAATTCCTAATTGCACTTTCTGAACTATTTGAAAGAAAGTTTGTTGCAGTTTATTTGTACATTTGACCAAGACAGTCAACCTGTTGTTTACGTCAGTTTTGTTATTATTTATTTTACATTAGCTGTTCTACTCCTAACTGCACTGAACAAATTAAAGTTATTGTTTTTACATGCTTGACTAAGCTGGTCAAACTATTAGTGTATTTAAGTGAGCTGTACTGGTGCAGAGTTATCAAATTAATGTGTAATTCATTACATTTATGTCTGTTTAAAAAAAGAAGAAACGTTGTTAGTCATTTCAGTAATATTTTTCTATATCAGATTTGTATCAGCCAATACTAAACCTCGGATATCGGTATCGGAAGTGAAAAAAGTGGATCAGCATATCCCTAGTTCTTTTTTTTAAGCCGTGTCGTCCAAACCTAGAGGGATATTTCATTTCAATACATTCCGACTCGATATGCGAGGAATAGATTCAGCTGCCCCAGATATACTTTTAGTGGTTGAGATACCACTTCATGAGTCGTGACCAAGACCAAAACCTGGAGCAGCAGTGAGACAAAGTCCAAGCCAAAACCAATGAGTCACCGTTTAACACCACTGACCTACAACAAAGGTCAAGACCAACCAGATCATCCAGTTAGGCTCACTGTTACAACATTTCCACGCTCTTCTAGAGGAGACCAAGACAACTCTGAAGCCTGCATACCTGAGCTGCAGGCTAACTCACTCAAACAAACATCCACATTGGGAACAGTTTCCTCTCTTCTTTTTTTCTGTCCCCTCTCCTCAAGGGGACGCAGCTGGCGACGTTCAAATGATTCAATAATTAAATCGGATGCATTTAAATGCAGCCGGAACCCGCATCAAGCTTGAAACCGCAACGCTGTTGTGTCATGGAAATGAGAAAAAGGGAAAGAAAAGAAAAAGAATCACTGTTGATGTAATTAGTCGCAATTTTAATCAAGAGTGTAGAAGCATGTGTTCTTGATATTGGGCAGAGAAAAAGAGCGACTAAGCTGGGATTCAACAGTTATGAAATCTAATGCTTCTGAATGTTTTTTGTTATAAAATCTAAATGTTACTTGGTTCAACTGCAACATCTGTGGCAACTCACAGCACAACCCAGGAGGATTTATCCACAGCGAAAGGCCAAAAGCCTGTGGAAATAGAACAAATCCTTCTGGATGGAAGAGGTGAAAATGGGGCATTTCACGAGATTTAAAGAGATGAAGTGAAAACAGGGAGACAGAGCAGCATAAATACTAGAAGAATGGACTTTCTGCTGCCGCTGCTCTCTGGAAGACACATTTCATAACTCCCTCCACCCTTTCCCTCTGACTCATTTCAGAGCTTCATATGTTCAAAACATAAACATTATTGTGTTAACACACACAAGGCATTCATTTGCATTCCCCAAGTGTCCATGGTGTTGTTGTGTGATGAAAATAGCATTTCCAGGAATTATGCCACACCACACTTTACCTACCAAATACTAGCTGTTTTGTGTTGCAACATAAACTTCAAACGAAACGTAGATTACAAAAGGAGTGCTGTATGTGTGAAAGCACGAAGGAGAAGCCAGATACGAGTGGAAGGTTTACGAAAGCGTGCAGCAGCACAGGAGGAAAGAGGAAGATATTTTGGGATATTTTGTTGAACATATTCACAGACCAAGAAGGATTTTCATATTAAATATAAAATGTAGATTTTATTTGTGCAGTTTTGGCATAATTACTTCTCTGAGTACGTTTGTCTTTCAGCAAATGGCCATTTTTTGAGCCTGCATACTCCAGGTAATGATTAATCGATTACTAAGTCAGTTGACAGCTATTTCAATAATCAACTAATCGCGATGAACTGTTTCAGGCCCATTTTATTTTAGCAATAAAACATGTTTACATTTCACAGGACCACAGGCACAGATACTCTTCAGCGTTTCAAGCTCTCTTCTGAAAATAATCAATTACAAGAAGGCGTTTTTCCAGAAGTCTGAGTTTGCTATGAATGGGAAATGGAGAAAAAGCATGGGTGTTACTAATAACATTATCACTGGCTCAGTGAGGCACGAGTGTGTGACAGCGGTGCAGCACAACCGGGGAAATGGGACTGAACCGCCCAAAATCCAGCCGGACAAAAAGCCAACGTACAGTTCCCTGCAGCTCCGATGTTCTCAGGATGGATGGATGCTCAGTGGCAAAAAAAAACAACGTGTCACAGTAAATGACACATACAGCTAGGCGGCGACGCGGATAAACACACATTTTTATAAAAGTAAAGAAAGTGGGGCTGACTTTAAAGAACTTGTAAAAACCAGACATCTGCCTTTTCTGAGTCAAAATATGACGATTTCACACAGACATGTAAAAGAAAATATAATTTTAGATTTTATAAAAGGTTTTCTGTAAAAGTAACGTCTTGATCATTTCATTCAAAATATCTAAATAGAACATTTTTACTTAATGCGCAGATTTTATGAGATATATGGTAGTTTCCAGGTGCTCATTAGGTGGAATATGAACATTTTCGCTGCTTTGCTTTGTAATTTAGCGGGACTATCTGCTCAGGTAAAGTCTACACACAGCAAGCAGCTCACCAGCTACCAGATCATGCCAAGAACAACTCTCTTCAGTAACTCTGTGACTGAGGGAAGATTCACTGCTCACCGATTTTCGGTGTTTAGAAACGACGATACAGGAAACTATTTTCTATGACATGCAGGCAGTTTATTCAGGCTGCCAGAAAGTGAGAGAGAGCAAGACGTGCAGCAGATAAGAAGAAGAATTTTTTTCTGTTTTGTTTTTATCTGAGCTTCTGGTCCCGGTCGGTAACAGACATGGTGGTTTAGAAAATGTTGGAAGCCGTTTGGAAATCTCTATCTCCATCTCTAACGAACACACACGAAGGATGATGTGTTTGTAATGATAATCCTAATATGAGAAGCTCAAGACAGTTTACAATGTCAGCTGCTTTACATACGACAATGTAAATAATGATCGCTCATGACAGGAAGACTAGAAGATACTTTGAATCCATATTTAACATCTTTTAACATCATAATAGGGACAACTTACTATTGGTTTGTTTATTATTATCTGGAAAATATTTACTGTGATTTATTGACATAGCACTATTATTCTTGAAAATGTTACTTTTGCTGTTTGAACTAATTTCCCTACTTCTTATTCTATGAGAGAATCAGTAAAATAAATATAAAAAACTGAAGTATTATTAAGCACAATTATTGCAAGCTTAGACATACAATAGCAATACTTAACCTAAAGGGTGTGTGGAAGAAACTGTATTTTTAGAGCAGCTTTTGTGTTTATAAAACTTTTTGATATGCAGTGATATTTTCACAGAAATACATTTCGTGGTCTCCTTGCCGTATCAACAAATATTGTGATATTTAGGTCACCACTGGCAGTTCCGGCGCCGTAGTTTCTAAAGAGAAACTGAAATGATCTAAAATCAGAACAAGCTGGTTTACAAACAGAGATCAGATCTCTTTAAGAACAAGTTAACATAACCTTTAAACCCGACTAGAACCTATGGCTGCATATTTATTGTATTGATTACCGTTTATTGTGATACATTTCTTATAAGAATTCTGATTTATCGTCACAATAATATCAATTAACAATGTTTAAGAAAAAAAATAAAAACAGTCCGTATTGCCAGGATTGTTCACTTTTACCTCTTTGTTTTTACTACTGCTTCAAAATCTAAATAAATGTGAAAATATGATTAAATGCAGTTCAAGTTTATCCCTAAAGAAGACCATTACAAATGGGAATGTTTTCAAGAGCAGTATTTGTTAGTGGGGTTGTAATTGCTGTGTCATGCAGTCACAGTCATACCTAAACAAAGAAGTAATAAATAGTTCTAATCGTGAAGTTTTATCATTATCATAATAGTACCACAAAGTATCACAATAAAACTTTAAGTACCTTAATATCAGTAACTGACTTGTTCCTAGTGTCGGCACGAAAAACAACACGCACAATATCAAAACCTCAAAGTGAACATTACATTTAAACTAAAGCATTGGTCCGTTTTGTCGTGTTGCCAAACTTTCCTCCGTCTCCTACAGCTTGAGTCGATTTCATCGGAAGAAGAGCATGCGTTCAGCAGTGACTGGGTGTTTCTTTAAAGTCACCCTGCATTTACCCGAGCTTTATATGGCTTATGGAGCGGAGTCATGTAGCCAAACAGACAGACAGCGCAGTGTGTGACCTTTGTGTGTTTGAGGCTGTTGTTTGCTTTAAAAGGGAGGGGTCTGGCCCAGTGAATGACTTAGCTAATGCTTTGGGTATTTCAACATGCCATGGCTTGCTTGTTCTCTCTCTCACACACACACACACACACCATCCAATCACTCTTATGTTTGACAGGTGTGTGTTTGACTGTGTGTGTGTGTGACAGAGAAAAGAGTGTAGTTTGTCTGTGTGTGACAGGTTTATTGTAGCGGGGCAGCGCTGCCTTGTGCATTCTCTTAAGGAGGCTGGTTTTTCTCCTGAAGGATTCAATTAATCTGAGCTAGGACGTGTCCGAGCCACATCCTCCAACACACACACACACACACACACACTCAGAGGTCTGTGCTTTGAATACATATAAGCACACACGGTCATCACATTAATTCAAACAGAAACACTAAGCGAGCACTGGAGAAGACAAACTGGTACAGAAATCAGTCGTCTGCCCTGTGAACTCCATGAATTACAACAAGCATGTGCTCTTTCTCTGTGTGTGTGTGTGTGTGTGTGTGTGTGTGTGTGTGTGTGTGTGTGTGTGTGTGTGTGGTGGGGGGAGTCGTAGGGAAATAGATTGAGAGACCAGCAGAAGGGTTACCACATTTACCTAACTATATGAATGCTTTGCGGCCAAGATAAATCTCCTGCTTTCTTTCAAGAGTCCCAGGGGAAAACCCCCGGCCGTAACCGCACTAAGCAGAATCACATGTCCCTACGTACACACGCCCACCCGCACACACACACACATTTTACACTCACGTACACACAAGCAGCAAGCTCAGCTCGTAACCTTCGAAGAAGACGAAAACACAGACTTCCACCTTAGACACTGTGCCCATTTAATTCCCCTTCCACATTAGTCTCCAGCTGTTTTCATTCCCCTGTGAAAGCAGCACCACAGCTACATGCGTCTTAGTCCCACTCTTTTTCTCTACAGTAGAAACACACCAAACTGAGCCGCAACACATCTGGAGGTAAGCTACATGATTCTGCCCAACAATCACTAATGGTGTTTTCTGTGTGAAACGGTACAAACAACTTTGAAGAACCTGTTCCTCGCCTCGCCTGTGGTGGCGCTCCACTAAGAACCACAGCAGGAAGCAACAAAAAAAACCTCTGAAGAAGACATGAGCGCAACATCCTTCTTCACAAAATGTTAACGGAAATGGAGTAGCGTCACATTTTATTAGTAGTAGTAGGATTTCCATTTATAAAATTTCCCCCGCTAGTTTTGGTTGCATTTACCCAGAATGCCCTGCAATATAGTACACTTCCTGTTTTTGGAGTGGTCTCCAGTCCTCTTGGCATTTTATACGCACTTACACTACAGCAGAGTTCGTTTCAACCAAACCGAGACCTAGGTTTTTAGTCGGACTGAAGTTCGCATTTTTTGGGCAGCATAAGAGTTCGATCGTGCATTCACACCACCCAAAACGAAGCGGACTTTCTACGACAATCAAACTAGATTTCAATTAAAGTGGACTAAACAGAGCTAGTGTGAATGCACTCCAAGTTTCTCTTGAAGCTACAGCCAAGAAATAGTAAAGTAGCACTGCTTCAGACTGAAGTGATCTGAAAAGAAATGTTCTCACACTTGCTTTAAACGGTGAAAAAGTTCTAACCTAAATATTTAATCTGAACACCGAGGAGCATAAATTCCTGATGCTGTGAGGCACTCTGCTGCGCCGCTTCACTGATCAGAGAAATGAAACCATCTCCTGGCTCCTCTCCTCACATTTACATTTCGTTGTGTCTCAGTGTCTCTAGAGGGACGATAACTACAGGAAGAGGACAGATGGCCGCAATCTGGAGACAGAAACGCCGGCAGAAGAAGGACCAATTAAAGTCATTTTATGTTCGTAAACACAAGCTTCTCCTGATCAAGTTCAGCGTAAAAAACAGAATCAGCTGTGCAACAACAGGAATTTGTTCAAAAGTAAGTCTTCATGGGCGTGCTGTGGTGGCGCGGGGGGTTAGCACGCCCCACGTTTGGAGGCCTTGGTCCTCGGCACGGACGTCGCGGGTTCGACTCCCGGTCCCGACGACCTTTGCCGCATGTCTTCCCCCCTCTCCTCACCCTCCTTCCTGTCTGCCTACTGTACAAAAAATACGAGCCACTAGCGCCGCAAAAACTCTTCGGAGAAAAAAAGTGGGAAAAAAAAAAAAAAAAGTAAGTCTTCATAAGACCCCCTTCGTTGATTGGGTTGCACCAGCAACTATGCAGAACAGTAACTGGGGTTTTAACCCAAGTAAGGCTTGCCTCGTTACATTTTCAACGTCTGAATGTGGTTCATTCAGGCTGAATAAGAGCGAGAGAGAGCGAGACTTCCAGCAGAAACCAGGAAGGCTGGATTCGTCACTGCCAGGTCTGATTCTTTTCAGCTTTCAACTTCAGTCCCTCATAAAAATGTTAGGTTTAAAAAAAAGATTATACATAACAGAACCCCAGAGTTAAATGACCCACAATCTTCAGGGATACATTAAGGATCCCACACACTTCATTCGAAGTGCCAAAATTGTGTCTTTTTTTTTTTGCATGATGAACTCGATGGCCAGGTCCTGGTCAAACCATTTCGACAGAGCTCTACGTGAACTGCTGCGTGATTGGTCAGTGGTTAGTTGCCTAGATGACTTTGTCTGAGATATTTGTAAAACCCTGTTAAGTAATAACTTCTGTCACATGAAGTGAAGTGATGCTCTGAGGAGTGATGTAGACTCCTCAGAGCAGGAGGGATAGACTTTTTTGTGCAGAGAAGTAGCACGAGCAAAAGCTGACGTGAAGCTACATGTGACTGCAGAAGTAAATACGGATGCTACACCTTGTCAACACATTCGGCTCGATTAACAAGTGGTTGGGCACTCAGAGCAGGCTGCTGCCGCGCTCCTTTCATCCATTTTTACTATTGATCTCGGCGCTTTCCGCCTCCTCTTTTGCAGAACTGCGAGTCTGTCACAGAAACGAGCAAAGAGTTCGATGACCAGTCGGACGGAGGTTGCTTGGGAAAACATCAAATATGAATCCCATTTAGGGCAACATATGGATCTGGCCGGGGTCTGACTTGAATAAATGCATAAAAATAAGAAAAACCCATTTTAAAAAATTGATCTGGGTCACACGTGCACAGAAAAGTCGGACTCGGGCGTGAACGTAGAAAAGTCTTAAAAGTAAAATCCACGAGTTTCTAATCTAGCAGATCAGACCTTTTATTACTCCATTTTACCACCTCTGGTCTCCATAACGACAAAAGATTACACAGCCTATTATTACTGATGTGGCTTGAAGTGCTAGTCTCATTTTTATCTCTTTCATCTGTTTGTGTTGTACAAAAGCAAATCAGTTCTACCTAAAACAGAAACATAGCACTCAAAATGAGTTTCTTGTTTTACACAGCAATCTGTTTATGTGTTAATCACATTAGCAGTGTTATATGTTGAGCAAAAATAGAACTGAACTGATGTTTTTGTCCCCTTATTTAAATATTTTAAAGAAAAATAGGCCAGACCAATAACTAGATTGTGTTTTTATTTGTATAAGTTGATCTAACTGTTGTTTTCTTACATGTTGAGAGTTCATTTTTTTCCAGTTTTCCTCCAAAATGATTTATGAATAACATCTGAGTGCAACGATTAAAACTCCATTAATACTCATTAAACTGTATGGGATGAATAGGATTCGCTGAAAACTAATACACAGCTGAACCATGCATTCCAATGTGCTGCTCGGATCAATTATGTCATCAGAGAAAACATTCTCGCTTTTAGTTAAACAAGAACTATTCAGGAGTGAGTCGAAATGGAAGATGTAAACAGTCGACTCTTGTCGAGATCTCGGCTCTAAATTTGGAAAAGAAAAAAAAAAAAAAGTCATGTCAACTTCTGTGAAAGCCGCGTAAACGAAAACAGCAAGAGAAATCCCTCGACTGCTCCCACTACATGTCGATCTGAGGAACAGCAGCTCATTTTGCTTTTGCTGGCTAATTATTATGTAATAAGCCTGCATAGTGTGATTATAAACCAGGAAGAGAGATTTCTATCCCATTTTTTTGGTTATTGTAATGTGTGGGGATTTGACAGAGAGCAGCGCTATAAAGCTAAATGACCCGTGTCGTACAGCGGTCTGGTTGTGGGGGGGAGTGAGAAGGTCACCGTGTGGGCAGAACAAAATATATCCCACTTAAAAACGAGTGCTACAACTACCAATACGGACTGGACCGGTGGCTGGGTCAATTCCCCTCCCCACCGTACCCCCCAGTCCGCCCCCGCCTATACACCGCCCTGGGCTGCGCGTCGAGCTCGTTCTGCAAAAGCACAGTCTGCACACACACCACAAGCAGTTTTCAGCTCGTTTCGGAGCCACAGGAGAGGAAAACGGAGAACGTCGCGTCATCCGAACCGAAAGAGTTTTTAAATAGACACGCCGTTTTGTGTCGTTCAGGCACACGTTGGCTTCAAGGGCTTGCAAAAAAGGAAAAAAAATCCCATTCATCTAAAGCCTGCAAGAAAACCCCCGCTCTGGTACTTCTCCCTGCAACAATGCGTCCATCAATCATTGCAACACCCCTCACTGTGAGCTGATTTCATCTCTGACACCTTTTCTTGTTTGCGTGTGTGTGTGTGTGTATAGAGTGTGTGGGCTTTGTCGGAGTGTCAAATTAATGCTTCATCAGAGCCGTGCCATTCGAGCCCTGACTTTACTGGAACTTCACTCCTTCACTCTCGCTCCAAAGTCATCCCATATCTGGAAGAAAACATCCGGGGTCGGGGTTCACGATGCCAGGAAAACACGCAGCTGTCATGTTATTGTTGAGTAGCACAAACGACTGTCGTATATCCAAAACTCTTGAGCTGTAAGACCACTAACAAATATATCAGGACTTGTGAAAAAAGCATGTGGTTTTTGCACCCACTGATGTCACCGTGTGACTCCACGCGGTTTTAGTTTGGGGTCATTTCATTGAATTAGAAAACAGAAACTGCTATTTTCTCGCTCTGCAGAAGCTACAGAACGTCAAGAGGATAGAAGTTTGTCTGGGTTGGTGTTGGATTCTCCTGGTATAACCTTGAGTAAAAGTACCGCAGTACGGTGGTCTAATTGTGTATCGTTTATCATTTATTGTGATAAATCTCAAATTCCGATTCCTCGTCTTCGTGATAAATTCCAATAAATGACGATTAGATACTGTCCAGATTGTTCGTTTTGCTATTTTTCTCCACTGTTTGTTAAATGAGAATATCGATGAATATCAACAAATTTGAAAATGTGATTAAATGCAGTTACCGTGTGCGGCTTAGAGACACAAATCACACTTATTATCGTATTACAAATGGGAATGTCTCCCAAGTGTTTATGTTTGTGGGGCAATGATTGCCAAAAAAACTGTAAATATACCGAAAAACAGTTCTTATTGTTGCTTTTATTGTTAGCTCCACAAAACATCATGATAATCTTTAAGTCCAGTTTGCGCACCCAAGTACTGGTTTCTATTTAAAAGTAGAAAAGCTATAATTACTCTTACAGCTGCTAAAACAATTTTACTATTAACAAAACTAGGTTCTCCACAAAAATTATACCATCTTCATTCCTAGATGGGTAAATTTAAGGTGAATGTGTTTAATGAAGTATATTGCCACTTGAAATATTTCCAAACAGCTAATCTGTCTTTCAGCCAGTTGACCAGCAGTGCACAGCAAAAAAGCGCTGTGCTAGCCGTTCCTCTGGGATCTCATTAAACAATATCTAAACTGTAGAAACAAGAGAAGCGGCAATCAAACCCAACTCTGGGTTCTGGCTTTGTTTAAAGGCTGACCGGCCAACTCAGATTTGGGGGAAATGTTGTTCGGTTTTCTTAAGAGCTATAAAACATTAACGTAATAAAGAAAAAAAAAAGAAGTCAATTCCTCCCTGGTACTTTGAGCAAAATCAAAGCTCATGTTGATGTCGATCAGCTGCTATGGCTTAAAAATCCTAGCAGGTGAAAACATTTTGATCTCTGCAGAAAACCAGCTGCAAGTAACTTAGTCAGGATTTTCATTTTCCATCCAATGTCCTTTCCATTTGCCCAACATGTATACAGTTACAGGACAGCCAGCTCACTTCCACTATGCATCACAATACTGTGCGCAAACGTGCACTGCCTTTCCTTTTTTTAAAAGCTTGAGAGACCAATAATGAAAGTAAGAGGAAAATCACCAGCTATACGTCAACTGCATGTGATGTACACACATACACCTGCATGATGGCAGTCACTGTATCTCTGCTTCTCTATTTTTGTTCAAATATCCCCCTGGGAGTTTAGAGCAGCAGAGAGAGAGAGAGAAAAGGAGAGAGAGGGATGTCCAACAGGGGAGGAAAAAACGATGCACAAAAACAAGAAACAGCAGCCATGTGACAAATGGTCCATCACTGGAGGCTTTTTACTCCAAATACGGAACCACCGTCGTTCTTCCCTCACACAAAACACTCAAGCCATTTCGGTCCCCACGGTAAACAGCGCTCTGTCATCCCTCTCTATAAGGTCACACAACTTCCACCATTCCCACTCTCTGCGTTTGCTCTCCCAGCACCAACAGCGAAATGATCCGCATCCCATCAACAGCCCATTGCCACCTAAACCCGCACGGCGCTGCTACAAACCAACACGAGCACACACCAAAAAATATATTAAAAGCACACACACACACACACACACACACACACACACACACCTATCTGTGCCCGAAAGGATGACGGACGCTTTGCTTGTGCTGAAAACTGCCAAGTAATTTTCCGCTGCAGAGGCTGACAAATCCTTGACATGAGCTGTTTACATCTAAAACTTGCACGAGCGTGCATCTAACCGAAATCTACATTTATGCATCTCACCGAAAGCCACAAAACTGCAGATTTCCCTTCTTGTTGCGCAGTCAACATGTTACGTCTATAGCGGTTTCAAAAGTCAACCTTCTCCGTGTAAAAAAAAAACAACAAAAAACTGAGCACTTACTGTGGTGTGAATGCAGGTTAATGGCCGATGAGAGAAATTTCCCGGAGTGGAGAGGCGGCGGGTGGCTCGCGCCCAAGTGGCCGGGCGAGGAAGGGATCCTCCCGGCCGCCGCCGCTGCTCCGAGTCGGTGAGGCTCCATGGCGAGCCCCGCCAACAGCGGCGGGGGGACGTGGACGGATCGAGGAGGACCGAAATCTCTGCCATCCATTATCCGCAGATGGGAAAGTTGTTGCAGAAAAATGCGTCCGTTCGGATAGGTCCCGGAAAATCAGAAATAATAATAATAAAAGCCAATTCTGGCTATAACAGTGTCTTTAGTTTCCCAGGCGATTCGGACTCCTTCTCAGCCATACTGCTGACCTATATATATATATAGAAAAAAAAAAAAAAAACACGACAAGATAAACATCACTCGATGCAGAATCCTACAGCAGACCAAAACTATGCTTTAGTTTCGGGATTTCTCTCTTTTCCAGCGACAAGGCGGCCCGTACCCAGCGATGACGCAGTTTATAAAAACACTTCAAAAACTACATTCGCGATAAAAGCCGCACTCGAGCGAGGACCGAACGAGCTGCCCCCGGTTGTATACGAGCCGCAGATTAACACAGGAGTCAAACTTAACGTGTATAATTTAATGTCTCAATGCCTGAACACCTCCTCCTCCGCCGCCGCCGCCGCCGCCCCCCTCCAGCCCCGCCGCACACCGAGCCATGCAAGCCGCCCTGGAGCTCTGCAGGAGCGGCCAGCTGCTCTGCGCTCGCCGCGAAAACGCCACCGGATCCCCGCTACAGAAACGTGAAACGCTCCTCTCTTTTTTATTTTTTTTATTTTATTTTTTGAAACAAATGATCTAGTTCACATACATCCGACCGTCCAGATGCCTTCACGGCTCTCTTGGAGAGGGGTGGGGGAACGTAAACCAATAGTCTGTCCATAAATACTAAAGGGCGCATCAAATATAAATTTCAAACGGTTTAAAAATAAATAAGGTTGGGGAAAAAAAAAAAAGAGCATGCATCATTAAACAGCAAGGGGTTAGCGGTGTTTTGTTGCCCACGCATGTAAATTTAGTACGGTGTTGCTTGACCAGTGGACGTGGGTGCTGGCCAGAACCGAACTAGATTGAACATCTACCACCTGAAATGTGACTGAATCTTCACATTAGCAGCACTTTGTTATTTTATTTACAGTCTGGAGCATCGCACCGACGGTGATGAGGCAGTTCGAAGAAGTAAAATGTTTGGGGTTTTTTTTGTTTTTTTTTTTAACCGAATCTTGATTGGACATTATTTCCTTATATTACAGAAATCTGCATTAGTCTATAATAATAATAATAATAATAATGAAAAAACTCGATTATAAAAAGTTAGTTAGCAAGAAGCTGCGACGTTGATCCAAACAATGTGCTGGAATGGTCTCGTCGTTTTAATCACTAATGTGAGAAGAAGAAGAAAAGAAGAAGGAACTAATTGGAAGTTATAATTAAAAATCTATTTCAAAAACGAACCTAAATTCACCTTCAAAGGCTGCAGGAAAACACAATTACACCAGCGACTCGTGATATCCAGGCGGGCGGGATCAGAAGAGAGCCTCGCTCGGAAGGAGAATAAGAAAAAAAAAACAATAACCCTTATTATTATTTTTTGTCCTTTTTATGAAAACATACTAGACAAACGTTGCCTTTAATGCATCTGAAAAGGAGTTACAGTGTTTCCAACTTGGGTTTGAACCCCTGCGGCACGACGGCGGCGGCGGCCGCAGCAGCGGCGGCGGCGGCGGGCGGAGGACCTCGGCGTTTCAGCCACGTTTCAAACTTTTCTCGCTTCCATTAAAGACGCAGAGAAACTTTCTCGGAGGAAACGTCTTGAAAGCGACGGAGTAAAGCAAACATGTCGAGCGCAGAAAGAAACGCAGAACCTCCGCGCCCTTTTGCTCGCCTTTTCTTTTTTTTTTTTTTTTAACAACCTAAATTCGGTTTTAAAACACCCACGCCAGTTTTTCTGTTTGTTTTTGGGTGTTTTTTTGCTGGAAAAAGAAAAGCCGAAAAACTAAAAACTTAAAAAAAAAAAAAAAGAAGAAGAAGAAAAAAAAAACACTCCGAGCGCTTACTTCTGCGGAGAGAAATGTCGCGGAAGAGAGCTTTAGTAAATGCAAACCTTTCTCAAAATTCATCCAGGCTGCTGGAAAAACTGGAGTAGTCCATTACAGGCTGGTCCGAAGGTAAACTGGGGGGATCACTCGGGGGGGAGAGAAAGCCCCTGACGCGTCCTCCTCGGCAATGAAACGCAGCATTGTTTCACAAGCCCCGCCCACCTCCTTCACTACCACACAAACCGAGTACGTTTCAAATAGCCGCTCTCTGATTGGCTGGGCGGCCTGTCAATCAACGTCCCTGGCGCATTGAAAGAAAAAAAAAAAAAAAAAAAAAAACGCACTCTGGCCGCTCGCCAGCACTACAAAACCAATTATGGAGCAAGGAGGCAGAGCAGTTTCAAGGTCCCCTCTCCCTTCAAGACTGAGCGATCAAAACAAGGAGAGGGACTAGTTTTCAGAGGGGAGGGAGGTGTGTTCAGCTATGGAGGGCGGTGGGGAGGCTTCACAGTGGACCTCAGTGCTCATCAGGAGGAGAGAGTGAATAATTAATGATTAACCCGAGTAATGAATGACTTTCTTTGCTTTTTCATTTCCTTTTAGAAGGAATCGGATCGACATGAGGGTTTATCTTTAGCTTGTCAAGCGTTCTCTCGTAAACGCAGCGTTCTGGGCAATTTTAACATTCAGTACTGATGACCACACCTAAAACATTTCCTGCCCCCACCTGCTAACAGTGATGGTCTATGATACAGGATGTGGAGCTCTTCACCCAGGGTGTCCTTGCTTCATGGGGTGGCACCAATGCTGCAAAACAAAGTGATCTTTCTTTATGTCTACTGTAGAAAAAACAAGTGTGCGCAGTGGGTGGTTCATAGGTTTGTGATGCTAAAGTTCAGTGCTAATCTAAAGAGCTATTTCGCTGTAATCAAGGAATTTGAAATCATTGATTACCTGTAGGGCTGCACAGTGGCGTAGTTGGTAGAGCTGTTGCCTTGGGTTCGATTCCCGGCCCGGGGTCTTTCTGCACGGAGTTTGCATGTTCTCCCTGTGCATGCGTGGGTTCTCTCCGGGTTCTCCGGCTTCCTCCCACAGCCCCAAAACATGACTGTCAGGTAAATTGGTCTCTCTAAATGAGTGTGTGTGTGTGTATATGGTTTTTTGTCCTGTCTGTTGCCCTGCGACAGACTGGCGACCTGTCCAGGGTGACCCCCGCCTCTCTCCCTGAACGTTAGCTGGAGATAGACACCAGCAACCCTCCTGACCCCACTAGGGACAAGGCTGTTAGAAAATGGATGGATGGATGATTACTTGTATTACAGAATTGATCCAGACCAAAAGCAGAACCGTTAATGTTTAAATTAAACTTTGAGATCCTTTCAAACTTAGCATTTTTGACAACAGGGCAACCTTACATTTAGAAAATTGTAAAATTCATACCATCTTTCATCTAAGTTTTTATTTCAGGCTACAAGAGGTCGCTTATTATCCCACTCCTTCATTTTGTACCTTTATTTGATGTTCTGCATCGGTGGAGTTCCTAACCTTTGAGGCTTCTGACCCATAAAATGATAGCAAACGGATTCATGACCCAAACTACTGGTTGAGTACATGCATTTCTGCCAACACAATAAACCATGGACATAGTAATCATCAACAACTAATCCATTGGTTTTGTCTGTTAATAAATGGTCTTTTTTATCTCTTTAATCATAGAAATAAGCATCACCATGATTATTTGCATTGCTTAATTTCCGTTGAGGATCTCATAACCCCGTTATCGTTGATCCACGACCCCAAGTCAGGTTGCGAACCCAACTTTAGGATTCAGTGTTTTACATTTTCTGGTACAAAATATAGTCATCTGGGACATTACAGCCAATTGGCACTCAGCATTGTATTGTTTCTGCTGTATTTTATGAGATGGAAAAGGGTCTAAAATGGGAACAGAACCAAAACAGAGTGAAATAACCATCCAGATCTTGTCTGTACTTGACCATCTGCAGTGGTCGTTGGGTAAAAGTCCATCACAGAGAGGACAAACAACGGTGCACACACATATCCATACCTGAAGGTATTTTAAAGATATTCATCAACCTTACAGTCATGGTTTTGGATTGTGCAAGAGGAAAACATGCAAACTGCACACAGCGAGACCCACGGCCAGGATTCGAACCCAGAACCAAACATCAGGGCCACCAAATGAATAATACATGACAGGTTAGCATTTTTCTTACTATTCAGCTCAATTATATTTTCTCTTTTTTACATTTAAAGTGCATAAAATAGTTTGTTTACAGATATAAAACGGAAGTAGGAAGTGGTGTCATTTTCCATCTGGCCCCTAATTTGAAAACTTTCTAGGAAATTCCCTGTTGGCAAGATCTCCAATAAACCACAGTTGTGGCTTGGTGGTGAGAACAGCACAGCATAAAGTCGGAGAAGATGGCTGCATGGGGTAAATTAGCGGAAACTATTGTTTTACCCTTTCTTTCTAAGTTGTTCACTATGATGCTCAGTCTTTAACCTTACATCAGGAAAAAAAAAACATAAACGAAGACAACGAGACATCTTATTGTGGGAATCGTGGTGGTATCTTCCATGAAGTCACATCTCTCAGCGTGGAATAAACCCCGTCTTTGGGTATGTAAATGTGAAAAGCCCCGCAGGCTGTAGGTGACACAAGGCTGGGCGTCCAACTTGAGCGGGAACAAACACACGGGACATTTGCATAAGAAGAGGAGTAAAAGTGCTGTAGCCTGCTCATTTAGTAGTGTTATATTAAAATTCGTGGTGGGGCAGAAAGGGGGGCAGGTAGCCTTGGGTGCTGAACTCCCCCCAACATGACCTCACTGTCGACCGCGCGGTCAGGGAAGATTTTGTTAACCATAAGTTTCCTTTGAGCTTCACCACGCTGCGTTACAAAATGTTGATTAGATTGAGAGAGAGAGAGAGAGAGAGAGAGAGAGAGAGAGAGAGAGAGAGAGAGAGAGAGAGAGAGAGAGAGAGAGAGAGAGAGAGAGAGAGAGAGAGAGAGAGAGAGAGAGAGAGAGAGAGAGAGAGAGAGAGAGAGAGAGAGAGAGAGAGAGAGAGAGAGAGAAATGGAGCGGTTTCAAGTTGCCCGTACCTCTCTTCTGCCCGCCCCTCCTCCTCCTCCAGCCGGCCGGTTTCAAGGCGACCCGCCGATAGAGGCTTCTATCGGCTTCGGCGCACCGCAGAGAGAGTCGCCGGAGAGAAGCCGCGGAGGACGCCGCCTTCACAGCCGCTTTCTCACGGCGAAAACGAGCGCTGCTGGTGCGGCTCCGAGCGAGCGGAGCACCGACACCGTCACTGCTCACCCCGCTGACCTGTCCGCTCGCTGCCTGCCCTCGGGACCCGGGGAGGGAATTACCAGGCGGGGATCAGAGTGATGTCCCGGTCCGGCCGGAGGGGCGGTGCAAGCCGGCCTTTGTTCTCCAAATCGCCCCGACTGGGAATTCAAACAACGCCTTCAAATTAGCGCCCCAATGTTGCTCTCTTTTCACCCCATGCGAGAGAGGGAGGCAGGTTTCGTCCTCTTTTTGTTGTTGTTGCTGCTTCGCTTTTTTGTTTTCTTCGTTCATGTGAAATATGGCGGCGTCCACTGGGCTCTGAGGTGGGCGGCTGTAGATTTAAACTGGCGGTCTTTATAACACTTTCAGTAAAACTTCTCATTCATCATTCAGTAAAGAGCGATAGCAGAAAACCTCCGTAGAGGACAGTGAGAAAAGGCGAACTTTCTACAGAGACATCACGTTGAATCAGAATATCACCTAAAAGCCCATTTATGTAACTCAGTTATAAAAGGGAACATTCTGGAATATTTAAATTCAAATTCAGCTTTTCAAATTCGCTTTTTCATTAAAATACATAAGTGTGATCAAATAAATTGTTTTATTGCAGAAATAAAATATTATGCACATGATGGTCAGCAGACTGCTCGCTTCCCATAACAGCCCACTGATAAAGAAGCTGAAGAAATATTGAGGGAAAGTTGAGTGGATGGAAAAACTCTGGGGCACAACTTGTGGAATCTTGGGAGGATTCTGAAACAAAGCTATTCAGTAGGCTATATTTCTGTATTAAAGTGTATTTTTTTTATTATTATTATCATTTCAAATTTTCTAATCAACTGAAATTGGGGTTTGCATTAGCTGTAAGCTACCTAAATAAATCCCAGAAATACATGCAAACATGCCACTGTGTACAATATAAATCTGTGTTTGAGTTCAATTTTTTTAACGGTATTTTTGATTTATTGAGATACGCCTGCTAGATGCACATTTATTGTGTTTACAAGTATTTATACACATATGTACATGCTTCAAATTCTTTTAAAGCTCAGAGGTTAAATCTAGCCGAGTGTCATAATTATTGAATATTTTTTTCAAAAAAAGACATTCAGAGAATTGAAAGTTTTGTTGTTTTTAACCTTCGTTGTCTTTTTGCACACTTTTGCTTATTTTTTTAAGAATAATTCTCAGCCCTAATACGTGAAATATTCCAGGAGAGCGCTTCCTCGTTCTGGTTATGCTACTCGGATGACAATAAACTGATTTGATTTGCATCTGTCACTAAGATAATCTAATAATAATAATTTAAAAAACCCTGCTTATCAGCCCATGGGAACACACACGTCTGCAGAAATCATTGCCTGTAAAGTCATTTCATTTGAGCTTGTGAAGTGTAATTTCACCATGTTGCTTAGGGTGTAAAGTACAAAAGCTGGGGTTTATCACTCAATATGCACACAATAAAAGTCACTGATAAACTCATTGACATCATGGTTTATATCCACTCAAATGTTGTTTTGTCTTTTATGTACGTACAATGTAGTTAACAGCTTAACTACATAATCGGGTCCTAAAACAAACCAGTTAGCGCCTAAAAGCTGCTGAGTTATGCATTCCTTTAACTTGACTCCATCAGAACTGTTTTCCTCGTGCTAACCGGAAGGCAGCAGGCCACTGTTTGGGTTAATTGTGTCCTACCACCTGGAGAACCGGGGATGTGATTTGATTTGGCAGTCAGACTCCCATAAGTCTAAACTGTTTAGAGAATATGGCAGATTGCTGTCAGCTGTAGAAAACCGTTCCATCAGTGTTGGGAACCTCCCTGAACGCCTTCCCCATCCAAACTTTCCATCGATCTTGGAGAAATTTCCAGCTTTCACGTTTGCTTTCACGTGCTTTGGTACTTGCGTAACAATGTCAAATTGTTTTGTATCCTTCCCCTGACTAATACCTTTGGGCAATAAGAACTTTTCCACCCTTAATTTCTCGCGCAAAAGTCAGAGAAATCTTCCTAACCCAGCCCGAATCTATTTCCCGATTAATTAAATCTAGTAAACTAAGAGTGAAATTAAAATAGTCACCTAACAAAAATCGCGCATCCGCTCTGAGGCGTTTTTGAGATTCAAGGTATGAGTGTAGAGCGCCTGCCTGCCCTCAGGGCTAAATTATTCGCCAAGCCACATCTCATGCACTGCACCAACATCAATGCATATTTGTGATTTAAAAAAACAACTAACTACACTGTCATGTTTTCAAAAGCCTAAAGAAAGCAAATATGCATTATTAAAAAAACCTGAGCATTGCAGCTGACACCGTGTGACTCACCAACCCCGCCCCCAATGTACACACACACACCCCCACACACACACGTAGAGACATGGCATATCTGCCAATCATCAAACGGGGTTTTCATGACGGACCACTTGTGAGGAGAAGAGGGGGGGTGTAAGCGTTCTGCTGGAGGACAAGCAGCTGGCGTCAGATAGGCCTGCAACCGCATGCAAAGCATTCAGATGACAAGACTGCTGAGAAAATCTTCGTTTGCCCCCCAAACTCTGACCACAGCATGTTGTCACTTGTGGTTTCAGCCTTATAGGTTTTATAGCTTATTAGCTAAAAAAAAAAAAGGAAAGGAAAAAAACCAGAGTAATTCTCACGCATGTCTGGTTAAAATGTGTGAAAAGCTTTAAATGCAATTTTGATGTAAACACTACTAAGCAGAATTATTCCTACTCCTGATAGCCCCCCCCTTCTTTTAGACCACTGTTTCACTTTTTATAAAGCTGATCCGAACTTGAAAGCGCCAAATTTCTCTTTGCCGCTCCTCAAAAATCATACAGACGAGAGAGCTCACAGCTCAAGTAAGTTAGGCGAGTGTTATAAGTAAGAAAATGGCTGCAAAACCTGCCTGTGCATAACTAGGATTAGAGCAATAATTCAAAACATCTGGAACAGTGACAAACAAGGACACGAGAAGGATGGTCCAAAAAAAAAAAAAGAAAAATCAATTAAAAAATTAAAAGGGAAGCTACTCTTATTACATAACCTGTATGGATATAACCCTGGGTCCTATTTTCATGCTCAACGGTTGCCAGTAAATACGTTACTGTATTTACAAATGAATAAATGCTCCCAAATTAAATGTTTAGAGTGTTTCCTACATTTCTCTGTGATCGCGTCACTGCCATAAAAGACAAATTTACTTTGACCTTTCCCAGCGATGCCAATAAATTTAGTCACCGTCTGCACGCCTCCAGCGCCGCCGCGCATGCAATCATGCAGCACGATTAACGCTGGAGCTGAAAATGTATCTATAAAAGCTGACGCAAATTTTGCCGTGCAGCTTTCTCTGTCATGAAAAACACATTCTTGGTTTGTGTGTGTGTGTGTGTGTGTGTGTGTGTGCAGGTGTTGTTGATTGGTGCGGGTTCGACAGAGCTTGCAGTGCACAGGATGTGCTTTTTTTTTTTTTTTTTTTTGGTGTGTTGCTCCTGACTCATGCAGCCTGAGAACCCGTGGCCTTGTTTCTTTTTTTTCTTTTTCCTGAGAAAAGCCATCAAGACTCAACACAAGCAGAAAGGAGCAGTGATGCAGCAGAAGCTTCCTGCTGGGTAACAGTTCAGCTGGGCTGTGTCAGAGCCATAAAACCCCGCAAGAGGCTTTTTTTTATGGACGCGCTGCAGCCGACCCCGGCGTTTGTTCTGGGACCGGAGGAGACTCCTTGGAGAAACCTGGCTTGAACCGGGATCCGTGGGAAAACAAAGCAGACACACGTACCACTACCACTCCGTCAAAATAAGACAGTGACTTGTAAAGGTATTTAAAGGCCTTGAGCTACACCACAAAGCTCAATTAATGTTACTGGGATTTTGTGTAATGTAAACGTAAGTAAAGTCACGTTTAAATAATAAACAATACATTTTGTCAAATGTCAAGCAAAATACACGCCACAGACGTTCCAGTTGTTATGGAAAAAAAGCCAGCTCTAAATAGGCCTCGATTTAAAGGAAGTCAGTGTTTCGACTGTTTTGCAGTTTTCTGGAGGTTTGTTCTGGGTTAGTGGAGTATAGAAGATAAATGCTGCTTCTCTTGCGCTTTCAAATATTTAAAAGTTTACATGAACAGAAAAACGTCAAATTGGACTTTCCACGGCCGCCTTTAAGATCTTTATTCCACTGTTTCACAAAGTAAAGAGTTGTGGCGATTTGCTCAATCAATGGTCACCATCTTGACAGATTCTCCCACCTGAGCTGTGGATCTCCTCCAGAGTCACCATTAGCCTCTTATCCGCTTCTCCGATTAAAGTTCTTGTTTGGTATCAGTTTAGGTGGAGAGCCACGACTTGGCAGGTTTGCAGTTGCCACAAACTGTTTTCCAGATATTAATTGGAAGATTTGAGAGTTCAAAGCATAAATATTGTTTTATTACCAAACCCTGCTTTAAACTTCTCCACAACTTTACTGCTGAGCCGCACGCTATCTGCATTGGTCTTGATGACTAATGTTCCCCAATGTCCTCCATAGGGATCCCAACATAACACGTGAAATGTGAAAATGTTCTAGGAATGTGAATACTTTTGCAACTTTGTGTAGTTGAAGTCATCCACTCTTAGTGTGAGTGTCACCCTCTGCTGGATGTGGATTAGAAAACAAGATCTGCGGTATTTTAAGTGTGATTTATTACTCTCCTTTGGCCTCCTTATGTCAGCCCTCCAGCTGCCTTTCACCCACTTTTCCTGTAAGGCAGATAAAATGGATCAACACCTCCACCTGTCGGAGAAACGACAGAACTACACGCTGTGATTGTCAGGAAGCAGAGGAATGCAAGAGCTCGCTGATTATTTTTGCAGCTTTTTAGTCTCCTCTATTAAAGCGGATCCAACATGGCCGCTTTAATAGAGGCGCACAGTCAGACCACCAGACCTCTGGTGTCATTTCGTGCGTCGTTGACGTACACCTGCGCACGAAAGCAGACAAGAGGGGGAAAATGGAGCAAAGCTAGGCTAATTTACATGAAAATGTGCGCGCACCCCCTCTCTCCAGCAGGCATTGTTTGCGGGGCAGCAGTCGGTGTTTTGCTGGCGCTGCAGTAAAATATCAGAGAGAAGCAGCCTCAGCAGAAACAGTGGAGCTGCGGTGGGACGGAGGGAAGAGGAGGCGGGGATAAATCTTAGATATTAGCCACGCTTCTGTTTATAGCGGTGCGAATTTAAATAACTTCCGTGTCCACTCATCCAACTGGGACAAACCGAACAGGGGAAGCGCATAATTTGATGCCATCCACGGAAACGGATGCGCAGAACAAGTGTGAGCAACCACTAACTTCAGCATCCATCTTTCGTCTCTGAGGTTTAAAGTGGAGATGTTTAAGATGTGTAAATGGGAACAGAAAGTTCGCATTTGTAACTTTTTACTGAGCTTTAATTCGCGCACAAGGTCTTAGAAAGCAGAGTTCCACAAAAAATAAGTTTTGCTGCCATCTAGTGTCCAAACATGCCCATTTCAGCTAGGTTGGGAGGATTTGTAGCAGAGGTATAAAGTGATAAAACTGGGATTGATCACAGGTTTAGACAAGAATTTAGTGCATGTACTGATTGCTTGGTTAAAGTTTTATTTTTTTTAAAAGTCAGATTTAATGACCAATCAAATTGGTAAACCCTGAAAAATAGTTTACATTTCAGTAGGACCTCACTTTACAAGAGCCACTTGAGTTTAGTTTGAAAGTTTTTGTACAAGGAAATATTTTGCTACATTTCAGTTGCTTCACTAGGTATTTTTGCATAATAGTGCTGCTTTCTCATGGCAGATATGCTAGCAATTCAATTTGACCAACTTAAGACTAAAGTAAAAGAACTACAGACCCAGAAGAAGACAGTCAAGACATTATGTTGGAACACATGTGCACTTTATTGGGATTGTTTAGTCAGTGTACAGGTTGGCCCCACCGGTCTGGTACCCCATATTACCGTCACTTTGAGACCCCTTACCCCACCACCCCAGAGATGAAACCTCCAATGGGGAAGAAGGTCACAATTGGGTTTTGCATAACAAAAAAAATTAAACAGGACCAAAATCATTTTAAGGCTGAAAAGTACAAAAACCCAGACATAAATTTACATACAAGCGATACTACCAACCATGTTTAAGTATGCGCCAACCACTGGGCAGCCTTCACAGAGGCAAATACGTGTCTGAACAATGCAGTTAACATTTGGAATCATGTGTCTGAACAACGCATTTAAACATTTGGAATGACAAAATGTACATTTTTTTTAAGCCCCCCAGAGACAACTGCAGAACCTTAGGGGTTTCCTTCAAACCTAGCCAAAAACCTAAACATTACCGTCTCCTTCATCGTTCCAGTTTTTTTTAAATCCTGAGTCAAGCGCCAAAAATAACTGAAGCCATGCCAATGAGTTGTCGTCTAGGCTCTGCGCCTGAGTGTGTATGAGAAATGTGGTTGTTCTGCACAGAGCTGAAGTTGTTGGGTGTTTGGGGAACGGGGAGGAGGAACAGTCTGTTTAGAAGCATTTGCGGTGGACGATGGAGGGGCCAGACTCATCGTACTCCTGCTTGCTGATCCACATCTGCTGGAAGGTGGACAGGGAGGCCAGGATGGAGCCTCCGATCCAGACAGAGTATTTACGCTCTGGTGGGGCAATGATCTACAGGAACACAAGGTAGCAGGTATTAAGACACCATATTCCTACTGCATTGTGGCAGAAGACAATCAGAACCTGTGGAACCAACTCACCTTGATCTTCATGGTGGATGGGGCCAGGGCTGTGATCTCCTTCTGCATCCTGTCAGCGATGCCAGGGTACATGGTGGTACCTCCAGACAGCACGGTGTTTGCGTACAGGTCCTTACGGATGTCGACGTCGCACTTCATGATGCTGTTGTAGGTGGTCTCATGGATTCCGCAGGACTCCATACCTGTGAGCAGAGTTATCCGTTAGCAAGTGGTGTACAACACATTTGCTCTTCAATCAGAAGATGGTTTAAAGTTGGCAAACATACCGAGGAAGGAAGGCTGGAAGAGGGCCTCTGGGCAACGGAACCTCTCATTGCCGATGGTGATGACCTGTCCGTCAGGGAGCTCGTAGCTCTTCTCCAGGGATGAAGAGGAGGCAGCAGTACCCATCTCCTGCTCGAAGTCCAGGGCGACATAGCACAGCTTCTCCTTGATGTCACGCACGATTTCCCTCTCAGCTGTGGTGGTGAAGGAGTAGCCACGCTCTGTCAGGATCTTCATGAGGTAGTCTGTGAGGTCGCGGCCGGCCAAATCCAGACGCAAGATGGCATGGGGCAGGGCGTAGCCCTCATAGATGGGCACTGTGTGGGTCACACCATCACCGGAGTCCATGACGATACCAGTGGTACGACCAGAAGCGTACAGGGACAGCACGGCCTGGATGGCAACGTACATGGCGGGGGTGTTGAAGGTCTCAAACATGATCTGCAAGGACAGAAAGAAACCCATTAGCACACTCACATGACCCCTCAGGACTTTGTGGCCACTGCATTCACTACATGCAATAGAGTGAGCTTCAGACTGAAGTTAGTAGAACAAGTGCAGAAACTACATTCCTTCACACTTGTGCATATCAGACTTAAAATACTGAGCCACCAGCTCTGCTAAATCTTAGTCACAAGTGCAAATAAAAGCACACAGGAGACCTGCTGATGACAGATCATCTTATAGTAGAGAGATCCTAGAGGAGGAGGAAGGAGGAAGTGAGAATGGAGAAGGAACCTGAAGAGGTATTGGGCAACTTTCAAGTTCAACTGAATGAAAGCAACCATGTACCTGGGTCATCTTCTCCCTGTTGGCTTTGGGGTTCAGAGGGGCCTCTGTGAGCAGGACGGGGTGCTCCTCAGGGGCAACTCTCAGCTCGTTGTAGAAGGTGTGATGCCAGATCTTCTCCATGTCATCCCAGTTGGTCACAATACCGTGCTCGATGGGGTACTTCAGGGTCAGGATACCTCTCTTGCTCTGGGCTTCATCACCTACATAGCTGTCCTTCTGGCCCATACCAACCATCACGCCCTGAAACACAGCAATTTTAAATTTAGATTAAATTGTATACTTTATAGGATACAATTTCTTAAACTCGATACCTTTAGTCATAACTGAAACTTTAATCTACTAAAGTGTTCATCACTAACCTGATGCCTTGGGCGACCAACGATGGATGGGAAGACAGCACGAGGGGCGTCGTCTCCGGCGAATCCGGCTTTGCACATACCGGATCCGTTGTCAACAACCAGTGCGGCGATTTCATCTTCCATGGCTGAACTGTAAAGGAGCAGCAAACAAACCCCGTCAACTCAGCCACTCGGAACCAGTTGGTCTGCAGTCACAAGTCTCACTTCCTGTTCCTGACTGCAGTGCGCCAAGGCGACCACTAGGTGGAGCTCCCAACCCACATTCCGACCAGTCAGACAAAAGGAAGTGCTGCTGCATTCTGTTGTTACCATATAAGGACATGGTTCGGTTTTGAGCCGCTTTGCGGCTACCGGCAGTGTGGCACGCGGCCAGAATACGACAAGAAAAAAAAAAAAAAGTCGACATTAGGAGACCCGGCTCAGTGAGACCACTCCCTCCGGTTCACTAAAGTTACACTTCAATCTCCCCCCACCCCTCTCCCATTGTGGCTCAATACCCCCCACCCCGGTCAGAAATATTTGCTTCAATATCACTGCGTCATAGTTCGGACCGACTATTCAGCCAGGCCGTCTGGCTCACCCATATGAAAGTTTAAATAAATAAAAATAAATAAATAAATACCGCAAGGGAATTTTATGATTACGACTGAAAAAAAAAAGAGAGAAAAAAAAACTGTTGCATAATAAACTTCTGACTTTATTTGCCACAAGGGCACGGCTAATTCACCATTTCCTGAAAGCCACACCTTTACTAGCTCAGAGTGATTAGTCATTCGCCATTTCCTTCCCTTCATCTTTAACTGTCAAAGCAACAATTTTAACGGTTCAAGTCATCGCTTAACTTGGGTCTTAAATTTGAATTTGGACCAGCGGCGTTAACTTAAACTTTACTTCAGGAATTGACTGAAAGTTGTAAAATTATTTTAAAATCATCAAGTTATATTTAATGCGCCCGAGAAGCGGCCGTTAATGATTGAAGTCTGAAGGGCGTGTTAGCATGATGTGGCTAAGCTCTTATGCTAAAGTAGGTCACACCCCGCTAGATCAGGCGCACAAAGGGAGCAGCCCTGATCCAGACAAGCCCAGATCAGAAGTGTTAAACCACCACAGAAATACATTTTATGCTACAGCTCATGTTAACCACTTACACAAAGCCCACCGCAAGTAGCAATACCATATCAGGAGTCATTATAAGCCACAAGCCGGTAACAATTAAAGCATCCACGAAGCACTAATTTTCCACGTTTTCTAGCCGTAAAAGCCTCCATATCCGAGGTTCAGCAACAAAGGCAGATAAAAGTGGTTTATATATTGCTAGTTGTACAATTGCAGACGGTTTTGAGAGACTAGACAAAGAACCTCGTGGTCAGTATCACATATTGCCGAAAAAAAATTAAACAAATCCCACCCAATTATACAAAACTATCCGCAATGTTTACATTTTAAAGCGTTCTAAAATTAGAATGATGTTAAATTCAATTTCTGTCGGCTTACCTTTGGGTGTGGGGGGGCTTTTCGCTTTAAGGGAACCGGTTTCAGGCAAATGATATCCCGCACGAGCTGCGTGTGTGACGGCGCCGAGAGTGAATCCGTTAGCTCTGGGCGCTCTGTATTTATACCACGCCAGCTGTCCGGCTCTAGCCATAAAAGGTAAACTTTCGGAATGGCGCTCCTGATTGGTCGAGCGTCATGCATTGAGGCACGTCGCGTGCGCGCTTTTGCCTGTGCGCGGAGGGCTGTGCTCGCGATGTGAGACGAGAGGGAGGCGATAGTAGCAAAGGATTGGAGAAAATAAAAGGGAAGGGATTGCTGTGGTGAGGCCTAGAAGGTCTAATCCCGTGTTGTAATGTTCTATACACATTTATATGCATGTGTAGAGCTAGATATAAGTCAAATAAATGATTCACGCACCTGTTCTTAGCAGTTAGACAAGTATTTCAGTGACAATTAATGGAGCAAAGCATAAAAGGGCTCCTCCCCATAAAGGCAGCAAAGGCCTAAGACTTGCATCTGAAACCATGTCTCACTCCCATTTCCCTTCAAGTAATAAATTCACTTTATTTAATAATCTCAGATATAACTTTAACTGGATTTGATGCTGACGCAGCTGTTTAATTTACGTGCTCTGTGGATCCCAAACCATACAATATTAGGTCAAACGCACAGGTCACACTGCAGACGCAGGGGTAAGATGGACTGAATGGGGAATGACCACTCTGTCTTTGGTGACACCCTTTAAATTTGTGAATCAATCATTTCTAGAGTGGATTGACCTTAAGGATCCCTTTGCTGTGCCACCGCCCTTTCAGTGACTGGAATGCAATAAATTGATGAAGGCGTGCCATCAAAGAAGGGAGAAACAGTTTCCGTGCACTTGTAATAAATGTATCTCTAACGTGTATCAACTTGTTCACTGGCATGTAGGAGAGAGCACAGCTCATCAATGCTGACAAGTTTTAGTTTCATTATTTAGAACTTTTGTAGTTTTCGTGACGTGAACGTTTGGATCGCATATTGTTTGACGATCTTCAAACCTTTAAACAAAACAGTGTGTCAAATGACCAAGTGGCCATTTAAAGCACACTGAGACATGTAGCAGCTCCTCTTCCTCCTGCACCACTTCCCCTTCCTCTTTTCGTTGTAATAATCACTCTTGCTCTTTGGCTCTGAGCTTCTCTTCCTGGATCTCATTCATACAGTTTAGTTGACTTTAAATGGACATCGACTTTTATCCTCCCATTTCCACGCTGTGTTAGCTCTGTGTGACACAAAAACTGATAACTTTCCTCCAGAACTGCACGCTAGATCACCGTCAATCATCACTTTTACAACTTAAAAGGTGTTTTCAGACAATTTATTATGCTCATGCATACTTAAATGCTCTTTTGACATAACAAAACAGTTATGTTGCGTTAGAGTTTGGACTCAGGAGGTTTTTCCTTCAGGAAAACGACGACTGTTTTGGCGATCAAAGGTCTGCAGGTCCCACTTACTGATTTACAGGGCTGTGGTAATGCTGTGCTTCTGTGATGGGGAGGAGGCAGAATAGGTGGGTCCCATTTACAAGGTGAACAGATTGGAGAATAAAGCTGAGAGCAGCGCCTGTCCTCGCTGATGCTACAGTCACACAAACTGGGATTGGCTGGGAAATATTTCATCCTGCCTCCGTGTTTTCACACGTGTATACGTCCGCATGTCTGAACGTATGGACGAGTCATCCGGTCATTTAAAACCATGCCATGACAAAGCCCATTCATGCAGACGCAGAGTTAGTTTCTGTCATCAGGAATCTTAGGTAGGCAGGGCTTTAAGGTGTGTTTACGTGTGGACTGATTTATGGTTGTAAGTGTGAGGTCTCTGGTTAAGTACTATGTTGTCAACACTCTTCACTGGGAATCTGCGCTTGCCAAGTGCTTGGAATACTGTCCTGGAAAGACACCCGCTCATGTATCACAACAGTGTATGTGTAGGGGTGTGTGTGTGTGTGTGTGTGTGTTTGTGCTTACACCCTGGCTGCCAGCTAAATGCAGACTTGCTGAACCCGGACCTCACTGCCAAGGTTCTTTCTGCATCTAAAATAAGCTTTTATAAAATAAGCTTGATGAGGAGCTTCACATATGGCCAGAGTAACTTAAAACAAATTTGTTTTAAATTTGTTTTTTGCAGAATTTCTAAAATGCTTTATTTATTGATTTATTGATTTATTTATTTCTCTTCCCCACAGCATGGTGCTGCACCATGTGTAACGGTAAAGATGTTTTCAACTGAAAACACTTGAAATAAATTCACCTTTTACCCGTGCAGCATAATCTCATATTTAAAAAATGTGGGAAAATCAAACCTTTCTGTTCCAGGAGGTTTATTGCCTGAGTTTTTGAGTGAAATTGTGACAAATATATTTTAAAAAATAATTATTTTTCCTCAAACCAATGCACTTTTGAATGTAACTTGATTTTTGTGAAAGTGATCACTGTGGCAGCACTTCCTTTTTCTGTGATATCAATACAACTTCTATAATCTGACACTTTGCTTGCCTCTCTCCAAACAAAGAGACCATACCATTTGAACACAGGGCTGATGTGTTGGATTTTCATAAGCTAAAAACAAAGCTACAGAAAACTTCCCTCAAACCCGCTCATATCTCCTGTCAGGGGAATGATTCTGATGTTTACAACCACCAGATCAGTGACAAACAAGGCTGAATGTAGTATATTTATGAGGTTGATACGTATTTAAGGGGTTTTACGCATGTCTAACATGGAGGTTGTTTGAGCTTGTGTCGCTTCTGCACGGTAAATTCCATGATGAGACCTTAAAGCGTCACGTTCTTGTTTGTGGGGCCTTCGCATGTCAAGGCAACGTTGCAAAACCAACCAATGTTGGTAAAACATTGGTTGCAGTTCACATGACCCTAATATATCACCTCTTTTTTACTTCATGCAAAACTCTGGGGCTAATTGCTGGCATTTTTTTTATTTTTATTGCTTGTTCTTGAACTTTATTTTTGGCCGCGTGTTTCATACTTGGAGGCAAACGTGGTCTTCATTACAGCTTCAACGTTCAGGATTTACTCAGACATTTAATCATTTTTTTAATTCAAAGCTAGTCCGAGACATTCCTGGTGAGAAGCGTACAAGCTAGCTGCTACCAGCTTCCTAATAGATAAAAGCTTTTTAATCATCTTTTCATCTCAACTTATTATTTATTAAAAAGTTCAAATTAAACCATATTAGAACCATAATTCACACCGGAGTTCAAATTAATAATGTTTATTGAAAAACTTAAAGGTTCTCTACTGACTAGGCTAGCTTACTGGGCTAGCTAATGTGAACAACATCTTTTATTTGGAAGAACTCACAGTACAGACACATGTTGGGAGTGCTTTGTGTCAGATCACGATAATGAGGCACAAACTTGGAGAAGTGCCAGTGGAGTATGCTAATAGGGCAGCTAATTCTGCTTTTAAAAGGATGTCAGTGATTTCAGCAATTTGTCACCTCGTAACCTAAAGCTTTGTGGTTTTGTTTCGTACCGAGTTATTTAGGTATTCAAAAGAACTGTTATAGAATATTTTGTGCCCACCTTGCCTCAGTTTGCATCTGCTTTTAGGTTCATTTGTACCTGCTTTGACAGAGTTAAAGCATTGTTTTATCAGCTTCTCTTACTCTACTGTAAGGAAATGCAGTTACATGACTCTAGTAAATAATATCTACCGTGAAGAGGTCAATTTTTGGTCAGAATCTCTCGTAAGCTGCTCCATAAGTAGATCAGTACCACAGTCAGTGAAAACGCATTGTGATTCAAAGTCTTCAGAAAATTATTAAATTAAACAACATATAAGATTTGAGCGTGTTCAAGATGACGTCTTGCCATTGCGTTAAAATGCAAGGATATAAAATATAAGTATGGAAAGGAAGGAGGACAGAGTGAAACGTCAAATTCAAACGTGGATCTGAAAAGGCAAAAGAGCAAATTCACCCAGAGCCCTTTGAAAACACGGGGCGGCCACGATTGTTTTCTTTTTGGGAAAAAAAACAAGGTGGGGAAGTTTTCCCAAATTGAAAATCTGACTTCCAGCGAATTTGTTTTTGAGTTGACCTCTTGAAAACTTTGAACCATCAACTCTTCAAGTCAAAGAGGCCGCAACAAGAAGCTCGTTATATTTGTCATGTGGTCAAGTTGGTAACGCCAGCCAACTTTATTTACGTTATTGAAATAAAACAGCATGTGATCTCTGTTTTACTCTAGCCGACTGAAGTCGCCCAAAGCGATTAGACTGGGTGATCTCATGCTTTAAGAGTTGTGGCAAGTGGGTTTTAAAACTTTTTTTTTTTGGTGCAGACAGCAGCCCAGATCAATGGTAACAATGAAAGAGCATTGCAGTGGTTTACACACACTCTTACAAACTGATCCCCTACAAGTTCATGACTGATTTTACCAGAGGCCTAAAGCTGCTGTGACAGGCACGTGTGATGTCAACCACTTAGGTTTTTTGTTCTTTCACTCATTATTAGTAAACCAACCAGTGGGCTGATGGTTATATAGTTCAGAAGAAACTGCCTGCTCTACAGACTTGCCGCTCCCTGTGATAATACAAACGCCATCCCACCACGGCTTCCTGCTCCTCAAACAGGCAAAGATGGCGCAAATGTCCTTTATTTTATTTCTAGTCTAATGAGGTCGTCCTCCAACAAATGACTCAAACTAGCCTGATTTCCGCCGCGTTTGTTTGTGGCGTTTGCATCTTCTTTTCTGTCACGTGTAACCTGGCAAATTCATTCACGGACTTAAACGTTCTTTTTTTTCTATTCAAATGTTCAAGTATTTCATGTGACAAACCAACACAAAGTAGTTTTATTCATTTATAAGAATAGCACCATATGCCAAAAATAGCATATGGATGTCATTCTTAGCATATGGATGCAAAGAATAGCATCCATATGCTAAGAATAGCATATGGATGCCATATGCTATTCTTGTATATATATATATATATATATATACATCTAGCAGCCATATTTGCCATATTTGAACATCTAGCAGCCATATTTGCAGTAACATGGGGTTCTGAAGTGTACTGAACCAAAGAGGCTCAGATACATGCCACACTTTTCAGGATTTAATTTGCAATAGAGCAAATAAACAAAACACCAAAAACAAACAACAGTATTTGTTGAGTTCCTTTTCACAGTCCCAATAAAACACAATATTAAATTGAAGGAGCATGAATGCTTTGGTAAGGGACAGCATCATCTGGCTGACTGGTTGCTATTTTTCAAGGAGGGGACATTGAGTTTTATGGGGGATGGTCCGGGGGAAACTCTGAAAAAGAGACCTGCTGTAGATGAAATTGGGGGTGGGGAACGTGGACTTGACTGGGCTACTATTTCTTTTGCACACACGCAGACACACTCTTTGCAACATCTACCACTTCCAGTCTTCCTGGTAGTGGAGCGCAGCTTAATGCAGAACGCATTAGCAGCAATTAGCCCTGAGAGAGGGTGATGGCTGATGCCAGGAGACGGCTGGGAAGCAGAGTAAGACGGAGAGACGAGAGCTAAAATCCATAAAGTAGGATCTGGGTGGTGTGTTGTGGAAGTAAAATAGAAGAAAAGAGGCAGATAACAAGAAATGTTTAATGCCCTCGTGTTTTGTTACCCACTGCATAGCCGAACATGGGGCGTGTGCGCTCTGCGTGAAACGTCTGGACACAGCTGCATTATGATGCATGCCAGATGCTCAATTAGATCAGCTGTATCAGTAAAAGAGGTTAGAGGAACTCTTTATTTTGGAACAGTTTTGCGTTTAATGAGAGCCAGTGGGGTTGACCAGCATGTTAGAACAGTCTCTTTTCTTTCTCATCGTGGCTGCCAGGCTTTTCTTTCCCTGTCCTTCTCCTCTCCCTGTGCCTCCTGATGAAAAGTGACCAGTCGAGCGGTTGTTTGCCATCTGTGACCGCTCATAGTTTCAGAGGGGGGAAGCCCTTCTCCGCGTTCACCCCCTCCTCCCCTGCGACACTGCCAATAGATTGTCCGTCTGCTGCGTCATTGATCCGCAGGTCACCGTGGTGACGGCCTGACTCCAAGGAACGGGCTAGTTACCAGCTGTGTTTTAATATATACGTGTGGGTGTGTGTGTGTGTGTGTTGTGCCTGCCAGCTGGCCAGTTTGTTTGCCTGGACTGGATTAGCTTCCCATTTACAGCCCAAATTAATTCCCAGCACCCCTCACCCACCTCTCTCTTTCTCTCTCTCTCTGCAAATAGACAGATTCACCCAAACAAACTGTTTTCTGACCACACCCTAATCTACAAAAGTACTTTATTAAAACCTTAAAGACATGGGTTGGTTATTAGTGATGGAGTATATGAAGGTTAAAAAAAGTTCTAGTTTCAAAACCATGAAACTATTCCCTCATATTGCATTGTAATTCCCTCAAATGTCGTTCGTCTCTTTGGAGCAACAAAAAACAAGAGGTGGAGATCGAAGGAGATTTCCCTGCTAAAGTTTATTGAAGAAGCTTTTTTTTTTTTACTCTCACACATAAAGGTTAAGTTTTGAAAACCACAAGGATTTTTCATTACTCCAGGTCTGTGTTGTAAAGGCCTTTTGACTGGATTCTGTAAGCATAAAGTAACCAAAGCTGTCCATTCTACATTTGTCGCTGTGCACTGCCAATCGGCTGGCTGTAAAAGGTTTGTTGACATTGTGTGAAAACTATAGGAGCTAAGCCCACTGCTCTCTTTTGGAAAGTCAGGTTTACACTGTTTAGCTGTTGGTCGTCCATAGTGAGGATCGTAAGAGGTCAACCAGTCACTGATTTAGCATTCTCACAACAACAAATTTCCACAAATGTCAACCAGTATCAGGTCTTTCCTGGTAAAACTGTGATTTTCAATATAGATTTCACAAAACTGAAGTGACTGGAGGGCTGGTTAGGACTCTCTGGTGCAGTACTTGACTAGTTTAAAGGCTTAAAGAACAGAGACTTTTTTGTGTGTCAATCTGAGCTGACAAAAATCACATATGGAATACCTCAGGGTTCCATTTTGGGGCCTCTCTTATTGAATATACACAAGAGGTTGTAAAAGGTACCATAACTACGCGGATAACACAGAGCTCTATGCCGCAATGTCACCAGACGACTGTGAGCGCATTCGAGAGTTAAGCTGCATAGAATGAATCAGCGCATAGATTTGTCATCGCTTACTTCACCTGAATAGAAACAAAATTGCAAAAGCGCTGAAACTCCAACTTCCTATGAATCAAAGCTAAACCCATTTGTTTAGCATTGCCTTTGATTAATGATAACTGGAGCATCATTAATTATAGTCTGATATTTTGATTATTTTTCCTTTATCATACCACTCCAATGTGTGGTATGATACATTGTCTCTTGTTTGTTGTTTTAGGTTTTTTCATCTAAGGCACCTTGAATCGCCTTGTGGCTGAAACGTGCTAAACATAAAGACTTGCCTTGCCTAATGCCAAGCTGCTGTAGTGTAGCATGTTTAAGTCCCAGGCTTTAGACATTGCTATTTTAAAAAGTGCAGCACGCATCTTTAAGCCAGTCGGCTGCAGAATGCCTACCTGAGGAGGTAGTGAGACTAAACTAGCTAATCTTCTTACAGAGTCCAGTGTGACTCTGTAACAAAAATGACAAAAATGCATAACATCATGTGGAAAAAAAACCATGTCTACTTGAACACTACTTTTGCATTTATTGGGTGTTTATTCTATATTCTGCTTAGTCCATGAATGAAGCTGGTAGCTGCTTCTTCTGATATGCTAGGCTAACTATGATTAGCAAAACAAGCTAGCAGCAATATTCTTTCGCATTTTTATTACTTGTTGTGACAAGAAAAATGAACTGAAACAGGTATTGAGTGTGTAAACGATGAATGTGTTTTTGTTTTTTTCTTTTACTCCAGGTCAAATATAACATGTAACGCTCAAGGCAGCCATGTTTGATTATGAAATCAGGGTTGGTTGGAAACGTCCAACTCTCCACTTGGATTTCTGGCTTCCACGAACCGTTCCGTGAATTCTCTCAAATTCCATCTAGGAAATTTCAACTTTTGAGCAGAGACGAAAGGCACAAGTAAACTACATCGCTAAACCAATCACGCAGTGCTAATTGATAGCATTTGCTATTCCTGTTTTTTTGTTTTTACGACATAAAAAAATAACAAGGTGTAAAAATCCAAGACCTGTTTAGATAATGTTTTAGGATGTTTGTAAAAACGGTGCTGATCGAAAAGCTTAGTGCATGTAGAGCTGATACTAAACATGTGTTAGATTTATATTTATTGACACAATCGCAGTGTGACTAATAAAGCCGGGCGGTGAGATTTGGATCATATGAAATATTTGTGAGGTTAATTATCTTCTGTTTCCCTGTGCTTAGTCCACATAAAAGTTCATCTCCAGCAGGGTAGTTCAGACCACAACAAGCGTTTTATTGTGAGGAACTGGGCCCATTTTAGTTGGCTCACTGGTTTCCTGCTTCCTTTTTTGACATTTTTGTCACTGCTTCGTTTTCTTTAGATGGAAGTGCAAAAGAAGATTTTTTTTGTTCTTTTGTGCTCTGCATTGCAAGGCCGTCTTAGACCCACTGCCCTTTCAAAAATCATATGATCATCAGGGTTAAATCTGATTAAAAGCTTGAAGTGTGCAGCCCAGTTCAGTCATTCGATCAGCCACATGCAGCAATGCCTGAGGCTGGAAAGCCTGTCATAAAATGTTGCGTTTTTTCCCCCCTCCAACCCTATTGCTCTCTAACACACAAAGGCATTGGCCCTCTGTCTCCTTTGCTGCTTCTCTTCCTCTTCTGGTGCACCCACCTCACTTCCTCACGCTGTCCCTGCCTGCCATTGGCCCACAGCCGAGGCTGAGGTGCCTTTTAAGGGTGTGATGTTTGACTCAGGTGCCGTTCAAACCCGGCACTGATGACAAAGCAGTCTCCAATCAAACCTCACGGCAGCACACATTTGTATAATGATGTGCTGACTGGTAGAGTGAGGCCTGTTTTGCGATGACGTCCATGCAAAAGTCAGACATGCGTGTGTGATCAGTCAGTTTTGAATGTAAAGTAAAAGGATCTTTGCAGAAAACCTGAAAGCTGACTACACACACACACACTTTATACCCCCCATACATGCTGGTGGACCCAGGGAGGCTCATCCTTTCTCAGCCATCTGCCTCTGACCAACGGCAGGGACTTTGTGAGCTGCCCACCTTCTGATTGGCTCGTTTGGAGATTCGTGGCCTCTGACTGGCCGCGGTCCTTCCCCAGCTTCCTGGTCTTCCTTATCGTGTTGCTGCCCCTCAGTCAAAGCACGCCAAGAGGGGTCAGCCACCTACACGTAATGGGTAGTTGCCTGTGGTTACTGGCACACATAACTTTCTGTTTCTCCATTCTCTGCATAGCTTCTTGTTAGCGCCTTCTGTCTTCGTCTGCGCTATTTCGGAGCATTTACATAGTCAAACGTCTGTACAAATACTTCCTTATTCCTCCGTATGTCAACCAGTCAAGCCTGGAAATGTTTTATCTGATTGGGCTGGAATATATTATTATTATTATGTATGCAGCAGTGCTTGATTTTTGTTTGCAGTTCCCACCCGTCTCTCCCCGGCTGTTTGAATGAGCTGCCTGCTCGGCTCTGATTGGCCGCCCGCAGCTGCCATATATGGACATAGGCCAGCAGCAGAGGCAGGAAGTGGGGCAAAGGAGGAAGTGGAGAGCCTCCTGTCAAAGAGAAGCATGTGCAGCCTGCCGAGGAATCACAAGAACAAGCATGCCACACCTTGTTTGTCGGTCCATCTCCCAGCTTTTCTTTTCGAGTGTGCAACATGCCACCCCGTCGGTTATCTCACCCTCTCCTGGTTCGCTCTTGATAACAGTCATTATCTCCCCCCACTATCTCCTTCTCCTGACTTAGCATCTTGACACATTCGTGTCACAAATGCAGTCCCTTTGGAAGCTTAAAACTGGAAATCTCTTAATCGCTCACGCCAGCAATCTTTCAGCTTAGTTCAGCATGCGAGCGGCGCTTTTACACCCGAGGGTTTGACACAGTCCAAGATGGAGTTACTCAGCGGCGGGACGCAACGCGGCCTGGCCATGTGCCGATTCACACACTATCATGTTGTCCACCTGATAACTGACGGTCCTCTGTAAAAAGAAATGCGGTTACGCAACTCCATTAAGTTGTATCTGTGAACAACAGGTCGAATTAGAGTTATTTTGGTTTGATGAGTGGTCATAAACTGTGACCCCTAACCCCAGATCAAATAAAAATTCAGAAACACAAACAAGCTGACATGTGCGGAAGGGCCCCATGTGGGCTGCACCACAGGGTTAGGCTCATAATGGGCTTCAATGGAAACCTTTTGAGTCAACTGAGTCAATCAAGTTGATCTGCAGAGCTCATTTCAGAAACATGGCAGTTCACATCATGAGAGCATAAAAACAAAACGTTCATACGCACATCATACAGTCAACAGTTGTGAAAACAGATGTTACATTTTGTCAAGTTCCATCGTTAAAATCGTCAATACACATCAAATATTTTGGTCAATGTTCTTTCCGCCCTGTTGGATCTCAAATGGGTAAAAACGTGGTTTAAATCTGTGCAGCTCTCTAGATTCAAAATGGCGTCCGTCCCCCCAGCCCCCAGAGTTCATCTGCCTATAACCTGTGTTGATGGTAAACATGGGTCCATCCTATTTGGGATTTTTTTCCCCAGCCTGTTTCCCACCTATGTGGGCCCATGTGGGCTATGCTCTGGCTAAACTGCCCCTAGTTTACATTGACCTTCCTGTATGGGGCCCATTTGGACTGACTATATGCAACCTATTTTGGCAAAACTAGTTAGGTACCCTGAGAAGGTCACAGTTGGGGATGAAATGAGTGTTAAAAAATGGGATACATCTAGGATTCAAGCCATGTAGGATTCACATTGGTCCTCTCTCTTTTTTGAGAGTTGATTACATCATTTTGATGTGATGTAATCTGCTGACAGTTCTATTTGGAACTCATTTTGTGTCCCGTTTCCCACCAACGACGGCATATGCCTCGTCTTAATGTGTCAACTATGTAAACTTCTTGTAACAATACCAGATTGGTACCCGATGTGGCTGTAGGTATTAAATAAATGGGTTGAATTTGTGCAGATCATCTTTTTATCCATTTAGCTTTTCAACTGTATGTCCAGCTAGCATAGTGAGATCACGAGGGGGTGTATGGAGTATTTTTCATACCAAATAGAGACACAACTGATACCAAACTGTTGCAGGTGAAATTTAACCAAATGGACCAAACAGATGTGAAGCCACTGAAGTATCACCGACTGGACATGTTAACAGATAGAAACGGCAGTGCCAGTTATTGCCGAGAGCTTTTACAGGATTAGAAAACGTTCAGATCTACACAATGTAGCAGTTGTTGTGAAATTCAGGAGAAATGACAAGCGACAGTTTTGATTTCGCAACTCCTTCGACTCTTTTGTCTGTTCGTGTTGGCAGGAGTGTGCAGTAGAGTTCCAGTCAGGTTATGCATTCTGCGTTTGTGCTGGTGTGTGTGTGTGCGTGTGGGTGTGCGTGCGTGCGTGTGTGTGTGTGTTGACCTGGTGGGGTGTGTATTGTTGAGGCCACGCCTTCTTGTCAACACTGACATCCATAAAAGGAGATCTTTAAGTTTGTCACATGACAATAATCCGAGGAATGCAAGACTGGTCACATGGGATGCCATCTCAAGAAATCAGTTTCACCCCTGAGGACAGGCGAAATGGCGTGTGTGTGTGGGTGTGTGTGTGTGTGTGCAATTGTGGTTTCATTATGAATTTCTCAATTATCGGTTGCATTTATCTTTCTTTTAAATATTAAAGTAAATAGCAAGACTTTATGTCTTTATGTATCATGACGGGGTGTGTTTACGTGTGTTTTTATCTTATGTGCTTGTGTGTTTGTGTGTGTGCTTGTGTGTTGGGGTGTGTGTGTGGGGGTGTGTGCGTGTGCATGTGGATTTCACTTCTCTTTCAGATATGCTTCAGTAACTGGAAACTGCAAAAGGAGGAGTTTGTTCCAATTTCCTTCTCTGTCAGAAGAAGAACAATTTGTGTGTGTGTGTGTGTTTGTAGGGGTGTGTGTGTGTGTGTGTGGCTGTGTGTGTGTGTCAGCAGTTCATTGTGTGCTTGCCAATAGAGTGGTTTTATACTTGACAGTTTGAAATTTATGAAGGACCTCATAATAAAAAAAACTCCCCGTACTTCCTTTTTTTTCTTTTTAGCACATCAGAAAAAAAATCAGCTTTCAGTCCATGTTTGTGCACAAGTGTGTGAATGTAGAATTGAAAATCAGCACTTCCTGAAGCTGCAGCCTCCCTGTGGGCTGCTCTCTACTGCCCCCATAGCACAAAGCAACTCATGTAAACCACACAGTTGCCTTAAGCTTCGCTGAAAGGGACTTCCTCTTCTTTCTTCCCCCCCCCATTTATCTGGCACCATATAAGGTTAACAGTTGACAGGTAGACACATTCTGCACGGGCTGAGCCAATGGTGCTGCCGAGGCTGAGTGAAGCATCATGTCTCCTTATATGATTTGACAGCGAAGCGAGGCTGCTTGTCAGCGTGAGGACAGGAAGTTTTGGGCAACAGGCCGGTGAGGATGTTCAGCTGTCATCAGCATACAGTTTGAGATTTTCCAAAATGGTCCAATCGGCTGCAGAAAGTTCCAGTTTTCCCCAAGTTAAGCATTAAAACAAAACAAAACCGAAAAAAATCAGGATGCGACTTAGCTGGGTTTGTGACTCGTAGGTTTCTAAACTAATGTTTCAGCTTTGCTGTAGGCTGTTTTGTTGTCGGTGAGGTTTTCAGTCTGACCGATTCAGCGGGTTTCAGCCGTGGAAGGCAGGAAACTAATAAACACGTTCTAAATTTGGCTCCTGCCGCTTCTTCCACTCAACTTTCCCCGCTGATGACCTCCGAGCTTCACTGACTCAGACCTCTGCGGAGCATTCCTTACGACCCGCAGCATGTCAGCTCAGCAAGAAAAACCTTCCACCGACTTCTTTGTTTTGGAAGTGGCCTCCTGCTTCCAAAACAAAGGCATTCCTATCGTTGACGTACTCCTCGTCTCCGAGGTGTTGGCATGTTTCTCCAGTCACAGGGTTGCTGCAACCCTTCACTCTTTGCTTTCCTTCCTTTATTCCCCCTGGTTGTTTTTGCTTGGACAAAGCTGTCGCCTGGCCGCCCCACGGTTTACCCCAGCAGAGTACACACACACACACGCACGCCCACACACTCACTTGGTGTCAGAAAGTCAAACAGGTGAGGTGACGGACAGAAATGAATCTGAAAGCTAAAAAGGTCTCAGAGAGGCTATTTGTGTCTGTGCATGCTTGAGCGACCCGGTGTGTGTTCTGCAGCTGAAGGGATTCCCATAGCGGCGGGTAAAATATAGGTCATGTTGTGAAAACACACACACGGTGTCTGCTTGAGTTCGATTAGCTTTTCGACACGAAGCCGTTTGGAATGGAAGGCGACGCGCTTCATTTAGCTTTTACACTTTTCAGATAAAAAGCTGAAAAGTGTGGTGTGCATTTGCATTCAGCCCGTCCAAGGCAGGCCTTAGTGAAACTGCTTTTTGGTGCGCAGGTCTTTAGTGGCATGTCTTCCAGGTGCTTCTACATGCTCAAATTTGTGGCTTACTTTTCTTTGCAGATAACTCTCACTCAGCCACACTGCACAGAGAACCAGGGCCGGGTTTAGAGGGGGTGTGGGCCCCTGGGCTGGAGCCACTTTTGGTGCCCTATCCGATGCCCTTATACATTAGTTGTTATGAATTGATGCACGCTAAGTTTAAAGCGTCTCGTAGCCACACGTTGTTCCCCCCAAAAAAGAACACGTAAAACAAACAAGTACTGTTTATTTTCATGAGTTTGTTTAGCTTTATAAGATAAAGTAAAAATGTTTGTAAAATATGCATTCATTGACAAAACAAAATATGATATCCTCACTTAGACTACAAAAAGCTTTTTATTTATTATTAATCTCTGGGTAGAAATTTAAGTTGTCTGCATTGCACTGTAACATGTTGTATTTATACTAATTGTACCTGGATGAAAACTAGCTTTAATGGCTAACTCTGCATTATCCCTTTTGAAATAAATAAAAACATAAAACAAAAGAAAAGGTAAGGAAATAAAAATTAGATAGTATCTGATATTTGCTTTACTTTTAGTGCACCAGAAAGTTTACTTTTTCCTTCAATGTCCCTTCAGAGGCTCCGTATTTGGGCCGCCCCCCAAACAAACAAACAAAAACAATCAGCGCCCTGGGCTACTGCCCATGCCAGCCCTTTCTACAGTCCGGCCCAGCAGAACACAGTTAAGCTAAAGTTTCAGAGACTAGACGTAGGTCAGGACTCTCACATGAATCTGGTCGAGCGTCATTCCCGTGCTGATGACTCTCCGCCCCTCGACGTCTCAAGTTTGTTTTCCTGCACTGAAAAAAAAAGAAAACAAAAACGGGCGATCCAATTTAGGCATAACGCGTTAACTGGTCACAGCTAATCAAATTAAGGTCGTCCAAGTAAACTCATGAAGCTTATTGAGTTGTCACGTTAGTATAAATAAAGTAAGTTTGACCAACTTAATTTGATTACACCAGACAAATTTAAAACGGAAACAAACCAAAAATGACTCTACTCTCTTTTTTTGTCAGTGAGGACTGAGTTCCTAAAATCTCTGACCCACATCTCTGTCCCCTGCTAAGGTAAAGCGTCTCCGCAGCATGATGCTGCCACCACCATGCTCCGCTTGTGTTCAAAGCGATTCAGAAAGTCATAAAGTTTTATTAGGGGCTACTGCGTGAGCAGCACTCCTCTCCTCTGCTCCACCACTTTTTTTCTGCAGATATGAAAATGCTCCAGCCTTGGCAGCGTGTTGGGCAGCAGCGGCGGCGGCGCGGAGAGAGATGACATGCAGACGACTTGCGGCGCTGCCATTGGCTGCAGCCGGCTGCATGCTTGTCGTCTTTTCATCGTCGTGGAATTCCTCTTATTCCTGTTTGTCTTTTTTTTTTTTTTTTTTGTCGGTCGCTCCCAGTTTCACACGCACTCCCGCTTTTGTGTAGCAAAGCGCCTGCGGGACAAAAGGCGAGGGGAGGATAAAGCGCAAGAAGTGAGAGGAGATTTACAGGAGGAGCAACGCCTTCCTTGGCTCATCGTCTGATTGTAAGCTGATAACCTGGAACGCAGTGCTGAGCTGTTACATAAGAGAGACAGGCGACACCCTCAGAGACCGTGTTGTGTGTGTGTGTGTGTGTGTGTGTGTGTGTGTGTGTGTGTGTGTGTGTGTGTGTGTGTGTGTGTGAAAGTGTGTAAGAAGCCCACTTTCCCCCTCTCATTGTCACAGATAACTGGGTTAGTCACACTGACATATTTTCAGTCAAAAGAGACCGGCTGCAGCTGTGGTTCATTTCTCCATGTGTTTATGCGTGTATGTGTGTGTGTGTGTGTGTTGGCTTTTCATGTGATAGACTCACACTCTGGCTTGAGGGAAATGCAACCAGTTTTCATCCCGTGATCCCATCCTGCCTGTAATTTAGAAACTCTGAGCTCATTTCCCCAATATTTCACCATGTGAGAGACAGTGAAGCGTTTCAGTGAAAAAAAAAAAACTCTGGGAAAGTTGCTGCATCACTTTTTTGTGTGTGTGCACCAAATGTCCACACTCATCGATAACCCAGCCAGATCTGCAGAAACGTACATGAACTCACCGTGTCATTAATGGTGCATTTGGATACGTTTGTTGTAAATGTCAGCTTCCATGAAGTCGGAGACAAGAACAGAACAAAAAACTTAAAAAACACGAAACATTAAAGTGGTCTATTCAGCTTGTTGTTTATATCTTAACTACCTGAAAAATCTGGATATGTCAGTCATACAGTTATAAAATTTAAGTTTCTTTTCTTATCAAATCAGGAAAAAGTTGGATGGAAAGAGAAAATGCAACTAAGAAACTAGCTGAAATCAGATTCAGATCCATGAATACGTTCGTGTTTTGTCTCAAAGCCTCAGTGTATTTTACTGGGATCTGATACGACAGATCAGCACAAATGAGCGCAGAGTTGCAAATTGGAAGGATAAATATCTAAAACGTGAGGCGTCCGTTTGTGTCCAGCCTCCTTCACTCTGATACCCTGAAACAAAAATCAAGTCCTCTTAAAAGAAACCCGTAAAAAGAGTCCTGGAGGTGGAGCTGAAACTTTTAGCGTTGGCTGGCGAAAGGCGAGAAACGTTTCCAACATTTGTGCGGAGCTGCGAAAGCTATTTTGTATTTCCTATATTTAGCCTTATCAGGAACAGAAAGCTGGCCTTTCTTTTATTTTTTATTGTCACATTCAAAAAGGTTTTTTCCAGTTAACCCGTCGGCGTGTCACATGTTCAGCCCAGTAACCTTGAAACCGAGATTCTCAACGCAGAACCTCAATAATAGCGTCGTTATTTTGAGTGTCACTTTGACACGCTTCTCTTTGGCCTGCAGAGCAGACAGAGCGTGTGTTTACGAGACAGTGACAAACTGCTAGCTGTAAAATATTTTTGTCTGTATTTGCATTTCTTAATGTTTAGTCTGCTGGGATGAAAACCAGTGTTCCCAGTGGTTAATCCCTGTCAATGTGGCAGCTCAGGTTGTGTGTTTAAGGTTTCAAGATGGCCATCTGTGCCAGATGTTAATGTCCCCTCTGCTCGGTGTGTAGTGAGTGTCTGACGTGGATGTGTGTGTGTGTGAGCAGATGGTTTGTGTTCATCACACACACACACACACACACACACATAGTCTCTCCCATTATCCCAGTTCCCCCAGTCATCAATTATTCACACCAGGACACTGACACCCAGGAAACATTCAAGTAATAAATAATTTAAGTTTAAAAAGTAAAATACCGTATACAGTATATGTTTATAAAATAAAAAATTATGTATTTACAGTAAAAACATGTTATAGAGTTTTTCCTATAATACAGTGAAAGTGGGGGGGGGGAATAAATATTGAATTTTACCTTGTACTGTTTTAGCTCACAAAGGTTAAGAGTGTCGACTCTCATTGCGGCAAAAATAACAATTCATAAAAATCTACGCTGTTGATGAATTTCAAGGCTGAAACACCCACACCAAAAATATTCCTTTTGGCATTTTTTTTTAAACATTTTGTTCTTTAAAATACTGCATGTTGTGGGTTTTCCTTCAAAAAAGAAAAGTTTTTTTGGGGGGCGGACCAAAGAGGCACAAAAACATAGAAAAAATATGAAAAACTTCATATTTATGGATAGTTTCTGAAGCTGCCGAAGAGATTAAATGCAATAAAATTTGACAAAAAAAATAGTATTGCATTTTTATTAAAGGTTTATGAAGTGTACCATTTTGGGACATGAAGCTGACCACTGTATAGTCAACCTGAATGGTTAAATTATCTGCTAATCTTAAAGGTGCCATTTTCTTAATTCTGAATTTGTAGCAAAATGTGGTTGTGTTTTGTGAATAATTGCTGAGAATGAAATGCTTTTATTAAATTGAGTCTTTGTGCAAAATTGACTCTTTTTCTTCCTGTGTAATGAAAGACCAGCAGACAACAGCTGCTGCTTGGTATGTACATATATGTGTGTGTGTGTGCACGCCTGCGTGTGTGTGTCTTTGTCCAGAGGGGGGCCTCCAACCTTTTGTTGCAAGAGGGCATATCATTAGCATCCCAAACCGCTCATTGGCCATCAACAGAAGGCGATGAAAAGCTGAGGCGAGACGGATGCAGAGAGTCGGAGTGATGGAGGTGGGAAGGTGGAGGTGGGGGGCAGGTGGGGCCCCAGGGATCCAGGAGGAAGGTGGTGGCAGCGACCAGCAACACCTGCCAGTCCAGCTTCATCCACCCTCTGTTTACATGTTTGTTTGTCCATTCAGGGATTCCACTAACTGTTCTCAGAGCAGATCAGGCGGGATGCTACCCAGGCCCTCCATCAGTTCATTTGATAGGTGTAGTTCGCCGCAGCCGCCAGTGGATGGCACAGAAGAGCTCCTTTAGAGACGAACCAGAGGAGGGAAAAAGTGAAGCATGGAGGGAAGCACTGTGGAGTAATGAGTTAAATGTGGTAGGAATTAATTCGTTTTCTCAATTTTTAATTGATTGTTTGCCCCTTTTTTTGTCTTGAAGAGAAACTTACAGGAATCTTATGTCTTTGGAAGTGAGCGAACGTACTCCCTCTCTATTATATAAATGTAATTTGCAAACACACACTCAACAATAAATGTCACATGCATAACCTCAAATTCTGAATCCTTTTTTTTTTTTTTGCTGTGTGTTGCAATGTTTATTTTTGGCCTTTGTGAAGAACTGAAAGCTGCTTTCTAAGAAAGAATTTCCATCTATCGAGGTTCAAGGTTCGTTGCGCTATTGCTACAACTAAATCACTAAGACTAAGCGCATCATATTGCAATCGTTACCAGTTCAGGTCGATTTATTTTTGCCTTTTTGAAGAACTGAAAGCTGCCAAGTTGCTTTCTTAGGAAGAAATTCCAGAGATTGAGGGTCAAGGTTCAAACAAACCAGTGAGCTCATCACATTGGAGGAACGCTGGTTCTTATTTTTAATGGTGTATCCGATAGATTAGGGGTTATTGTAGGTTTATTTCAAATGGAATGGACATAGAGACAGAAAAGAAAGGGGAAAAGGCAGAATGATAAAAAGGAGAGAGGCTAGGAAAGACGGAAAAACTAGGAATCTTCTTCTACACCTACGGGAAGAGAGAAAGAACAAACAGCAGAGAAACCACAACATATACATACATATGTATATATTTTATTCATATTTTGCTTCCAGGAAGACAGAATTTATTTTCCTTTCAAGTGATGGAAATCAAGATTTCTTCCAATTTTCTTTTTTTTTTTTAATGTATTTTCAGAGAAAGATGTTCAACTTTAAATATATTAATAATGATTAAGGCATAAGCTCAAGTTGGGTTTCTAGGTACAAACCCCCCAAATATTAACATCCCTGGTACAAATACGTAGCAAAAAACCCAACAACCTTAAAGTAAGTGGTTGTCATGGAGACCATCCTGCTCATCGGTCTAAACATGGGTTCCTTGTTATTTTGAACCCTTTAATTGCCTTTAATGCCACGTCATGTCGTATTTCGCAAAAGTTCTCACAACCTTTGGAAGTTTTCACATTTTCCTCATGTAACGTTCACAAACTTCAACGCTTCAGTGCTTTGAATTGTATTTGATTTTTTATTTTTTTTTTTACAAACAAAAATGTGAGAAATGTGATTTTGTTTTTCCTTTTTAGATATTTTCATTTCACCGTAATGGACTTCTTTTGGCTGGCCTTTCACTTAAAGGGACAGTATTTTCTGTTTTCCAGGCGCATAGTGTCGTTTTATAGCACAATCAAATAACTATGTTGCCTTCAATTGTTACAAAAATGCTCCGTATATCAAATATGTCTTAAAAGAAACTTTACTCTGTAATTTATCGCCTTGAAATTGGGCCTCTGTCTCTTTAAAAGCTCCTGCCCTTTCTGAAGCTCCGCCTTCACAAAGTCATCACAACATGGCTCCTCGATCAACGCGTTAGCAACATTTTTACCAGTGTTTCACAAAGAAGCAGCTCCAATAACGAGCTCAGCAGATGCTCAGTTCCTCCAGGTGTTTGCTAATTGCTGCTGGCTAGTCTGAAGGAACTGAGTGGGGAAGAGTTGCTCTGTGAGTTGGAAGCTTGGAAACTGGAAAACTGCGCCGAAGGTGGCGCCAGGTCCACCCAGGCATTTTGCACAATGAAAAGGGTTTCCATGGAGATTAAAGGATTTCTCAAACATGCGTGAAAGAATCAAAGCAAAACTCCAAGTGTGTTTTTGATGTTGGGATAACATCATAGCATGATGTAAAGCTCAAAAAAGTTTATTTTACACGACAGTGCCCCTTTAAGATACAACTTGAGGTTTTAACCTGACCAAAAGTGTCAAATATCAAAGTACTAAATTCTGCATCTTTAAGATTCATTGACGAGATCAAAAACTTTCCAAACGTCCTTTTCGCTTAGAGCCGCTGCGTGACATCAAACGCCGTGTCTTCAAGCTGAAGAGAAGAATTGTAAGCAACACAGATGCTGCCAAGGAGGTGGAACAATGAGCGCAAGGTGTTGGGCGGGAGCAAAGCAGGCAGGAAGGAGGGCAGCTGACCAGAGCAACACTGCTTATTTGTGAGGCCAGGATGTGAAGTCACAGGCCCTCGCCGAGAGGCAGGAAGAGGTATTTTTAGTGGCATCCTGATCAAATTCCTCTGCAGTCAGTGTTCCGGGCGCCGACCCAAGCCCCCGATCGATTCGGGTAGGTGAGAGAGCGCACTCCAAAATGGCTGCACGCTAGTTACAGTGACACAGGCAAAAGTGAGCAGAGCAGCGCTAGCTCACATTTACTGGAAGTGCAGAAGAGGATTGGATGTGGATGTAAAACAGTGTAATTTATACCAACAAGAAAACTTAGCGGCTTGTCCTAATGTCTGTCAGAGCCATCACTGTGACACACACAGACACACATTATGCAAACTGAATCCTAACCGTTTCATAAAGTGTCCAACAGAGGGAGAAGAGAAGAGGCTGACCGGGCTTGATTGCTTGTAGCTGTCGCCATGACAATGAAGCTGATGTGAGAGCTGAGGACCCCTCCTCTCCCTCCACCACGCACACCCACACACACACACATATGCGCACATTGTGACCTCCTGACCTGACTGCTGTGTGCAGAGTGGAGGTGAAGCAGAGGAGGAGGGGAGTGTGTGGTGTTCCCCTGTGGCTCCAGCTTCCAGCTCTTTGTTGGCAGAGAGGAGGCCCTTGGTAGGGCTGCAGCTGTGTGCTCACCCCCACCAGCAATCACACACACACACACACATACCCAACTCCCCCCACCACACACACACACACATTCCACTGCGATGAAGGACACACATATGTCCTGGTACCTATTTTCATGGTGGAGACCAGGATGTGGTTTCCTGGGATTAAATGGACACACAACCTACAGAAATACTAATATATTCAGTCTTTTGTTCCAATATTTAAGATTAGAACAACTTTTCAAATGACTTTAAAGAAAATAAAAACTCTGGATAATGTAGATGGCTTGATTTGGGATCCTACAAACCATAAACTTGCAAAGTATTTAATTTAAAAACATTTTTATTCAAAGATCTTTGTAACTTTATTCCAGATTTATTGTAAGGCACATAAACTCTTTCTCATCATAGCACCTAATAAAGACTAGAGCATGTGCCTCACTATTCACAAGCTAATAACAATCTATTATACTCAAGCTGCTTGTTATCCATTTAGTAATGCTGAAGTACTCAAGAACTAAATGTTAGGTAACCATTAGCTAACGTGAATCTAATCATGAAATACCTGCTTGTTACCCATTACCTACTGATGAACTTATGGACATTTTGCAATGCCAAATAATTGTAGGACGCTTAGCAAAAATACTTAGTTCAATGTTTCACTGAGAGCATTATAGTTATTAGTTAATGCTAACAAGAAAATTCTGATCAGCAACTCCAAATCCCAGACCAACTCCAACGTCTTGAGCCAAAAAAAGGTTCGAGTCCCACCTCTGTCCTTGGATGAAGAACTTTGGAGTCCTCTGGACTTGATAACGTGCTACACCTGGTCCTCTCCCAAGTGGAGGAGTTTAAGTACCAAATGACTGGTGATGCGTCTGCAGTGATGTGACAATAGTAGCTCATGTCCACTAATAGTTAGTTCATGTTCAGTTTATGGTTACCAACACTTTATTGATTCATGAGCAATGAATTGTTAATCAGAAGTTAGTTCATGATTCATCATTAGTTTATGATCAAGTTACAGTTTTTGCTACCGCTTTGTTTATTATTAGCTAAAGTCTATTAGTAGTTAAACATTAGCTAACTATTAGTAGATTATAATCAGTTCAGTTTGTGGTTCTTTCTTACTTTTTTGCTCCTAACAGTTGGTTCGCGATTAGTCCAGTTAACCATTTGTTTACATTAGGTAATTGTGAACTACCAGTTTTTGAATATTTCCGTATTAGTTAATGGTTACTAACGGTTCATGATTTGATCACCGTTAGCTTCTTATTATTAGCAAAACACATTCGTGTCGCCTTGGTCGGGAAGCATTACCGGGGCCGACAAAAGCAGACCCGTCTGATTTTGTCAGAGTTGTGAGAAGCTTCCATCTTTGTTGAGATTCCGGTTTTGGACTCAAATTTGCTGAGTCACGTGTCGTATGACTCGCTGCGTTTGTAGCAAAGTAGGACAGATTGTGACATGACGGTTGACATCAGTTTCACAGAAGTGCTAACTTTACCTCCTACACTGCAGGCTGAATCCATTTCGCTGGTCACAGAAAGATGTAGGTAAGTGGCTGCGGAGCTGACTTAGACCTCCACCATCCATCTCCCGTGTTTAGGCCCCTTAGGCTGCCCTCTACCTGCCTGAGTAAATCTAAAATCAGACCTGCATGGATACGCTCTAAAAAAACAATATTCCTGCCGTTTCCCGGTAGAAGTTAACACAAAAACATTTGTCAGCATTAAAAAAAATGTTTTAGGGAGCTGGCTAATTATTTTTAAAGCTCACAAAAAAAGAGAAAAGAAAACAGCTCCTAACTGAAATGTTTTAGTACATTCAACAAACAAATAATTAGCAGGAAGAAGTGTAAAGGTCATGTGTGACTTTAAGTGGTTTGAAAAGTTACTATAGTAGCCTGGAAAACAAAATGAATGAATATGTGTGAGTAAATGTAAAAACAAAAGCAAGTTAGAGTAACTCAGTTAACGTAATTTGTCACATTAATATTACCAGAATTTCCAGATTAATATTAGATTTTTTTCAACTTAATTATACAATCACATTGGTTTCCTAAACTAGCTGAGTTGACCAAACCTAAAATTACATGTTGGGTTTATTTAAAGGGGCAGTATTATGTAAAGTTGGCTTTTCTGATGTTATAATGTTATTCCCTTATCAAAAATGTACCTGCATGGAGTGTTGAATTGATGCATGTTTGAGAAATCCTTTAATGTCCCGTGGCAACCATTCAGCTGTGCAAAACGCCTGGGTGGTCCTAGCCCCGCCCTTGAGGCAGAGCTCCTCCTTGGAGCTGCAGTTTCTACGTTTCCGCCCCACAAAGCAGCCCTCCCCTGCGGCTCTCACTCTCAGCTCCTGCAGACTAGACAGCAGCAGAAACAAACACCCAGGAAATGTGCATCAGCTGATCTCATTATAGGAGCCACTTATGAGTGAAACGCTGATAATAATGTTGTTAAAGGGTTAACAGAGGTTGTGATGACTTCCTGAAGGAAGAGTGTTGGAAAGAGCAGGAGTTTTTAAAGAGGCAGAGACACAATGTCAAGAAAAAGTCACATTTATTTTAAGTCGCATTCGATATCTACATATAGCATTTTCATAGCAACTTAAGGTAACATAGTTACTTGATTGTGCTATAAAATGACACAATGTGCCTAGAAAATACATAACACTGCCCCTTTAATAACAGGCAATGCTTGTAACTTAAAAAACTGAGTGGATTGAATTGTTGCCTTTTTATTAGAGTGCACACTCATCATCATTCTGCAGGCAGGGGTCATAGGAGACAGACTGAATATAGGTCAGATGAGGAACAAAATCCCCCCTGACAGAAGCCATCTTTCTCTCTCTCTCTGTCTCTCTTTCCGGCTCACACTCACAGCATTCCCTCTTTTTCTCTCGTTCGGATATTTTCCTTCCATTCCCAGCGTTTCGCCGCTTGGAAGGGAAATTGGGGATCTATGACTCCTCAACAGCTGCAGCGAACTGGACTGCATGGAAACCTCCCCCAGACTCTCAGCTTCAGCTCGCGGCTCTGCCAAACATCTCTGCTGCTGATTGGTCAGCGCTCTGATGCCCCTGCTGCATTGCTGCAGTGACGGCCTGCCTGAGAGGCAGCAAGTGTGTCAGTGTGTCAGCGCACACCGCCAGGCAGTCAGCGAAAGGGCTCGAGGCCGGTCTCCATAGCAACATGCCCTGTGAACAAAAAGATAGCGACCCCCTTCTCTCTCTCGGTTCCCTCCTCTTTTCCCTGAACCAGCTGTGGGTGTCTCCTGTGGCCATTGTGTGTGTGTGTGTGTGCGCGTGTGTGTATGTATGAGGCATGTTGCCGTCATAAATCAGTACTAATCTCATCACACCAGACAAAATATGTGAGAGAGATGCTCAGTCAGAGAGCTCTATGTGGGTAACTGGGTCTGATTTTTATTTATTTATTTCTCCAACAAGGGAGGAGAGATACCCAGAGAACGCTGAGGTGTGGCCCCACCACACACACACACACACACACACACACACACACACACACACACACACACACACACACACACACACACACACACACACACACACACACACACACACACACCCACGCCCACAAGCACACACTTATGCACACACACACACGTATGCACCACGCTCGTCTTTGAACATTTCTGCTCCTGTCTCTGATTTGCCTACATGTCACCCTGGCGATTCAAATCCTTGGGTTCAGTTAGCTGTAAAGTTGCGTGTCATCCAATGCAAAGGAGCTGAGTCATGTTTTCCATCCACTCACATCTTATGGTCAGGGCAGTCATACCCCACGCCCCCTCCCGCGTTGAGACTCTTTCATTTACCTCCTGCAAAAAGATGCTTTGACTTTAGAGCCACAAAGCAAACCCACGCTCATTTGAAATGATGGTATTGAGCGACTGTAAAGGAGCCCTCTTGTACCAGGATTTAAGAGACCGAGGCGGAGGAATCCTGAGGGAATTACTCAGATGTTGAGATAATCTGACAGATTATACTTTTTTTTTTTTTGTCCTGGGAAACCAAAATATTGCACACAAAACAGAGTCGAATGATCCTGGAGTCACCTTCGCAACACGTCCTTTGGTCATTTCATGGGTCATGTTTCTGTTTCACTCATAACACCAGAAGCATGTCATGTGTTGAAATGGCCTAGTCAAAGCCCAGACTTTGACCCGAACGAGAATCTGAGACAAACGTTGGACATTCCCGACTATACAGATGCTCTGCTTTCAGTATGAGCACGACTGAATTGTTTGAAGTGTTATTATATTATATCACACCGTCGGATCTGTTGCTAGGCGACCGAAGAAAATAAAAGAAAATGCGGACCCCAAATCTCTCTCTCTCTCTCTCTCTCTCTCTCTCTCTCTCTCTCTCTCTCTCTCTCTCTCTCTCTCTCTCTCTTCGGGCTTTTAAATCTTTACAAACCGGCTTTTAGGATCCATGTTTCCTGATAACACATCCGAGCATCTCAGGTGATTTTATTAGCGCGGCGCTGCGGGGAGGTGAAAACGCGCCCAGATTTAATTTGTCTGAAGACGTTTTCTGGTGAGGATCGGATTTATCCAGACCGCGGGGGAACCAGAGACAGAAAGAAGGTCGCGTTTCTTTCTGTTTTGCAAACCCTGCAGTACCCAGAGGTAAACAGGAGATATCTACCTTCCCCACCAGCTTTTTTTTTTTTTTTTTTTTTTTTTTTACTGCTGCTTCCACACAGAGCAGATGATTGTTGTTATTAAAAAAAGAAAAAAAAAAGAAAACACTCAGTAGTCGGCTCCTATAAAAACAAAGTATTGCTGCCAACCAGTGCTGCTTGTTGGAACATAAACCGATATGTGTTTGAACTTTTGCTCGGCCTGAAACAAAATTTCCCATCATTTGCATCGCGATGCAGCAGAACATAATTCGACCCGGGCCTTGTTTCTCCCATGTTATGCTTCACTTCGCCAAGACAACGGCCGCAATAAGGCCGCGGAGCATTTCTGTCTCTGCAGAGAGCGTGCCGCTGATGTTGACATGCGCCCCTGCACTTTGTGCGCCTCGGTATTTGTGTGTGTGTGTGTGTGTGTGTGTGTGTGTGTGTGTGTGTTTTTTGAGGGCGATGTTCATGCGCCCTGATCTGTTTGGCCTCTTTGTTTACGGAGCCGGGCCCTTTCTGCCTTCTGATGTGCGCGCTAGGGGCCATGAATGGCGCTTTGTCCGGGGACACACACACACACCCGGTCCTCATGATTTGAATGCTGAGTCCGTCGGATTCCGGAGAAACTGATATAATTTCAGCGTCCAGTGGGAAACAGACTCCCTTCATGTGACTTCTTCCAGACTGAAGAGTTTGTTGCTTTTTTTTTAAGTCGTGTTAAGTTTATCTTTCATTTATTTTTTTTACTTTAACTTGTGTATTAAAAGTGTAAAAGTTTTAACCAGGGCCAGCCCAAGGTATAAGCAAACTAAGCTGCTGCTTAATAGAACGCTTTGGATATGTAAATGTTAACACTTTTGCTTTCTTTTTTTTTTTTTTTTTGTCAAAATAACTTGAAGCAATTTCAAATTTATATTATGTTAGTTCTAATCATAAAAATATGTTGACAGTTTCATATTTACAGTGGCGTGCCACGAGGTTTCACTCAGGGCCTGCAGTAGGCGTCAACAACACACACGTTGTGCAGGACAATGCAAAACTACGCACCACACCGAGCGACAGGCATCCAATAATATGCACACAAATAAAAATACGCCAAGTAAAGCAACAATGCAGCCCAACAAAGCATCAAGCAATATATCAATGTATGTTTTAACAAAGTAAACAGGAAACATTGCACATAATTGAACACCAGCAATGTAGCAAAACTTCTCTGTGGTCCCCAGTTAGGCTCAACATCAATAAAACCAGTCAAATAGTACACAAGAACAATTAAAGGAAAAACCATTGTTAGTAATTATAATTATGCTAATAATTATGCTAACAATCGCAATTTATTGTCGCTATTAAATCCTTTCTGCTGCTTATGTCTGTGTTGGAGTCGACTTAGACTACAGCCACACTCCACACATTTGCAATCTACTCCACTCTACTCCTTTTTCTAACACACTTTTTCCTTCCACTCAACTTTCTCTCAGCACTCTGAATAACCAATTTTTTTTTCTTTTGTTTTGTTTTTATAGCAGTGGCCTTTTTGTGGAATGTAATAAGTCAATATAACATGAGCTTCACTTTTTGAGCTGAATTATTAAAATAAATTACAATTTTTACCGATATTTTAATGTGTTCAGATGTGACTGCATGTTAGATTTAAATATCCTGAATATTTTCAGGCAGGGAGACAAATTTAAACGTTCTTCAAAGAAAAAAAAAAAGTAAACTATTTGACTTTGCTTCGCAGTCCTCCCAAGGTCGCAGCTATCCCTGTGGCATTTTTGGACAAGACCTTTTCCTTCCACTCAACTTTCCAAAAGCATTCTCAAACGCGACACTCTGTGAGCAGCCTGCTTCTCTTGTCACCTCTTTTGTTTTATATTTCCGTGACTTTAAATTTTCTGAGGACATGTGCGCAATTCCTCTTTATATCAGTTTTATTTATTTATTTACAATTAAATGGCTGAAATACAGTTTTCAATGATAGTCCAGTTCATTGCCACGGTGGTAAGCTGGCTGAAGGTCTCACCAGAAACCAAGGTCAGAACCTTGGACCGGTTCTGGCATCGACATCATCACCAGAGGAATGAATCCTCAGCCTTCAGCTCATCTGCTTCCAGATTTTATTTTTATTTGTTGTGTGTGGATGTTTCAGGGTGGGCGTGGTTTGTGGCGAGGTTGGGGGAGGAAGGACGGGGGGGTTGAGCTACGTCACTGATGGTTATATAGGCTGCAGCTGTGGCGACGGGCTCGCGCTGCTGAGACAAGCAGAGCACTGAGGACCGGCAGGCGCGCGCTCACACTCACGCTCTCCCCCAAACAAAGAAGCAGCACGCGAGGCGGCAGAGCATCCCACCCTTTCGGCCCAATTGCAGAAGCCTTCCCCCCCGAAACCCCCCACCCTGCTCATCCCTCCAAGGCAAGAACCGGTCCGAACCGAAGGCCCCCCCACACACACCCCCTCACCCGGCCCCGACCATGACGACCAACGGCTCCGCTAACGGAACCAGCGACATGCTGCAGATCCAGTTCGGCCTCATCAACTGCGGGAACAAATACCTCACCGCGGAGACGTTCGGCTTCAAAATTAACGCGTCGGCCACCAGCATGAAGAAGAAGCAGATCTGGACCCTGGAGCAGAGCGGAGACGACTCCAGCGCCAACGTGTTCTTCCTCAAGTCGCATCTGGGCCGGTACATCGCCGCGGACAAGGACGGGAACGTCACCGGAGACAGCGAGGCCGCCGCTCCGGAGTGCCGCTTCGTCATCACCGCCCACGACGACGGCCGCTGGTCCCTGCAGTCCGAGCAGTACGGCCGGTACCTGGGCGGCACCGAGGACCGGATCATCTGCTTCGCGCAGACTGTGTCCGTGGCGGAGAAATGGAGCGTGCACATCGCCATGCACCCGCAGGTGAACATCTTCAGCGTGACGCGCAAGCGCTACGCGCACCTGAGCGACAAGGTGGACGAGATCGCCATCGACCGGGACGTGCCGTGGGGGGTGGACTCCATGATCACGCTGGTGTTCCGCGAGCAGCGGTACCACCTGCAGACCTCCGACAACCGCTTCCTGAGGAACGACGGGGCGCTGGTGGCCACCACGGACAAGACCACGGGCTACACGCTGGAGTTCCGCTCCGGGAAGGTGGCCTTCAGGGACTGCAGCGGCAAGTACCTGGCGCCCTCGGGGCCGTCCGGCACCATGAAGTCCGGCAAGAGCGCGCGGGTGGGAAAGGACGAGCTGTTTGTGCTGGAGCAGAGCCACCCGCAGGTCGTGCTCACCGCCGGGAACGAGAGGAACGTCTCCACCAGGCAAGGTGGGTGTGGTGGTCCATGCAGGCCCGGACCAGGTCTCCCGGGTCGGTGTGTGAGTGAGGGCGTGAGTGTGTTGGCAGAGGAAGTGTTAACGTGATGGAATGTGAGCCTGCATCCCCATCCCAACCCTTCCCCCCCACTCCCATCCATTGCTGCACATCCTAAATGATCCTTACAGGACACGGCCCAGTCACACACACATACATACACACACCCACACACCCCCCCACACACACAACAGTGGCCCGTGTGTATTTACACCCCAAACAATGGCCTGCTTGGCCTGAAGCCGACCTCTCATATGAGTCTTGGTGTGGCAACAAGCACAACAGATGCCAATTGTATTATTTATCGACTAAAACCCTTAAAATGTGTTTGAAATGATCTGATCTGGTTTCACTCTGAAGATGAAAGTGCAGGAACAATGGCGGACAAACAAACTGGGATCACGTTGTTGTTGTTGTTGCCAGTTGTGTTTCTGGTTTTCTTTTGTTCCCATAAGGACGACGGAACATTACAGATAAAATGTGCTTTGATAAAATTCAGTCGTACATCCAAAGGTAAACGTAGGTGATCTGCAACAGGATTCTGCTGCTCCCATGACCTTTCTCTCGCTTTAAGCTGCTGGGTGATGAAATGGTGGGAGGTCCTGGTTTTCAGCAGTCTGCTTTTTCAGCATTTGGGCAGCCAATCATCAAAAGTTTGGTGCATCTCTCGGAAAAAAAACCCCAAAAACCTTGGCATGCTACTTTTATCCATTGGTTAATGAGCTGATCCAAGACCAGATGAGCTCTGGTCACAATCTACACGCTGCAGGTTGTGTTTTGAGACTAACAGTGATTGGGCATTCTTAGTCTTTATGCATTTGACTGACCAGTGAGAGGAAAATTGGCTCATTTTGGTCATTTGATGGGTTATCTGGTAATCAAGGCCAGAACCCGTGTTTTGTATCAACATGGTCAAAGTGGATAGTGGTGCAAGTTCAACAAAATGGTATGTTTAGCAAGAACAAGGGTGAACACTAGCTTAATCTGGTTGTTTCCTCTGATTTGACGCCAGATTCAAACTTATTAAGCGCCAATGTTTAAAGTACACGGAGCTGGTGGATGTATTGGACTAAAAATGCTGGGGACTCTCAGATTTGGGGATTCAGATTACAATATTTGATCTGCTACTCGCAGAAAACAAAGGACTTGAAAGTACTTGTAGCACTCAAAGGTTAACGATGGATATCATTAATATCCTCAAATTGGACAACAATTGCCTCAACAGCCCAAAGTGGCCTGATGTTTATGGATCTGTTCTAGTGCACAAAAAAACAGTTAACACTTAGGATGTTATGGTCCAAGGAAAATACGGGGAAAAAACTGAAAAACACATGTTTCCTTTTTTTTAGACCTACTCAGGTCTAATTTGATGCATCTGGCAGCGCCCACACTCCAGATAACTCTGTCAGATCTCCAGACCTTTAAATACTTTGGTTCTGCCTTGCTTTCAGATCAGATGTGGTTTTGTGTCTGGGCTGTTTCAGCTGTTTAACTTGGCAGAGATGCTAAATTGCCCGACCCCCCCCCCCCCCCCCACCACTTTCTTGCTTCCTCTTTCCTTGCTTTTTCCCGCCGCCCCCCATTTTGACATGCGTGCCTCCTTTTTGGAACATCTTTTCCATTGTGGCCTCCTCTCCTCCCCCAACTCCTCCCTGCTCCTTCACACCGGATGGTTGTCTCCATTTGGCATTGTCCCAATCCCTCATGGGGAGTTGTTGATGCCGTTTAGAAGCTCTGAAGTTGAATAACCATAACTATTGAGGTGCTTTAATGCATCTAAATCAGTAAAATATAAGATTGGGGCCATGAAATGTTTCATAAAGAATCAGTGGAATAGAAAGGATACAGAGGAATTGCCTGAAAGCAGTTGCTTGTGACTGAATTGTACTGAGTGACAGGAATGTGTGACTGATCTCTAGATCTCAATATGGCGTTTGGTCGGAGGAGCTCACTGGGAATGCCATGTGGTTTTAGTGGCTTTGCCCATTTTCTTCTTTTCCCCTGAAACCGTAATCTGATGCCTCACTTTTAATTTCCTGTTGCCAAGTCTCAATCACCCTAGGGAGTGGCTGTCTTTCTTTCTTCTTTGTTTACTTCTCTGGTATATTTATCAGCTTTTGTTTCCACCGACAGCTACAGATCTTTCTGACACGGTTTGCTTTCTCGAGCACAAAATGGAGGCTGGCTGTCGGAGGAAAGGCTTGTACTAAAAGGTTCCCACTCTTCGATCTTCAGGGCTCTGTGGGCGTACGCGGACTCTGTTGCGCAACAAATCTGACTCTGATTGCAGCATGTCACCAAGACCCCATAATCTAAACCTCTCGTCCTCTGAAACGGCATCTCCCTTGGCTACAGAGAGTATTGGTTTCACTTCAAACGTCCCATAGCTCCCTGTTCAACTTAACCTAGAAGTGACATTATAGTACAAAACTGTTGTACTCCCACATTTATAATGGTATAAATCAATTTGATGGATTAAAGTTAGCTGTGTAAGCTCATTGGTTAAGGTGGTTTGTTAAAAATAAAGATGGATGCCCTCAGGCGGAAACCTTTGGAGAACACATTTCTTAAAGATGTTAGTTTTTTTTTTGTTAGTTTTTATTTTTTAAACAAAAATCTTGTTTGGTACAAGGATTGGTACCGCTGCTGCCGATACTTTGCATAAAGATGGAAATTTTTCTTTTTCCATAACTTTTTACAAGTTTGGAGAATCCATTTAACAATTACTCTTTGATTAGTCTCTCTAGAATTTCAAAGTGTCTAAATCATTATTTTAATATATTTTGGCTTGAGAAAACACCTTTTTATTTTTCAAACATCCCAGGTCTTCTACCGTACTTAACAATGGGAATGAGTTGCTTTTCCAAACATACCTAGAGCATTTAACATAGCAAAGTTTAACCTTAGTTGTGTCTGACCAAAGCACAAAGCCAAGGTTCCAGTAGAGCTTATCAAGCTCCATGTCTTTAGATTTGTAACGTTATGACAGAGAAGGGTTGGCATTTGGTAATCATGAAGACTCTGTGCCAGGATGAGACCACTGTTCAAACACGCTGCCTGCAGTGTTTTAGTGCTTCATATATGCATGAAGCTTCTATTGGTCTTGGTGTTTTTAGTCTATTCAGAGAAGTCTTTGACTTAAAAATGTGAATTTTTACCGAGACACCTCGTAGGCTCCCAAGTGCCACAGTTTGAAAAATATGAAGAAAAAATAAACACATTTATAATCCCATACCTTATATAGAGGCTGGTTGCAATAGTGACTTTAAACAAAAGGAAAATATGTCCATTAGTGTGGGTTTAAGCATATTGAAGGTATATTCTTTTGCTGTCTTATTGATGTTTGTGCATATTAGGCGATTTTCTTTCAGCAACATTTTAGACAGCTACTGGCTACTTTTCATTTTTTGACTGAAACACTGAAGTGTTGAGTTTGTGAACACATCTGATGATTCCACACATATTTGTGAAAGCAGACTTCATTCACACCTTGTTTTTGGCTAACAAAAACTAGCGCTACATGCAGCTAGCGCTGTCATTTCTGACTCTTTGCTAATTCAAATTTGACATTCCAGGAGACAGTTCAAATGTCATTTTTATTTACTTTATTTTTGGCTCATTAAATATAAAAAATATACTCTTTGGCTAGGCTAATGTTAGCATGTGGCTTTATTTGCATGGTATGGACAGAAGGATGAATGAAGTCGAAAATGATGTGCTTCCCATTTTTATTTCTGCATGTCTAGTTTTAAAAGATTTTGTTGTCTTATGGTCTTAAACAATGTCAGCTTTCTATTGGTCGCCTGAAGCCTCCTTCCTTGCGGGTAATTAACAGTCAACCTGTGTAGATTTTTGCTTATTGCAAAACCTGACCTGAGTCCTTACAGAAACTGTACTTTTCCCTCTGACAACTGGACGGCTGGGATGAGGATTAATGCTGAGAGGAATTAAACTGGCTCCAGATGTTCAGCAAACACGCCGCAGCTCAGAGTCGAACTCTGCAGCGGCTGTTTGCCTGGCAGACCTGAGCCAAGATGGCGGTCGGACTCCGCTGGCTTTCATTAGCGCTGGGAGGTTTTAGACATGAGGCCAGCTCAAGTGGGTCAATCCAAAATCTGTGTCTGTCCAGTCAAGAGTACAGATTTTACTTTCACTAAGCTTTAGACGAGTAGAGACGGAAAATCCCTACTCGAAAATATCCTTCCATTAGTTGGTTTAGCTTCCCCCTCCCGAAAATTACTACTTTAAGTTGGATTAAAGTGTTTGTCCCATAATTTACAGTGACTTCATTTGTTCACAGAATTGTCTTGTGCAACTGAATTATGAAATTCAGTTGCACAAGAATTGATTGAGTCCATTTTAATTGAGACCATTTTCCCCTCCTTTTGGCTTTTTTACGAAAAGTGATGACCTAATCCCCCCCCCCCCATGTTTAATCAAAACCAGCATAATAGTTCAGATTTGAAAAAACCTAATAGGATACTTGATGATAGACTTATAAAATATTAAAATGAAACATTCAGGACCTGTTTTTTTTTCTTTTTTCTTCAATACATTAGTTGTGTCAAGGATTTGTTTCTGATTAGCAGGCATTTAGTCATTTCACCTGTAGATTAACTTTCTCACAATATGCAAACTCGATATGTACTTAGAAATTTCTTAGGATTTTAATCTCCATATTTATTCTGGACTACTGAAACGGAGCAACGTTGCTTTACCACTTTTCAGCCTTCCTGTTTTCTGAAGTCTTGATCTCTCTCGCTGTCTGGCAGCCCATAGGAGATTTGCCTTTGCATGTCTTAGAAAATTATTATTTTTAAAATGGCATTTTACATCTGTGGTTCATTTGATTTTGAACTTTTTATTGCCAACCGGTGAGTATCTCAGGGTTGATCAAGCTAATGCTAGCTAGTTTTAGTCACCCCCCAAACATGGCTACATTTTGTTAAAAATGTAGCCAATATGACAATTCTGCTACACACTAAACCCTATTAATATAGCCTCAGTTTTTCAGCCTGAGGCTATAAATGTAGCCAGAAAGTTCATGTTCATTTCCCAGATGCATTGACGAAAGAGTCGGAATGTGTCACTTACAGAAACTTATCTTTTTTTTTTTTTTTTGATTAGACAAATGTTAGGCAGGCGTTACAGCAGTCCCATTGTTTATCGTCCAACTTGAGCTCATGGCTTTCAAAGCCGCCAATAAACAGACTCTATGCTGTTGCCTGTTTCCGGTTCATAACATCCACTTTTCTCATCAGCGGGCACAAATTCCCAGAGACAGTTTAACGACCCTCATGTGGTCCGGGCCACAATTATCAGTCAGTTAGCCTGGAGCTTAGAGGCTCTTACTCGTTCTGCTCCTTACTCTTGGTACCAGAGGCCTAAATGGATGAAAGCCCATCACATCCGGCCGGCTTCTGGTGCGACCACCGACTGTTCTTTTGTAAATATGGGTTATATTTATTTTGATTATGCATTTGGTGTGAATGGGTTACAGTAAAATGCCCTGGGGCATTTGGTCTTGTGGCACCAAGTTTTTGTTTTCCAGCCGCCTCATGTGACTAACCACCAGTTGAACTGTAAAATTGATTTGAAATGAAGAAAGGAGGCCATGGTTCTACTAAATGAAAGAAAGCCAGAAAATACTGAAAACATCAAGCAGCTTAAAGATGATCTTGAATGAGAAAATGTACCTTTTCTGTAACTGTAAACCAGCTTATTTATGATGATGGGTGAGATTTTACGACAAGTTGACATCAGATTATCTTGATATAACTTTGGCGTGAGTAAAACCATAAATTTACAACAAATGTTTACAAGTTAACCAGTTGCTTTTCTTTTTTTTTTTACAAAAAGCAGTATTTTTTTTTTTTTACTGTAACTGTTGCAGTGATACTTTTATAGATTTTACTTTCACAGTTTACAGAAAAGGTAAACCGTTACATTACTGTAATGGTAACACATCTTTAAGTATTTGTTACATTTCTGACACCCAGTATTCACAGGGATTTAGGACTGCAATCACCCATGAATAGCTGACATTCACAAATATTTGAGACTCCACCTCCTAAAAGGAAACAAAAAAAGACTAAAGCTGGCTATTTTTGTAGTTCAAACACCAAACATACCGTGTTATGCATTAATAAACACAGCAGAAACAGGTTTTACTCCACCGCAGAAGCTACATCCACTGTCGTCATGATTTACGGTCTTACTGCAGCCAATCAGTGCCAAGGAATGAAAAGGGCGCTCCTGGATTAGTTGCGTTACTAATGCTAGCTAATAGCATGCTACATAGCAATTAGCCTAGCTATTTTTGCTTCCTGATATGATTCTACAAAAAAAGCAAATAGTTTGGAGTTGGCGTCCACATTCACTGTAATTTATTTTTTATAAATAAAAAATGTAATAAACAACAGGAGAACTTAGCCATGGTTTTTAATGGCTTTTTATTCAAGGCATCTTTTAGCTTTTCTGCTCCATTTTATGGAGAAATAAACAAGCTACTAGGAGCTAGCTAGCTAGCTACTACGGTAGCTAGCATATCAACTGCTTTAAGAGATGCTGTATTAAGTTTGCTAACTGAGGCTTTAAAGTGGTATAGTTTAAAAAGACTACAGCCAAAACATCAAATAACCCTGATATATTTTTTAATCATAAAATACCTAAACTCTTTCCTTTGGTTACACTACTGGCTTTTTTTCTGGTAATCACTAAGACTTTAGGAGCTCTTCAAATAAACAGCTCCATGCGGTGTTTGTGCAGGTTAAAGGCCGCAGACCGAAGCTGTTGCGTCTGGCCCCGAGTCAACCCCGACACCCTTTCTGCATCCTTCGCCTCCTGCTGACAGGAAATGAGACATGAGTCGCACATATTCGACCTTGTCTGCCGCTGCGATAATCTCCGCCGGCAGGGTGAAGGGCGATGATTTGTGTCTGCCAGCTCTCGTCACGAACGAAGAGAAACTGATACACTTATGCTCTCCCTGTAAAGCCGGGCGTTTTAAGCGAGCGGATATGCGATAATGTGTTTATAGAGACTCCGTATGTTTTTAGTGTTGGATTCTCCGGGTCCGTTTCGGAGCATGCCAAGCCATCTTGGCTTCATCAACCACAGAGGAGCCTTCTCCTCCTCCTCCCTGGCTGCTGCTTTATTATAGGTTGGACTTGTGCTGGGCTCCAGTGTGTCAGCCTGCTGAGGGTGTGTCTCCAATCCAAACATGAACACACACATCAATTCCTGCAAACGCCCTCGTGCGAGACGCAGTCACATCCCGGCCGCCATTGTTGTGGGACCTTTCTGAGAGCTCTTGTTGGCTGCCTGGCTCCGCGCTCGGTCTGTCCTGATCAGAATAAAGGCTGCTGATCCCGCTGAATGTTTGTGCTCCAGCTGGTCGCCTCCTCAAACAATAGAAGAGACACACACACACCGGAGCACAATGGCCCTTGATGCAATCACGTGCGTTCGCAGCAGGCCTCTCGTGGAAGCGAGGACGAGGCCAAGATGGAGGGGTTGTTTATGGCTGTACGCTCATGGTTGAGGATCTTTCTGACCCCGCGGTCGCCACTTTTGATGAAGAAGGACGTTAAGTGTGTGGCTGATCCTCCCCTCACCCTCGCTTATCCCTGCGAGCCTCACAAACTGATCAGCAGAGCTGAATCTGTTCGGTAGCTTCAGGCTTCCTCTCTGTTTTGTCTCCAGCAGGCTCATATAAATATAAAAATATTTGCTCTGTCCTCCAGGGGTAACGTTTGGAAACGGTTTCAGTTCAAACACTGAACTGTTGTAACATCCTCCTCTGTGTGCTTCCACTGAAATTAGCTTTTACTGAAAATATCCAGGCAAAATAGGAGATGAGACCTTCAATGACTTTATTCAAATCATATGTTTGTTCGGTATTAAAGGTTCACCACAGCATGCAAACGCCCTAGTTTGGCATTTCGTGTTTGATTTCCCTCGAGGTCAATGATACATTATCAGAATACCAGGCTTTTGCACGACTAGCAAAACTCTTTCAAACTCTAAGCCTGGCCTCTTAATAGTCCAGACTTCTGGTTACAGTTTGGGCTTGCTGACGTTATAAAAACATTTTAAAAAGCTTCTCAGACGGTAGCCATAAAGTAGTGACTGCGAGTTTATACTTAAGGAACAAGAAAAAAAGAGTTTTCTCAGGTTTCAGGTGCCAATTTTTCTTTTCCTTTTCTTGCATAGCTGCACATTTTTGACTGCGCAAAACCGTTACAGTCTTGCAGCAAGAGAAGAACTCGGTTCCTCGAAGGTTTTCTGCATGCTGCTGCATTACGGTAGTTGCATTTGAATTTGTTTTTGGATTTTGTCAGAGAAAATCAGGGGTTAAACTGAACTCCACTGACTTAATTTGCAACTGTCAATATAATGCATACAACTAGAGCCGCAGCGAACGAGTAACGGATTAATTAATCATCAGAATAACCCGATTAAAAAAAAACCACAATGGCACTTTCTTTATATATAAACCTTGTGTATATATATGTGTCTCTTTCTCTCGACTTGTCCAGCAGATGTGTCGTCTCTATAGTAACGAACGGACTCCCGCGCCGGGAGCAATTTCTGCTCGAGTTCGCTGACCGGTCGGCCAACGCGGCGAGGCTTTCACCTTCCTCTGGCAGATGAACTCAGATTTCGTCTTCTCATGCGCTACTCTTCCTCCTCCTCCTCCCTGCCATGTGGTTTCCATTACGATCCGCTCCATTCTCTTCCCCAGTTGTCTATGTTTGCGTTTCGTGTGCAGTCGTGCACGCGTGTGTCCCCAGCGCGTTTCTGCAGAAACTCAGTCCAACGTTTCGTAAGCTTGTGTGGTTTCAGATTTGGATTTTAAGGGGGGGCGGAGGAATGCGTGGAATAACACCTTCCCCGCTTTAATACTTTCACCAACATGAGCAGAGTCGACGTGAAGAGGCAAAAAACCAAGATGGAGGGATGATGTTAGGGGTTGGGGAGTGAGTCATGTGTGAAAAGACATGGACGGTGAAACCATGACTCCATTCGTCTTTTCTCAAACAGGTCTTTCTTTTCTCGGCACACATTTACACAGCGCCCAGTCACAGCCCATGATGCCCCTGGCTATACGTCCAGCCACGCCGTGACCTCAGCCTGGACAATGGGCCGCATTGTCCGCGATGAAGTATCTGTGTGTGTTCATCCGGCGGCTCAGTCATATTTGTCCACCACTTTGCTGCTCTTAAAAGCCGGAGCGAGGATGGCGTGATGTTTAATGGCGTCTCTTGTTCTGGGCAGACAGCGGGACTGACGGGCCGACTTTCTAACGTGGTCAAAGCTAGTCGTCGGCTAAGCTAACGCGTTTGGCCCAGCGGGGGGGATTTGTGTTCTGGACTCTGAGGTATTTCTGGAAGAATTTCCCACTTGTAGGCTTCAGATGATGACGCAAAGTTAAATGGGTTTTCCTGGAAACGACAAACTCTCAAATCTTCTGTTTGAGTGTTTGTGATAAAAGCGACACTGGAGAACTCTTTCTACTAGACAGGTCGTTTATCGTGATAAAAGTATTACGAATTTGATTTAATGTTTAGGTAAATTCCAATTGATGATGATGAATAAAAAAACCCTCAAAACTGACAGTATTATCAGAAGTTATTTTCACTATTTTCTCCCCTTTGCTCCTCCAGAGCATCAATAAATATCTGTAAATTTGAAAATATGATTAAATGCAGTCACAAAGTGCAGCTCAGTGACGTATGTGAATGTTTTTCCAAGAGTTTGTTTGTGGCACTTTGAAGTTATCCAAAAACAGAATTATTATTATTATTATTACTAAACATTAACCAATTCAGATTGACGGTCGTAACCAGATCTTGTGGCACAAGATTTGACTACATTAAATCATTTTGATTAGATAAAGGGACATCTGTCCAGTTGAACATGTCGACGTTCTTCAGCCAAGCGTTCTTTAACGTGATGTCCAGAATCAAGTTGGACTCTTATTTTGAAGTAAGAAACAAAGTAGTTCTTGATGTTAGATTCTTTAAAAACTTTGCGTCAGAGTTGGCTCTGGGTGCTGAAGCTTTCTGTTGCCACTAAACGGTGCAACTTTTGGTTGTTTGGGAAATCTGGACCTCTGTAGTTACAAATCTAAGTGACGGATCAAACGGAGGCGCTTTGCTCCACGTCAAATGGGGAATTAGAACCGGCTTGTGTAGACCAGCTTAACTTGGATTGAATTGTTCTGTTTGGACGAACTGATTGGGGAAAATAAAGGAAGGAGTTATTTTATGTGCAAAGCAGTGATACTCTGAATTACAATTCAGCACTACTCCAAAAACTACATGCTAAATGGGTTAAATGTTGCAAAGCTTGAAAGTGCATCTAGCTATGTCTGCAATGGATTTGGTTACAATTTGTTTTAATTTAGAATAAAAGTAAACTAAAACTTAGTTGTTTTTTTTCTCCAGGGTCATCAAATAACCAACCAGAAGTGACATTTTCAGTAAAACCTTGTTGTTGAGAAGGAAATGATGCATTTGATTTCTTTCCGGCTGCCTTGGCGTCGCGTCCTCATCGAAGCGTCTACTAGAGTTTACTGATGTTTTGTGAGACGTTGTAGTTCCTGATTGTTACCAGGATGTAACTTTTTAAAATGGATTTGATCAGTTTCTGGATGAGTCGACAGCACGGTGATGATATATTGGGTTTTTCATTACAATTTAGTTTTTCGTCTAATCCAGTTAATTTAAATTACTTTTTACAGTGTGTTTGCTAGTTTCTGTTAGCTATGAGTTTAAATAGTTTCTTGTTTATGGATGTAATTTTGGTGGGGTTTTTTTCATACTTTGGATCATTTTTAGGTGCAGGATTCAAAAAGGTCCAAGTATTGTATTGATTATGTATCCATTGATTGGGTCATGAACACTCAACAGAAGATACAATTAAAAACAAAAAAGTATTCAGTTATTGAATAATCGACTGACTCTGGTGTTTTCTTCCAACGTTAGCCGCCACTATTTTGCGGACTAGCATAAATGCCGCCGGTGTGGCGTTCTGTAATTTACCGACGGCTAACGTAAAACCTTATTTCACATCAGATCGATTCATAAATGTGAAAAACGAAGGGTGTCACGTCTACCTTCTGTATGTTTCAGTTTTACAAACGCACCACATAGTTACAGTTTCCCCCATTATACTTTTTTTAATTTCAGTTTCGGCTAAAATGTTTAATTTCAGCTCATTTCTTTAGTTTTAGGGAACTATAACAATTGTGGTCATCAGAAGCCTTTTTCTTTTTCTTTTTTTTTGCTGACATGGTGTTAAAGTTGCCCCTCGGTGTGGAGCGGTCACCTCATTACGGTGCGACCTCTGTCTGCCGCTCGCCGTCCGTCCCGACTGCTGATCCTTTGAAGCCCGTCGAGGTCTGACAGATGTGGCCGTGTGTGCAGCTGTGTGAAATCCCTCTAATCTCAGCCGTCTGATGTTGCTCATTTAGTCCCTCTGATCCTGACCACAGGATGTGTGTGTGTGTGGGTGTGTGTGTCACCGGTCAGCCCAGCTGCCCGCCCACTTCATGATGGATTCGTTAACCCCCCCGCCCATAAATCCTATCTGCTTCTTCTCTACCCCTCTAGGCATGGACCTGTCTGCCAATCAGGACGAAGAGAGCGACCAGGAGGTGTTCCAGGTGGAGATCTGCCGTGAGAACAGGAAGTGCGCGTTCCGGACCGCCGCTGGGAAGTACTGGACCCTCACCGCCAACGGAGGCCTGCAGTGCACCGCCTCCAGCAAGTAAGCGTCCATCAGCAGAGCCGCACCTGTCCCCGTCTGTTTGGGAAAGGAAATCTGTCCGGTCGCAGCGGTTGGTGTAACAGGAGCTCTGGGTTCCTACGGGGGGGAGGGGACCAATGAGTGGGAGGTTAAGAGTGGGTGACCTCCTGTCCTGGCAGTGGCATGTAGTGGAAGATGAAGTGTGTGTGTGTGTGTGTGGGGTGGGGAGTGTTTTCTTTTGTGTGTAGTAGTTCTTTCCGAGCAGGGAGCTGGCTGTTGACCTCTGACCCCCACCCCCCACCCTCCATCCAGTTTTCCAGAAACGAATCCCAGTGAGGCTCCTGACCCAGGATTAAAGATTCTTCACCCCGAGTTACGTAAAGTGGACCAGTGTCCAACGCGTGAACGTCGATCAAAGGTTACTGGAATTCAATTTAGCTCAAACGCTACGGTGGGTCTGGTTGCCGTGTGATCTCGGAGGCAGAGATTGCTCTCAAACAGCAGAAAATCGGATTCCCCCGGTTACAAATTAAACTTTACTTGAAGCTTGGAGACGGGCCGGGGGTGGAGGGGTCACGGCTCTGAGTCCTCTGCAGGAACTTCCCCACATTCCTGCAACGAATTCCTGAGATTTGGCTCGACTGAGTCCTCAGACCAGACCACAGGAATCTGATCTCTCACCAGACGTGGATAAACAACGCTGAATGCTATTTTTTTTTTACATTTATTTATATACTTATTTATATACATTCTCTAATATGTAGCAACAGATTTTGTTTTTTGTCTCAATGTCTCCAAATTCAAAAGATTTAACTGATCTGATTAGTATGTGATGGTAGCAAACTTGTGCCTCTCGCTATAGCAGTAGATTAGCTACGCTACTGCGACGTTCATTGACATCAAGGCCGTTTTCACCCTAGAACCTGAAAATTAATTCAGCTTAATTCTCCCTCTACTTCAGACCGTCCTGGTTTTACTTCACTCAGAGCAGTGCAGCACACAGTAGCCAGCTTTTACTTGGCTACTGTGGGAAGCGGCTGGCTGCTGTGTTTACGTGACTGTTTTTCCAAAATAAAGTAAACTAAGCAGCACAAAATCCAAGCTGCATGACGTCCAGAGTGAAGTCCAGGACGCCACATTGTCTGCGACCATCCAGCAGAAAGTTCTCGAGCCCTTCGTGCTTCCGTCTGCTGGCGAGCCGCGTGGAGATGCTGAGTTTATTTTCCCGGCAGGACTCGGTACCAGCACACGCTGCTAAACGTACCGAAACCTGCTTTTGATGCCTGTGGTGTTGCTCTGCTTGGTTCGGTCAGAAAACTCCTTAAAGGTCGCCGGAGAGGCAACCTGTAACATTTCTCCTCCGTGCCGTGCTACGTCGAGTTTCACTTTATTTACTGAGTAAACTTCTCAATGGCATTGAGGTACAAGTAAATATTGTGTTTTCCAATGGCTCTGACTTCTTTAAATCAACTTTAACAGATTGCTCGGTCCTTGCTTGTATCCAGTTCGGTCAAGGACAAACAAGGACAAACCGCTTGATTTAAAGAAACCCTGAACTCAGCTCCTTGTTTTTGTACGTGTGAGGGTGTCAACAGTGAGTAATCTGTTTCTTTTTTTTTTTCTTAATTTATCGCTCCTGGAAGTCATCCACATTTGCCAAGGGGGAGAAAAGACAGATGAGACCCCAACCGTCGGGGCTCCAAAAATGACAACGTGGCGCGACTCATCCGCTCCTGACGCGCACGCTGAAGCCTTCTGTCTGTTCCTCCGCAGGTCCACTAACTGCTACTTTGACATCGAGTGGCGTGGGAAGCGGCTGACTCTCCGCGCAGCCAACGGGAAGTACGTGGCGGCCAAGAAAAACGGCCAGCTCGCCGCCACCATGGACTCTGCAGGTCGGTGTTGATCTGCTGACAGGAACGACTGGATAACTGATTCACAGCCTGGCGCTGACATGATGAAGGGTTCAGAGGAGGAGGAGTAATGAAATCATGTCTGGATGCTCCAGTTGTTTTGGTTCTTAAAGGGTTCAGCATTTCTGAGTAAACGTTGCTGCTTACTGCATTTTCCAGAGCTGTAGTGTCCCAGTTTTCTGTCTTTAATTATGGATATTGGAAACGGCACTTTGCTGCGTCATTTTTGTTCCTGTGCACAAAATACTTCATACTAAAATGTCTGTTTTTGTTTTGCTTTGCACAGAGAGGTGACACCCACTTGTCAAACTTCCACTTTAAGGTCAAGACGTGGCTCAGAAAAACCACCGAAATGCTAAAAATTTATTTCTCTTCAGTTTTTCCCCCCCCCCGTGTTGAACAAACGGGATGATTTGCAGTTATTTCAGCAGATTCCAGTTTCCATTTGGCACCTATAGGAGTTGATTATATATCTTTCACAGGTAGACTTCACATAATCCATAAATGTAAACACTGAAATATAATTTGAAGAGGAAAAATAAAATTAGCTGATGATTAAACGCACGAATGCATTTCTAAAGAGATCTTTATTTTTTTAAAAATGTTCTTACTCAAACATGCTTTTCCTTAAGAGTCCAAATAAAACATTAAGATACAACATTTAATTTTTCTAATTAATGAGCAATCATTAATTAGAAGTGGAGACATCACACTTCTGTGTGAAAGTACAAATTTGGCTACTTTACATGGTCTTTAGTTTCTCATGTTGGCGACGTTATCAAAAACAGCATCAGTGTAGTTCCTGGAGACTGTAAATCATCAGATTTACCTAAAGGTGCCAATATTTCCAAAACCAGCACAACTGAGGTTAAACTCTCAAATATAAAGTCAAGTTTGACGTCTTGCTCTCTCTCGCTCCGTCACAGCCTGAATAAACTGCAGGCAAAAGTCGACATAAGTTTGAAGACAGTCTCCTTTTCAAGCGCTTAATTTCTTTGCTTTCAGAAAATGGTTGACTTTGAGTTGGACTCGGTCGGTAACGACATCCACTCAAAAAAAAGTTTAGTTGTTGGTGCCATGACTGACTGAGGAAAAAGATTGGATTTTTAAGTTTCTGACAGACCGGTTACCAATTAGGTTTGATTGAAGCTAAACGTTGGTCTATGTGAAACTTTCAGCTAAAAGTTTCCCAATTTCAATGGATGCTGGAAGCTTTTTTTGTAACCTTCAGAAAACCTTCCAACCTTAAACTGGTCAGAATGCACCGAACGAAAGGTTTCAGCGTTTCGCTCTCACTAGTTTTCTAAACTTGCAGCTTGTTTCATGATCTGGTTGGAGAACAGCTGCTCCGCTCCAAACAGCTGCTCCTTAACACTAAAAATACAACAAAACTCAGCACTTAATTGTCGGGGATTTCAACCATTGTGACCGCTTTTCCTGCTGCAAGCCGTGTAGATCTGAAAAGTCTCAAATTATGGACATCATGTTCCAGCATTTGCCGATCGTACCTTTTTTTTTTTTTCTTCTTTTTTCCCCCTCCTGATGGTGGTGAAGCAGAAACGAAACAGGCAGATGTGTTTTTGTTTAGTCAGGATATCTAGATGAGTTGTACCAGAACAGTAACTCTGCTGCTAGGGCTGGGGGATCTGAGGAAAATCTAATATCCTGATATATTTTTGCTATATCACAATACACGATATATATCACGATATGCTCCTTGCAGCATGATGTCACCCATGCAAGTTCCCGCCCCCATTTCTCTGCTGGACTTGAATGTAAGCTCATATAAAAAGGGATGCAGTGATTTGCTATGAACTGTCTACACTATGACTAGATAACAAGGTGAGAAATGAGATTTAACTAAAACAAAAATAGCGAGGGAGAGAGAAGTAGTTCAGTTATGCTTAACTTTGACAAACCTAACATAGATGTGCTGTGGAATGAGGTGTGTTTTGGTTCATCTTAAAACTAAAAAGGCAGCCTACACACAAACTGACAGAGCAGGTGTTTAAATTATCTTACCAACCACTGATGTGTTAGCTTGGCTAATAGCAGCGGCGGCTAATCTACCACAGCGACCACTTGTTAATAAAATCACAATACACATCGAGTCTAAAAGCATAAAACTGTAACGAACTGAATGTTCTTCTCTATGTGGGGGTAATGTTTGACTGTTTTTGGTGCTGAATCCTGATGCATAAAGTTGCGTTGTTGTCAGTTGCTATGGCAACGAGTCTAAGCGTAGCGTAAAGCCGACAGAGAGCGAGGAAAAAAGGAATGAGTAGTTTTGAGTTATTTCTCCTATTGCATAGCACTAAATTAATCCTACTTACGTCTCCAGGTTTCACTTTAACGGACCAGTTCTACCGGCTATGAACCGCATGTAAAACAATAGTCTGATTAGGCAGTGAAACAGATTTGTGACGCAATAGTTTTACAACATGTTTCACAAATTACCTCATTTTGTTCGACGTCCTCCATATAAAATCCCAACCACTGCCAGATTATTGATCCAGCGCTGTTTCTCTTCGGAACCAGACTAGTTCATCTGATTCCTCTTCAGTTACCGTCTCATTCACGGCTCGCCTCAAACTCTCGCTGTCGCCATGTTTGTTTTCTCCGAGCAGCGTGATTGGTAGAAAATCTTCAGGTTGGGAGGGGAGAGGGACTAGAATTTGACGGAGAAAGTTTATTATTTGAACTACAATTTATACTGGATGGTTGCGATATAGCCATGTTCACTATCGTGAATTGAAAATATCGCGATACATTGAGCATACTCGATACATCGCCCAGCCCTGTCTGCTGCTGACCGTCTCTGTGTCGCCTGTCCTCCATCTTCAGGAGAGTCCGAGGAGTTCATCATGAAGCTGATCAACCGTCCCATCATCGTCCTGCGTGGCGAACACGGCTTCATCGGCTGCAGGAAGGTGACCGGCACGCTGGACTCCAACCGCTCCTCCTACGACTACTTCACCCTGGAGTTCAGAGACGGCGCTTACAGCCTGCAGGGTGGGCGCGGCTGTCGAGGGCAAATCCGCAAATCCCATCTTGACGTTGCCCCTTTTTAACTCGCCTTCTTCTCCGTCGTCTGTCCTGCAGATTCCACCGGAAAGTACTGGATGGTGGGGAACGAGCAGGCGGTCGTGAGCAGCAGCGACACTCCCGTCGACTTCCTGTTCGAGTTCTGCGACTACAACAAGCTGGCCGTCCGCCACGCCGGCGACGGGAAGTACCTCCGTGGCGACCACGCCGGCGTGTTGAAGGCCAACGCCGACGACCTGGAAACCGCCACTCTCTGGGAGTACTGAGGGGAACCAGAGCCCCCTGACCCGTCCACCGCCTAAACACCTACCCGTCCACCCCTCCCCCACCCTCATATTAAACCCCGCCCCCTTTTTGACTATATGTTGACAAACTGCACAGAGATCAGCAAGGATAGAAGAAAGGAGCCTCTCCTCTCTCCCTCCCTTGCCTTCCTTCCTTCCTCCGTTCTTCTTCGTTTTGTTTTTTTTTGTCAGCTCTGCCCTCCGGTGCCAACCTGTATCCGTCGCCGTAGTTACCACAGGGTGCTGTGCACTTTTCCTGCTTCGATCCGTCTTTGTCGCGCCACTTCCTCCGCGTTTCTGCTTGTTGGCGTCTGAACTGGACTGAAGGGCCCAGATTCAGCGTTTGTTTATGAGAGCTTGGCGTTCTTGATGACTGTAATATAACTAGAGTGGATCTGACGATGTAGACAATGTAACTCGACGGGACAAAGCCCCGCCCACCTCCCCTTAGCCCCTCCCCCCACTCTCCTTTCATCTCAAGTGTATGATATTTAGATGTAAGCCCGTGTTGCTCTCTAGCTGTATTATCATCAGTCGGTGACGAGGCAGAAGTCTGAGATCTTAGCAGGTCGTAGGAAGAAACCTAAATCCTCCGGAAGCTGTAGTCGGAGAAACGGTATAAAGGGTTAAAAGCCGACGCAGATCAACACACGTTTCCGTACGTTTGCTGCACTCTTGCACAGTTGGATTCATTTCTTGCTCCAAGTCCAAGGCACAGACATTATCATGGCTAAACGTGTACAGCGGATAGGTGTAGTAAATGTAGTGAAACAGTCAATAGATGCCTAGAAAGCTGCTTTTTTTTAATTATTATTTTAAATTTTTTTTCTCGATTTCCCTCGACCAAACAAACACCTGAGCCTTTACGCAGACCAAACTTTTGATACTGGGTAGACGACAAGCTGTTCAAAACTGGAATCTGGTGCTAGCAACATGTTCCCGTTCAACATCTCGGCTCCACATCGGAGAACCTGTTCACCCAAAATCCGTTTCTCTTTTTCTCTCTCTTGCATCTCGGGTTCCTGCCGTCTCAGTTTGAAACGGACGTTTCATCTCGTAGTTCAGTCGCACGGAATCTCAACCTGCTGATTTTTTTAAAATTTTATTTGTATTTTTTTTTTAAATCCACTTAGACGACCAATCACTGCAATCACTCGACGAATCGATGCACGATTGTATCCGGTCCAACGTTTTTCTGATGTTCTGAGTGTTTTCACGAAAGGTTCTGTGGGAAACAAAAACAGAGAAGTTCCTCTCCGAGAAACTTTTGGCAAACTGGATGTTGGGAGGGTAAACATGTGGTAATGACTGTGCCTTACTCTTGAGTTTTGATTTTTTGGCAGTAGGATAATTAATTGATAAAAAAAAAAAAAAAGAAAATGAAAGAAAAGAAAATGAAAGTCCACACATTTTGCTTTGTAAAACTGGAACTTCCTTTTGTATTATTTTGTACAATTTTTCTGGGATATTGTGGAGTAATCTCTCTCTTGTGCCATTGGTTCACCTGAAATCCAGCAACCAATAAAAACTGGAATTTGGAACGCAAAGTGACTTTTTCTTTTCTTGTCTCAATGTTCAGTCAGTGGCATATGAGCATAATTGTGCTGTTACACACCAAAGCTGTTGATGTTGTGCATATTTGGCCTGCATGCAAACACTTCATGGGAGAAAATCTAACTCTGCACATCCCTTAGAACCCGTCGCCGTAGTGAGACATAGTGGAGGCAGCAGCATGCTGTGGGAATGTTTTTCTTCCTTAGGGTGGAGCTAAATATAAAATTAAAATAAAAAAAAACCCTGGTGAATACTTGACTGGGTAATGGATTATATCAGGGGTCAGTGACCTTTAACCCTGAGAGCCACTTTTGCCTTTGGTCCAGAAAAAAATGCAGCGTGACTGAAACAATTTTTTTTCTATTAAACTAATAAATTACTTTTTTTAGGTTTCAGTTTTTATAAAAAGAAATAAATCACGTGGCTTGAAAGCCATTTCCACACTGTAAAAACACAAAAGCTTAAGTATTTTTGGTCTAATTTTGGTTTTTGCTCTATTATTGCAAATGTTTTAGTGTGTTTGAAATAAAACCAGCCTTTTAGCAAAAAATGAGCTTCCTGTTTAAAGTAAATAATTTCTTAATATTAATAAATGGCCTCGTTCCACTGGCAGATGGAAACTGTCGCCTCTACTTGATTCATGCACTTTGTTGCGTTGGTTGGTTTATTGGTTAGAAACCTAAGGGTGGAATCTAAACCAACTTGCATTTTTCACACTAAATGTCTCTGAAGAAAAGGAGAAAGCCCAGCTGTGTTTTAATTTAATTTTAAATGTTCGAACCAGATTAAGTTTTCAGCCGAGGAAACGGCAGAAGACAAAAAGTCTTTTTAACCTTCAAAACATCCTAAACATATTATTTTTGATTTGTCCAAACGTCACACATTTCTTTCCACCAGAAACACGGACTGATGCAGAAATCTGACAAATTATTCATGAACGATGCCACAACCAAACATCACAGTGTTTGTGAGAGCCGAGACGTCCATTAAAACGTCTCGGATCTCAACATTTATACCTGTGCAAATGCCAACCTTTTCCTTCTGTGTTCTCACCGCTCCGCGTAATCCCAGCTCCAGGTCTGCTTATGGAGCTAAATTGGGGTCATAAAGTTTTTTTTTTTTTTTTTTAAAGTAAAATCTGAAAAATTATTTTGCAACAGAAAAAAAGAGGATCGTTTTTTCCAGATTCAATGTTTGGTTTTTTTTGTTTTTTTTTTAAACTTTTGAACAAACTTTATGGCCACGATTTAGCTCCATACTTGGCCTCCCTCCAGGTTCTGACCACAGCGGCTCCATGTGTTGTCCCACTCGCACACATTTATGCGGGAGAGCCACACACTTTTTCCCCCTCCTTGTCTCCTGAATAGAGCCTTTGTGTTGAAACATTTATTCTGGAGCAGTGTGTGTGTGTGTGTGTGTGTGTGTGTGCGTGTGTGTGTGTGCGTCCCTCTGAAAGATCCGGGTGGTAACGTCGTGATGGAGCCTCCAGAGCATTTCTCCCCAATCTGTTTCCCAGATCCCAGAGGACCGACCACCGCCACGGCTGAAAACAAACACGCGCCAACTCCTCCTCTAATCTCCCATCAGTCCTCGCTCCCTCCATCCTCCGTCCCGGCCTCCATTTTTTTTTTTTTTTTTCCAGCTCCTAAGATGAGTCACTAAAAATATGATCCATTTCCCAGGAATGGCTGCGGCGGTCTGCGGCTAAAACGCCGACTAGCTCATATCAGGAAGGCAGAAAGGCCGCCATCTCCTCTGCAGCCCCGTCCGGCTTCAGTGTTGCCATGGAGACGGCAGCTGCGAGCGGGCGCCGGAGACATGGGGCGCCTCGATCTCCAGACTCGTATCAAGAAGGAGAAGAAGAAGAGAGGGGGGCGTCTGCCTTTCGTCATGTCGACCACGTGGCTCCGTGGCGCTCTAATCGAATCTGCCTCCACACGTTTCCCCAGTCAGACAGTCGCAGGTCCGGCTCCGGGTCAGTGGGTCAGGCGCTAATCTCTTTAGGATGTGGGAGATGAATAGCAGGATGACTCACTAATGCAAATCAAAGACTTTCTGCGAGCTTTCACCTCTGCAGCGGGCGTAATGTTTCCCTGGGTGGCAGTGGGAGCTCATTGGTGATTTTTAGATATTAAAATCCCCCCCCCAAAAAAATAAATGTATAGTCGTTTTGGCATGAAAGGTTTGAAGAAAATGCGATTTCGCTTCTTGGGAGCAAGAATGACTTATTGTATTAGTGGTTGTGTACACAGAGGGTCGCAAAAGTATTCACACCCCTTGAAATTTTCTGTTTTGCCACATTAAAACCCACAAAAATTAATATATTTAATTGGAATTTAATGTGAAAAATCAGCACAAAGTGGTATGCAAGAAAATGATATTCAAAACATTTTTTACAGATGAAAAACTGAGAAGTGTGGCGTGTCTGTGAGTGCTAATCGATGAAATGCAGCCTGTGCAAGCCCCGCTGCTCTGCGGTCTCTAATATGACAAAACATGGAAACGTTCAAGGAATATGAACGTCTCCATGTTTTTTTTGTAAGCCGCTATTTAGTTCACATTTAAGGCTGCATTTCCACGCCAGAAAGGCATTTTATCGTGACAAACACGCCTATTAATCAGAGGGAGATGAGGCAGCAGCTGGGCAGGCGTGAGCAGCTGCTCTCTGAGCTCACAGCTGTAAACGCGCCGCTCATTAAATTTACATCCCCTCATTTAAAGATACACACAAACAATAGCAGACACAAACAGAGCCGGCGGGATGCGGGACCGCCGGGGGGGAAAACACTGGCAGACACCAGCGGTCCCAGAGGAGGACGCTTTCATACACACACACACACACACAGTCATATGTTCTTCTACACAAGGAGTCAAAAATGCGGCACAAGGGCCGTTTGAGGCACCTCGGGGGAGTTTTGTGTGGCCCAACAAACGTGATGCGAAAAAAAAAAAAAGTGGCACAAATTTGGTTTTTCACGTCAAGGTTTTGGAAGTTGATGCAGTTAAAAAAAATCTAAACTAATTCCAGAGATTTTTTTTTTTCCCTACTAAGGATTAAAAACAAAGTACTCGTCTTTCATCAGCCACGTTTTCCGCTTTTAATCCGACATCATACTAAGCAGGACCAAACTCCATCCACTAACTGGAGCCCCCATTTAGTAAACTCTGCTAAATAGAGCAGCAGCAGAGGTTTTGTTGCTCAAAAAAAAAAAAAAATCGCACAAGTATGAGAAAAAACATCAACATTTAGGATATTGTTTGCAGTTCCTTATATATAGATATTCAAACGCCTGAGATTTTATGACTATTTAGAACTTCCTTTTCTACAGAAATCACACCTCTTTATTTTAATTAAATGTTGTGTTTATGTTTGTGCAGGTAAAAGTGAGTTATGTAAATCTAAATTTTGTGGCCCTCAATCTCTTCTGATGTTTTTTGACCCACGTGGCGAAAATGTTTGGACACCCCTGATCTACAGCTGTCCTTGTGAGACGTTAACTTGCCGTCTTCGTCCGTCTTTAAAGCCTCTTTAAAGTCTGAAACGGCTCAAAATGTCAGCCGGCTTGCGCAGGCGAGACATTTCATACACACACACACACACACACACACACAGATAAAAACCTCCAGGCGAGACCTTCAGGATTTGAAGGTCTCGCCTTGTTTGCGCGTGAACGCAGATCACCGATCTGAATAGCAGGAAGTTTCTGGCGCGGAGCTGCTTTGTCCATCTCAGGTGTCGCAGAAGATATGCGGGTCGCGTCTGGTTCGCGTTTTCTCCCAGAACAAAAGCTCTAATCTGGGCCATCGAAGACCCATTGAGAGGTCCAGGTCCGGAGCCAGGGTTCGATGAAAAGCCTGTTTGTTTTTCCGAGTGCTCTTTCAAAACGGAGGATGAAGGTTACTGTACTGGAAGCTCGACTTATACATTTCATTGTGAAGGCTGGATTTGGTGCCAGATTTGCTCCTGAACAGAGACTGAACTAAAGGTTAGCTGCTGGTCGCGCAGAAAGAAGCATCTTCTGGTGTACTTTACTATAATTCATATAATATCAGTAAGGTTTTGAAAGATAAATATCAAATCTAAAAGTGTCCTGCTCCTGGGAGTCCACAACAAATTGAGAGCATTTTTTTTATGTTCAGATTCTTTAGGAAGTGTGAGTTTGACTAAATCATAAAGTCGACATAAAGGCATAAGAGTGTGGCGCCATTTGCACATTTAACAATCAGGTTTCCCACTGTTGAGTCTTCAACAGGAGGAATAGCAAAGGACTAAGCACACGACCCTGAGGAACACACTGTGACGGAGATGGAGACGTTCTGATGAAGAAAGTCAGAGTCCAGGAACGAGCAGCAGCGCTTTGGTCCAAGCAGAAGTTTTTCTATTAGCTTCTGGGGGAATGAATGCATAACATCAAGAAAAACTTACATATGTTTTCACAATGATCATGCATTATCTACTGTCTGCCAAATAAAGATCCCAACATAAAAAGGTGCTAACAAACGGAGAAACGTGTAATTTTGAATCGTAAAAGTTACACATGCATCAGAGTTCAAAGTGACTTTTATATTTTCAATCCAAAAAACAAAATGAACTCAAAAGTGTTGCCTTTTAATTATGACTACATGTTTTATTAAGACCGTTTATCACGCGATTCGAGTTTTTTCTCACCCTCCAGCCGATCGAGGAAGATGGCCGCTCGGACCGCGTCGGCGGCACGTCGGAGAGGTTTCCCTCCACCGGCGCCCCGTGCTTGCTCAGACTATTTGCACTCACAGATTTAGTGACCCACTAAACTGGACAGAATCCACCTAAAATATCTAGAATAGGCGGCTAATTTAGCATAAATCTAATTTATGCCGTAGAGATTGATCCTCTGTCGATGCTCAAAAGCTGGACAAAAAAGAAAAGGTTTTGGACAATCCAACTCCGTCCTCCGTGTTTTTAAGTCTTTATAGCAGTGGGTGAGAATGAGTGACGGCTGGAATTGTCCTTTATTTTTGCCTAATCGCATCAGCCGAGAAGGCCCTCTGTTGTCTAAATGAACAACGTCATTAGCTGATAATTCTCTTTAATTCTCTGCAAGCGTAATCCATGAGCCTCATCTGGGGAACCCCGCAGCATAATCAGGGGCTTTAAAAAAAAAAAAGAAAGAAAACGGAACAGAGAAATTGGGGAATGAAGCTTAACAAAACAAAAACATACATAACTCTTAAAATAATTCAGACTCAGGATGGTGACGACGGAGTGAAACGAGCTGAATTGAATACGATTTTGACGAAGCAACACGGCAGCGAATCAGCTGATGTTTGTGTATTTTAAATGTCTGAAATTTTAAGCTTGTACTTCTTTCTGCTCCTTCTCATTCACGATTTCCTTTAGTTGCTACATGAGCGGGTCGTACTTGAGGGAATCAAATTAAAACTAGCATTTTATCCTGCGTCAGTGAAATCAATTTCTATCAGAAGTCACCTAATCAAATCCACGTTTTTGTATTTCCTGGTCTAATTGCAAAACGCTGCGCAAGGCAGAGAACTACCACGCATGAAACCACGAACGCACCGCGTCCATGGAAACACAGTGGCGGCAGCATCGTGCTGCGGGGAATCGGTAAGAAGAGGCGCATCTTTCTATATTTTTTTATAAATTATTTTCCCCTTCAATTTTAATTTTGCAAAAAAAATAAAAAATAAAAATTCCCCAAATAGAAAATGAGTTTAGTTACTGGCGAAAAGCTGGTTTAGGGTTCTCTTCCAAACAGGAGGAGACGTTCATATGTTGCCGGCTGACGACCTGCATGGATGGGTCAAAGGTCGGGGCCATGAGGTTACCGTGTGACTTGAGGGTAGAAAACCGATTATAAGCGGTGCAGCATTTCTCCTTGGCCCCTCCCTGCGCTCTTTTGGCGTCTGCTCTAAACGCAGCGCAGATCGCTGGAGCCATTTTCACTTGGCTGCTGCTTAGAGACGAATAATCTCATTAAAATCCAATTCTGGCTCACGCATAAATAAAACCCAAACAGCAGCAAAAAAAAAAAAAAAAAAAAAAAAAAAGAAAGAAAAAGAACCTCCTCCTCCTCTTTCTCATGCAATCCGTGACTAACAGCCTTTGGAGCCCAGGGCTGCAGCGGAGGTTCACCGTCCTTCCTGTTAGCAGCAGCAGCAGCGGCGGCGGCCTCCATGATGGCACCGGAGGCGGCGTGAGGCCGAGTGATCCGTCACACTCACAGACACACTCGGCTGAACTCGGCTCTCTGAGAAAACGTCGCGACGCTGCGATTGGAGGAGAGCCCCCCCCTCTGGGCTCGGTTATCGTGACTCAGCCCGTTTTTTTTTTTTTTCCTCTCTTGCGCGAGACGAGGCCGGAGGCGGAATTCTGAGGCATCATGAAGAAAACTTTATTATTAGAAAATTCATACCTGTTAGACAAAAATACAGAAGGGAATTCAACGTATTTCTTTTGTTGTTGTCGTTTTGCACTTCTACACAATTTTATTACTCAAAAATATCTGTAGAAACCGGACAGAAATTGCCTCAGCGGTCCGTCGGTTCGGTTCTGTAAAGAGAGACAAAGAGAGTAAAAAAGTAAAAGTAAAAAGGGAACATCCTCTTGAATAACAGAAGTCAGCAGAAGGCAAATTAAAAAGAGGGCAGAGCTGCGTCTTTAATGCAGTTCTGATCTCAGTGTTTGTTACGCGGAGAGGAAACCTGGCTGTGACGTCGCGGTCGGGTCGGGGCGGCGACTCACCGCGCTCTCAGTAGCGTCTGTAGTAGTGTGGCGGGGGTCCGTAGTGCATGGGCATGTCCATGTTGAAGGGCGGGTTGTGGTTGTGCTGGTTGTTGTTGTTGTTATTGTTCAGGGGGGGCACGTGCTGCAGCGGGGGCACGTAGGGCGCCGGGGGCAACCGCGGGATGATGATGGGGTGGTAGATCCGGCCCTGCGGCACCGGCGGGTGGTAGTGGGCGCGAGGGGGGACGAACAGGGGGGCCTGTACCGCCTGGGGTCCGTGGGGGGCCGCGGGCGGGGCGTTGGGATGTGGGGGGTTCTCCGGGGGCGGACCCACGCGGGGCCGTTTAGAGTCTTTGATGGCCTCAGGAGGCGGGCCGACCCGCTTCCCTGAATTATCTGACAGAAGAAGAAGAAAATAAGAGATTCATACGGAGTGATGGCTGGATGAATAAACAGATGAATAGATTTATGACAGATGGACAGACAACTATTTTTTACAATTTCTCTCAACCCCAACGTGATCACTGTTGCTTGAGCACTTGTAAAACTTTTTCCTTCCTCTCAACTTTCTATCAATAAATCTGAATAACGTTTACCAGCTTCTTTAGCGCTGTTCCTTCTTTTGTAAGCATAACAAACTTAATGATGAGTTTCACTTTTCCAACTTACTAACATAAACGAACTTTTCGGCGAAACCCTAATTCATTCAGATGTCGGATTAAAACACCCTGGGGGGTCCGGATCTTTTCTCTGCCGTCTTTCAGAAAACAGAGATGCGAAGTCGAGAGAACCCGTCGCGCTGACTGACCTGTACACTTCTTGCTCAGCTCAGCTTCGCCCTCCTTCTGGATCTCCTGGATGATTCGCTCGTCGTCTTGCTGCAGAAACAAAAGAGAAAGAGATTCATGTCAAACCTGCTTCAGCAGCTTCCACGTTCCACCCTTATGACCTTATGATAACAGAAAAATAAAACAAGAGCGTGAAGTCAGGAGTTCCTACACGTCGTCATGCCGACGTAACAACGCCGACGCCTGGGCTCAAATTTCTAGATTTTTCAGAATAAAAACAACAACAAAAAAAAGGTTTCCGGTTGAAGCTGCTAGAATGTCAGTCGGTCTCTCTCTCTCTGTGTGTGTGCGCGCTCGACGATTTGTGAGACAACATAATTTAAACGGCAGCCGATGTGGAAGAGCATTAAAGAGCTATTTCAGCTAATTTACTTCAGCTGCAACTAAAAAGATTAGCCATAAATGGACTGGGTTACGCAACACTGAAGACAGATCGCACAAACAAAAGCTTGTTTGTGCGATCTGTTTCTGTTTGTGCTCACTGTTGTGAACTGCAAAGTTTCACAACAGTTTCAGAGCTCCGGCATTTTAACCAGACCCAGAGGAGCAGCTCCAGTCTGAAACTCTGATAGAAAGAGGTTTGAGTCCAAAAAAAAAAACAAAAAAAAAAAAACAGGAAATATCTGTGGCTCTCGCATCTTAAAAACGTTTCGGCAGGGAGACGTTAAAATCAGGGTGTAATTTGGCCGATTAAATGTCCAGGATGCTGTCAAAGCGCCACAAAGGGCTAAAAACAAAACAAGCAAATGCATTGGATAAATCATGAGTAAATAAAAAAAAAAGGTTGAAATAAATATCTAAGAAAGTGAATAAAAAATTTTGCAAAAAAATTGGTAAGATCTTTCTTATCACTGATCTTTAGAAAATAAAACTAAAAAAAATTCTGGAAACAAAAGAAATAAAACATTCTTTTAATTTCTCAGTTTTCTTTTTTTCTGTAACAATTTAAACCTGAAAAATGACAAAACCAAATTTCAGAGCTTCCAACATATGAATGAAAAAAAAAAAAAATATATATATATATATATATATATATATATATATATACAGTATATATACTGTATATATATATATATATAGTTTTTGTTTTCAGAGATTATCTGGCTTCCGTTTGGTGAAAGTAAGAGGTCAGCCGCCTCCCTCCAGCACATCTTTACAGGCCAGACTTTTAATCCCGTCGTTTGGCTTCGTTGCCACGGCGAGCTCTGTGCCAGCTCATCGGCCGGCTGGGAGCTAAATGATGCTTCTGGTTGCCAGAGAAGCTGCAGCCAAGGTGCACTGTGGGTGGCGAGGAGATGGATACCAGGCTAACAAAAAATAAAACGGTGTGAGTGTTCAGACTCACCGTGGGGTCGGTCCACAGCGAGCATTTGCGACAGTGCCTGCAGGGGGCGCCGGGGGAGCGGGCGTGCTGGCAGAAGTGGTTGTAGCCCGTGATGGGCTCCCGGCACAGGTAGCACATGAAGCTGCCGCAGCGGCACGACATCCGGTTGCAGCCCTCCGACTTCACCAGGCCCGTCCCGCACTTCACGCACTTCCTGACCCGCGCCGCCGTCATCCGCTCCTCGCTGCGGTCAGAACGCCGACATGGTGACGGTTTACGCAGCAATATACGAGATCAGGAAAGGTCGTTTCAACACACCGTCTGCAACCACTCGTGGTTTTTACTTCACAATAATGAAGCAGCGTTCATGCAGGTTTCACCAACTCAAATTTAAGACTTTTTAAGAAGTTTATGAATGAAATTTAAGACCTGGATCACAACACAAAACGTAGGGGGGAAAAAAATCACATATTTTACATAGCAGCGCCAATCTTTATCTTTTGTCTAAAACGCACATAGCATTAGCAATAAAAGTGAGCCAGTGGATAGGATGAACATTGTTCAGTCAACCGGCTATAATTTACACTGACTAGCAAAGCTTTATTAGCAGCTAGTTAGCATGAACCACCTCGAGTCACAAAACCTAAGAAAGATGTTTGTGTGCGACTCAAATTTTTGTCTGACAGAAAAACTACAAAGAAGGTTGAATAGTTTTGCTGCAACAAAATTTAAGATCTGTAATAAAAATATTTAAGGCCAACTTGCATATTTTCTAATGAATTTAAGACATTAGGCCTTATTTATACATGTACACAAATTTAAGACTTTTTAAAAGTCCATTCTGAATGAAATTTAGGACCTGAATCACAACGAATGTGTACAAAAGATAGTTGCATATTTAATACAGTAGTGCCAAACGTTTGTTGCCCAGAAGCTTTGTAGCATCGTACAAGTTGGCAACAGAATTTAGCCAATGGCAAAGTCCAACGTTGTTCGGACAACTGGTGGTACATTTACCAATCATGGACACAAAAAAAATCTAGCTAGCTAACAAGGGCTTATTAGCAGCTAGTTAGCGGTAGCCTCAACCGCTTCGGATTACAGAACGTAATGAAGACGCCTGTGTGCGACTCAAAGGTTTGCCTGACAGAAAAGTTTCCAAGACTTTTCTACATGGAATATATGAGGGAAAACCAGGGACAAAAAATTTATTTTAGACATTTTAAGGCCTTAATTTTAGACGCTTGAAGTTGCAGACTTTTTAAGACTTCCACGCTTGTGGGAAAGTGCAAAAGCACTTAGCCGCCTGGTTTCGTCCCGTTACAACAACAGGACGACTGATTCATCTACCAGATCTCTTCCTGTGTCTTTCGGCACCAGGAAGTAAAGCTGCTCCGAAAACAGGAAGTGGCGCCTCTGAGCCTGCTGGGTCGAAAGGAAGCAGCTGGCCCGCCGACACGGCTGCTTCCCGGAGCGTCGTCCGGGAAACTGATATTGTTTACCCAGCATCCTCTCCTGCCAGAGAGGGGTGGCAGACGGGAAAACGAGCAGGGACTCGAATCCAAATGTGCACAAAGTGTCAAAATGGGTGGAAAAACAAAACATCTAGACGAGTAAAAAGTTTGTATCAGAGGCGTTTGGTTTCCGTCGAGTCAAACGCTGACGAATGCAGGTTCTCCTAACAGAATGGCCACAATAAGCAGATGTCTGAAGGAACTTACAACAGAACTCTCATGCGGATCTCGTCTCTCTCCAGAACCTGTTCGCAGGTTTTTCCCACATGCTGCTTCCACTGGACATGACACTTCCTGCAGCTCTCCTAAAGGAAAAACCAACGGCAACAAAAAGCGAAGTCAGATGAGAATGGCGAGAAATCAGAGAGAGAAGAACATCTAACCAAATTACAAGACATCCAATATAAGGCGTCTTGCACTGAATTGATCCACATAAATAATCTCAGCATGCACAGAGCATTAGGTTGGCCGTATGTTAAAAATAAGGCTGATTTTGCCATTTTAAGCTTTTTATTTTTGGAAACTGTTTCTAAGATCCCAAATGTTTGCCACACTTGGCACACATTTAACACAAGGCACAGGTTGCTTCAACAGGTTGTTTTACTCCTCCGGCATACAACAGGAAGACCGGATGAAAATCTGTCACATTTAGAGGAAGGAGAGCATAGAAATCCCGTCCATCATCTGGTTTTAATTACATCAACCGCCAGAGATTTTATTAAAATGTGTTTAAATTGGACACTTATGGAATAATATGTCGCGTTACTAATGTTATACTAAGTGTGTGTAACTGCTTTTGTAACGAGTGCTTTTTTGTTGTCGTTTCTCGTAAATGCTGTGCAATGCAGGAAGAGTAGCCGTCGTCACGGCAACGTCTAATGGGGATCCAGATAAACAAAGAAACAATCAGAAGCTGCGACTAAAGCAGCAAGTCAGGAGATTTCATTCTGTGAAAACATCTGAAGAGAGTCGGACTGGACAGAGAGAATCTTTGAACATCACTTTTCAAGAAGATTTAGGTCTGGACTTTGACTGGGCCATTCTACCAGATGAAAATGCTCCGATCCATTGTAGCCCTAGTGGTGTCTTCATGGCTGTTGTCCTGCTGGAGGCTGAACCCAGTTTATATTGCTAAACGATATATTCTTATAGTCAATATGAGTTGATATAGATAATTACTGATTGGTTACTCAACAGGTTGCTGCTAGGTAACCAAAGAGTGAGTGAGTTAGTCGATGCCACTAACCGTGCTTAGCTAGCCTCTCGAGTTTGCAAGGTTAAAGCCTTTCCTCTGCCTACATCTCCTAGAATGTAGGCAGAGGATCGGACTTGATCCCTGCTGAAGACAAGCCCCCCCATCAGGATGACGCTGCCACTGCCGTGTTTCACTTTGACAGCTTGTTTGCATGTGGGCCAAAAAGTTCACCAAATTCCTTCAACATCTTTGCTGAGCTATCAGCTGAAAAGAAATCCCGCCGTGCAATTTTCAGGTCAAATAGAAATCTGTATTTTTCTTCTCCTTCCACACCGTCACCTTGGTAACTGTTGCTAAAACCTGCAGTTCCACACCACATGTCATCCATCTTCTCTGACATCTTCCAAATCCACGCCAAACCAGAGGCGCACTGCATTAAGAGCAACACCCCCCCGCCCTTTATCATCTGCTCTGTATGCTGCTGCCGTGGCCACTGCAGCACACACCCCATTCGCAGACATGTAGGTGCAGCTTTTTTTCTTTCTTCTTTTTATTGCCGCAAACATCTGTCTGCGGCTGCAGGATGCTCGGTTGCCTAGGAACAAGGACGAACTCCATCCTCCGGCCTGCTTTGTCTCGCCGGGGGGCCCCGAGACACGTGCACGCCTCGGACCGGCTCGGATGGTTCCCCTCGCCTTGCTAACCCTTAGCTAAGTGGTGCTGCCATAAATATTTGAGTCGCTCATCTAATATTGAAGAGAGCGGCGAACGACAGCTGATGCGGCGCGGCAAGATCCAATCTGACCTTTGCGAAGGGGAGGCGGTCACGCCTAAGTTCTGCATCCTTTAATCACCCTCTGAGCACGCACGTCTGCACAAATCTGCTTCTTATTTGCGCTAACGGTATTTTTCCTGACGCGGCTGTGCAGGTTCAGCCAAAGGGTGAGGAACTGGATTATTGTTAGAGTTTGCAGAAGGAGAGAGACGACGAAGACAAAAAAAAAAGAAAAAAAAAAGGGAGGAAACAGGAACCGGTCTGCAGCAGAGAGAAGAGGAGAGAGAAAAAAAAAACCTCGGATCAAACAAAGAGGGGCAGAAGAGCTAGAGGAGGGGAGGAAAGAAAAACAGAGAGATGGAGTGGAGAAAGATCGCCCCCTAGTGGGTTTACAGAGAGCGAGAAGAAGAGCAGCACAAGAGAGTGAAAGCATGCGACTGAAAAGCAGGAAGACACCTGAGCTCTTATAGCGCGGCTAAAAATAACGACGTCAGGGTCCGACCTTAAAGGGGCGTGGCTTCGTCCGCCCCGGAGCGTTTCACCTGTACGAGACTAAAGGTGTGCCAGAGGTAAACCACACAGTCGCTTAAAAAAACAACAATTAACCCTGCACTTTTAACAAGCCTCGCCTTCTTTTACTACTTGCTCCAACTCGCCTCTCCTCTCCCTCAGCTCTGCCCCTCCCCACGCCCGGTTTCATTCATATCTTTTCTCCCCTCCCATGCTGCTGCTCTCTGGTGCTGCAGCAGCCCTTATAAGGCAGTGCAGGCCGTCTGCGGCGCTCCTGATTGAGACGGGGCCATTGAGGCTGTGCAGAGGTGAGCGTTTAATTGCTGAAGGAGGAAGGAAGGAAATTAAGAAAACATGACAAGACGGAGGCAGTGGCGCTGGAGACTGAACGAGAAGCAAAGAGCGTCAAAATGCTTTATAAAAGCATTCACACCTCGTTAAACACACTTAAGGAGTAATTCTGACCTCCAAAACTGCCTCTGCTTCACAATTATTGTGATTGCGGACAATAAATTGCCCCAGAAGTTATCGCGATAAACGATTATATTGTGGCTTTGAGACCGTTTTCAAGTAAAAGGCAAAATAATACAAGAAAACACTTCCAAACTTTAATTTCTAACAAATATTTAGCAGCATCATTTTAAATGTCTGCTAACCATAAACAAATAAAATTAATTATGGAGTCTCTGTAAGCAAAATAGTCCTTCAATTAAAGGACTATTTTGCTCGATGAGATCCGAAGACTTTTGTTATCCTGTTTTTGACAGAAAGAGCGAGAGGAAAGAGGAAAACAACACATCAGGCAAATAGAAATTATTGAGCTCCTTTTAATTTATCATGGGATGAAATGATTCATTGTGACAATTATGCACACAGTTAAGTGTAAATTGTGCATTAAAAAGAAAAAGTTCTGCAAAGTTCCACACGTTTGTGTTGGTGGTTCTGACAGCAAATAAAAAGGCCTAGACACATGTGGATCGGATTAACACATGCAGATACCCCCCCCACCACCACAGACACACACACACACACACACCCACACCCACACACACACACACACACACACACACACACACACACACACACACACACACACACACACACACACACACACACACACGAGAATCTGGGTCAAAACAGAGCCGGATCGTTTCAAAACGATGTTAGCAGCTTCCCCAACCAGTAAGAAACCAGAGAAGGAGAGTTGCCCAATGGGGGGGCGGCTGGATGGGCGGGGCTTAACAGAAGTGTGTTAGTTACATAATGACGCCCCACCCTGGAGGGAGAGCTGTTTGGCCACGACGGACCAACGGCTACCTGGAACCGGTCCCTGCATCTGTTTAACGGACTCCAGGTGTTTATGTGTGTGTGTGAACCAAACAACAAAACACACCCTCATGTTTTTACACACAACAAAGAAGAAGTCCATTTTACCAGGCCAGAGCTTCCTGCCAAGAAGGAACAAAAAAAACAAAAAAAACAAAGCCTACAACGGATAGAGCACGCAGTTCCCTCTGAGCCCATCCCAGCTGCTGGGAACTGTTCAGGCATGCTAATTAGCGATGAATCAGAACCAAAGAAGAAGAAGTCTGCCGAACTTTTTCTGCTCTGGTATCAGGAGTGAGCAAGCCGGGCAGGAAACCCAACTTGTGCAGGAGAATCAGTGAACCTCTGGCTCCACCTAGAGGCCGATTACTGTAAACGCCGCAGATCACTTCTTCCTGCACGGATCCTGATTGTTGTTCTACAAACATACGCAGCTGCAACTAAATGTCAGAATCGTTCAAGGCGGAAAAAAAGCAAAAGGGAAACTAAGAAGTCGGATAATTTCGGTTTCACCTCGGATCCCCAGGGGACGTTCCTGTGGAAACAACTCGTGATACCGGAGGTGCGCTGCTGCAGAACCGCCCGCAGGCCTTTGTACAACGCGTCTCAACCAGATTAACGTGTCTGGATTAGAATCTGAGTCTGTTCTTTTTTTTTTCCCTCTGTAGCTCCAACTCAGTCAGACTGTAAACGGCAACATTTCACCCCAGACTCTCCACTGGATTAAGATCTAGTTCATCCTAACATATGATTAAGTTTTAATCCAAGCTAGTAGGAAAAAAAAACAAAAAACAGCAGAGCTGCAACTATCAAATATTTTAGTAATCAAACAATTGGATATAAATATATTAGAAATACAGTAAAAGATGCAAATGAACAAACAATTCCTTTTTTTTTTTTAAAATTAAATATATTCATGCCTAAAATGTAATAACATAGCACTCCTTATATTCCACTCTTGATCATTTAAAGATTAATTGATTCTTTTTTGCATTAATCAATTAATAACTGAACTTTAAAAGGTACTAAGCAGCAGATTTAGTTTCTTTACCGAATTTAAAGCAGGTGAAGCTGAAGCAAAAAGGTGTTCTGGGTAACATATTTACATTTTTAAAAAGTCTTCGTTTTTTTAATCTTAAATGAAAAATGTTTATATTTGTTGTAGTTTTGGCTCAATTACTGCTCTGAGAATGTTCTTCCAAAAATAAACAACCTTTTTTGAGTCTCTTGATGATTAATTGATTGCTAAAATATTTGACGATTATATCAATAATTGATTAATCACAATTAATCGTTTCAGCCCTAAAAAAATAATAATAATAAAAAAAAAGTCCAGTTTGTTCTCTAACAGACCTCTGAGGCCTTCACAGAACAGAGACTAAATCACACACAGGTGGACTGACTATTACCAACATCTGACGGAATTTTATTGTTGGGATCAGAGGAAAGGGGGACGAGTTCGAACACCATTATGTAACAATTATGACGAGTTTCTGCTGGTTTATGATGTAAAACACTGAATTTGGACAATCTAACAAGTCAAAAGGTGAAAACGTGTAAGTGGTATGACAAAAAAAAAAACTTGCGCAACTAACAATTATTTGAAAAAAAAAAAACAAAGTAAGTAGTTATTAGCTGGCCTTGCCCTTTTAGCACAACGCCAGCAGGTAAAAAATACACACTTTTAGGACAGAAGCAAACAATGTTTTCTTATTCAGTAACAGAGATCAGAGTTTGTGGAGGAGATGTAACTGTGGGACATTCCCACCGGCAGAAAGCCAAGGACTAACCGACAGCAAAACACCAGGGCTGTGATTATGTCGCAAGAATGACAACTGGCGGCATATTTGTGAGTTTCTGTCACTTTCTTTCTCACCAACACTAAAGCATTTCACACTGGAATTCCTGTGATAACCTCACCAGACAAAAAGCCCCACACACACACACACACACACACACACACACACACACACACACACACACACACACACACACACACACACACACACACACACACACACACACACACACACACACACACACACACACACACACTTCTTGCATTCCTGAGATAGAAGGAGGAGACGCAGAGATAAAAAAAACAACAAAAACAAAGGAAGAGAGGGGAACTGTTTCTCCCCTCCAGCAGTCACTCTCGCTTTGATTGGACCGAGGCACCGAGGAGATTGATGCGGTGTAATTTATGACGGCTAGAATCAGAGTCTGGACTTTGATTTTGAGGGAAAGGCGGGTGGACTGACCTTGCGGCAGCGCGGGTTGGGACAGCTAAACAGAGACATGTTTTTGTCCAACAAGGCCGGGAAGTTACAAAACGGACACCTGCGAGAGCCGAGAAGAACAGAGAGAGAAAACAGTGAGAAAACAGACGCATTTGTCGCAGTTCCTTCTTCGGGGTCCGGCCGCGTTGCGCCGCGCCTCACCTCACTAACTCGTCGGCGCAGGTGGCCGCCACCGCCTCCTCCGCCTGCCTCTCGTTGTATTTGCACAGGATGTTGTCGGGGAGGACCTTCTGCAGCTCGCACATGGGGTAGGAGCACGGGCAGCCGTCCTCCATGCAGCTCAGCTCCGACTGAAACACAAAAAACACACACTCCTGTCGTCACGGCGAGCGACACCTTCCAGCTGTTACGAAGCTGCGATTTATCTCCCGGGTCCCGTAGCTCTCCACATGCATTTCATTAAGAAAGTAAACTGTTACCGTGGCGACTACAAGTATTCACAACCCTTGAACTTAAAAAAAAAAAAAAAAAAAACTTAAAAATGAAGTGGAATAACAAAGAAAAACTGGATTTCATGTTTTTCCCTCAAGAAAAATCTGAAAAGTGTGGCACGCATTTGTATTCAACCTCTTCCAATACCTTGGAGGAAGTCTGTCACTTTTGCACATTTTTCTTTGCAATACATCTACAACGTGTTGTTTCCAGGATTCCCCTGTTTTTTAGTTCCAACCAACAGCCGATAAAATTCCCCACAGCATGATTCTGCCACCACCATGTTTCTACACAAGGGGTGGTGTGGTCATGGTGAGCCAATGTAAAATTACTACTTCAATCTATTATTCTTAAAACTTTATTCTCGCCTTACAACAACTTTAGTCCTGCCCTCCCGCGACTTTATTCTCGCTTTACTATGACTTAACTCTCGTATTTCCACAACTTTTTTTCGTAATTAAAAATAAAATCCTTCAATGTGGTCCCAAAACTCCTTCTGTTGCAGAAGCCGAACACAAATTTAACAAGAAGTACAGTCACTTCCATAGCATTTTTGTTTTAGTAAGACACACAAAATCTTAAAATATCCTGAAATTTCTGACTGCAGCATAAGAAAATGCGAGACACTTCAAGGCCGTAGAGATGTTGTCATGTTCTACTGAAACCAGAGTACCTTGCCGGAGCCAAACACGGCCTCCTGAGCGTATTTAACCAGGCACTCCTTGCAGAACAGGTGTCCGTCCGAGCACTGCGTCATCTTCTCAAAGGCAAACTCCCCGTAGCAGCAGCCGCACTCGATCAGCTGACCGTCCTGTGCAGAGAACAAGCCTACGTTTACCAACACAAGTCGCCAAGCTCCAGCGCTCGACAACATCCTGATGGAAAAACAAGACGAAATATTTGAGATCAAACTTTCTTTTCAATTATTTTTTTAAGAATAAAATGAGACAGGCCAACATCCAAAATAATAATTTGACGGAGTTATAGATATAGGAGCTATTATAGGATGTTGTTTCCAATTTACACTTTATTCAAGTATTTTTCCCCAACAGGTGCTGAACACTGTTAAGCTGGATACTGAGCTGTGCTCCTGTGGTAACGGCGAAAATTTTTTAATGGTGTTTAGCTTTTAAATGAGAAAACCCACTTATCCCGAGAAGTGGCTTCACGACGACTGGAGAATTTATCTGTACCTCGTCTGCTTTGAGAACGATAAGAACGTTCGGCAGCTTGGTTATAACGTAACTTTTGATTGGGTTCATTTAGCTATTCTTGGAAATCAGGGAAGCGCAAAACAGAGGCATGAAAGTAATCTTGTTTAAAAATGTGTCCTGTTGAACTTTGTGACTCTGAAAACCGAGGTCGTCTTTTTCCTCACTTCGCTGTTTCAAAGTAACAGAACGTTTAAGACGTGGCGTCCTGTATCTCAAACAAACACACATACTAAACTCGGCAGTAACTTTGTCACACAAAATAGAGTAACGACAGTAAAGCAACCAGGAACTGTTTGGTCAAATGCAGCACTAGGTTGTAGCAAATAAAATCAGTTGAGCTAAAATATGTGGTTCATACCTTCTTATATTCATCTTCGTTGACCTGCAGAGCAAGGAGGAAGTCTTCGTGCTGGAGACAGAGATGGATTATTATTATTATTATTAGCAGGGACACTTATATTAAGCAATTTGATCAATTATGTTGTACAACTGACAGCTTTGTAGCCAAAATACTGCGTAAAATGTGCCATAAACTAAAGTACAAGTAAAAAAAAAAAAAATGGGCCAAGAACTGAACCTTGTGGAACCCCATCATAGACTCTTTACTCTTTTATGTCACTGATGGTCTTTATAGCAGCAATAGACCATGAAAGATAAAAATAAAATCTGGCAAAAAAAACAACTGCTGTTTAAAAAAAGCTTAACATGAAAAGAGATGAAGCACTATTAATAGTTCAGAAAACAAGTTTGTGTACCTCTGCCCACTCCTTGGTCTTCTGCTGATAGAAGGACAGCTCCTTTTGGACAGAACCTTCCAGATTGTTGTACGTCCTGCAGTAGCGCCGGTCGTTCTCCAAAAAATACATCCTTCTGTCCAACCTGTAAGAACCTGGTGTGCAAACAGGACGCTCGTCAAACTGAGAACCTGGTTTCCAGTTCGTGTTGCGACTTATTTATCGGCAAGAAAGAATGTAAAAACGATTATCCTTACCGTGCTCAAAATGAAAATCGATGTAGCAGCGCTCCGACGAGGTCCTGCTCCGTCGTCTCTTTCCGGACGGGTCGCCGGATTCCTGCCACTTCTTAAGAGCTTCACATAAGGCCTGATCAAAAATAAAAAACCCACATAATGGAGATGAGACAGGCTACAGGCGAGGTAGGAAGGAAGGCTGCATTTCTGAGATTCGTGCTGTCATAGAGCAGCAGCGGTACCTTGCGTGTGATTGCATAGTGTCCCTTCAGGGCGTTCAGGGCCCATTTGATGTCCTGACAGCTGAGCATCCTGAAGTCTGCCATCAGCAAGTCGGCAGCCTGCATGATTACCATGGGCCCCACCGTGCTCAGCTTGGCGTAGTCGAACAGGTCCTCAGTCACCTGAAAGAATAAAAAACACGCGTCCTTTATTCTCAGATAAGTGACTGACGCGCAAACAAACTCACGGAAAACAAGTGGGCTGAGCGATTTTTCCTTTAAATTGCATTTTACACTCTGTATTTACAGTAGAGTAAAGTTTGGATTTTTCTAAATCGTACTGCAAGAGAACATTTATTTTTCTTTACCAGGAGTGCCAGAAAGTGTTGGAAGGTGCTGAAAATGACCCTAAATAGCAAAAGTTTTGGAAAAACTATTTTCTTAATAAAACCTAATTAATTTGTACATTGTAGGATTCAGAGGGAATGCAGTAATCTGGGACAGCTTCTGCACACGATCGACTAAACAACAGAACCTTTTATAATTATTATTTTATTTCTTATTAATTCATTTTATTGTATTATTTTTAAGGTACCAGCTGTTTTATTATTTACTTTTTTAAAAGACAGCAGTACTTTACATTACTATTTATTTTTCTTGACTTTTTAAAATTATTATTATTATTTTTTAAGACAGCGTCACCTTTACAATTTATTTTTCTTTCCTTGGTTTATTTTTACAATTACCGTTTAAGACATCAGCACCTTAATTATTCATTTCATTTTATAATATTCTTTTTAAGACAACATGAATGTTCTTTAAAGTTTATTTTTGTTCTTTAGTTTTATTTTTTCATTCTTTTTGTAAGACAATGCAGGGTGCAGAGCCATTCCTATCGGCTGATGCCAAAATCAGACAGCAGAACCGAACCACCAATCGGTTTTCTGGAACGTAGGTTCTGATTTTTGAGTTCAGCGACTGAAATCCCACATGAAGTGGAACCTTCTGGAGGGGAGGACTAGCAGAGCAGCACCCACCTCCGCCTGCACGTCTCCTGACTCCAGCAGGATGCTGGTGGGAGCGGCTGTGGCCGCAGCCGCCTCCCTCCTCGGATACTCTGGATTCTCCAGCAGCAGGTTGCAGATCCTGCGACCAGAACGACGCAGAGTTTGAATTATTTCACATCAGGGTTAAAAAAAAAAAAACGTAGAGGCGAATTCTCATAAATGTGTATTCATTATTTCCACAATAGGAAAGAAAATGCTTCTTACACATTCAAGTCTTTCACATTATTCCTCAGGATCAGTTCTGCTACATACGCTTCCTGGACGTCTGGGAGTAGATCCAGCTGGAGGAGAGACGGAGAAACTGACGTTATGTGACGGTCCTGGTCAAAGCAGTGCAGAGATGTGGATTTGAAAGAAAAATTACGCATAAAGTTCAACTTCTGAAAGAAAAAGAAAAATCTTAAACATGGTATTCATTACCATTTATTCTGATCCCCTAAAAGAATGAAAAAATAAAAAATAAAATCTGCCTTCAGATGTTGCCTGATCATTAAATAGAGTCCAGCTGTGTGTGATTTAATCTCAATATAATTCCAGCTACAATGTGAGGAAACAATGACGTCACGGTGAACACACCGTCCCCACTGTAAAGCACGGTGGCGGTGGAGTCATGCTGTGGCCAAGCATTTCTTCATCAAATATGGAGAAATTTAGCATATATCCCTTCAAGCAAATCTCTACCATTCATTCTAATTTGAATGGGGAGCCTCTATGTTCACGTCTCACCTCAGATTGTCCGTTGGCTTTGGGATTTGTACTTTGACTGGACCATTTTAACAGGAAGATATTTATTTGCAATATGAAAAAAAATTTGTGATTACAATTAACTCCACAACTTTCTCACATGTATCTTTCCTTACACTAGGGACACATTTTCTGTCTCATAATGTGACAGTTTGAACAAATTTGTAAACATCATCTTTTAGTAAAAGCTACGTACTGCAGCTTTAATGCACATGAATACTTTTGTGGTATTAAATGGTTGTTGAGTGGAGAGGAGCAAAGAGTGTGAGATACTCACAACTCCAGTGATGAGGGCTCTAACGTGAGGCTGCTGGTCCGGTCTGCCCTGCGGCACCGAGGGTCCGGGTCTGGCGTCCTCTATCTGGGGAACGGCCTCGGGTGCAGGGGGGACGGCCACCAGAGCCGGCGCTGGATTTACCTGCTCTGGATTTGGGGCCAGGACGAGCCCAGCGGCCCCTCCTCGGTCATGGGGCACCGGCCGGACTTCGTGGGTGGGCGCCGCTGCCACAGAGGCCTGCGGCGGGGGATCCGGGACGGCCTCCGCTGGCGCCTGGCTCCCCAGGATGATTCGGTGACCCGCCTCAGGAGAACCTAATCTTTCCGGGGCAGCGGCGATTAGAACTGCGGGCGGGACGACGGGCGCGGCCTGAGGCGTCTGGGCGGGGGCTTGGGCCAGGGGCTGTGGCTCGATCTGCACCAGATTGCCCTGCGGCTGATTGTGCGACGGAAAGTTCTTGGGCCGCTGCTGCGGCTGGGTTATGAGCGCCGACGCCCGGATGCTGGGCGGCTGCGGAAGCACGACCAGGCTCACCTGGAAGACATTGGGCTGCGCAGACGTGCCCGGCTGAGGCTGAGGCTGAGTCCGTGCGTGTGCAGATGACGTACTGGCCTGAGTACCATCCACTGCTGCTCGTCCACTCTTACTCGCCGACTCCTGAGGCTTGGCGGAGGAACACGCCACGGTTGCGGCTTCATGTTGCTGATGCCGCGGTACGCACGCCAAGGGGCCCAGAAGGAATCCGGACGTACTCGCCCTCTCTTGAGGCTTGGCGGAGGAACACGCCGTGGTTGCAGCTTCATGTCTCTGACGCCGCGGTACGCACGCCGAGGGGCCCAGAACGAATCCGGACGTACTCGCCGTCTCTTGAGGCTTGGCGGAGGAACACGCCACGGTTGCAGCTTCATGTCTCTGACGCCGCGGTACGCACGCCGAGGGGCCCAGGAGGAGTCCCGATGTGCTCGGCTGAACCTGAAAAATGGTAGCTGTCCCAGACGGCTTAGAGGTAGACGGGGTGTCGGCGGGATGGGCCGGCGTGTTGTCCCGGTGCCGCGCGGACGTGTGGTGCTTTGGCTGAAGCTGTGCGTGCAACGTCGGGGCAGAGGGCGCAGCGGTCGATGTCTGTGTGGCCTGCTGGTTCGTCCTGATGTCTCTGGAGGTAGAAACAGCGGAGCCTGGGTCCCCGGCGGTGGCCATCTCGCTGCTTTGACCCGGGTTGTGCAAGATCCCGCTCCATTTGGCTGCTTGGCGGATTATGTTCCTGCGTGCCGGAGGTGGTACCTGCAGGAAAATTACAAACACAACAAATCTACAAAGGGAAAACGCTACATAAGCAGGAAAAAGCTATAACATTAATCAAAGAAGAAGTGAGATAAAGCGTCTGATCGACATGTCAGTCACCTCTAGTATGCTAACGTCGTCGTCATCGCCATCGTCTGGGACTAAAACCGGACTGCCGGGTAAAAAGGTCACTGGCTCTTCATCCGAGTCGTCGGAAATGGTGATTAACTCCTTTTGACCCGAATGAGAGCCTGCACGCACACAAACACACACTGCTGGATCAATAGCAAACATAGCACACTAAACGCTACGAGACAGTAATCAACTTTATTGATCATAGCTGTCAAAAGAACCGAGGAATAATTGATCAATTACAAGGGAATTGAGTGATGCACAGCCACACATTTCTGAACATAAACACAAAAATCAGTCAAAATCTTACAGCAAATATATAGATATTTATGCCAGTTGGTTTGGATGGATTGTTTCTTAAAATAGAAAACTGTACATTAACGTGTTTTACCATCTGGAAATGGATTTTTGACCCCAACAAAAAAAACATATTTGTGTCTGTTAGCACACAAATATGTTCCAAAAGAAATGCTGGGAAATCAGCTTGCCCACGTCACCCTGAATACACCATCCTCACTGTGAAACACGGTGTTGGACTCGTCATGCTTTGGGCCGTACTTTTCTCTCACAGATTTGAACCTTAAAATAAGCAGCACGCGTCTTTTATTAAACCCATTTATTGCTTTCGTTTTCATTTCATCGTAACCAACTACCTTTACTCAAAAGAAGAGCAGATACCTGCGCCCCCACCAGGCTTGGCAATGCTTATTTATTTATGTCTTTTTTAAAATGTCTGCATTTTTTAAGACTTTATAGTTGGTGTACAGGTATTACTCTTTCAATAGCACACAATTATCAAGCGATATTTTTCAAATTTCTTGTCAACTTTAAACATTTTTTAACTCAAAAACACGACAGGCCGCTGGATGAATGACTGCCCTAACACCCAACCACCGGGCCTGGCAAGTTTTCTGGGGGAAACCTTGAGCTTCATTTGCTAAAATGACCTAGTGAAAGTCAAGACATACGACTAACTAAAAGTCTAATAACTGAGGTCCACAGACAAAAGCATGAAACACATAAAGCATGCATTCAACTATTTCTTCTTCTTCTTCTTCTTGTAATGTGATAAAACTCCATGCAGAGCATGTCAGTGATGAGTCCCACCTTGGCTCCGGTGCACGTTGAAGCTGGCCAGGTGGATGACATCATCATCATTTCCATCGGCCATTGTGAAGCACCACTAACCAGCTCACACTGCCAGTCACTGCCCAGTCAGTAGCATCTACAAAATAACACACACACACACACAGAGAGAAGTTAAGCAATATCATCTTCACACTGTGAAAGTTGGATCATCAGAAATGCAGGTTTCTGTCCGGTGACTGTGGATATATAGCGGTAAGCAACATGAGTCACACTCTGGATCACTAATGCAGACAGAATTCCCCTAAAACCCACCAGTTGGTTTCATTTTTAATGCATCATTTGTTGCCATAACATGCATACGTCACGCAAAGAATACAAAAGGCGACGCGGAGTCAGGTCTGCAATGGTCAAACTTTTGAGATTTAAGAGGTAAACAAATCACGGATTACCAGGAAATCACATGTTAGCGGTTGAACAAGAGCAGCCCCAGCCCCCTTGCTAAAATGAACACTGACAGCTAAATCCTAAAGTTGATTGTTTACCCAGCCCCGGTCACCGCTTTCCGTACGTTTCTGCTAGCTTTGACAAAGGCTGCGGCTGTTTTAGTCCAGCAGGCGCCCAGATATGCCTTAAATCAATCTAAATCTCACGTGTAGTTCAGATGTTTCTGGCTAACAGCAGGAACTAAGAGTGTAGTTGCTCCAAGTAGCTGCGCTGTGTTAATCGCACTGACAGCTCCGACACAAAGAACATCGAGACCGCAGCTTTTAAAAACAAACAGGCCACTTATCGTCAGTCTTTTCCGCTCTTCTCGGAGTGGCTTTACTCGATGCGTATTAGCCTGCCTGGCTAACTAGCTAGAAGGGTAACTAGTTAGCTGACAGAAGTCAGGATTTTCCTTTAGTCACTAGCGGCGCTTCAAATCAGTCGCATAAGGAGTAAAACACGGTTTTTTTTTTAATAAAGAAAATCCCACAAAATAAAAAGGTTGAATACCGTAGCTTTGTCGTGGATAACCACGAAAAATCCCGGTGGTCTGTCTCCTTGATAGGCTCTATATCCGTGTAGCTTTATCGGTGAGAAACTGCCAAAACATGAAGAGGCGCCTACGTCCTCCCGCTGGATTTTGGGAAATGTAGTCTTTAAGACGTGCTGAGCGTTTCACTTGTACAGGAAGGCTGTCGGTAAGGGAAGATAAAGCAAAAGTGTAATGTTTTGCTACATTTCTTCTTTCCACCCGAGTAAGCTCAATATTACATATATAGACAGAAGGGATAAAGACTTAAAAAATTACCAGACAAACTATTTCTAGAATTGAAATAGGATAAAGTTTTGGTTACCAAGGTATCTGGAAAATACCAAAAAATTCTAACTTTGCACAATAGAGCAACACAGATAAATTCACTAGGAAGGAGGAAATTGAAACAGGATTAACTCCCCCCAAACGAATAGAAATCTGAAAAGTGTGGCATGCATGTGAATTCAGCCACTCTGAATGCCTACTGTGTTGCTACTACAACTGCAGGTTTGTTGTAGCATGTCTCTGCCAGCTTCACACACCTGGACACCACACATTTTTGTTCATCCCTCCACACAAAGCGCAGCCAGTTTGGACAAAATGAACTCAAACCATTTTAAGGCCTAAATTTGAGATCTATAAATGCCAAACTTTTTGAGGATGAGCTGACACCCTCGTTGTCCAATAGTGATGTTACTTTAGCCAGAGTCCTTCTGTCTCCCACCACCTGCATTGGGTTGTGTGGGCATTTTAGCATAGAGCTGGCCTTCCTGATTAGCTTATCTAAGCTGTTGCTGCTGTTTTAACGGAAAGCACCATAGAAGATGGCTGATAACACTAAAGTCAAAGAGGGTCTTTGGAAGTGCCCCCTTGTTAATTAGAAATTTAGATGGGAATTAAAGTAAATCAGATAAAAGGGAATTGTTTCAGAGATCATCCGGGAATGTAGTTTTTAATATTTTTAGTTTGTTAGAAAGAACGGGTGTTTTGGGAAGATTTTAGTAGTAAAAGCACCTGATCCACACTCCAATCTAGAGAGCGCTTCAGTGTTGTGAGTCCTGTCCAGGTCCAGGTCAGTGTGTGAGCACAGGTGTGCCAGGTTACCTACAGCTTCGGCTGCTGAGCTTGAGCAGTGAAAGAGACGGGTGCGCTTGATTCTTTGTGAGGTGCGTGCCAGTTGGGTGGAGACGGCGAATGCATCCAAAAGTGTTGGTTTTGCTGATTTAACTTGTATAAAATGGAGAGCTTTTAATAATGAACTTAAGACATTTTAAAGATGCGTGGACCCCGTGCAGTCTTGACTTTCATGCCACACTTTTCAGATTTATGTGTACAAGTGCTCCCGCAGGCAGTAGATATAATTTTCCATCATTCTTTAGGGATTTTCTGTAGCTTCTCCAGGATTGTAAAGAATAATTTTTCTGAATTGTTACAAAAAACAATCCTTACAACCATTAAGCACATCATTATAAGTCTTTCTAACTGAAACGGCAAAGAAAGGGTGACACGCACGCACGCCGGATTGTATTTTTCAATTTAATTTCTTTTAATATAATCTTATTTACATTGTATTTTTTCATAAATGTTTAGTACATTGTAAGTTACAATACTTTTGCATCCATTACACAGTGAAATTAGACCATAGAAAATGCAGATTGAAATAATACTGCGTAACAGTCTTCAATCTACAACGGAACGTTCCCCTCTTTCCCTCCCGTCCGCATGTTTCTTCTCGCTCAATAAAATTTGATTTCATTCTCTACTGTGGAGCTTAAATGGTTCAAAAGTTCATTCATTGTGGTCTTAAAGATGATGATTAGTTTTCCAAACGTTCTGGCTACAGAGAGAGAGAAAAAAAATCATGTTTAGGAGGAATAAAAACATGGCAATATAGGCGATAAGACATGTATAAAAAGGCTTAAGGGGTCTTTTGTTTTTAAGCACAGATGTTGCAAATGAAGTGGCTTCTTTGCATCTTGAGGCTCGTTTTGATTACGAATAACAAACTCCCCCCCCACCCCACCAAAAATAAAAAATAAGATAAAATCTTGGACATACCCTTGGATTAGTTTTATTTCTCAAATTACGGTTGGGGGTGGCAGGGGAAATGTAACTTCAGCAAATGTAACCCGGTGTTTTCAAAACACCAACATCTTTCGTACACCGACGAGAGTATTCCCCCCCCCCAACCCCCAGTAACATGGATGTTTGAAAGTAACAAAACTCAATAAAAAAAAATCCACTTTGTGGATGACTTGAATTGCATGAGAATTGACCCTTCAGCTCCAGGAGGTTGAGCTGCGATTAAGAAATTAGTGAGGGCTCATTGCAGAGCATATAGCAGCTTGGTCAGTAATCATTTAGTAATAAATAATAAAAACATCAGAGATGATCAGAGTGGTCGCAGGTACAAACGTAAGAGGAAAAAAAAAAAAAAAGTTAAATGGAGGCTCATTTTATCATTTTTACAGCATAACAGAGTGCCATGCTCGACACACATGCAAACGCACACACGCATACAAAAAAAAAAAAATCCCACTCTCTCACATGCAGACTGAGACACAAAGACACGCAACAGTGGTTAAACATGAAGCATGAATACTAGTCGATCAATCAGCTTGTTACGGAGGAAAAAAAGAAAAAAAAAAAAAAAAACATCGCTCCCCGCCTTGTTCAACGCACACCCGAATTCAAAGTTCGCAGGCTCGTACGCGATTGGCTGATTGTGCCCGGAGACTTGAGCGCGACTCGAGTCGAATTTGCCGTGGTTACACATTCTTAAGAGTGACATCATAGCTTGTTAAAACTGAAGGATAAAAATGCTTCTTGAAAATATTTGAAAAATTTTTTAAAATACTTTTTTTTTTTTCTTTTATTCCCACCCCCCTTTGATCCCCTTCCCTCTCCTCCTCCTCCTCCTTTGCTTCCTCCTCCTGCTGCTGCTGTGCTTCCTCGTTTAACCGCAGGCAGTCCGGCGGCGCAGAGGTGGCAAGAGTCGGCGTGTTCTCGTAATGCTTGGCTGTTCGGTATACTCGGAGTACACCTCGAGTTCGGTTCGTGTGTGTGCATACATGTCGAATGTCAGATAGTTGGGTGTGCAAGTGCAAGCGAGTGTGACCGGCGCTGTCCTCCTCGTCCTTGTGGCGGCGCCATCACTCCACGGCGAAGCCGCACGTCTCCTCCACCGCTGTCAGCAGCTTCTCGTAAAGTTTCTCGTAGGACTCGTAGGGAGGGATGTCTATTCTGTTAAAACTGGAGACAACAAAAGGATTCGTCAGGAAGTCAGACTCTGTAATAAATGAATGAGTGAATGAATGAATGAATGAGACCCGAGGCGTCTTACCACGTGTGAGCTTTCGGTAGGTTCTCTGTGTTGGCGTCTATCAAGTGGATGGTGAAGAGCCTCGGTCCTGCAGAACCTGTAGAGCCTTACACACATACATTCTAGTTATCACTGCTCTACAATGGGAAACGGCTGGCTGGTCGTTTGAAATCAGACACCAGTATAAACGCCGGTGGTTTATTTACAGACAAAGACATCTTTGTCCTTATTTTTGACATCTAAATTACAAAATGTTCATATTTTTTGTACAGTTTTGCCCCAAATATTGCTTTGAGAGTGCTGCTGTTTCAGCAAATGGCATATTTTAGAATCTGTATACTCTAGTTAACGATTAATCATTTGCTAAATTAGTTGATGATTATTTCAAATAATTCATTAATCACGATTAATCGTTTCAGCCCCCATTTTACTCAGCACATATTCAATTAGCAATATGCCGATTGGAAGGAATCGATAAGAACCTTCCGTTTGTCTCACAAGCTATGATTAATAATTGATGATTACTTCAATAACCGATTAATCACAATTAATTGTTTCAGCCCTAACGTGAATCAAAACAAACCTATTGGCAGTAAATGAACGAATGTTGATATGAAAGGACTGCAGCTAAAAGCTGTGTGTTGATTTTGTGTGGAGGCTCTGTGCCGGTGCCTGACCCACCCTGCAGCGCTTTGAACCCCTGCAGGGGAACCCGAGTGGAGCCCGTGACGAACTGCAGGAGGCGCCCTCTCCTCTCCTCGCTGAAGGCCTCCACGGCCTGCCAGAACCACCGCACCACGTTGCTCTCCCCGGTGCAGTGCTTCAGCCGGGTGTTGGCCTTCCAGTCCGCCAGGTCTATCTTCCCCAGTCCGCCGATTATTAGCTGGATGGGACGGAGAGAGCGGGATGTTATGAGATTGAAAACAGGAACGAGATGTGAAGAATCCTGGTCGGTTAAGCTGGTTTCCCTCAAATGAAGGTTTATCGTTCAGAGGCGCGCACCTCTAGCTCTTTGTGGTCGAACGGTTTGAGGAGGTGCTGTGGGATCAGCTCACTGAATCCTTTCTGGAGAGCCAGAAACTGGGCTTCAATCCCACGCATGAACCTCCAGTTCACATAAAGTCTGCAACACACAGCCAACACGAGCAAAGTCAGCATCCCACACCACACTGGGAAGCATTTCTGAACACCTTGTTTTGTTATCTGTGCCCACCTAACGTATTCCTTCTTGTTCTCCTCAGTGACGGGAACATTTCTGCCGTTAGGTTTGAGTTCATGTTGGGAGAACTTCCCAAAGGCATTGTGCTCCACGCAGAAAGTGTGATCCAGGACAGAAGTGATGTCATTCTCCCTGCACACACACACACACACACACACACACACACACACACACACACACACACACACACACACACACACACACACACACACACACACACACACACACACACACACACACACACACAATAAAGAGAACACTGGGCTGTAAAATATGAAATAAAAACAGGGAAGTGACTCAAAGTCACAGTGGGCTATTTGGGCCGATCTAGGCAAAGTTCTCACAATATCCAGACGAGGCTCTTGTGCAACTCCGGGTCCGTGGTCTCCAGGTCGTTGAGCTGGATGGGTTTGCCTAGCAGCTGCTTGTAGAAGGGCAGCGTGAAGCTGCCGTTGATGTAGTGACTGTGGAAGACCGCCAGGCCCATCACGCGGCCCACAAAGTGAAAATAGGACAAGTGGTCCTTAGAAAAAGAGAAAGAAAGGAATGTGAACCAAAGTTTGAGATCCATAATTAACTCGACGTAAGGCGGGTTATTAGTGAACTCACAGGGTTGATGGAGGAGTCGGGGTTGATCTGTAGTGTGTAGATATTGTCAGTGGAGTACTGGAAGAGGCCATAGTAGGGGTTCAACATTTCATGACACAGCAGATACAGCCACTCCCTGGAGACAAGGTTACTCAGCATTAAACGAGTGAACTTAAACACAATAAACCAGATATTATTGCTTATTCTTCATACATGTGCTTGTCAATTTCTTACTGATACTCTGAAATTTTCCCACTGAAGGACAAATAAAAGGAATTTTCTATTCTATTCAAGCTAAAGAAAGCTACAACGGGGGCTAACGCTGCGACTAACGTTTATTTTAGTAATCGTCAGATGATAAAAAATTGCCACTTAACCACTTAAAGCTTTTTTTTTTACAAACACAATATTAGAAATACATTAAAAGACGCAAATAATTCATTTACATTCTCGAATAAAAAATGTATTGCTTAAAATGAAATAACATTCCTTTAGTGTATGTTATGTTGATCATTTGTGGCAAAGGATGCATCTGCAGCTAGAGAAATATTATCTACTGATCTGTTGATTTATTTTGATAAGAAATGGATAGCATTTATAGGAGATTTTTTGTTTTAAGATTTTGAGTTCTTGTGGAGTTCTGGGTAAAACATTTTTACAAAGAGTTTTTTTTTATTATCTTAAATGCAAAAATGTTTATGTTTTTGTACAGCGTTGGTTTAATCACTGCTCTAAGTATGTTGTTCTTTCAGCAAATCTTTGTAAACTCCTATTAACAACTAATAGACTACTACTCGTAGTTGACAATTATTTCAATAATCGAATAATCATAATTAATTCAATTAATTGTTTCAGCCTTAAAGTGGGTATTATTTTTATTAAATACATTTATTTAGTAATACACTACCTGGAAGGAAATAACAATGGAAAACCTTCAGTTTCTCTCACTAGTTATGATTTTTACCTCTGTTAGAAAGTAAATGACTGGAAATATTTAACAGATTAGCTGAAAAGAATCAGCACTTCTGCTTAATTAAACATATGCTGCACATTTTAATAAAACGTGGCGCAGACAAGAAATAGAGCAACAATAGACAACAACTCAGAGCCTTCACCCTTACCTGGCCACTCCTCCGTAATCAAGGCCCTCCTCTCCTCTGAACTTCACCATCAGCCGTTTCTTCAGGTCCTTCGGCCTCATCTTCATTATCTGTCGATACGACTCCTGGGAACGCACACAGGATACAGATCACACACAAACCTGAATAAGTCATACAAGTCTGCCGAAACGGTTTGAGACAACAAGCCTGGGCCGTGAACGTGTCACAATCCTAATCAGCCGAGTTAAGCACAATGTTGAATACGACATTTAGTGCTGCAGCCTGGTGGTTTAATGTATTCTAGTGCTAAATGTTTTTTTTGTTTAATTCAGGAGTTTTAAACATGGCACACTCAATGTTTTGATTGGCTTGTTGTTCATCGGTTTTGCCTCGTTCTCCTGACAAACGCGGCTCCACGCCTGCCGACTATAACGCGGGTTAGCGCTGCTTCTTCGGGGCAGACACGGTTTCTCTCAGTGGAAACAAAACAAACTGGTGCTAAGTTTAACACTGAATCCGGTTTGGTGGAAAAGTCCCCTTGATAAGGGCTAAATAAACACCCACGTCACAGATTTTTATTTGAGAAACTTGTTTAACACCCTTTGTATCATTGTCTTACTTCACAACTACTTTTTGTGTTTGTCTATCACATAAAACTGCAATAAAACATATTAAAGTTTGTGCCACAAAAAAGTGGAAAAGGTTCTGGAGTCGGTATTGCTTCAGCAGCAGCAGCTGCTGTTGTTTGCCGGTGATGCAACACAAACAAGGTTTTGCACAGAGTCTATCCACCAATCAGAGGCGTGTTTACAATCTGAAAACCTCTCAGCTCAGTAGAATAATAAGCAGCTGAGTGGATCAGGGTTGAAAATGTTTCTCTGCTGAGGCGTCTCGGGGAAAAAATAAGTAATTCAAAGAAAACAAAGAGGATAAAAAAAAAAAAGACAGATAAAAAAAAAAATATTAAAGCCATTTTTGTGTCCAGAAAAGATTGTGACAACTTCATGTATCTATCTTCTACACTGCTAGTTCCACTGGCAGATTGTTTCACTCATAACATGGGAAAAATGTGAAATTAATGCCCTTTTTTCATCACTATTAACAAATTATTGACTTAAAACAAGCTCCTTTATCTTGCTGAAAAGTTACTTGTAAGTTAGTTTTGTTCTATTTTAATTGTGCCAAGATATTATAAATTAGAAACTAGGCCAAAAATACTTGGTAAGATTTAGTGTTTTTGATGTGTAGGGAAAAAAGCAACACATTTCATGAGGAAAAAAAGGTGATAAAAACATGTTGTTTTGCACTTTTACATGCATTTAACAAGCTGTTTTTAATATATATTTATTGTTTTTTTGTTGGAATCAGAAACAAAAATGATGCAGTCCAGTGATATATTACCTTTTTGTTCCTCCTTACCTCAAAGATCTCCTCTCGGGACACCTCAATGCGACAGTGTCCCGCTTGAGGTTGCTGCAGCGACAGCTCGTGGCGCAGCAGCTTCAGCTTATGCACCAGGTCTCGCTCGTAGCGCACCGCCATGTCTCCGTCTCCTCCTCCGCCCCCGCCGATCCCTCCGCCTCCCCCCTCGTCCACCCCGACATCCATCGGCGGGGCCTGGGACGTCTCCTTCACTTGGGATTGGTGGCTGGAGAGAGCAGAAGAAGCGAGAGGTGGGTGAGACGGCGGCAGGCCAGGAGAGCAGACAGGATTAGACGCCGCGCGCCGAGCTAAATCTCCCGTAAGCCAGCGTTTCTGTAAATCACACTTCCCTGCAGTGTTAACGGAGCTGATGACCGTTAGTAGGTCACGTCCGGGGCCAGACTGGGTGTAGCTTTACGTCGGTGTCAGATCAGGCTAAGAACAAATCAGACTAAAATCCACTAATTAAGGACGTGCTGCAGGAGTCTGCGGCCCTAAAGCGGGCTGAGTCTGCAGTCGGGAGAAATCTGGAGTGTTCCTGGATCAGACACACACCTGATGATGTTGTGCAGACGGGGGTCTGTGAACTGCGTGGTCCGGTTGTTGTGGTCCACAAAGTAGATGCGGCCGGACACGGTGCTTCGGACCTCCCACCCCACTGGCAGCGGGCCGAGTTCCTCGCAGCTCACGCTGGCCAGATCCCTACTCCAGAATCAGAGGGCGTGGCAGAACATTTTCTCAGACGTTTTCTGACTCAAACTTCTAGATTTTACATTCGGGTTTTACTACATTCAATACATGTGAACACAAAATATTCCCAAAGTCAGAATTTTTATGTTTATAATTCTTGTTTTGGACCAAGCTCATTTCAAAAATTAAAAATTCCTCAAATAAGGACTGGGACACGTCATGCAGATACTTTAAACGCAGTTCAGCATCTCTGCTACCTTTAATCTGATATAAATATGCACAATATGCCAAATATGTTTGGTATTTAAACCACAGCAGCTTTCAGAACAACAAGTGCAGGTTAAAGTTGAATCTCTGAGGAACTAGAGGGCTAATAGGTGTTTTGTTGAAATGTGAGCATTCACTTACGGGTTCTTAAGTCTGTAAATCAAAAACTAAAACGTCGTCACAGCTGTGATGAAACATTTAAGTACAAATCAATCTGAAAAACTATTTATTTTTCAGAAACTAAGATCTTTGAATTTTTTGATGACCACAAAAATCTGAAGAAAAAAAAATCAATAATTTCATGCTCAGTTTTTATTTTCTCTATACTTATTCAGACTTTTCAGCATTAATCTTCTTTTTTCTGACTGTTTATCAATTTAAATGTATAACTATTCATTCCTACAAACAGAACACCAGATTTTGTACAAAGAAACATAATTGCTCAAGTGTAAAGTATAATTTTCAATGTAATTTCTTAAAGATTTTCCTTATTTTCAAGCTGTGTTTGACTATAACCAGTGAGTAATCCTACCGTGGTATCCGAGGGTCGTGCCAGGTGCTGACGCCTGTCTGTGTGTGAAGGAAGTACACCTGGCCTTGCACAGTTGTTCGTTGCTCTGTTACAATAAGGAAACAATGTTATTCGTGGCCGTTTCAAATTTAGACGGCTGACAAATGTGTTTGAGAACGGACCGTATCCCTCTGGCAGATCAGGCGGTTGATGCCCGTGAGGTCTGTTCTGAGGGGTGTGGCCATGACCTCTGGAGTCCGGCCCTCTGATTCGCAGAGTCTGCAGACGGCCGTCCTGACCCGGTGAGTCCAGCCGACAGTTCCCGCCGCCCGCGGCGCCGGTGGGGTCGGAGTAGGGCAGCGGCTCTTCGCTGAAGCAGCCCTCGAAAACGGGTCTGAGGAGTTACGCACAAAGCTCAGAAGTCTAAACGTGATATTTAACTGTAATAACGTTAAAGTTATAAAAGTCTGGAGATGCGCTCACCCATCGTTTTCCAACAGTCCTCTGCAGTCCACTACAGGACCACCGCTGCCAATGCGGTCCCGCGTCTGTAAGCTCACTACAAACAGGAAATATGTCGACATCGGACAGAATCAATAAGTCAGGATGTAATTATTCAGTGCCTTTCATACCAAATATATAAAGTGCCATACAAGATAAAGAAAAAAACAAAACGAAACAGATAAAACTGCCAAAATGTATGAAGAAAAAACTAAAAAATACATTCATAGATGTTTGAATCTGTCAATGTGGATGGTGGAGGAAGAAACGTCGGTTTTCCATCTTTATGGCCAATAAAAACACAGGAATAAAAATATAAAACTGGGTTTAAAGAAAAGTAGGAATTAGACTGAAGTAAAATGTATTTACAACTATTTTAATGATTTTTAAAAAAACATTGAAAACAAACAATTCATTCACATAAATGCAAATAAAGTTGGAAAATTCCAAACCAACTAAGCATCCATAAAAATATAAAAATGTCTAATTTAAATTTTAAAAAAAGTTTTCAATTGAATTTCTTCTTACACTCAGAATAAATTTTCATTTAAAAGTCAATCAGAAAGATAATCTAACATGTTAACAGGATCTTAGAAATCAGCTAAATTAAAAACGAATTTCTTGATTTTATTCTTAAAACACTGCTTCGGATCTTCTGCGAGTGAATTCCAGTTTGGAAGAACATGTCAGCAAAATCAGCAAATCAGCATTATCAGCAAAATGGCGGCTTCTCTATGCGTTCTACAATAAATTATGATAAAACATTTTTAATTGATTCAATTAAAAAGTGAAACTTGTGTTATAGAGGTCCACTTTGGTCGATGTAGAATTTATTTCTTTAAGCCTTGATCGTTATAACTTAATGACTTCTAAATGTGTAGATGTGTTATTTTATGGTCTATAAAGGGACGGGATAACTGCTGACTTCACAGATGTCGAGCAGACGGTCACTGACACCCCGACGAGGAGAGGAAGCCGAAGAGGGTCACTGCTAAAGAAACTGACTGCTGGCAGAAAGCTACAGTCGAGCACATGGACATATTTTTCTATACGCTGCCATTTCGCAATAAAAAATGCTTTTTTTTATTGTTCTAATGTAATATTATACATTTCCTGATAAGAGTGGATTTTGGGTTTAAGTCTGTATGACAGAGTAATCAAAATGAACAGAAATAAGTGTGACGTTATTGGACGAAATAAACTTTTAATGACATTCAAATCTTTTGGTATGCAGGGATGAGGTTTCCAGACTGAAACGAGTGCGATGTGTGCGCTCTTTCTGGGTGTTGTTAACATTCTTGCAGCTGAACATTTGCACGGAGACAAAGATAGAGAAGAAAAAAAAAACAGCAAATGGAAACAGATTTAGCTTATCAGTGTGTCCATCCTCACCTACGATCTGCCCCCTCACTGCGTCACTGTCAGAGGGGTTCAGCTTGCAAAGATCTAGGCGCTGGTCTGGAGGGACGAAAGTCAGAATGAATGCACCAGATGCAAATAGGGTTAAAAATAAAATCATTTAGAGAAGAAAAAAAAAAATCTAAATTACATCCTGTGTCTTTTAGCCTGCTGATGGCGTTGGAAAGCAGTCGTATGCAGCCCAAAAACCCCGCCCCCTGCCGCTTGTGGATCTTCTTGTGGTTCCATATGCTGATGGTGATCGAGTCCGTCTTCCCGATGTAGCTGCAAAAGCGAGGAACTCGTCAGGTTTCTTTACGCCACCGCCGCCTGAATTTAAAGCCTAGGCATGTGGGAGGTGAGGGGTCGCCAGGAGGCTTACAGGTCATAGTGCTGATTCCACTTGGGATCCAGTGTGCTCTTGACTGTGTCTGTGGAGTGGCATTGACCCGATCCGTCTACTACCACCTTAGCGAAAGGATCCGGTAGGCCTGCACGCACACAAGACGTCACCAAAACGCTGCTCTGTGTACCAATTGTTACTACAGCAGACTAATGGAAAATGCCACAGCAATACTTACGAAAGAAGTCTTTCTTTGCGAGGTTCTTGGCACATAATACTGCAGGGGGAAAAAAAGGCATAAGCATGAGGCTAATCTTACTGTGTAGGCAGCTCTAATAAATTCTGACGCATAACAAACACTCTGAGGAGGAAGAATGTAGTTTAGGATAAAATATGAATGCCAGAGAATACTGATGAGCTGCAGAACTGGGTGAGCGGGATAATGCATGCCGCTGTTGAGATGAGGCTGCCCACTCTGTCTCAAAGTTTTCTCAAGCTGCATGTCAACATGACTTCTCCTGTTTATGCAGCGCACGGATGACACAGTCACTTCAATTTAGCTCAGGTGTGAGCCGCAGCTAATGTTAGCCATGCGGTAAACATGATGGAAAACAGAGCTGGTCTTCTGCTCTCAATACTCCACAGACATGCAGTAGCTTGTAATCACAACATGATGTGTTTACACACCGACTTACGATGTAATTAATACTTTCTGTTGTATTGGTGACACTTTAGCCATGCTCACATAGCCAGAGGATACATATAAACATATATTAATGAGCTAAAAAAAAAACAAACAACAATAAATACCCAAAGCAACTGTGATCTCCACTAACAAAAGAAATAAAGATGTTTTTTAAACTGTGCGACTAGAGTAATTAATATAATAACAAGGAAGTTTTAGAAAGTTACAAGAGAAAGTGTTGAACTATGTTATTAAGAGCAAAACTGCAAAAAAAAAAAAAAAAGGTTAAAACTGAAAATAAATAGAGTGGGTATTCATTTTATAGTTTATCACAATTAAAATAATAAAAAACTTGTTGCAGACAACAGTACTCTAACTGGTGTAATCTCAGGTAGCTGAAAAATGGCTACTCACTTATAAGAATGACAAATTTTGTTGTTTAGGAGTTAAGGCTGGGCAATAAATCTATTTTACCGAATTTTATGTTTTTGGAGACTTACTTTTAGGAAGATTTGTTTTTTTTCTACACCAATGTGTTCCTTGGGTTTCCATAGTTCAGAGTGATGTCAGCCCATCCAGGAGCCACCATCTTGTTTCACTAAGCAAGTTTTACACTTTCTATTTACATCAACTCCAAATTCAAGTCAACTTAAAGAAAGAATGATTTTAAAAAATACATATATTCTGTCATTTCTAATCTTTTTATTTTTTAAAGTGAGGGAATTAAATCAAAATCAGAAATTGAATTAGCTTATGCTTTTTGATAAAGAGCAAAACCACAGAAAAGCTTAACATCTAACAGCCAATTATTCCATGGCTAGGAACAATAATAGTAATAGATAATACATGACAGAATGTTCAATCATTTTACTGAACTGTGAGCCAGAAATGCAAAGCATTCTGGGGGATGTAGGCATAAGAAATACTTTAGCGGCTCAACCTCTCAAGAGAGTTAAGCAAGGTTGGTGGCATCTTAACTCACTCACTCTTTGGTTACCTAGCAACCAAAGACTCAACTTAACTTGTTGAGTAAATTGTGCAACAGTTTCATGTTATGTGCCTCATAACTGCTTAAAAATAAAAAAAATGTTTTTTTTTAAACACAATACCTTGTTTCCTCTTCTTTGTTAGTTCCATGACTTTTCCCCCCCCTTTCATTGATGTAATGTATCACACCATGTACTTTCTACTTTGATATTAAAAGAAAATAAATAAATAATGGTGTGGAGTTAAAACTGTGGATAAAACAGGAAAGGTCACATCACTAGTTTAGCAGCACTTCAGATATTGAAACCAAAAAACTAATCTACAATTATCAATATCGACTGATATGAAACGATTACATCGTAATGTGCTTTTCAGCCATACCATCCAGGCCTAGCCATGTTACAAGCTTAGTAAGCAATATGTTGAATAGCTGCTTTAAATATTTCTGTTTTCAAATAATTCTGCTTTATATGAAACCAATTTCATCATTTTCTCCATATTTTACTACTGAATTTCTACTTAAAGTAATCATACCATGACAATCTATTCAATAAGAGAGACCGTTAAGACTTCCGGTGACGATGCGGCGAGGAGAGAACGCGTGCTGAGGAGCCAGAGCTGATATCGGCCAGTTTTACGTTGCTACTTTCCGTCAGAAGATTTAACCCGTGTGAGCGAGGTACAGGGTAAGCAATACAGATGAACAGAGGGAAAAATTCAAGGATAAAGAGCACACCGGGCCCTAAAATCGACCAAATGATCCGGTCGAACCCACGAGCTAACGAGGCTAATGCTAACACTAGCATGGAGACGCTCGCTGATGCAGGGACAGATTCAATGATTTTAAACGAGATTCGGGTCATGAACCGGGACCTCCAAGACAAAATACAGCAGGTCGGAGCAGACGTGATCACAATTAAAGACTGTCTGGACTCGCTGAAATCAGACTTGGCCGGCCTCAGCGGCAGAATGGGGGAAGCGGAAAACAGAGTGTCGCAACTTGAGGACGAGAATGCGGTGCTCACTGCGAGCACGGCCGAGCTCAAGTCCAAAGTTGCACAGCTGGAAGATCGGATCCAATATCAAGAAAACTACAGCAGGAGAAACAATCTAAGGATCAAGGGTGTCCCGGAGCTCTCGGAGAAGGGGGATAACGTATTGGAGTGTGTCATGGACGTACTACGAGCCCTACTCCCACAGGATCAGGGAACGGATCAAATCGTCATTGAAAGGGCTCACAGAGTACCTGCTACTCTAAAAGAAAACAGACGAAACACGCCAGCCGGACCCCGACACATCCTGGTGAGATTCCTTCGCTTCACAGACAAGGAGAAAATACGACTCAGAGCTCGAGAGGTTGGAACTTTTCACTGGAGGGGAAACAAGATAGAGTTTTTTCCAGACTTCACGAGGGAAGTACAAGAAAAAAGGAGCAAATTCTTCGAGGTCAGACGTATGTGCAGAGCCAAGGGGCTGAAATACAACACGCAGTACCCAGCAGTGTTTTGGGTCTCCCTTGGTAAGGAACGCCTCCGCTTTGAAGACGCCACCGCAGCAAAGAAGATGATAGACAAATACCAACCCACAGAGGAAGGTGATTGAACGAACAGGCTGCGATAATCAGTGGTAATATCTCCTTTCTGAGAACACTAATCATAACCTCCAACTTATTAAGATTAAGATGTTTATCATATTATACGCGTTGAAACTGGACTTCGTTAATCGGGTCAGATTTATGTTATTTCGGTGAATTTTTGCTGATGGGGAAAATCGATTGCTATGTAAACATTTTAAGTCGCATATATGGTGTTTTGGATCGATAAATATGAGTGTGTGGCAATCTAAATTGCTATGGGTTCATGTCCCTCATATTGGTTTAACATACAGTTTAAATAGCCCAGCTTACTGGGTATTTTCCCCCTTTTTGCTTCTTATCTAATTCATTTGCACTAACAAAGTTCTGGCGGAAGTTCTTGATGCCTATTATTATTCTATGTTATGGGCCGAGGCAGCTCACTCTGAAGGCCTCCATGCTCGTCATAAGGAATAAGGCATGGTTATTTTACAAAAGACGCTTTTGTTTGCGTCTAATTTTTGTTTTTGTTGTAGGGGTCCTCCATCTCAGCCAGCCTTTTTCTGTGTTTTCTTTTGTTATATGTATAAACACATCCGACACAGCACAAGACACATTGATGGTCTTGTTACTATTATTGATAAACGAACATAAAATATGGGGACCATAGTTAAAATATCCTCATGGAACGTTAATGGTTTGGGCTCTTACACCAAAAGATGCAAAGTACTTAAATATCTAAAGCAGAAAAAAAGTAGATGTGATGATGCTACAAGAAACACACCTGTTATAGAAAGATGTTAACAGAATTAAAGATAGATGGGTGGGACAAGCTTACCATAATACTTTCAAACAGAAAAAACGAGGAGTGTCCATTCTTTTTTCTAAACATCTCTCAATTCAGGTGGAGAAAGAATATAAAGACAAAGAAGGTCGAGTAATAGTTCTTCTAGTCAATATTTCAGGACAAAACATTATTATAGCCAATATATACGCCCCTAATATAGAGGATCCAGATTTTTTCTTACAGCTAAAGACAATTTTTACGGATTTTGGGGACTTCCCTACTATCGTAGCAGGAGATTTCAATCAAGTCTTAGACCCTGTTTTGGATAAATCCGGGAAATCAATTCCTAGAACCAGCAAAACCCAGGAAGCGATTAAAACTCTGTGCAAACATGCTGGTTTATCAGATGTGTGGAGACTCCTAAATCCGTCAGCGCGAGACTATACCTTCTTCTCAAGTAGGCACTCTGTTTATAGCCGGATAGACTATTTCCTGATCTCACACCCTCTCATCGAAAATGTTGGGAATTGTAATATTGGTTCAATAGCAATAACCGATCATGCCCCCATAGACCTAGTCCTACAATTGGGTTCTCATTATGAAAGGGCTAGGGGTTGGAGGTTGAACACCAGTTTACTAAATGATGCTGACCTATGCAAAAAACTCAGAGAACTAATTACTGAATACTTTATAAACAACAACAATACTGCAGACCAAAACTCAATTTGGGAGGGGTTCAAAGCATATATTAGGGGAATATTGATACAATACTCCTCCCGGATCAAAAAACAAGACTCCCAAAATATAAACCGATATGAAAATGAGATAAAGAAATTGGAGAGGGAATATTCGGAAAATCTTAACCCTTCAATCTTCGATAAATTAGTCAAAGCTAAATATGAGCTAAATACAATATTTTCTAAAAAAGTAGAGTACTCTCTCTTCAGGATCAAACAGAGATGGTATGAATCAGGCGATAAAGCGGATAAATTATTAGCCAGCCAATTAAAGGCCAAACAAGCAGCGCGTCAAATTAGTGCGATAAAGAATGGGGCTGGGAATGTAGTTACTAGTCAGAAAGAAATCAACAAAGTATTCAAAGATTTCTATAAGCACCTTTATTCTCAAGTAGGACAATTTGATTCAAATACAGCAGAAGAGTTCTTTGGAAGGTTAAGTCTTCAGAAGTTGTCCAAAGAGAGTGCCACACAACTAGAAAGGCCTATAACTATGGAAGAACTCGTTAAATGCATTAAAACCTCACCCAATGGGAAAACCCCAGGCCTGGACGGTTTTCCTAACGAGTTTTATAAAACATTTACATCTGAACTGGGCACAGAAATATTAAAAACCTTTAATTCAGCTATCAATTCGCATCGGCTCCCCACATCCATGAAGGAATCATTAATTACTGTCATTCCGAAGAAAGGAAAAGACCCTCTGGAATGTTCAAGCTACAGGCCTATAAGCTTATTGTGCTGTGACGCAAAATTATTCACGAAAATATTATCATTGCGGATTAATAAAGTCATAACATCAATTATACATCCGGACCAAACAGGCTTCGTCAAGGACAGAACTTCCTCTGATAGTCTAAGACGTTTACTACATCTGATTTGGAAGGCCCAACATTTAAATTTTCCTGTAGCGGCCCTGTCACTTGACGCGGAAAAAAGCGTTTGACAGGGTCAGCTGGAACTATCTTTACTATACACTTGGAAAATTTGGGTTTCAACACTCTTTTCTAGAAATAATAAAAATGATATACACAGACTCAAAAGCAACTGTGACGACAAATGGATCAAGATCAGATCAATTCTTAATTGAACGCGGGACTAAACAGGGAGATCCATTGTCACCCCTACTCTTTATTATTGCACTCGAACCCTTAGCCCAAGCCATTAGACAAAACAAAATAATAAAAGGTATAACAATGGGTGAAATAGACAACAAAATGTTGATATTTGCAGATGATGTACTGCTTCTGCTGTCGAATCCTGAGGAATCACTACCTTCTTTACTGGATTTAATTAACAATTTTTCTGATTTGTCTGGATACAAGATCAACTGGTCTAAATGCGAAGTAATGCCCCTGTCAAAACTTTGTTACAAAAGCCATATACAAAAATGGAAATTTCATTGGGTACCAAAAAACCTTAAATACTTAGGAATACTGCTGAACCCGGGCCTGGAAGACATTATTCTGGACAACTTTGAACCTGTGATAAATAAGATAAGTTTACTTTTAAAGGGATGGGACAAGCTACAAATATCACTATGGGGTAGAGTCCAAGCCATTAAAATGATTATTACACCAAAATTAAATTACCTATTCAGCTTATTACCTCTCAAAACGCCACACTCTATATTTAAGACCCTGGACAAAATGATAAACAACTTTATCTGGGAGGGGAAAAAGCCTAAAATGTCTGTCCTAAAACTCCAAACTAAAGTAGAATACGGAGGATTACGACTTCCCAATATGCAACTTTATCAGGAAGCTTTTACAAGCGCACAAATAACATCAATTATGTTACACAACCACAATAGTCCGATCTGGGTGAGCTTGGAAGGTGAAATAAATGCTCCATTTAACGCTTTTGATTATCTATCCCAACATTCAAATGATGGAGTTAAATCCAATCCAATTATCACTCACACTAAAAAGGTTTGGCAGCAGTTACATAAAAAAGCAAACAGCTGTCCTTTCGCTCAGGGTACAGCCTCAGTGTGGAATAACCCAAAAATAAAAATAGGGGGGAAAATGATCTTTTGGAGGAGCTGGCATATAAAAGGGATTGACCGTATAAACTGCTTCTTCAAAAATGGTACCTTACTGTCATTTCAACAATTTCAAGAACTATACAATCTAAACCACAAGGATTTCTGGAAGTTCCTACAAATTAGAGACTGCCTTACAAAATTAAAGAATTCTGAGGGAAGCATACCCATGGAATCACCAATATACGCCATGTTTAATAAAGTTAAAGACTCCCCAAGACGGGTAAGTCATATTTATAACTATCTGATTGAGAACACTTGCAATATTAATACAGGACTTAAGAAGGTGTGGGAATCAGAGTTAAACGTAAAGTTCACAGAAGAACGGTGGGCTGCAATAGTCAAACAAATGTTAAAGCCCATGAGAGATGCACGCTCCAAACTGATACAGTTCAAAATTACGAATCGACTATATTGGACACCAGTTAAATTATTCAGAGCTAAAATAAATAACTCTGATACTTGCTGGCGATGCAAACAAAGCTCAGGAGACATGCTTCATATGTTCCTCATGTGTCCGAAACTAATTTCCTATTGGCAGGAGGTCATGGGGAAAATTAACAGCACCCTCAACTCCAACCTATTGTTGACACCTACACTGGCACTTCTTAATTTCGTTGATTATAAAGTCAAAATAGGAACAAAAAAAATACAGTGGTTAAAAATAGCCCTCACAACGGCTAAACGAGTTATACTAAGACACTGGAAAGGTCAAAGTCTCCCTACTTATACAGAATGGTATGCAGCTCTTTTAGAAACTGCTTCTTATGAACGACTCATCTACAAGATAAACGGTCAGATTGAGGCGTATCAGAGTATGTGGGAACCGTTCTTAAAACCATAGAGGAAAGGCTCAAACACTATTTGTCCAGAATAAATGATAGTGTGCTTGTAATTTTTTTTTTTTTTTTTTTTTTTTTAGCTCCTTCTGCTGGCTGGGGTGGGGGGAGTACGGGAGGATCGGGAGGGGTTCAGGGGGGAAAATGTTAAAAACTCAAATCCTTCTCTGTATAACTACTTGAGGTTGTATACCTCACAGTAGTGATATTGTTAACATTGGTTTCACTGTATGTTTTATTGTTGAAGGATTTAATAAAGATTGAGAATTGAAAAAAAAAAAAAAGAGAGACCGTTAAATAATAAGAAGCCTCTACACATATTTCTCAGCACAATTTCCACAAAAATGTGTAAAAATGGTGATTAGATAAAAACAGAAGTATCCCGTACTTCCTCTAACCAGCAAAGATAAGTGAATGAAGCCTGTTAGTGATTAATATGACTAATCAATAAAAACATCACTTCAGGTAGATTTAAAACCCGTCAGGCCTCTTCCCCCCGCCCCAGGCGGTGAGTAAGGCAGTCGGTGGTTTAGGATGTGGCAACTTGTGGCAAACATGTGTCAGGCTCAGCCGGGTCCTACTTCCTGTGATCCAGCCATGGAGAATGCTGACAGGATATCCTTCCCTCTTTCCCCACGCAGACCTCTTTCAGCGCTCCTCTGCCTGACTCACGCATTCCACACCGAGATCTCATCTTTTCGTCGGGCACCGAGACAGAGAGAGAGACGGAGAGGAAAAGAACAGGGAGGCTGATCCCTGACTCCTCTTTCATCCAGACAGTCCAGGAAAACCATTCTCTCCACTCCATCTGCACTTCCGCTCCCTCGCCACAAACAGAGGACAGCTCTGATTTCAACATCCGGCTTTGTTTCCCCCCCCTCTCTTAGGCTACTTGACCACCTCCTTAGCGGCGCTGAATGTGTGACGGACCCCCTTCGCAGCGTCTCGGGAAATTTCCCATGCTGCCAAGGTAACCGATGGCCGAGACACAGACAGCTCAGCTGGTGCCCGATTTCCCTCACTGCCAATTTAGTTCATTGCATTATTGGCTTTAAAGTTAAGAGGTAAAAGCAGAGGGGGGGGAAAAAAACAAGCAAAAAAGGTTCCACTCAGGCTGAAGTCAAACTAAATTGAAGGACTGCTTTGGGGTGCGAGTGTTTTCTCAAAATCAAAAATAAAACAAAATAAAATATTAAAAATCAATGCTGAAATTAAGTGTAACAGTCGAACTCTCCATTTTGAGAATAATTGTGTACATTTTCCTCTTACACAACCGTCTTCTTTTTTATGATCACACACTTTGGCCACCCTTTAACACAGGGGTGTCCAAAGTGTGGGGCACAGGTCTATTGTGGCCCTTGAACCGATGATGAGTGGTCCATTACTACAAGTTTTCTGGGGGAAACCTTGCTAAGCCCTGGGCGATATGGCTTTTTATTTTTTGCCAAATTAAATTTCTGATTTTAATCTATATTTTTCCTCACTCCTTTTCCCTGAAAATACAAATGAGAGAAAATATCTTTAAAAACTGGCTTTTATTTTAATAATTCCTTCCTTGAGTTCAACTGAATTCAAAGTCAAAATAACTACAATCTTGTCAAACAAGATGGTAGTTCTTAACATCGTGCTGGAAACCCGAGAAGTGCATTAGTGAAAGAAAATCTTAATTTTCCAAAAAGTGAATCTTCAGTGAACAGAAAATTTTCACTATTCTGTCAAATGAATTAATCGCCCAACTCTAGAGACGAGCCATTAAATCGTCTGGTGACTGAAATCTGACAACTTCCTGCTTCATCGCCCTAACTTCAGTCTGTAAGAAACTTAAAAATCCTAGATTAGTGAATGCACCGTGCCTAACGCACCAGGGTAACAGCAACTATCATAGTTGCTAAGGTCCTTAATGAGTAACAGAGACTTAAAGTTAGCCATTTTCAGCAAGGTGTTTGAAAATCCAGCCAGAGGAATCAGAAATGTGTTCTGTGAAGGGCATTCGCTGCTTTTTAAACGGAGTGAGATTTCAGTAGACAACAGGAAGGCTGAAAGTAAACAAGTTGCTTCGTTTTATCTTTTTTAAGCTCTCACTCGCTGCCCTTCATAAACTTTGTTGGAAATGAATAAGCACTTTCTGTTTGTTTTAAGACTGTAAACTCCAATTTACAGCCATTCGTCTTTTAGGCACACAACATGCTGTCACATTTGTCTCAAATGTAATAAATTAATCACTGCTACCAGCAACAAGACCAAAAATGTGAACTTGAATGTCTCCTTATGTTGTAATTGTTGAAGATAATTCAGAATTGTCTAAAGTCTTTATTGTCAGGTTGAATCTTTAATAAAAACACAGATCACACTGATGACTCATCTCTACCATGATGTAAAAGAAAGCTGCTTTAGAGATGTCACCTTAATTTCAGACAAATTGCTGCGTATTACTAATCCACCCACCAAACAACCAGAAAGATCGTCCAGTTACAACATTATAAGTTTTTATATCACAACTATTGTGTGCTAATTCAGGAGTTATCAGTCATATCACTTCCTTGTGTTTCACGTCAGTTTTGAAAAATAAAAAGGTCTGCAATAAATTAAAATAAGATCATGGAATTTCCTAGTTTGGGGAAGTTGATTGTTTTATTTCTTTAGTCTTAAAACATTTTTTTTTTTGCCAAATCTCTGCTTAAACAATGAGAAACTGTTGAAGTATTGTGGTTTTTTTTCCAAAAACAAGTGTATAGTTGTCCTCTATATATCTATTTTTACAACTGGCTAAAAACGTATGACTAAACTTATACATTTTTGTGATTTAATGTTTGTTTATCCCTTTATTTTTGGCAGAAAAAACACCTATTATATTAATTTCCCAAACTTCCATGCATTTTTTAAAATGTCTCATTAATTCAGTTTCTAACATTATTATGTATCCAGATTATCTAACAGAGAGCTCTAAAAGGAGCCATCATTTTAACAAATTAAAACCCGGAGGTACTATGTAATCATATTCAATAATCTGCAGCAACGCTATGACATAACCTCACCTAAAGCAGCACCAGCAGCAGCTCAGTTTAATAAACTGAGTGCATGATCAGCGATGATTTATTCACTGGTGGGGATCCTCGGTGGCATCAACAAAAAAAAGGGCTGACGGCACGTCTAAGAGCTTGATCATGTGACTGCTACGTGAAATGAGGAAGTAGTAATTCCAGGACCCAAATACCAGCTCGAATCGCAACAGCCAGAGAAAAACAGACAACACTGGCCACTTGCAGAATGAAGGGTTTGTTGTCCCTCGACAGTACCCACTTAATAGTTAGTGAGTAACAGGAAAGTGCTTAGAACATGAGTTGGTTTCCTGGAAATGGTTCATTGTTTAGCTTTGACTATGCAGACTTCAAAAGCTGTTCTGTGGTTACAATTTCACAAAGGTAAATGCTATAAAACATGGGGTTTGTGCAAGTTTCACCAACGCAAATTTAAGACCTTTTTAAGACCATTATGAATGAAATTTAAGACATGTGTCATGACAGAAATGTACAAAAGAGTCACATATTTCCCATAGTAGTGCCAAGGTTTTTCCCAGAATGAATGTAGCATCGTATGAGTTTGGCGATAGAAGTGAGCCAGGTAAAGACCAACATCGTGATAAACTACTCTTACCCATGAAAGATGCAAAACAGCTAGCTAGCAGTGGTTTATTAGCAACTAATTAGCAGTAGCTTCAACTGCTTCCAGTTACAGAACGGAAAGAAGATGTCTGAGCGCAACTCAAAGTTTGTCTGACAGGAAAGTCCTGTGAGAAAAACTACATAGAATATGAAAGATTAAATGGTCCTGTGATTAAAGTAATTCAATTCATTAGAAGCAAAAACAGTTTGCTTCTATTTTGGATTGCAGTGGGGCAGCGTGTGTTTTCAATATTGATCCATCCTGTTGAGGCATTTATGGAAATTTGAATTTTGTTTAAAGGAAACCCAAGTTTTGACTGAAACAAGGGGGAAAAAATTGCACATTTGCTTCCTCCATTGGCCATCTGCGCTTTATTTAAGCTCCTAGCTGCAGACAACTGGAAACCAGCCAGGTCTAAATGCTGCGCCCGTTCGCGTCATACCGACATCTTCGCAGAAATCTTCGCGAAACCACTAATTTAATGCTTGTTCCCAAGGGTTATTGTACGGTACCCATCAAATACAACAACTACATTCTGCCTGGCTAAATAGAAGCCTGCATAAACACACTGAGGGCGCTCTGAAGTGTGACCCAGAGCCAGACTCCCTGTCACAGACACACAGGCTTCTCTGATGTAGGCCAAACAATCGTTCAGTCTGTCAGACTAAACAGAGCTGGCCGGCAGCATAGTCGGCCCATTGGCTCAACGCGCATTCCTCGCCCAATTAGGATTCCAGTCATACCTGGGGGGGCGGGACACACTCGGAGGGGGGCAATAACCTCTGCATCCATGTTGAAATAATGAGCGACGTGCCTTACACAAACCCACACACACACACGTTCTCAGCTTTGTTTTCACTGCGAATCATCTGAGCCACAACTTTCTGATAAGATCTATTTGGATCTTCCTGAACTTCTTTGGATGGAGTCGAGGCGAAACAATTAGAGCACCTAAAATAACCTGATCAGAACAACGCTTCGCTTCAATGGAGTGTTTGATCCAATCAGACCTTTTTTTTGCTTAGCTGTTCTGGGATACAGGTACACAAATGTCATTTTGTTACATTATCTCCATTGCTTATTAAAGTACATGAGTAGAATAGGTTGCTTTCAGACACAAAAAGATAACAGAGGGAGCGAGATTGTGTGGTTTGTCACCACATGTGTCATTTACATACAGATTTCACTGCATAGCTCTAACCAGTAGCATTAAATGAACTGATCAGTTGAATGACTGGCATCAGTTGTTTCCACATTAACAAAATGCAGCAGTAACCTGGTCTATTATGTGCCTGAGCAGATGAACTGAAAAGACATTTCGGAGTTTTGTGAAATCCGGAATGTGGAAAGATGAGTCTTTAATTTGGGAAGGATGTTTCTGCTGCTCTACCGGCTTTGAAATCCTGCTCGGCAAAAAGCAAAGCCATGCAGAAAAATAAAGGTTGAAACAGGTTTTCACTTGAACACATCATTGATACACTAGCAACTCTAAACCAAAAAATTAAAAATAAAACATAAAACTGTACAAAATGAACCTGTGGTGCCTGCATGTCCCGTTGTAAATTGAGCAGAAGGGAAACAGTGAGCCAGGCAGCAAAGGGAGGTCATTTCCATTTGAATAGAGGCCCCTCGATGCCTAGTGGCGTTACATTAAGCTACAGTAAAAACCGTTGTTCCTGCTCTCTGTCCACGTAGAAACGTGGGAGAAAAAGACAGAGTCCTACAAAGAAAATCCTGACCCAAAAACTGAGAAAAATATATATATTTAAACACATGTATCCTTGGTGCGTTGAGTACGTGATGCTCGGAGAGCAAACGTGTCCAACTCGTCCGGGTCGGGATAAGTTCAATGAGTCTCACTGCAGCTGACACAGCAGCCAAACGCCAATCGATACACACTGGTATTATCTAGGCTAGCATGTCATATCTGCACGAAAAAGATCGATTTCGCAGAGGATGCGGAGAAACGTTTGCTTTATATGCTTTTAATTTTGTCGCATTAGCTAAAAAAGCGACGGGTCCTGCTGGTGGTCAACCCCCTTAAAAAGGGTGTAGCTAACCAGCTACAGCGGTCAGCAGTAACTACAGTGTTACTAAAGGCTAACAGCAGCGGGCTAATACTTAGCGGCGACGGTTGGCTGTAAATAAAGTTTCTGGACGGCTTTCAGTCGCCACTCTCTCTAATAACGTGCAAACAGGCGAACAGAAGCGTAAATCAGCCGTAAAAACAACAAAAGACAGCTTTTCGGCTGTCCTATCGGCAATTTTGGTAGCATTTTTGCTAACAGGCTAGGCTTTAACTGCTGTTCACCTCGCAAAAACCGGATGTTTGGGTGAAGAACAGACCAAGAGCCCCGCAGAAACTTGTTCGGTTTGACTACATCAACATATTACAATATACGCGTGTGTACAAGGTAATTTAGCTTTGGATAAAACAAGCACTGTAAGCGTTTTCTCTTTGGCTCGTTTTTTTTTTTTTTTTTACCTGTCAGTCGGATTTTGATGCTGGACCCGTTTCTCCGACTCCCAGGATTCGACATCACTCCGGGAGGGAAAAAAAAAAAAGGATAGCTCAAACTTTCCCTCGGAGTCGCCCAAAATCACAACCTTCGCCAAGAAACGGAACCGCGAAGGACTTCAGCGGCGAAACATGTGGTCCGCTTAGCTGTTCCTCACCGACAAAACTGTATTATTTCACCGCAAAGTCCTGCGCTCCTTCGAAATTCAACAACACGGGAGAACATTTTCGGGCAGGCTTAAGCACGTACGCGGCTGACGTCATGTTCTCACCGCTGCGTGCGCGCGCCGGGTAGCGTGAGCGCGCCCGTTTGATACGACAAAAAAGTAGCTGAGTGGTGCGTTAAAAATCCATAAATGAAACCACTGGGTTATAAACAGACTGTTATAAAAATATGTTTAACAACTTCTTTTGTTTTTTTAATAAATGGATGCTGTATATTAAATTTAACATATAGAATTTTACAAATTAATTCAGCTAAATAAATTTTTCACGAAATAGCAACACTTCCATTTTAGCTAACATATATTACGTGTAAAGCTTTTAAAATAAATCGATAATGATATGAGTAGTAGTAAGACATCTCTTCAATTTACAAACAAGCATCTTTTTACTAAAAAAAATATCAAAATTCTAATTTCTTTCGGAAACTATTAAGTTCTTAATCATATGACGTGTATGTAGTTTGTTTGAAGGAATGCCTAGTTGGCCTGTATGTACTTGTGATTTATTTTGTGTTGATCTTGATAAGCCTATAATTGTCTACCACAATTCAATTTGACCAAATTGATTGATGAAATTGATTTGGGGACAAAGTATTTATAATTATGATTATTTGTAAGATGTGTGTCCTGTTGCATCTGGACAGCTTGTCATCATTTTTTTTTTAAAGTTGTTACCTTACTAGGAGTACTAGGTTTTCGATTTCTCCCCAGACTTACTGAAACAGTGCCAAAAGAACCAACGACTGATGGCTCAAATTAGCATCCATTCTTCAATTGTAAATGTGGTTGTTGACCGTCAGGCCAGAAGGTAGGAGTGTGAATAGTCCATGTTGGGGGTGGGTATCTATGATACCAACAGGAGATCAGATCTCCTGTAGGTAATGCTCTTCAGTCTAGTTTTGAAGCATACACGAAGTGTTTTTGGAGAGATGTGACCTTTTGCAGCTGATCCATGATGTTGTGCTGCATTATCCAGTCTAAGTCGAAGTCTAAGTCTAAGGAACAATTGTGCAACTGTGAGATGCGTTGAGGCCATTACCAGGGTACTTATAAGGTAATGGCCTTATTTACAGAACAAAAGCAATCCTTCAGGTCATTTGGCCTATCTCTAAACTTTACGGAACAAAAGCAATCCTTCAGGCCATTTGGACTATCTCCAGCCTATGTCAAAATGGACAAACTCCAGCATTTCTAGTGTTAGAGTCAAGTGCACTTAGGTTATGCAGCAGAAAACTGACCCGGAAATGCACCGTGTTTTGTAGTGGCCTAGTCAAATTCTAGAGTTAAATCTGAATGAGATTCTGTGATATTTATTCAGAAGCAATTCTGCAGCAAAGAGGGCCAGATTTCCTGCAACCGGTTGATAGCAGTTGTTCTGCTAGTTATAATGTCTAGGGGAGTAGATTTATATTTATTCATGTAATCATAGTTTGATATAAAAGTGCACTGAGCAATTCCCCAATGCTCATCTGATTTCGCTTGAAGTTTTCATGCATCACTTCGGACTGTAAGAAGAAGAAGAACCAGGAGAGGTGAGCGTCTCTCTTGCTTTCAGAAACGGATTGTTTTCAGCACGGGAGGCCGACACAGTTGCGAAAGCCTGAAGGAAAGAGAGGCATTGAGGATTATGGGATTGAGTTCCTCAGCTGTGTGTCTGTAGCATTAGCTGTGGAAACAATGGAGGCTCTCTTCAGCCTGTTTACAGGACCCAGTAAATCCACATCAGCACCGAGGCCGCTTGTTCACTTCCAGAGGCTCGGCTTACTAACACCCGAACGCACCAAGGCTCATAAGCACACACACATGCAGACTCTGTTCATTGCTCCTTTGTTTTTTTTCTTGCCAACTTTTCTTTTGTTCGTCCGAGTCAAACATTTCTCATCACACTCACCCTTATTAAATTTGCGCAATGCCATCCTTATAATGTCGCAAAGCACAAACTGATTTATTTTATTCTATGTTATATCCATTTAGATTGTGTTTTGGCTCCTTCTTTAATTGTTTCAACACTCCAGTAGTTTATGAAGACACTCACCGTGTACGCCTACTTGTTATGAGACTGGATGTCTATTTGTTTATTTGGCTGTGTGTGTGTGTATATGTGTGTGTGTGGGCGTGTGTGTGTGACTGCGTGCGCACTATGGAAATGCTGCACATGTACAATAGCAATATGGTAATCGAAAAAAAGAGGACACATAAAAACAAGAGAAGAAATGAAATTATATCAGAGAGAAGAGGCCAGCAACTAACAAAAGGTCACTGGCTGACCTTTTGTTCAGGTCAGCAAAATGTTCAGCTGCTGTGAACTGAACACAGCAACTGAACAGTTCATCTGAACTGTAATTTAATTAGAAATTAATTTAATTTAAATTAAACTGTTTAATTTAAATTAAAGTGTAATTTTACAGTTTTTAAAAAACTGTTAAAAAATGTAAATTTTTTTACAACTGTAAATTAAAAAATTACAGTTTTTTTTTTAAAAGGTTTAATTTCAATGTTTCCGAAAGCTAAAAAGGAATCAGCTATCTGTTTTAAATAATATTTTCAACCACATTTTGACTGAAAAGTTTGGAGTAATTGACCCATAACATCGTTTTGAGTGTTTCTTCCATCATCTTCACATTTAACGGCTCGTGTTTCAGCTGCTCTCCTTGTCACTTCCTCCTCGCATGCCGTCATGCAGACACACGGGAAGCTTCAGCAGCCAGTGCGGCCTTTTTGTCACCGTGAAAGTGAAAGTCTCCGCAAACAGTTAAAATGTTTTTAGCATTGTTCAGGAAAAGCCAGATTATTAGATTAAATAACAATAGTAGGATTTTGCAACCATGCATGTGAAAACAGAAAGTGATTTTTGAACTAAGCAGCCCAGGTTGTTGAGATATGAATGCTGAAAGTTATAATAATATGACCAATAAGCAGAGGGGGGGCGGGATTTCAGACACAGAGGGGAGATGAGCATGCATGCTGTGTGTGTGTGTGTGTGTGTGTGTGTGTGTGTGTGTGTGTGCGTGTGTGTGGGTCTGTTCAGTCTCCACCCTGGAGACCAGCTGCTTGAAAGTAAAAGCAGGGCTCCGTGTGGAAATGGGCCAGTCGTTGGCGGTGGCTAATCACTGGCGTGATTTGTTTAGGGAGAGGGGAAATACTTTGAAGTCGTTACAGGAGGCGTCTGCAGAGAGCAAACATCTGTCTGTGTTGTTTGGAGTGCTGACACTGAAAATCAACGCTTCTCTGATCTGCTCTCAGGGAAATCAGCGGCAATTATTCTCCCCTCTGTCTCTCTCCGTTCCCTCCTCTCCTATCCTTTTTCCATCTCCTGCCATTACATTAGATTAAAAAAAAGAGAAAACAGTCGACGTTTGTCACATAAGAGCAAACATCTGTCTCAGACAAATGGTGCAAATTATGCACGAAGCGGCATCTTCCTTATTTGTTTCTGGGACTTGGCCGGAAAGAATCTCATCCTCGGAAGTATGAAAACCCAAGAAGGCCGTTGGATTTGGGAGGAAAAGTCCAGTCAAAGACACGAGAGTCTCCTCTGGTTCCAAACTCTTCCCTTTCCTCTCTCAGAAGTTCTGTGAGGATTAGGTTTTCTCTGCATCCTTGCTGCTTTCAGGGCAAGTTCGTTTAAATCCACTTCAGGTGGGCTGGTGCCAATGTTTGGACCTCTGAGTGGACTTCCATTCTCCTGCTAGTCGGGATCAGGCTGTACCAGTTGTACAGGTTACACAGCCTTCCTTTTATGTGCAGGTTTTTTAAAAAATGAACACAGAAGCTATGCGAAGAGACTACTAGAACCAAAGTGAAACGTTTGACAAACCGTTTCTGTGGAGTCGGGTCACGAGATTAAATTTTTTATCAGCCTCTGTTTGGGAGAAAAGCCAGAACTCGTAGGTGAGGCTGATGAAGCTGCAGTGCTATTGATTTTAATGACAGCGAATAAAGTCATAAGTCAACTTGCTGGCTGTAAATTTGTTCAAACTTTACAGGCTGGAAATATCTCATGTTTTCAGAGTGAACCTTTAAAGCGTTTCATCTTTTACTCTAGAAGCACGCTTTCTGTGCTTGTTGTTGGTAGGAGATCAAAAACAGGCACAAGGTAGCCAGAATTAAGCTACAAAAAACAACGAAAATGAGAATTAGCAGCACGGAGAAGAAGACAGGACCACCAGGAGGAACAACAGGAGGAACTGGGACGATTACTGGAGCCATAAAGAAGGGAGGAGGAGAAGGGAAGAACATTGTTGAGCACAAAATCAAAACAGAAAGGAGGCAAAGGGGAAAAACTCTAATGAACGGAACAAAAGAGCAGAAACACAGGAGTCAACTCGAAACCGAAACTCAACGGCATGATGTAAAAAGCAAAACAAACTCCAGAGGATCCTGGTACTGAAACTCAAAGGATCTAACTGCTTTTGTTCCTGTGTAAATAATTTATTGTCAGTACTGTGAATTTATTCTCACAAAGAAAACGTTCCCTTCAGTGAGTGAAAATTCCAACATTCAATGAGTTATTTCAAAAGAGGGCAAAACAAAACAAAACAAAAAACCAATCTGCTAATAAATAATTACTTTTAAGAAAAGCACACATGACACTTTTACTTGTACATGTTAGCAAACCATTTGAGATAAATGTAGTTGAAGCAGCATTTGCCTATAAGCCATGACACACATGCCACTGCTTGAACAATGACCTAGTTTTATTTTGCCACCATGAACAGTGAGCAGTACGGTGCATTAAAAAAATCTCTAGAGGTCACTATGGCCAGGTGTGGCGTCTTGGAGGTCACTAAGTCTTACATAAATAATGGAAAGTTTTTCTTAATAGTAATTCCTTTTTTTCTTCACAACATGCTTGTATATCCTCACAGAAGTTAAATTGTACTTCCTTGATGTAAAATGTGCCTTGTTGTTTTGCATTGGGTCTGATTTTTACATTCTGATTTATTTATTTGAAACCGGGACAATGTACAAAATATATATTAGCCGCAAGAGGAAAGATGCACTGTACCAGGAAATTATCTCTATGTGCTCATTTCCAACCGCAGTCCCCAACCCAGCTGGTAAAAATGTAAAAAAAATACAATTAAAATGCAAAAAAAACCCAAAACTAAATATATGACATGTCCTCCAGCTGTGTTTCAGTGAGCATTTATTTATAAAGTTTTACACCAGCATATTTAATCAGTGTTACACTTTTTCTGTAACGCTTGTTTTTTTGCTTATTTGGGCGCATACATTTGGTATCCTTTTTTTTTTTTTTTAGCAAACAATGTTACGTTTCTTATATTCTTTTTTTCTCAGACGGGATTTACTAGTGGAGATGATATATTTTGGTGCAACACCAGGAAGTCGAGGAATCCCAGAGTGCGTCCTTTGAAGGATGCAGGTGATGGTAGAGGATGAAATTCATGACTGGAGGAATGTTCGTGCTCTCCCAGTAGCTTGGTTGCTTTTCTTATCTTGGGAGTAATGGCTTCCTCTTCGCTGGGCGGCCTTTCAGCCCAAGTCGGGACCGGGTAACACCGGAAACGGTTCGCTGTGGACAATGACTCGGCCTAACCAGTTTCAGCCAGCATAGGCACAAAGTCTTTAGCTTTTACTCTGGGGTTTATTCGCACATTTCGGACCAAAACAAAATTCTCTCTGGGTCACAGAACGTGCCTCCTTCCCGTCATGTCTATGTTACTTTTTAAAAAAATACTTACTTTTACAACTATTACCTTCCCACCGTGTCAAACCAGAAAGTAGTGCGCTCCAGGTATGGCTCCGGCTAACTCAGATGTAACCTGCCGGAAGTTTCCAAAGTCATGACATCATCCTGGGCTTTCCCTCGTTGTTTGAAGACATAGTAATCATTCCTTATGTAAACTTGTGATTTTGAAAACACTCTTTCGTTATTGCTGTATGTGGTATAGCCTATAGAAATAATTGTAATGATTCTAGCTGAAGAGCTGTTGCCTTGCAGCAAGAAGGTCCTGGGTTTGATTCCCGGCCCGGGGTCTTTCTGCATGGATTTTGCATGTTTTCCCTGTGCATGCGTTTGTTCTCTCCGTACATTTCATCCTGTGAAATCCTCGCTGGCTGAGGTCACACAGGATCAAAATGACCGCTTTGTACAAACGTGTCAGTCAGGAGAGGGATCCCAAAAAAAAAAAAAGTCCACTCAACTCTGAAGTAGCTCTCTCGCCGGTGATCATCTTCCACATTCAAATAAAACCTGTTTCATCTTTCCTGGGCGTTGATCAAAGTTCCTGGTTCGAGCTGTACTTCGTTAATTACACATTGTGTTAACACTTCAGTCAGAACAAGAGCCAAAAAACTTCACATCGTGTTTTATGCAGCAGCACAATGAGGAGAGTCATAGATAATGGCGATGATACGGGGCAGCAGGTACTTCACAGTAACATTTCATGTTCCTCTGAAGCTGATGACAAGACAGGAATGAAACCGGTCCGGGAACCTGATGGCAACACAGGAAGAACTGCAGGAATTTCCACTGTGGACGCTTTGTTTTCTACGTACGTCTGGACCAGAGGGGAGGATTACAAGAAAAGACGTGTTTTCTTTAAAGGAAAACATCGGGGTGGGATCTCCCACGTCTTTAAATATGACACTGAGCGTCTCCAAAAGAGCACCGACAGACAAACAGCGGAGGCAGAATCATGATCTGGACGGACTGAACCTAAATTTTAACATTCAAATTAAGGGGGGGAAAAATGCGAGAGGAAAATTAAAAGTTTTGGAAAGGTCAGAGTTCAAGACTGAATCTGATGGGATGTCATCACAATCTGGTAGATTTTACAAGCAAGAGAGGCACTTTTACATGCTAAGCAACGATTTCTCACAATAGTGGACACACTAAACGTGGAAATGCAGCTACTGACCGTTTCTAAGATACCATGAAAAATGTACATTGTTCAGGAAAACAAGTTGCTTTTAAGTTTCCTAGAATTGTATTCTCAAATTCTCACAAAAAAACCCGAGAGATCTGTGACTTTGAGATCAACTACAGAAGAATGGACGTCACAAGTGTGTGAATTAAAGAGCAGACGATGACATGGAAAACAGTAAAAATGAGCAACAAGACCTGTCAGAAAAGAAATAAACAAAATGATTTGAGTTTTAAGCAACATACGAGTTTGCACTCGTGCAAAAGTGTCTTTTTTTTTTTTGTCTTTCCGGAATACATGCAGGATTCATCACACTGAAGAGAAACACTGCAGGGAAAGTATCAGATATAAATGTATAAATTCATCCATGTAGTCTGGGCTGCATAACTATTGTTGCTGGAAATGGGTGGAAATTGTTGCTTATGTAGCTCTAAGTATCCAAGTATGAATAAATATAAGTAGTAATAGTGATATTAATAATACAAGTTGAAAAGCAACATTAACATGTCAAGCTGCAACGAATAGAAAATTTATTTGAGAAAATATGTATTATTTATGAAGCTGCTGCGATTTCTTACTGTAATTCACACAAACGAGACGCATAGAAACGAATAGAAAAGGATGCCCTGCTATACATATATAGTTTGGTTGAATTGTGATATCTAATATATTGCAGTTTCTACAAGATTATACAATAAAAAAATAAATAAATTAAAGACCACTGTGTCAATTTCAGGCTGATGTTTATTACAAAAATAACTTGAGTCATGTTATTTTAACCTACCCTAAGAACAATTACTTTGTCAACATGCCTGGAGGCTGACGTTTTGTTCCCAGCTTACCCGAGCCGGTTGAAGCTGAACCCTCTGCATTTCATTATAACTCTTGCTACGACTGAGGACGATATAATGAGGCCAAAACGTATTCACACCCCGGTGAGGTTGAGATTTAAAATGACCTTCATTCAACCAAGAAGTTTGTCTGGCAGTGAGAACGGAGTATGAGCAAATTTAACTGTTTTTGTTTACAATTTAACAAAAAGAAAGAAAAAAAAAATGGCGTTGTGGACTATAAATGCTCAGCAACTTTTTGCATGTCACCGTTTTTTTTGGGTTTTTTTTGGTGATGAGCTTCAAGTCTTTGAGTTTGGAAAGGCTCTTTGCCTAATATTTACTACGAATAATTTTAGACTTAACTGTAGAAGGGCTGCAACTAGTTTTTTTTTAAACTAGTATAAATATTTTTATACTATATTTCTAGTGTAAAAAAGTTTCTTTAATACTAGTATCACATATAATGCAAAACTTTGAGTTCCCTTTCAACAAGAAAATAAACATTTTATTCCTTCAGTGAACAATTGATCATTTGTATCTGCAGCAAAAAAAAAAAAAAATAACTTTTAGCAACAATATGTGAAAAGCTCAACTTGCTTTTTTGTCAGACTGCACATACAAAGTTGTTTTGTTTTTTACTTTAAAACGCAATGCATAGTTTTGACTTAATTTCTCCATGTTGCTCTTTCAACAAATTACATTTTGTCTTAAAAAAAGAAAAAGAAAGCCATAACAAACAACTGCTAAATGATTTGATATTTTCAACAATCGATAAATCACAATAAATCCGATTGTTTCAGCCCTAAACTTTAGCATGTAGCTGTCTGAACGTTTCAGAAGTTTTTTTCATTTTTGCAGCAGTAAAATGGGAGTTGAAACTCTGAAACCTTTAAATTAGCACAACTGATCACTGCTGTGGGTCAACTTGGATTTTTCCTGCCCTCCAAGTTTATATGAAACGCAAGAGAAAAGCGACGTCTCGTATACATCAATACAGAATTTTATTTTCATTTTACCTTCAGATGAACGTCTTACATTTTGTACAAAATCATTAGAAAATGTCTGCTGCTCCATAATCCCGGGGCTAATCCTTAGAGGGTGTTGGGACCGCTAAAGGATTAAACTGGGAATCATGCAGCATCCTGGACCGGATGACGAGGCTCAGCCCGACCTTCAGAACAAAGTTTCAGTCCACCGTTTCCCATTTTATGGTCAAACATCCACTTTCACCGCTCTTTCCCCAGCGAGGGACGTCTGGGATTAGGGCCGGTATAATCTGACCACATCTAGTAAGGTATAGAGATACAGATTAGGATGAAGGAGAAGGAGAGTCTGCGGCCGACGCCGTGCCGTCTTTCTCTACTCGTATGTCTGCGATGGATGGGCACAGTAGCACGTCAACAACAACATGCATGTTTGCATACGCACGACACATCATTGGGTTGATTAGCTAAGAAGACTTTTTTTTGTTTGTTTATAAAACCATCAATATTATCAGTCATTTAAAAAATAAAATAAAAAAGAGAGGAATCAACCGATTTGTGCAGAAGAGAAGGAGCTTGGATGATGGAAAGAGGGTAGATGCTTTGCTATTGTACATGCCCAACACACACACACAAAGTCTCAGCTAAGCGCACAAATGTCTCAAGGCGGAAGTTTTCAAATCTTCCTTTTTTTTGAAAAAAATAAAATAACATTGGTAAACCCGACGGATGCTGCGCCAGACAATCGGGAACCGTCGGCCTGCTGACGACGGATTTTTAAAAATGTCCTCCCCTTCCAAACAGAAATAAAAAAACAAAAAAAAACAAACAGAGAGGCACTTACACAATCACTTTCATTGTACACAGTGCTTGCATTTATATACGTGTCCACCAAATGAGACACGGCTACATTGTGTTGTTTTTTTTTTTTTACTCTTTCTGTTCGACCACGCTCACAGGGTGGGGGGGGGGCTCAGTTTCACAATGAAGCATGGTTTGTTTTTGCTCTTTTTTTGTAGCAGTTGGCACATGTACATGCAAAACGCTCCAGATTCTGGCCCGCACAGGCAAACTAAAGGGGACGGAAGAGGAGTGGAGAGAGGAGAGGGGGGCAGAAAAGTGATTGGTATGTGAACCGAACAACGCACAGACAGACAGACTGAAAGGCAGGTTCCTGAACGCCTCCCCCAGCCTTTGATCCCGTCCCTGACCCTCGTCGTGTCTGGTGTTTTCACAGCAGCACCAGAAGAGGCCCCTGGACGTCGGGAGGAGGGTTTTAGGGTTCTGTCGGGGTCAGTCGGTTTCCAGGATGAGCGGCGGCTGCTCGTTCTCCTCCTCCAGGCGCAAGTCGTTCAGGTCCTCCTCGAGCCCCGCCCCTCCCACCGCGCCCTGCTCTTCGCAGTAACCTAGGAGACGAGGGAGTCGGACGCAATCGGGACAAGTGAGACGAACAGCTCTGCACATTTGAAGTTACCCTGCATAACTTCAATAGGAATTGAAGTTACGCAGGGTAGGACTTTTTTTTTTCTCTATTTTTTAAAATTCTGTGGATTTGGAAGCATGTCATTTAAGGCGTTTCAATTAGAAATGCATTAAGAGATGCAAATTAATAATTCAATTCGTTTTGTACATAAGAAAATATCTAAAATGCAACAACATGGCATTCATTTAGTGAACGCTTGATCATTTTTAGCAAAAGAGGCATTTCCAGCTAAAAAAATACTTCTAGTATCAATAATACAGCAGAGGGCTGATCTGTTGATTGTTTTTTGGATTTGCAGATTTATAATTAGATAGCCAGGCGTGCTTAATAGGGTAGAACAAATTTACAGACAGTTTTTTTAAATTTTTTTTTATCTCAAATGCAAAATGTAATTTCTTTTTAATAAAGTTTTGAGTTAATTGCTGCTCTGATTGTGTTATTATTTCAGCAAATGGCCTTTTTCGATTCTCTATACTCCAGTTAGCGATGAATCGTTTACTAAATTAGTTGACGATTATTTCAATAAATCGATTAATCGTGATGAATCATTTGAACTGTAGAAAAAGCAGTGGAAAATAAATGAACACATGCTCTCAAAAAGGTTGGATTTCTCTAAATCTTACAGTGTGAAAAATTCCATTACATGCATTACCAAAACCTTTTGTGTGCGTACATGTGCTTCAAGCATGAAAGTACAAGATAAATTATTCCTCCTACATTTTTATCACACAGTTCCAGCTATGACCCGTCTTTGTTTTTACACAGGGCTCCACCATCTGATCTGATCTTGTCCCCAGTATATTTTCAAGGCATTTACTGGTATAAAATGTAAATTAGAACAGTTCCGAGTGAATTGCAGATTTCTAAATTACCTTTACTGACAGCAGCACTGTAGGTTTGGGCCACAAGGGGGCGATCGTGTGAGCCCTGTTCCAGGATCTCATTGGGAGGTTCGGCACTGCTGTCAAGTCTGCGTGCAGAAACAGAAAAACGTTAAAATAAATAAGTAAATAAACTCCCACAGTCTGCTGGATGTAACAGCCTTTCTGCTTCACCTGTGCTGCTTCATGAGCGTGCATTCCCCCCCCTCCTGAGGGTCCAAGTTGTACAGGTACAAATATCCGTCGGCCGCTGCCACCAGCAGCCTGGGAATCTTCTGAATCCTGGTTTGGAAAACGGAGGCTCGTCAGAAACCCGCTGAGCATTCTGCTGCAGCTCTCTCACACACACCCACACGCACCCACACACACACAGAGCAGCTAGGTCATCTCCCTGCTCATTTGCATTTCAGCTCTTACACTATCAGGCGGATCAGAAAAGGAAGTCAGTCAACTTTTACAAACATTTTTCTTCAAATAATTATAGCAACTGAATCCTGGTAAACACCAAGGGAAATGTGCACTGATCAGGTTGGTTTTCAAAGCAAATGAAAGAGGTTTCGTTTGTGCTCACACAGCTAAGGCGCAGATGTTTTTGTGTCCGCAGAAGGGCAGGCGTACGGTGGCGAAAGCTCGTCCCTGGGTGAACATTTCTGTGACCTGTGAAGGCAGGTAGGTGGTGGACGCCATCAGCACCTTCCCCAAGTAACCCCCCCATGTCGTCGGCTCCTCAGCCGGCCTAGAAGGGAGGGGGGCGGGGGAAAGAAACAGAGAACACAAGGTATGTTTATAGTTTGTTGTAAAAGTGTTTATTTGAATTTTTTTTCTATAATTTATAAGGATTTTATGTGATCTATGGTTTATTTATTTTATTTTACTTGACAGCATCACGTTTCTTCCAGGGCTGGGTAAAGAATGTGGAGTTTTCTGATAAGAAAAACGTGTCAGAAGCTGCAAAAAAAAATCTTGAAACTGAGGCAAAAATTCATCGTTTAGCAGCACGACGGCCCAAAACATACAAACAAGAGCTTCAGTGATCAAAGCATGTCTAAGCCTAGTCAAAGTCCACGAGGCAAGACTTGAAAATGTATGTTTGGAGATGATTTCTGTTCATTCTGACTGAGCTGCACTTGTTTTTGGAAAGGATGAGCATAAACATGAGTTTCCACATGTGCAAATTTAGTAAAGACCACCAAAGAGTTCACTAAGGGGAATGGGAAGTAATGCACACGACAAGTTTAAGACTCTACATGTAGAAAAATAAAAAAATAATAAAGACTACTTACTAATCATCTTTCTGATGTGTGTGGTTGTAAATTAACTGAAAGGTGAAACATTCAGGAGGCACTGTGTTTTTTTCCCCCAAGGGTTAAAATAATGGACAGAGAGAAAAACAAAGGGCACTTACACATACTTCTCCTTCTGCGTCTCCAATTTGAAAATGTGGACCGTCTCTGTGTTGCTTGAGGCAGAAAGATACAGGCCTTCCATGCTGAACGCCAGCGAGCAGATGCTCACACACCTGAGAACAAAAAAATAAAAAACTAAATAAAACACACACACATTCAGCAAATGGAAACATGCGCAGGCGCAGAAACACAGCCGAGGCTCGACTCCTCTTTCACTTCCCAACCAGCAAACCGCTCAGGTATCTCAGTCGTGCTCTACCTCTTGACGCCTCGCCGGAACTCAAAGAGCTTCTGTCCCTCTGGGATGGAGAAGACGCGGATGACCGTGCCCTGACAGGGAAGTGAAACGCACAGGAGGCAGGCTGAGATAAAAAAAAGGAAGCGAACACAAGGCCTCCTCTGTCTGTCCTCCAGACGCGTCAGACAAATTACCTTCTCTGAAGCCGTGGCCAGCTTGGTGCCGCTGGCATCGAACGCCAACGCCGCTAAGGGGCTGTCGTGAGCCGGAATCATGTTGGCTGCCCTCTGAGGAAAACAAAACACGCCCGTGTTTACTTTAAGCTGAGCGAGCTCACGCAGAGAGACCCAAACCGAACGGATGCCATCAAGACTCGCGAACGTTACAGATAAGAAGTGTGTGTAAATATTTCAGCCACATAAACCAAACTGCTCGAGCCGGGTCGGTTCCCCCTACCAGGTTGACCGTGTCGAACACCTGGACCTCCCCTATCGTGGCGCTGCCCGGATACGCCAAGTAACAGTTATCGTTGCTGATGGAGAGAGCACACAGTCCTGCAGAGAAGCAAAAAAAAAAAAGATGAACTACAGAAAAACTGAAGCAGGTGTTAAGTAGTTTAAATCTAAACCTGCAAAAACAGAAAATCTTGCTAAGTATTTTTGGTTTAATTTCTAGTGCTACGTCTTGATATTATAAATGGGAAATGTGTTGTTGCACTGGCAGATTAATTTACAAATAACTAGTAGTTTTTCCATCAATATTAAGGAATTATTGACTTGTAACAAGCTCCAACTGGTTATCCAAAAAGTTACTTATAAGTTAGTTTTATTTCATTTCAAATTTACTAACATATTTGAACAAAAACCTGGACCAAAATTATTTTATAGTAAAATTATGTGTTTTTGCAATGTGAATGCCGACTGAGTTCAAATACAATCATTCTACAAATACATTACATGACAAGTGAGACATTTTACAAGTGTTTATTTCTGGGGAGGGGGGTTACTGCTAAATAAAATCCAACATTCAGTTTCACTAAAAACTTGAATATTTCTTAAGAGCAATAATAATAATAATAATAATAATAATAAAAATCAATTCAGAGATGTTATTTCAATGTTATGGCCTGACATGGACAGTTTGCAGAGTTCTGTATGCAAGTACGTCAATAAAAAGTTTAGTGGAAGGAAAAAGTTTGATTAAAAAAAAGATTTTGGGGGGAGATTTTGACAGTGGATCAGTGGGTAGAGAAATCCCTTTAGCAATCTGAAGATAATGGGTTGAATTCCAGCTTCATGTATCTGTGTCCCTAACTCTACAGGTGGCCATTTTGGGGTTCAGTGTCAGTGTATGAATGTGTGCGCCTTTGTGATTACAACTGGATGAATGTGACTTTTGTGTAAAGCACTTTGAATTTATGTAAAAGCATTGCATAAATTCAGTAAATTTCCCATTGACAAGGTGTCAACTGCAGCTGGATAGGCTACAGCTAATACCACTATTAAGTGGTCAAAGTTTTCTCTTTTGATAATATTCTAATTTACTGTGACACACACACACACACACACACACACATATACATATACAGTACAGACCAAAAGTTTGGACACACCTTCTAATTCAATGGGTTTTCTTTATTTTCATGACTATTTATAAGGCAAGAAATCCCACTTATTAACCTGACAGGGCACCTATGAAGTGAAAACCATTTCAGGTGACTACCTCTTGAAGCTCATCAAGAAAATGCAGAGTGTGTGCAAAGCAGTAATCACAGCAAAAGGTTGCTACTTTGAAGAAACTAGAATATAAGGAGTATTTTCTGTTGTTTTACACTTTTTTGTTTAGTGCATATTTCCACATGTGTTATTCATAGTTTTGATGCCTTCAGTGTGATTCTCATTGATTAAAAGGTGTGTCCAAACTTTTGGTCTGTACTGTATGTATATATATATATATGTATATATATATATATATATATATATATATATATATATATATATATATATATATATATATATATATATATATATATACCTAAATTACACATCAGTTCCTGGTTCTAACAGATTCTCGTAAACTTTTAATGGAGGAGAACTGATCCATTTTCATTCCACCGCAAATTGAATCAATACGTTTTTAATCCAGCTTGTGTGAACCGACCTGACGGGTTGGGTGGAGTCTCTCTGATGGTGTGCAGCACTTTCATGTCTCTGATGTTGTGAATGTAAAGCGACTCTTCCAGACACACAATCAGCCTCTGCAGGGAGACAACGGCAACATCAACAAGACTGACAAAATTCAAAACTAACCGTGTTGTCATTTTTATTTCCCCTACCTGTCTGTTCAGTTTCACAGCCAGTATGGTGTTTGAATAAGAGTAGTTGCAGATCTCAGTTCCCTTCTTGAAGTGACAGACTTTGAGCTTCCTGGGCGCCTTCAGGCTCACGATGGCCACCAGGCTGCTGGAGAACAGGCGCTCCACGATGCACACATCCTCTGTGTCAGCTGCGGAAACGGACGCACAGAAAACATCACCGCACGGCGTCTGCTCCGTCGCGTCGCAACGGAAACGAGAACAACCCTTAGTGTGGAAAAACCAGGGGTTTTTCCGAACTCTTCAGAGTTAGCGTTTTGTTGCACTGGACTTTATTTAGTGGCGTCAGAGTAAATGGGGCTTGCACACAACATATTTACACATTTTTATTTGTAGTAGGAATAAAGTAAAACCGTGTGTGATATTTCTACACTATGTTGGTTTATCACCCAAACTCTCAGAAAAATTCAGTGAAAGTTTTGGTTGTGACGTTAAAAAGCTGTAAATACTTTTGCAAAACATAAAAGGATTTTTAAAAAATTACATAATACAATTTAAATCTAAGAAGAAGGGAAATACCTGATGTTAAAGCATAGATTTACAAGATATTTAATATTTTAGTTTAAAAAAACAAACAAATAAAAATCTACTAATGGGTTGGTGATTCAATTCTGTCTAGACAAACTGCATTGAAAACATCTACTCAAACATATGACTGAGCAGCAGTGTGATGAGTGATAACCTGCTGGGAAACACAGTCTGGAGGAGGGGGAAGAAAAGAAAGAACAGAGTTCGCACAATACTTACTACATTCATATATCTGCTCCAATTTGTCCACAGAGGACAAGGAGAAAAACTTGTATCCTGATTTGGTGCCAACAGCCAAAGACCTGCAGGAACAGCGGGAGGAGGACAGACAGCTGCAAGTGACCCAGCGTTGCATCAGCGGCACACGGAGGCTGCGTGGAGCTCCGCTGTCTCTGTGTCACTGGATACGCCAGAGTTAGCTGTCACACTGCGACATTTGTCACCCGACTGAGGCGGTTTTGCAATAATACCCAGGCTTGTCCGCTGCTAATTCAGCTGAACAAACCCCGCTGACGGTTCTCCCATTTCCTAATATGAACGAATGCAAATGCGGCGAGCAAGACTAGATCCAACAGCTCCTGAAAATGTTGGTCATTCATCATTAGAGCGACTGAAACGCGCCACAGAATTATAACTTTACACACTTTAGCTGTCGGGTAAAGAATAACATTTGCAGCCTTCATTTAGACACCCTAATAATCCCTGTGGAGGCTAACTTGGATGTATTGTGGCTAAAGTTAGCCCCGACATTACAGCATCACGTTAGCTAACAAGCTAAGCTAGTCTTCAGTGCCTTAAAATCCTATATAGATGTTTTCCTTAACAACCTGACTGCTACTTTCAATGTTACAGTGAGAAACCCCGTCCTGAATGTCACGCAGCCTTGGCAGCTACACACTGAGCTAACGTCAACTAGCCTGAAAGCTCCCACAGGCCGCTGCATCCCCGGACTCGCTCCCCGGCCCAGCCTTACGTGTTGTCCTGGTTAAAGTTGGCGAAGAGAAGCTGGCTTCCGCCAGCATCCCCGCTCAGACTGGCCAGGTTCATGGGCTCGACACCGTCGACATATAAAGTTTCTGGTAAAATAGCAGCAACGAGACTGGAATTGTTTCAATGAAATAAGTGTAAGTGTTGCGTTTTCACGGGGCCATCTCCGTTTCCAGCCCCACGGTTCTGATTGTTGTTGTTTTTCACTGGGGATGTTGCTGACCCTCTGCGCGCATGCTCAGTGGAAGACTGCGTTCAGTTCCCTTAAAGGGCCAACGTCACAAAGTGTCAGTAAATAGCTTTTAAAAAATAAATTTTAACCGTTCGCGAAATTCAAAACGTACGTCTGAGTTACAGCAGCGAAAAGAGAAAGAGGATGAATTACAAGTATGACTCTATCGAAAATATAACAATGTAACGTAATTTGTGAGTTGATCTACCAGCGCCCTCTACCGTCACATATAGGAGTTTTAGGATAGGTAGTAATGCATACAGCGTCCAACATTAATCACACAAATCCTCCTAATCTGTGGTGGACAATGAACTAGAAAATTTGTTGGGCTCTTGATGTGTCATTTAAATTCAGCCGATAACTATAATATATTTAGACCTAACTTTATTAACCCACAAACAGACTGGTTTGGCGTCTTTGCTGATAAATCCTTGATACACGATCCTTCAATTAAGTTCAATTAGATTCAGTCAGAAGGGCAGATTTTACATACCTTCCAAATCGATTGCATTTAGAGGGCCAGAGTAGGATAAACATTAATTTATTTGTAATTAATTAATTAGTCAGTTTATTTATTTATTAACATTTTTGCATGAATTATATTTTAGGACTGACCAGATAAAAAAAAAAATAACACGTGTGCTTTGTCCACATTGCAAAATAAATATTTTTTATATAACATATTAGCAAAAAATGCGGTGTAATGATCTCCCCTTTTTTTAAAGTACAAAGCATTTTAAGGTAAAATCATCCTGATTGTCAGTTGCTTGTGAAAGGGATTGTTAAAAAAAAAAGAAAGAAAAGAAAACCAGCATAAAATGAAAGTGGAAAAACCCAAACAAATAAATAAAAACATAACATTTTGGATTCACTGAACTGTTTTAAAATATTAAACGAGAAAGTAGATTAAAGCAAAAAAAAAAAAAAAAAAAAAAGACAGTGAACTGTATAATAACACAAATATCTTTGGTAGTATTTGTGCGCATGTGTAAAACACTTTTGGAAAAATTTAACGCGTGATAATGAAATAATTAAATGTACAAGAAGTTTCGGTTTATGTTCAGAACTTGGTAAGCAAATCTCATGTTCAGCAGCAGAGGGCAGCATTTCTAAAACTTGTGAGAGAAACTGTAATTTTTCCACATCAGAAACCAACACATCCTATTAATGACCAGCTCGGAGAACCATCCGTAGCGGCAACAGCTTTAAACAGCCTTATCCTTATGATTCTTTACCGCATCGCTACAACATTTGTTTCTGTTTCCTTAAGAGCCCGCTACAGCATGTCAGTCAAACTGAGGTCCATACTGTGACTGGGTCATTGCAATGTCTCTGTTTTTTTTTTTTTTTCAACCATTCTGGATTTTCTGGTGTGTTTGGAATCGTTGTTCTGCTGCAGACCCGGTTTGGGACGACTTTTACCTGTTGGGCGCCTGGTACCCGCAATGCCCACATGACCCACGCCAGCATATTTAGGAGTTCATGATCGTATCATCAGTGCGTGATAGGACAGACTCTGTGGCTACAAGTCGAGCACAAACTATCCCTCTTCTATTACTATACTTGACAGTTAAAATAAAAGGCATGTGCTGATCTCCTGGTTTCAGTTATGCCTATTCAAGGTTTTCCAGATTCGTTGTGGTTCATTCTGATAGAACAACCTAACTGCCTAAGTTTTGCTGCCGTATTCCTTTTAGAGAAAATAGGATGTCTCTCTCTGACCAACCAAAACTGGTGCATAAATTGTTCTGTTGTGAACGTCACGATTTATTACTGTCTAAAGGTTGGCTAAAATACTCCTGGGAAAATACCAAAAGCATTAAATGTTTCCACTCGACAGAACGATATTGATTCTATAGTATAGAAGTATGGTCACACTGAGATGTTCACACTGATGACTAAACAGTTTAGTGAAACACACACGACTAGCAGCACCTGCTACTTTCCCTTTTAAATACTGTGAACGTTTTGAGGATGTATTTCCTAATCCTGTTTTGACTATGATAGATACTCTGTTTGTCCTATCCCATTTCCTTCCCATTTCATTCATAAGCATTGTGAGCAAACTGTTTGGGGATTAAATCACTCCGGCCAGCAATATGTAAGCTTATAAAACTGCTCATCAGTTCTGATAGTTAAGCTTTAATGCTTTTATGGTGGCAAAAAACATGTAATTTCATCCTGATGCATGAAAATGTAATATATTTTTGTGCATATGAACACCTCAGATGTGAGGCCTCACCCACATTTTACTAATTTCCACTGTATTTCCTCAAGCACCATGGGAATTTAAAGTATTTGGAGGCTTCCTTTGTCTGCTATACTTGCTCGTACGGCCAGATCTAGGCGCTTGTTTTGAATGTTCTCCATAGTTAGACTATTTCCAATAGAGTGAAAAAGCCGATTTCAGATTCCTTTGAGACCCTTTTACCACACTCACTTCCTGGAGGCACCAGATTGCTGTTTTGACCCCAGAAGGGTTTTCACTCTCCCTTCAACAGATAGGAGCAGCCAGACTATATGTCCAAGGTTCAGACGGGTCAAACCTCCTTCAAAATGCAGAATGTTATAATTATGATGCAAAAAACTAAATGTAGGTGTGCTCCACTTCGCTGGGAAGTGTTACCTCGGTGCTGGGTTTGACGCTAGCCGAGGCTAACAGCGCTCTAGTGAAGAAGTCAGATTTCAACATGGCGACGCCCATAAACATGGTTTGCAATAGCTCTTACAAACATAATTCTAAGCTTTATTTTTCATAAGCAAGCGCCACTTTTAATTGGTTCAGCTTAGAACAAATTGCAGGCGTTACATATAATATAAATCTGAGATGCACTTTTACATTTGTAAATAAACACGTTTCCAGTTTCCACCACAACTTATGACTGTTAATGCGAGGAGCGGCCATATTGAAACGGAAGTCCGCCTTTTAAAAAAAAATTGATTTAAGATTTACCAACACTATACAGAGGCACAAATCTGACAAGGCGATACAAAAACATGCAGAAACAGAAGGTTAAAGGGGGTAATTATGGATAATAATACAAAAACAAGTCTTTTTTGGCAAGGACATGAATTTAAGAAAGAGAGAAGCCACAAGTTTACTTGGTGGGGGCAGAATAAATGAATAAAAAATCAAGAGTTGAGATATATTTACACAATTTCCTTGATTTATAGTTTTGCATTAAGTTAAAGTCCTGCCTACAGTGGGAGTAGTGGAGTTGCTCCCAGTTTCGCAGTGGGAAATCTGACTTCAGAAGGCGTTCCAGTTGATGTTTTTTCCCATCAGTTCAACTGGAACACCCCATTATTCCTCTCCAGAAATTGTGTTTTTTGTGTCTTATTTTACAATTGTGTTTTAGTTACTTTCATCAGCTACTTATGTTTTTTCATTCCTAACTGTTTTTAGCGCTATCAAAATTTAGATTTAATAGGCCTAATATGATAGAAAATTTCTGTCGCACTTGTTGCTTTGCATCAAGAAGGTCCTGGATTGGAGTCTGCTGTTCTCCTTGTGCATGTGTGGGTTCTCTACAGGTACTCCAGCTTCCCCGCCACGGTTAAAAAAATCACGATTGTTAGGTTCATATTGGGCATTACGTTTTTCCACAAACTGATCACAGGTAAAATGGAATGATTTAATAGGTTTCCAGAAGCCTGTTGAATGCCAGAATGTTACATAAAACCTGCGTCACGGGAAATCTGGTCTTCATCCGCAGACTTCCTAATCGTTCTGAATGCCAGCTCCTGACAAATGAAACAAACTAACTATATTTGACAGCACCTGAATTTATTCACATTAACATCACCACTTTCTTCTTTTTTTCCCCAACTTGTCTCAACTCATCAGCAGCGTTAGTCATCCAACGGGATTTTTCTCTTTTCTTTTGCACCAAGCCCCGACTTGTCCTGAGAATTGGCTGCTCCACAAGATAATTAGCAGTTTGTCTTTCAGTCGTCGGTAATTGGCGAGGGACACGCGAAAGAAGCAACCAGTCATGCCAGTGAAATCTTTGGGGGTGTGTGCGTGTGTGTGATATGGGTCGCCAGGAGAACAACTCGGAGGAAAGTGAAGCAGGAGGAATTGGCAGCCTGCGCCGGCTGGCTCTGCTGCTTGTTCAGTGCGAGAATCTCGCCAAACAAAGGAAGGATACAGAACCCAGACACAGTCAGACGGCTGGCAGAGGCACGGAGAGGAAAGAGAGCGAGGAGAAGGGCAGCACAGCTGAGGGAGAAGACAAAGCAACATTGTTTGTTTCTGTAAGGAAGCACCTGCAGTCCGTGTTGTTTTGTTGGATTAAATTTGGCAGAAATGTTCGATTCCTTGAGATTTCGCCGAACACCTCGGTAAAATCAACAGCTTATACTTGTGCAATATATATATATATATATATATATATATATATATATATATATATATATATATATATATATATATATATATATATATTGGCACCCACTGAACTTTTGTCTCATTCTGTAAAATTACAGCCACAAAACTTAAAGGCAGTTTATTGGGATTTTATGTCACAAGCTAACACAAAACGATGCATAATTGGTGAGATTACAGAAAAAAAAATTTTTGTGCATTTTTACCCAGCCCCTTGTATTGTGATGCTCTGAAATAAAAATGTTTTCTGCAAAGTTTTTTTCTATTATTATAAAAGTGAATTTTGTAATATTAGAGAAGAAAAAAAGCATCGCGGAGGCCGAGGAACACAGCAGAAAGCCAGAGGTAGAGAAGTAACGATCAGTTGAAACAAATATGGCCACTTTTAAAGTTTCCCACAAGCCATTTGAGAGACACGGCAAACAGTACTCAGGTCAAACGAGACCAGGATTATGTATGTAAAACAATATGTGTGGCAGGAAAACGTATAAAACTGCACATCGACTTAATCATCCCTGCAGTGAAACATGGTGGTGGCAGTGTCATGTCACAGGGAACAGAGAAGCCGGTCAGAACTGATCAGAAGATGGATGAAGGAAAAAGAAAAAGAAAAAGGAATCATTGTTTAAGAATCACTCTCCTGCGGATTCTCAATGACTTTGAGCTATTTTGCGATGAAAAGAATCATCAAAGATGTCAGACTTGAGGTACAAAACTGGTGGAGACGTATCCCAAAAGACTCGGAGCTACAGCAAAAGATGATTCTGCAGTATTTAACATGGGGCGTGAATGCAGTTGCTCAACAGTTTTAGACAAACGGCATCATATTTTCTACAATGTCACAATTGTGTTCCACTCTGTGTTGGTCGGTCACACAAAATCCCAGTAAAACACACCAGGGTTAGTGGCTGCAATGAGGAAAAAAAACAAGCATCTGAGTACTTTGAGAAATGCCATGGTGAGATTCGACTTTGGTCTTTTAAACAACCACAGCAGCCTTTTGTGAATTCCTCAAAGGTCGCTTTCTACTCTGCTTACATTATGATTCAGAGAAAGCGACGTCAGTTGGTCCAGTTTTACCGTTTCCAGGGATTGAGCGTCCCCCGGTCTGCCAGCAGGTCCAAACCAGGCTGTCCAAACAAACATAACGGCCAGAGGGCAGAGAAACTGGGGCCTGAGAAACAGCCTTTCGCAGCTGTAAATCAGAAATCCATGTTCATCTTGTAGCGGACAATATCATCTAGAGTGTAAATTAACTGATAACTGCAGGTTGACTCGATAAATGATTGAGCACAAACTGCACACGTTCCCATCCACCTGCTGGCTCTGACATGTATTTATTCCTGTATGTAAACCATCCACTCACACACACACACACACACCCACACACACACACCCCCAGGCCTGCTCGCTGTGTGCTGGTGGGAGTGTTATTTACCAGAATATTTGGTTGCTTGACCACACAGTCACTGATACTGAATCTTATCTTCAAACACAGCGGGGTGAACGCGTCACGTGTCCTGCTGACTCGTTAGGATGTTCGTGTATTTGCATATTGTTTCTGTTCCCTCGCACAGCTGCTGAACTCGGCCTCAACTGGCTTCTGCTGGCTGCGGTCACCGTGGGATAATGTTTAATTTTCCATTCACTTTTACAGCGAGTGCAAACGTGACTTTGAGGAAATGCATGAGCAGACTTTGAAAAAAAAAAAAAAAAAAAAAAAAAATATATATATATATATATATATATATATATATATATATATATATATATATATATATATATATATATATATATATATATATATATATATATATATATATATATATATATATATCTACTGACTACCATTTACAATACAATGAAGGTGGGATGTGTTTTAAATCAAATATTGGGTGCAAAAAGTTTGAATTTAAAGTGTATTTTCTATCTTCTCTATCCACGCAGGCAAATTTATAAATCCAGTTGCTGTATAAAAAAGGCAGATAGCCATCTGTCAATAAAATCAGACTGAAATGTTTTACTTTATAAAAGTAATGGGTAAACAACAAATTTTGGTATTTGTTATTTACGAATACCAACATTATTTGTAGTTGCCAAATCCCAGAATAGGAAAAGTTAGTTTTTTTAAAAAGAGGCAGTTTTACATGCTTTCACAGCCACATGGCGTTTATTTCATTTGAATTATAGCATAATCAAGTAACTATGATGTAACTAGGAAGTATGTTACCTTCAGTTGTTGTTATAAAAATGCTATATATATCAAATAAGACTTAAGAAAAATTTGACTTTGTAATTTAACTCCTTGAAATTGGACCTCTGTCACTTTAAGAAGCTCTTGCTCTTTCTGAAACTCCGCCTTCAGGAAGTCATCACAACATGACTCCTCTATTAACCTTCTAGCAACGTTTTTTTACCAGTGTTTCACTGAGAAGCAGCTCGTAATAATAAGTTCAGCTGATGTGCAGTTCCACCAAGTGGTTGCTAATTGCTGCTGGCTAGTCTGAAGGAGCTGAGTGGGGGAGTCAGGTGTTTACAGACATTTTCTTTGTATTCAAAAGGATTGCTGTTTGAGTTTCACGATTTATTTATTTTTTTGATACTTTGCTTATTCTTCCACAGGAGTTGCATAAAGCTTTGCACGAATTTTGGCCAATTCCTCCCAAATGAAGAAATTAAGTCAGGTCTGTAGGCCGCCTCACTCACACACACCTTTTCAAACCTGCTCACACATTTTCCTTTTAAGGAGTTTTTTCATGGCTCTAGTGGCCAGATCACAAAACGATAAATAAATGAAATGCGTGAGACAACAATAATGATATTTAAGGTTACCACCAAAAGTCTTCATAAGTAAATAATGTTATAAACCAACACTTCATTTTTAAAAGGCAAAGAAAGACAACAGTTTTAGCAAGATTTTACCGTAATAAACCAAAAGCAGTTCTGGCGTACTTCGTTTAGATGAAGGTAGTGCAGATATTAGAACTTTAGTTTCCGTTTACTGTCTACAAGTGTTTTGTGGTGAAGAGATAGTTTTGATCAGAGAGATTCTTACTCATTTTTCAGGGTAACTGCTTTTTATTACCGAGAGATTCTCATCTTTATTTACTTTTCTGTGTCTTTTCGTTGTGTTTACGGCAAAATACTCTGGCTGGGTTTTGTTCAATTTGGTTAACAATTAAAATCTTGTAACAGAAGCTACTTTGTCATTTTTTTTTCTTTTTTACAAATGGGAAGTTTGTTAATAGGAACTTTTGGTATCCCTTAAAATTCTTTCCTCTTCCTGTTGCCTTTGGCTGCAAATCAAGCTCAAACTTTAGAAACCCGCCTCCAAGCTGAGGCTGTTCATGGGTTCTCCTGAAGTTTTTACTTGTTGAAACTTATTATGAATTTCAACAAGAAACTTCAGAAAACGCCAACAGTCAGATTTCTGAGTTGTCTTGTGCTAACTCAAATGGAGATGATATTTATTGTTCAGCTCTATAGCTGCTAAACGATGTCAAAACACATGGATATACTATATTTTGTCTACACCAAAGCCCCCAGTGAAGCCTATAAAAGCGCAACATAATCTGAATAATCAAATCTTGCAGGCAGCGTTACATGAATGGTGAGGCTTTCCCTTTTCCCACAGAGCAACTGTAGCCACAGTCCAATATTGTCTTCCTTAAAATGCTGAAAAAGGACAGTGTTTTTTTTAACCTTTAAAACTTTATTAGAAATATTTCCCTGTTTGTAACTGGCTAAGAAAAATAAATGTAGTGTCCTTGCGAATGGTTGCAATAAAGTGATAGAAACTGTCGAATAAAACTGATGCAACTATGATGAATTCAATGACCACTTGATTCCAATTTTAGACGTAACAAGCAACATGTGCTATTTTATTCATCGGAGTAAAAAACATCGGAACAATGAGCGATTTGACACCAAGAAGAATGACCGGACACATTTCAGACTTCTCAACCCAGAATCTTCTCACTAGACTTAAAACTTGAAACCTAGACGATCAGAAAAATCACAAAAAACAAACAAGAAGAACACCTTCTTAAATAAAGTTTGAGGGTTAAGATGTAGCACGTTCATTTGGGGGGTAACACACACTATGTTCATAAAGCTCACTCAGACAAAGGCACCGAGTTGTGATCAGTTTCCCCCCATTCTATAATAAAATGTTTATTTAATCAAAATAAAGTCTTCGCTTTAGAAAAACTTAGCATTTGGAGAAAGCACATGAGGCACAAGTCAGCTGACGAGTTCTTTTGAGTTCATAATTTGTTCTTTGTTTTTCATCAAACTTCTCCTCCCAATGTGTCGACTTGTATGTTGCCAATAAAGTTTGAAATCTCGTGCCTAATGTGATGTCATCGACTCACAACCATGCAAAGCAAAACTAGATTTTTTTTTTTAATTAAAAAAGTTATACTTGGTGAAACTGTATAATAACCGTTTCATTGCCCAGCTGTCTTTTTATTATTAGTGTGCATCTGTAAGAGAGAGAAAGAGAAAGAGCTACAGCTCTGGACTGTGTCTTTAAGCGGTTGGCCTGTGTTTGTATAACAGAACCCACCTAAAAGTGTTGCGTTATGTTCCACCAGCCTCGCTGTTCGCGTGTCGCCAACGTGCAGCGAGGAGGAGCTGTTCGCTGCTGATGCGTTATCACCAGGAGAGGGGAAAGGGGAGGGGAGGGCTTACAAGTCCAGTCCCGCGGAACATCCTGCAAACAAGTCCGGGAGTCGAAACCAAACTCCGCTCAGTGTTTCCCCCCCACACCCTCCTCGCGGCGCTTCGCTCCCTCCGTGCTCGTGTCGTGATGCCGCTCCGTGGGGAGGAAGTCTCGGCGCTCCAGATATAGTTGGCCCACTCTGCAGGTCGCTTTTGCCCTGCTGGACATATGAGCGAGCGCCGTTTTATTGTTTTCATCTCCGAAAGCACGGCGGTGGGACATCCGGCATGGAGAGTCCGTAGGAGGAGGAGGAGGAGACCACGGTCGCTACTGGGTTGGTGAAGAGAGCGCGAGCGCACCGACGCACGCGCTTTTCTGCGCTCGAGATGGACTTCAAGAAGACCAAATTTGGAAGGTAATTATGGGGGAAAAGAACGTTTGAGCTCATTATGAATGAAACTAGACTCCCACACGGCGGACAGATGTTGTGCATCTACCACGCGCTGTGACGCGCTGGCGCGAGGACAATCAGAGCGATTTACGGATTAGTGAGCGCGCGCATATGCGAGGCAGCAATCGGTTCAAATATTAATCTTTCTCCCGGGATCATCGTATTTCCTCCACCGGGGTACAGTGGCGTCGAAAGGTATTCACGCTCCTTGAAACTTTTCACCTTTTGTAACATGGAAACCACCACAGACTTCATGTGATAGAACCAGAAGGCCAACACTAAGTCAGTGCAACATTCACGACTCTCATCGTTTTCATTCATACAAAACATGTGGCGTGTATTAACCAAGCCAACACTTCCTATCTGTCCAATTGTCAAATTGGATAGACAACATCCGTAAACATCAATATTCACGTTTTGCTACGGATTCTCACTAAATTTCACGTTTGGACTTTGACTGGTCCATTCCAACACATGAGCATATTTCTATTTAAACCATTTCACTGCAGGCTGTCCTGCCGTAAGATTTTCGCTCTCTAATTATTTTGTCGTCCAGGATTGTATCCCCGAAGAAAATAATTTACACAACATAATGCTGCCACCACTTGTTTTCACTCTGTCTATTTACTGTAAGTTTCTCCTTAGAAGGTCAAATCTGGATATTGTTGTATAACCAAGCAGTACTTTAAACGTCTGCACAACTTTATCCCCGATCTGCTGATCGGCCAGATTTTAAGAAGAGCTCATAGGGGCAGTAGCCCAGGGCGCCGTTTGTTTGGTGGGGGGGGGGGCTATTAAACCTACCATGAATCAAGGCATAGCTGTGGATGACAACCTATTAGTGTCCTGTAATTTGCATTAATAAAATAGGTTTTTCTTAGGGGACAGGGCACCAAAACTGCTCTGCCCGGGGCCACACATCCTTGTAAATCTGGCCCTGCTGATTTAACACTGGTGGTGGTTTTATATGTCAGATTAAAGATGGCTGAAAACAAAAGAAATCCATGTGTAGTTTTCCTTCTACGTCACAATCATCTGCTATTTTATATTACTCTGTAACCCCCTTGAAACACATACATGGGTCAGGCTTCTGTTTCTCAGTAAGCCCCCCCTCCTCCCCCGATGCGGGTCATAGTTCAGCGTCGTGACACCAGTTTATCAAGTCCAGTCCTGCCCCGGGACGTTCACTGCGTCGAAGGGGAAGCTTGGCTATAATCGTGAGAACCAGAGTCGGGACTCCCAGAGGAGATTAACTTGATCTTCGCAGTGAAAGGAATAGCCTTGGAGTTACTCACGCACAGATTCCTGCGGCGCACGCTGGGATCCAGAGGCTCTGATCCTTACATTATTACGTACAGCTGATCCTATTCATGCGCTGTGTGGCGCAACGGGCCCTCTGTCTCAGCGAGGAGAAAGCCGGGCTCCTGCAAACACGTGGGAACATTTAGCCGGCATGTGACGCCCATCTGTGCACAAAAGGAGAAGAAGAAGAAGAAGAAGAGGCAAGTCTTGTTAAGAAGAAAGAGAGGATCAGAAAAGAAGACAGATAACGCTGCCATCCATCCTGTGCGATCAGCCCCGTTTTTCAGTTGATTACACACCCTGGCACACACACACTCAGAGTTCTGTCATAGCTGATTAGAGAACAGCAGAGCGCCACATGAAGCCACAAACACAGCAACGGTGCTGAGGAGAATAGCTGCTCGCTTGTTGTGCGTTCTTGGCACGGCCTCAAGAGACGGAGGACAAACGGGGAAGAAGTGGCAGCTACTCAAACATCGGATGTTATCTCACTAATTGTTTCTATATTTCTGCTTTGAAGTTTGACAATAAAAACTTTGACTTTAGTTCGTCATGTCACTGTTTTGTTTTTTTGAACTCATGTAAGTAGGAAGGGAATTCCAGTGAGGCTACAGAAAGCAGGACCAGCCACTTTGCATCATGTTGAATACAAACAGAAAAATAAGGGTGAAAATGTGATAAAGAGATCTGCCATGTACATTTTGGGACCCTGATGCCCACATCCACTAGCTAAAGCCACCACAGACGTCAACAGATCTGTTTGTGGTGGAGAGAGGGCGGGGTTGAAGGACAGATGATGCCTAATTATTTATGTATAAGCTTCAGATCTTAGCAGCTTTCACATTTGAAACCCAGTCAAAGCATATTGGAAAGGGTTTATTATCCACAGTTCAATGTGTTATTCTTTATAACTTTTGATTTATTTTTTTTTTAAAATGGCTGGATGTGTTTTTATAGTCTTTCTACGTTAATTTTTCGGCTATATGTGCTACGACTCCCGGGATCTCAATAAACATAAAGATTTCTTCCGTTGTTTTTTTTGTTGTTGTCATGATTAAAACTATAATTCGTCATGCCGGGGAACTGGAGTAAATATAAGAACAGGTGATTAACAAAGATGATGTCAGATTATGATTGTAAGGATATCTATTTTCAATTCTGATTCAACTCTCAAAACTGGAATTTCAATTCCAGGAAATCATTCTTGAACTCGCATGGGGATTAAAAAAAGGAAACCCACTCAAAGATTTTGGTCAAAACAAACAGGAACTAATCAGAACTTAATCCACCTGTATAACAACCTCTGACCTACATTGGTAAAACATGTAATCCCAGAGCATGATGGCGCCACCATTATGTGGTTATTGTGTTTCCCTTGGTGATGTGTTGGGATCTTTTGAAATTATGGCCCATAAGTTATTTTGATTCCTTCAGACTATTATATATTCCCCACCAATCAGTGGCGGCCCCCAAAGGGGTAGCTGGGGAAACCTGCTGGAAATATGCTAACTAGCCCTTTGCCCCCCCCCAGAGAATCATGTTTCGTTATAAAAAGTCATCATGTAAAACTCAATAAATAAATAAATGCAAGCATATGTAGTTGTCCCACCCTAAAATATGGATAATAAAGTTTTATTTTGCATTTAATACACATTCAGCACTTGTTGCTGACAGGCTCTTTCCGCATGTTTTTGTTATTTGATCAGGATACATGTAAAAAAAAAAAAAAAATTATTTCCTCCATCACAGAAGCCTGGCATTTTAACATGGATGTGCACAGTTTACAGAGAGCTAGCATATGAACGCCTCCGTTGTGCATCCTATTTAATCAGCAGTAAATCCCTCCATCCCAGCTCACAGCACATCTGGAGATGTTATGAAACCACGTTTTTTTTGTGTGTTTTTTTTTTTTCCACTCGCCCAGACTAACACCAAGTTACGTGAGCGCAGCCCCTCGCGTGGGGACGCAGGTGCGTCCGCGCCGGTCGGGTCGTGCCGTTTGGTTGCATATAGGCCGTGTGCTCATCATCATGCGCGCATACCTCTTACTGCTGCTTGGCTTCATGGTTGAGCGAGAAAGAACACTTAGGAGGAGGTGAAGCAGAAGAAAAACACACGAGGGGAAGGTAATGTTTTGTTTAAGCCTTGGCTGCCTGCTCACCTAGAACTCAACTTGTCATTGGAGAATTGGACATTGTTTAAAGTCATGTGACTTAGTGGAAGGCCTCAGTGGGGATGTTGAAAGCTAAAAGTCACACAAAGTGTGATGTGAATTAGAAAACTGCAAATCCTCCAAGAATAATCACTTGCCCAGCACATTGCTCCGGTTCCCTTTGTGTTTTCGGAACCAGTAAAGACACAAATTGACCCGTCTGGCCTCTAAATCTACTGCTAATGTGTTCTCTGCCTCTCTGCCGTCGTTGCGGTCAGGTACATGAACTGCAGGGTGCCGGCCAACAAGCGATACCAGCCCACAGAGTACGAGCACGCAGCCAACTGTGTCACACACGCGGTAAGATGACCAGCATGTATAGGGGGAGTGGGAAGTGTTTGACTGGATGTGGAGGCAGAATGGAGAGGACAGTTCTTTCTCTTTTGGCTGTGTGACGGGAGGAGATAATCTGCGAGTTTCATTTAATCTGCTGTAATCCTTGCAGCCTCACACAGATGGAACGAAACAGACGGATGCAGAAATTGGAAGAAAATGGAAAAATAATGCTCAGTCGTGTTTAGGCTTTTTTAGATTTTTGGCTTGAGCCGTGATGTATTAACCGCCAAGCATGTTCACACCTGCCACTGATCATTTATGTACATTTGCTCCTTCTTGGACACCAGATTGTTAGAGATGAGAGTCCTTCTGTTTCAGCATTCATTAATGCTGCATTCCAGTTGTACTTGGAACTGGGAAATTCTGAGTTCCCAGTCTGAAAATCAAGTAACGCACCCTCAAAAGTGGGTTTTCCTACTGGGAAACGAGGAACAACTCCAACTACCCCCAGTTACGACTTGCAAGGCGAACTTTGCGTTTCAATAAAGTCCGATCCTCCCGTCAACAGTAGTGACGTGGTGAAAATATTTAACATGACACATAAAGCTCTGGAAATAAATAAGAGACCACTTAAAATGACCAGTTTCTCTGATTTTACTTTTCATAGGTATGTTTGAGTAAATTGAATTTAAAAGAAAATTCTATTTACTACTCACGTCTCTGAAATTCAACGCAAAAATTTATTTATTTGGAGAAAATGAGAAATGGTCAAAATAGCAAAAAAGATGCAGCGCTTTCTGACCTCAAAGAATGCAAAGAAAACAAGTTCATATTCATTTAGAAACAACAATACTAATGTTTTAACTCAGAAGAGTTCAGAAATCAATATTTGGTGGAATAACCATGAGGCTTTCAGTGGGGTTCAGTGCAGTGGGCTCTTCGTTTTTTCCAGAGCTGTATGTAAAATGGGTCAACAACCAATGTTTTATGTTGCGCCTGCAACTATACGCTGAGAAAATTAAAATTTGTTTGCTTATGGAAGGAAAAACTTAAAATGATGTTCATAAAAGCTATTAGAAACAAAGTTTAGGCTCGCCGCCATGTTGAAACCTCTGGTGTGAAGTCGAGGCCAGCATTCGTCCCAGCCAAAATATAAAATATTTCTTTCAGCCTTCTGTTAAAGAATTAACAACAAAAAATATATATGAAGCTCTGAGTTAATCCCAACAATAATTTATGACTTTTTTTTTTTTTTTTTAAGTTTTGGATTCTTCCCAGCATAGTAGGCGGGTCTGCGCTTTACTTCCTGTCTGTGGACAAATGGCACCGGGTCGCCGCCTTGCTCTATGGGAGCGGTCTCACTGGCCTCTTCCTCACCTCGACGCTCTTCCACACGGCCGCCTGGAAGATCAGCCATCTCCGGTGGGTGCTTGCACCTGTGTGCATCTCAGCAGTTCTAGTAGATTTTCAAGTCGCCATGGGTCTGTCATGTTACAGTGGGAGAACAATAGTGGAGAGAAGAACGCGACTTGTTTGAAACTTCAGTAGAAGACCGCTTACAAATGTTCAAATCTGTCAAAAACAATGACTTTCCGGTGGTTTCATGCGTTTTCTAGTACTGAAGCGTAACATTTTAGATATAATTTCATAAGACCGTACTGAATTTGAAATGTCTCGTCTGTAACTTTTTGTAGGAAGGTGGAGGAACGTTTCCACATGTGTGACCGGATGGCCATCTACTTCTTCATCGCTGCCTCCTATTCTCCCTGGTGGGTCTTTGGATTTGATTGTTCTGTAAAAATAAAAATCAAACGCCATCTAATCCGGTTGGGTTTTAGGCACTGGGACACCATCATTAAGGTCTTAAATGGCATCTATTGACACTACTTGATTTGACAGGTTGATCGTTACCCTTATTGGTTGAGAGATTGGAACAGTGCTGTGCTAAATTGGTTCAGGATTTACTTGTGGGACAAAGATTACACCTGGAGTTCCTCAAGGCTCAATTCTCAGGCTCCTTTCTGTTGAACATCAATATACAGTACTTGCCTTAGCTCTAGAGTAGAGTAACGAGATCTTGTCGTACAGGATTTTGCAATATTAAAACTTCACCTATGGCAGGAGGCCGCTGTCGATATGTACTGCAAGTTGTTCTGATGCTGAAAGAGACAGAAAGCATCACAATGACTTCCAATGCCAGGACGTCTGCAGGTCTGCAGTGGTAAATGTTGCACTGCAGACAGTTGAAGCTCTGTCCTAAGGTCTGGAGAGATTCAAGAAGTCAGAAGAAGAAAGATGTCAGATCGGCTAAAGGCCTTTTTGCAGCATAAATTGGATCTTTGTGGTTTTCTTAAAAGTAACGCTAAAATTTGGTCTCATCTTGTGAACTCAATATTGTGTCTCGTCTTGAGTCTTTGGTTTCATTACAACATATCCTCCCTCATCAATGCTGATGACGCAAGACTTTATGTTCATGCTTCGCCACAGGACAACGGCTCCTTACAGTCACTGAATAACTGTGTCTATAATGTTGGCGCATGTGCGGGGAAACATTTGCAAGTTGGAGGCACGTGACCAGAGTTGCATTAAAACCATCCACAGGTTGATGCTGAGGGAGCTAGGACCCTGGACGTACCACATGCGCTGGCTGATCTGGGTCATGGCTTGCGTTGGGTCCACGTACGTCTTTTTTTTCCACGAGAGGTAAGATTCTCTCAAGTTCTTAAAGCTTTGCGTGAACGTGTTGACTGAAACCCAACTCCGGCCCTCATGTGTTCAGGTGAAACTCTGAAGTCTTGTCTTTTTGACGCTCCCGTTCTTGCTCCGCAGGTACAAACTGGGAGAGTTGCTGGGATATGTGACAATGGGGGCTGTTCCTGCGTTGGTCATTCTGTCCATGGTGAGCACTAAAACAACAGGGTCTAACTATTGTCTGTTTTCAGCTTCAAGCTAAGCCCTTCTCTTATCGTTCGACACTTCCTTCCATTGTGGTTGAACTGCACGGCCCCTATAGAGAGTCAAGCCGAGACCCGTTTGCTTCAGCGCATTTCCTCCGAACACATCTTCTTGCTCTGCTAAGCCAACAAATGCAAATGTTTGTCATTAACCTTCTTCTCTTCTGAATCATTGTGGTTAGACTCATTAGAAGCCCCTAATGTTTGCTTTCAGCGCCTGAAAGTTGAATCTGCTCTTCTAAAACCTCTTAGCTTTGAGTTTAGAGGCCCCGAACTCACCAGCTAAATCTTTAAATCTGGTCATGTTATTTTCAGAAAAGATTAAAAGAATTCGCCAAAGCGGCTTTTAGGTTTATTTCAAACATCACTGAAACAGGAGCGAGGAGTGTAACGGATATCACTGGGAGTGTTTTGCCCTCACATTTGTGATATCAACAGTAGCCGCGTCCTCCGGGATGAGACTGGTAAACTTTTGAAACACTTGAAAGCAACAGAAACATTCAATTTGAAAAAAATGGTACTTGATACTCTCTAAGTAATCAGAGGCCAGTTTACTAAGTGTCCCTTAACATGAGAATAAAAAAAATCTGGGTAGGATTTAGTTTCTGTGCTATTCTTTTAGTCAATTTATTTAACTTTTCCTTTTTTACTTCTAACCACTTCTAACCAAGCACAAGTAAACTTTCCCTGCCTTCCCTTGCCGTGCCCCCAGGCTCTTCAGTGACATGTGTCCTGCTCCATCACAGGTGGACCGCGCAGGCGTGTGCGAGCTGGCTCTGGGAGGCGTCTTCTATGTGGTGGGCGTGGCCTTCTTCAAGAGCGATGGGCTCGTCCCATTCGCCCACGCCATATGGCATCTTTTCGTTGCGGTCGGAGCGGGCATTCATTACTACGCCATCTGGAGGTACCTGTACGTGGCGGGACCACAGCCGCAGACGTCCAGGTGACGGACAGCTTTTCAGCCGATCTCATCGGAGAATATATACTGAAAGCTGCCGATTTGAAACCCGAAGGCGGCTACTGATGGTTGCACTTAAATGGACTGAAGGGTTTCATCTTGGGTTGGTGCTGATGATTAAACTCTCAGTTTTAGGGACGAAACACCTGGTCAAAGCCAGTACAGTAGGATAAATGGGAGCTTTTTCTAGTATATTATTGTGTTTTTGCTGTTAACAAGCTGACTAAGAGCATTATTTGTATCAAGTTTTCATTTGTGTGCCTAAATAGAGAACTGTGCAAAAGTTTTAAGCACTTTATGTGTTTTTGATTCTGAAGCCTACATTTTTTAAGCAATAACTTATATCATTGCTAAAATATTTTCTGTTGTTGCTAAACAGGCTTGGCATTGAAATATCTTCAGAAGAATAATTTAAAGTGTATGGTGGCCAAAGTGTTGAAATTGTTCACATTTTGTCAGGTTACAACCACAGACGTCAACGAGTGTTATGGTGATTTTATGTGACTGTAACCCAACAAAAAAAGGGTGCATAATCATGAAGTGGAAGAAGAAGAATACTCAGACTTATTTTCGTTGACGCTTACACTCAGAGCTGCAACAAAAGTTTAAATCGCGTCATGTTCGTGAGATTGAACGGCTCAATTAAAGTCCAGACGTAGGTCAGGTTCTTTTGGAAAGACGAAATTTTAGTCTCAAGATGTGCTCATTCCACCTCAAAAGGGTTTCAGTTACATTTGCAGTGAAAGGGGGTTTTGCAAAACCCAATACGCACCGCACTTTTCAGACTTTCATTGATAAAGAAATGAGAACCATAAATTGTTTTTTTTCCGCTTCACAGACAAATCACGTAAAACCCCATTAAACCACATCAATGATTATGATTGTAACATAAGAAAATGTCAGATTTAAGGGGTAAATGTACTTTTGCAGGGCACTATTGTTTGGCAGGATTAAGAAAAAAAGTATTTATAAAAGGACATAATGTCTGCAGTTTAAGATAGAAAATTATCTCTAAAGCTAAATGAAGATGACCGTTGATTGGCAGTCAAGGGAAAAACCAGAATGTCTTTTTTATGCTAAGCTAGCATAGGAGCTACTTTATGTTAGCATGAAGCAATAATTTCCAAGATGGTCGTTTTAAAGTGGTCCAGATTCAGAGTTGCGAAGAGTTTCTAAAGGACTTGAAAATAATTTTTGGGGGGGATTTTGGTTGTTTTTTTCTATGCAAGTCTAGTTCAAGTACCAGGTCTTGGTAGCGTATTGTGTCATGTGGAGGACAAAAGAAGAAGAATCAGTATCAGAGACAGGTCCCTTATAAGATGCATTGTTTTCCCTTTGGGAACCACAACATCTGAGCTAAAATAGGATTTTCCTTTTGTTGAAACAGGAATCTGGTTTTTGCTTTTTGTTAGATTCAACTGAACACGTTGAACAATTTGCCTCTTTGCAACAGGCTGCTGGTAACAAAGTGCCTAAAGATCCAGTTCAAAACGAGTTCTTTGCTCAGTCGGGTTGTGTGTGTTCACACTCACCACTGATTCAACAATTAGCAGCGACAATTACTGAATAATTTATAGGCTGGACTTAACTGACGTAATGAACAACATGAAATCGATCAGCCGTTGGGAGTGAAAATGAAAAAAAATCTGATATATCTCAAGATTTTTTCACAGTAACTGTAACCATTTGCTCGTTTTGGGGTTCCAAAACTTACCGGCCACTTTTAATTACTGACTTTATCTCAAGGTGAAAGTTTTAGGGAGGCATTCTTTTATGGATATGCTCTGCGTTTCGCTGAGAATTTCTGGTTAAAAGTCCACTCATCGGGTGGACTGAGAGCGTGGGGAGCAATGAAGACGGACTTAAAGCCCGACGTGGATCGACAGCTGCTCTCAGGATAAATGTCGTCTGATTGTAATTTTGTTGTTGATTTTTATTTGTTTGTGAAGGTGTCGCTAATTAATTTGACATAATTTGCTATGGTAACATGTCGTGGGTAAATAACTCCAATCTGGCATCATTAAAGATGCGTCACAGAGAACTGACGAAAGGAAAGGTTTTAAATTGTACAGGCAAATTCAAGACGGACTGCAGTGGATCTAAAAAGTGTGTTCTGCGATGCAAATAAAATGAGACGATGATAAATTATTCATATTCAAATTTAACATGTTGCATATCCTGTAGTATTTGACTGAAAAACAAAGACATCTGAATTATCCAGTTACATAAGTGTGCATATTGGAAAATCATCCAGTTTTAGTCTGTTTTCTTGGTGGGATTGTTCTGTACCCTTCTCCTGATTGATACCTTTGACCAGCTAGATTGCTTTCACTAGAACAGCTGATATTTATTTAAGTTTCATCAGATCTTGAAGAGCGAATACAGAAATGATCAGATCGATGCTGTGCTCATTTATGCAACCAGGTTTATGAAGCTTTTATATTTGTTTTTTGGGGTTTTTTTTAGCTGATCTGCACTAAAAGTGGGAAAAAAGCGTTGAAATGATTTTATCAAAACTTCTGTAGTCATTTTAAAATATATACCACTGCATTCAGACTCTTTACGTAGTCTGGACTGCAATTGCCAGTTATTTTGCTAATATGACGCACTTAAATTCACAAGCACTTTTCGATTCACAGATGTTTCATTTAATGTACAATTTAATCAAACCAACTAGTTGAATCTGGCTTACAGTGTCGATTTAATCATTTTAAGCATGCAGGTTTTCATGAAAATTTTGATTTTTATTGATGATGCCTAAACAAGGACAGTAAAAACCACAAGTGAGGAATTTTCTACTGAAATGTGCTACTGTCTTAAGACACCACTGACTCAGGAAGTGAAGCACAGTGTGTGCGTGTGTGTGTTTTTAATCAAGTATTTTTTTGTAAAAATGCTATTTTTCAGTAAAATCATTGTAATAAATATGACACTTTAAAAACCAGTGAGATTTATTTATTTATACACATTTACATTTACAACATCACTAAATCTAATTTATTTACTAAAAAAAAATCTAATTTCAAAATGAAGGTGTTTTGTTGTTCAGATAATTCATATCAAGTGCCAGTGCAGGAGAATGAAGTGTGTGTCTGTCACTGTGTGAGTGTGTGTGTGTGTGTGTGTGTGTGTGTGAGTCACTGTGAGTGTGTGAGCCTGGTGAGGACTCGGAGCTGCAGCGGCATGGCCAGGTTCGTGTCTCTGTGCCAGCGTGGCGTCAGGACGTGAGGGGGCGGGGTCAGGACGCTCTGAGCCACACCGGGGGCTTTCAGCAGAGACCACAACTCCTCACCACGGGTTACTATGGCAACGAGGTCGTCTTCGTCGGCGCACCAGGCAACCGAGCCGTTTCTGGCTGCAGTTCTTAGCTTGGAGAAGAAAAGAGACACCCTACCGAGAGACAGAAACAATCAATCACCTTACATTATTCTAAAAGGAACGCTAATAAAACACACGCACACAAAAAAGTTATTCACCTTGGAATCAAGTCGTGTGATCGCGACGCCAGTTTAGCCAGCGCGCTCATCAAAGTGGTGATGACTTTAGGGGCGGGGCACACCGTTCCAGGAGGCGGGGCAGACGAGGTTATCTCAAACAGCACCGCCTCCAAAGTTTCAAAACAGGAAGTGATGAGCGCCACGGAGCAGCGGGAGTCAGACGCCGCCGACAGGTACTCCCCCAGGACCCACACCTGCCGACCAAAAACAAAACAAAAAAAAACAGCTCAGCGTTTTCTATTATGTTTTATTATCATTTCTATAGAGTGACGGACCCGCCCACCAAGTCAGGTCTGTACGTACGCAGATGAAAATGATGAAAAAACTATTTATTACTCCTTTTTTTAGGTATAATAGCGCCACAAACAAATATTGTCCTTCAGAAAATACTCTAAAACACAGTTACTTTAATAAGTGAGATTTATATTGCGAAGCTGCACACAGTAACCGCGTTTAAACACATTTTCAAACTTACTGATATTTACTGATGCTCTTGTGAAACAAACAGTGGGGAAAAAAAATATAATTCTGATAATACTGAAAGGTTTTTTAAATTAACATCATTATTTTGAATTCCTCAAGACAACAAATCCAAATTATCACCATAAGATCATTTTAAAAATAAATGAACAATAAAATAAATGTCTACCTCTACACTTGACTGTTGCCAACTTAGCAACTATGTGGCTATATTTAGTGATTTTTTCCTTAAAAAAAAAACATGATTGGAAACATTTTTAATCAGAACCAAAACTGTTCTTTTTTCTTTACCACGTGAGTGTAGACTTCTTCCTTGCTGTAGACGTTCGCTGTTGTCCCAGCAAACTCCAACAGCTCGTGTGATTGGTCCACAACCAGAGAGGGGCGGAGCTTGCACAGCCTCAGCAGGTGACAGCTGAACACCCTGCAGGAGCAACGAGAGAGAATAAGGAGGCGGGGAAACGGAGACGGAGCCTTTAGGGAACGTCTCCTGTTGTACCTGTGTATCTCTCTGCTGTACGTGGGGATGGCGAGGAGGAGGCCGCTCCTCTCCAGCATCACCAGAATCAGGTGAGCCAACAGCTTCTCCTGACCCACCTGAAAACCAACGACGATGTTATTCTGTCTGCTCCAAATGTTAACTCGGGATGCGCTCTGTCCCTACCGTAACAACCGTGTTGAAATAAATGTGCAGCAGCACGGGGACGACCTGGGCACAGCGCACCACTCTGGGCCAGTCGGCCGCCTCGGCCAGCAGATCGTGGAGCGTGCTCAACCGGTCGATGGTGTGACCTAAGAAGAGAAGCAAAATCAATTCGAAAAAAAACACAATTTTATTACCAAGCACCGGTGTAGAAATAACAAGTCTTGAAAACAACAACAATTATCGAGTTAATCTGATCAACTAACAATTAATTTATAAGCGGTCATTTTCTTTAAAAAAATTAATTTTGTCTTATATCAAAAGGGTCAATCATCTTTTCATATCATAAAGGGCTGAATTTGTCATGATATGCTGAATTTAAAAAAAGCATAACAAAATGTTAACATTATTTTTGTTGCTGTTGCATCAAATACTGACTGAATGAACAGAAACTTGTGGGTTTCTCATATTACTACAGTTAGACATATTCATGAAACATAACAAAATGGGAACGTCTCAAGCTGCAGAACAGAAATGTAAACGATGAAAAGAATAAAATATGTGAAACAGTACTTCTTTGTGAACATCTCTCTGTTAATGTGTTGTCTGTGGTTGCCTTTGAAAGAAAGTTAAAACTGCTTCATGAAGCACTTTAACCCAAAAATCAACCTTGCTCATTAGGATCGTGTTTTGTTCCCATTATGTAATTTTTTTTCTGTTATGCCCTCTGCTGTTCAGTCTTCACATCCTCGCCTTCATACCACATCCGTTATTTTTTTATTGAGAAGTTGATGCTGTCCCGTCATGCATCCCGGATGAACGAGCGTCATTAAGCTTGTTCATGTTTCACAACAGAACCGCAGTAAGGGCGTTTTACGTCCCACGTAAAACGCTCTGGACTCTGTTTGGATCCTTTCTCTTTTCTGTTCCGGTATGGGCCTGCCATCTTTATTTCTGCATCAACTGACTCCACTTAGGGATGACCAGCGCCGCCCTCTCCTGGATGGCGGCCAAACTACAACACTGAAAGAAGGTTTAAGTGGGCGCTGTTAGTTAATAGATTAGAACTAATTTTAACCTAATAAACCATTAATCATAAGTGTTTTAACTGTTTGCTCAGATAGATTTCATACCCGTCTGTCACACGTGTGGATTATGTAAGTGTGGAGAAAGAATTCCCAACATATCTCGAGTCCATCACTACCTGAGCCCGTCTCCACTCGAAGCAGAAAGAGGAAAAGTCCTCTGAACGCGGGGTTTCGAAATGCGTCGAGCGACAGCAGGCCTCGGCTGCTCGACTCCGAGATGGGCAAAGACACGGACCTGCAGCACGCACATGGAGAAACAAGTGAGACATGGGTAAATAACCAGCGTTGAACGTGTTTGTGTGTCTGTAAACCTGAGCTGCAAGACGAGTGTAGCAGAAAGGCACGGCAGGTCCAGCAGCGTGTGAAGCATCTCCACCGCAGTTCCTTCAGTAACCAGAGAGGGCAGCAGATCCACAAAGTCATCCACGACCGCTGAGCTATCCCATGCTAAAAACTACACACAGAAGGGTCAGAAAGTGAGCAGGGATCCACGCGGCGGGACGCAGCATGCCTGGGTTTTTGGATAGACACCTTCAGGAGGTTCGGGAGGAATCGTATGAACTCAGGAGCTCGGAGCCGCAGGCCGTCCAGGTTCTGTCGGAGGAAGCGCAGCAGCTCGTGGGCGAGGAAAGGGTCGTTGAAGAGCTCTGCGGGAAAGCGGGCAAAGACCAACTTCCACACACACTCGCAGTCCACGGCTGCCATTTCACCTGCACACACACATTCAGGGTCGCATCTACCGTTATTCAATTTCAGATAAACAAATTTGTAGTTGTTGGTGGATTTTTCTCCATATTTAACATAAACTGCGTTGTGGTTTCTATGCAGCTCTCAAATCAACAGTAGAAAGTTGTCAAAAAGACAGCATTCAGAGCAGAGTCTGTACACTTTTCCCACAATTTTCACGTTTTTTTTTTTTTTTTTTTTTTTTAAATCAGACTGTATGATTAAAAATTTTTGATCCATCATAAAGGATCTGGCGTCAAAAATAAAACGAGTCTTGCAGAAGTAGTAATAAATACTAACAAAAACCAACTTAAGCTCAGTGAATGATTTTATTGTTTTTGTTTAATTATTAACAAGCTCTGACCACTGTTGAGGGTAATGTGTAGTAAATGTCAGTCAGCCTTCAGCGCTCACCATGGTTGAGGTAGAACTGCGCTATGGGCAGCAGGACTCTGGCATACGACAAATCCGAGCTCAGCCGACTGAACAGAGCCTTTATGGACGGGAAGGTGCGGAAGACCATGGAGGGGTCCTCTACGCACACGCAGTCCAGGATGCACACGGCCTCCACCATGCACTAACAGAGAGGAACCAGTCAGCACACAAACAGCAGTGGTGTGATGTGTTTTTGTGAATATTTTGATAAAGGTCTGGCTAACGTCACTATGAACTATGGAAACACAAAGGGTTCATTGGTGGAGAAAAAAAACATATCCAGATTTCCCAATAATTAAATCTTCAAAAAATCAATGAAGTAGAGTTATGGCCCAGCTCCTTTTCATGAAATCTTTTCATGATTTTACACCTTCAAAATCTCACCGCTTTTTGCAGTTCCGTGTCCGACTTCTTCTGTGCTTCTGATGGAAAGAGAGAAATTCACACCGGAGTTCAGCCTCGCACGCTTAAACGATTCGAACTAAAAGAGGAGGATTTCCTGGTGGAGCTCACTCACTGCGATCGCACTGCTCGATCAGGCGCTGGCAGTACTGGAACGCCTTCTCTCTCAGACGCTCCTTTGGGGGAAGAAGGCGGCTGGAGGAGGACGTCGCCGAAACCATGGAAACCACTGATCCGTCCACTTCTGATCGATCATCTGCGACATGCAGGGTCAGGTATTAAAGAGTGGAAAGAAAAGAAGCTTGGATTGGACTGCTTTGGACCCACATGGATCGAGGCCCAGAAAACAAACAAATAAAGAAAAGCAGAATGTTAAAATACTTTGCAAGCAAAACAAAAAGACAAAAAAAAAATTATATGCATTTCCTTTCTATAATGAGCAACTTTGTGTTCTGTCACATAGAGTAAAAAAAAAAGATGTGTTGAAGTTTGTGGCTAAAATGTGACCAAATCAGTTCAAATTTAATGGATAAAAACATACTTGCAAGCCACACCACATGTTTTCTGACTCAACTTTTACGATAAAAACAACCCATCATAGGCGATGATCTAAATGTCACTAAAGTTTGGTTTATTTAGCTACTTTAATGTCATATTTACATAGAATAGAATAGAATAGAATAGAAGTACTTTATTCATCCCAGCAGGGAAATTACTTCGCAGTTACAGGATAGAGACAAGACACAATAACAACTACCACTGAGTAGTAGTTCTTTAAAGTAGAATCTTTAAAGATGCGCAGACAAGTTTAAACAGGCATTACCACCACAACCTAAATGCTACATCTAATATTTAGCACAAAACTAAAAAGTTACATTTCTCACAAAGAAAAACTCTTAAACATGTAACATATTTGACTCCAGGGGTATGAAATGGTTAGTGCATCATTCTCTGAAAGAAACTGCAATCACTGCAATTTATCCAACATGGACAGCAGAGACAGAGGAAGTTAGAGATCAGAAGCTAGTGGCGTGTTTTGTTAGGGATTGTTTGTTAGGGTCAGGTGCAGCTGGGATTCATAATCAGCATTTCAAATTTGTTGAGCTGCCTCGAGAAAACGTTTCGGGAGTTTAGTTGAGTTAATAATTCTCAGATGTGAACGCATGCACCGAAGATCCGTGAATCCTCATGTCTTACCATTGGAAAAGGAGTGGGAGAGGGAGAGGCTGAGCTGCAGCCTGTTTGCTGGAGATGATCAAAACAAAACAAAAAAAAAGGCAGGTTGTTTCATATGAGCGATGTGAAGGTTGAGTAACCTCTGTGATTCATGGGTTGAGGAGGCTCTTTTACAAAGAACAAAGTCCCATTTGGTTAGCATACGCCTGTTCGTTAAAGTTTGAAACGCTGAGCAGTAAAACATCAGTCACACATATAAGGTGCCTTGTAAAAGTATCCCTAGTCTTTGAACTTTTTCCCATTTTGTCCCTTTCCAAGCATAAAGTTCAATAGATTGCAATAAGATTTTTATGTGATAGACTAACTGGGAAATGGACTGGCCCAATCCATTGCCAAACTCTGGCAGAACAGCTCTTTGTTTTCAGTCTCGGCCTCGTTTTTTTAGGACATTATGGATGCAAACTTTGACTTATTTGGGCTCCACTATTGGGTTTTTCCACCAATAACAATACAACTCAATGTTGATTTTTGGGCATACGCTGCTATCTTACATTACCAAACATGTACAATATTTACTGTAGAAAACTGTGGACTGGATTATTCTAGTGTAAATACAGATTGCCCAAATCTTTGTTTCTCAAGATGAAAAGTACCTTGGGTTCAGTTTTACAGGGGTAGAGGCAAAAAGAGCCGTAACTTTTTAAAACGGATGTGTCTTATTGGTTGGTAGACAAAAAAGTTGTGAGGCAATCTTAAAGCAAATATTAACTCTTAATCAATATAACAAGTCCTTTATTAGCAAAAAATATATATATCTAAATTTATTCGTTTAGCTATTGGGATAAGTCTAAACTCAAAACTTTATTCCATACTTATCAAGAAATCCAATATGATCAAATCCAGTTTCACCCTTTTGTAGACTTTCAAGGTAGGAACTTTGGTTTAGGGTTAAGGTTACTGATCTGTCATAAAAGCCTAACTTCCATTTAAAATACGCTAAAGTTTGTGGCGGTAAGATGACAATCTGTGGTCATACCAGCGTCCATTGTGCTGTTTCCGCTGGAAACAGAGTGGTAGGTGAGGAGCCAGCGGCGCAGCATGGAAAACGAATAGACATTCATCCACTGGTCCTCCGTGAATCCCTGGCCCACGCAGAGCACGGTGAAGAAGTCGCCCGACACCGAGCCATCCAGCTCTGCTGTGGGCAGAGGCTGAGACAAACAAAACATGGATTGAAACACAAAGTTTTCAAACTTTCCGCGGGGACATCTTGGGTCCAGATCGCTCACCTGACGGGACCTGGGTCCTGTGAAGAACCCTCCCAAGGAGGCTCCACCCCCCTGCAAGATGCTTGCGTAGCGCAGCCAGTCGACAAACTTTTTACTCAGGATGGTCACGTGTTCTGGAGGTGAAAAAGAAGGATATGAGTCACAAGTACCCGTAAATACAGAGTCCCGAGGAGCCTCTTTTCGTCCGCTGGTTACCTTCGGTGAGGCTCTCTGGGCTGAGCCTGAGGATGCTGTTGAGCACCGGCAGGGTGAACATGAGCGAGCGAGTCGGCCCGTCAGACGGCCGGCCCTCCAGACCGTGAACGAGCTGAGCGCAGAGATTGTTCAAATCCGTCCTGGATCTGGCCTGTTGCAGCCGAAGCAGAGCGGAAAAACAAGTCGGAAATTATGGCTGCAACTATCAATTATTTCAGTTATTGATAAATTGATTAATAACTATGAAGATTAATTGATTAATCGGATTAAAAATTGGCACATTATGCAGATTTTTTAAACTTAAGCTTTCCTTATGCAAAGTTAGAAATACATTAATGCAAATAAAGCGATGCAATTATTAATAAAATAATTTATTCCTTTTCTAAACAGGAAAATAAACATTTTATTGCCTGAAATGCAATGACAGCATTTTTTTAGTGAATCACTTGTAGCAAAGGATGCATCTGCAGTGACAAAATTACTTCTACATCAAAATGTGAAAAGCTCAAACCTTTCTACTTGACTTAACATCAATAATACAGCGGAGGGCTGACCTGTTAATGTATGTATTTTTTTTTTATTAACTGATTAATTGGATAGAAAAAGGTGCTTAGAAGTCCTTTATTTCTTTTTTACAGAATTTGAACCAGGTGAAGCTGAAACTTCACGACTCTAGGAATTCTGGGTAAAACATATTAAAGCTTTTCTTTAAATCTTAAATGCAAAATGTATAATCAAAGCTTATTTGCTGCTTTGATTATGTTGTTCTTTTAGCAGCTGGCCTTTTGTTCAGTCTGATTAATCCAGTTCATGATTAATCGATTAATTAATTGATTATTCTAGTAATTAATTAATCGGGACTAATTCAATGAATCTTTTCAGCAATAGTTGGAATGGCTCACAAATAAAATAAAATTCTGAGCATATTCTTTTCTATCTTCCTGCAAACCTGCGAGACGAGCAGAGCGGCAGCATGCGTGTTCAGCTGACTGACGTTCTCCTGGATGTTGTTCAGCTCCTCACCAGAAGAGGGCGGCGTCTCCCTGAGCAGAGCGGAGCTCAGCACCTGGAGCTGCTCTGAGGGTGAGGAGAGGAGCAACAGCAGCCTCTGCTGGAGATCTGAGGGCAGCCTTTGATTGGTGACAACAGAAACAGCAGAGCAGTAAGGATAAAAAAAAAAAAATTAAAAAAGTACAAGTTAAATATGTTAAGCGTTAATCAGAGAAGAAGTCAAAGTGTTTCATAGTAAACATGTGTCAAACTCAAGGCCCGTGGGCCAGATTTGACCCACCGTAGCTTTTTATGTGGCCCTCTAGATTCTAGACTAAACACTAAGTGTGCTTAAATATTATGTTATCAATCAAATCAATGTAATTTTTATCTGTTTACTGCCAAATTATATCAATCAGTCCCTCCAGCTTCTTGAGAATTATTGTGGAAATTCAAGCAAAATCAACAAATCCCCACACTTTTTTGAGATAATATATATTTGAGAGTTTATTGCAGATTTTTCTCAAAAATGGTCAAAAACTTCCTTATTTGTACTAAACAGCTGCCTCAGCCTTAATTGATATCAGATTATGGTCCGTGATCTCTACAGCGAGTAATTTTACCATCATAAATAAGTGCAAATATTTCCAAGTTAGTCCCACAAACACTTTGATTTTATTGCAAAAATTACAAACAGTATAACAAAATCCTGGAGGGACTGAAAAGATGTTCATTAATATTAGTTAACTTTAAGAATTCAATAATATTTTAACAGTCGGTAAGCAGGTTTTATCAATACATTATTATGGCACAACCGACCCTTTAAGAGCATTCATGGTCTTGATTTGGCCCAAAGCGAAAATGAGTTTGACACCCCTGGGAAAAGGCTTTCCAGCTTCAGATTCACACATCTCTGAATGCCTCCCGTAGAAAACAAACCTCACGACTCTTGTCACAAAGGCACAAAAGCTAAAGATAAACTTGTTGAAAGATAAACCTCCTGGTGTGATCCGGCGGCAAGACAACAAGGCGCTGCAGAGGACCACAAAGACGCCATCAAACATCATAAACCATCACATCTGCCTGGGATGAGATCTACAGCCGTTTGTTGCCCCTGGACTGATTTACTGTGTTGATACAGATTTGGACTACCGCTACAAAGAAAGATTACCAATACATTAAAATCTTCTTACAATTGAAAATTTTATTTACAACACAAAGTATTTGCCTTTAAATTCTGTTGTTTATACTAAACAGAAACACGTCTATTCATAACTTTTACTCAGAAGCAGCCGCCAAATTAAGTGATTTATTTAACTTGGCTAAATACGCTAAGTGTTTAAAAAGAGAGAGTGACCCGAAAGCCTGTTCTTTTTGCTAAAGGTAGAGTAACTTTTTTTTTCCTATTTCTTTTAATTGAGACAAATTTTAAACGGGATGTTTTTCTTTTAACAAAGCAAACATGTTAAACGCTTTTTAAGTTTTGGATCTGCAGTGGTTTAGGCCACCAGTAGCTCTTTATATCTCCAACAATAGCTTAAAATTAAAAAGAATCAAACTGATGTTTTTAAATATGAATTCAAAAACAAATGGAGGTTTTAGCAGCTTTTTCTGTTCTTATGGCACAATTACATTCATTTTCCACAAGAAAATCAATGACAAATAAACATTTAAATCTATTTTTCTTGTCTTTGGGTTGGCAAGTATGTGTTTTAGCTTATTTATAAAAAATTTTTACCCGTTTTTATAAATGCCAATATCTCAGAGAAGAGATATCCATCTTTTTTTCAAAAAGTGTTGTGTTTGTCTTTATTTTACAATAATCAAAAAGAAAAACAGGAATAAAAATGATGATTGTTTAGTAGGGACAACACTTTTTTGTGTGTGTGGGTGTGTGTGTGTATGCATATATATATATATATATATATATATATATATAAAAAATTCCCTTCTCACCCACCGCAGGTGGTTCTTATCCTCTGAGCTCGGGTCCTCTACCAGAGGCCTGGGAGCTTGAGGGTTCTGCGCAGTATCTTGGCTGTGCCAAGGACTGCACATTTCTGGACTGAGATGTCTGATGTTGTTCCTGGGATCTGTTGTAGCCATTGGTCCAGTTTGGGGGTGACTGCCCCGAGGGCCCCGATGACCACAGGCACCACTGTGGTCTTCACCTTCCAGGCCCTCTCCAGTTCCTCCCTGAGGCCCTGGTATTTCTCTAGTTTCTCGTGCTCCTTTTTCCTGATGTTGCAGTCGCTTGGTATTGCTACATCTATCACAACGGCTTTCCTCTGTTGTTTATCCACTACGACAATGTCTGGTTGGTTCGCCATTACCATTTTGTCTGTCTGGATCTGGAAGTCCCACAGGATCTTAGCTCTGGCGTTCTCCGCCACCTTTGGGGGTGTTTCCCACTTTGATCCCGGGGTTTCCAGTCCATATTCTGCACAGATGTTTCTGTGCAGAAACATCTGCACAGAAACATCTGTGCATGTTTCTGTGCACATTTCTTCTTTTTAGCAGAAAATACATTTATTTAAATAAAGGATATTCCTTTATTCCTTCGTGAAGGAATGAAGGAATATATATATATATATATATATATATATATATATATATATATATATATATATATATATATATATATATATATATATATATGTTTACAGATTTAAATGACTTATTTAGCAAGAGTCAAGGGTAAAAATGGCTCTTTAGATTGTAAAGGTTGCAGACTCATGGTTTAGACATTGCTGTCATTCAAAAATGTCCGACTAGATTATTTGTCTAAATAAAATATTGCATCCTTAGTCTGTGGTTGAGAAAGCAAATCAATGTTTTATGTTTTTAGTTTAAGACAAAGGCTAAACACAACCTAAAGCAGCGTCATGACATATTTGGGCTTTCGGAAAAAAAATAAGGGATCTCTGAAAACATTATTACAGTGTTATCAGACCTATCAAAATTATTATAACAAATACTTGTAAAAAAAAGTATCAAGATCACGAGGAGGGCCTCTTACGTTCTGGCGTATTTATTAGCGGACAGGATGAGGTGCAGCCTTTGCAGCGAGTCCACCGTCTCATGACCGAGCTCCTTGAGCTGGAGCAGCTTCACGAGGCGGCTGTAAAACTTCTGCAGCTCAGTCTCCTGAATCTCCCTGGAAAACAACCAAAACACACCGAGGCTTCATCTCACATTGCTGCACAAAAAGTCTTGAATCACGTCTAGTTTCTTGACATTTTACCAAACTTCCCAAGAAATGTCAATATGCCTGCAGGCTTTCACTCATTTTCAGTCCAGAACCTGATCATTTATTATTATGACTAAGGCTGAATCATTGCAGTAAAGTGACTTTTTTAAATGTTATTTTTAGCTCATTCATTTTTAACACTTTGATTCCTGGAATCTTTTTTTAAGTTTTATGTGCTTTGTTCTCCTTACATTGCTGTGTTTTTAAATCAACTGACAGACTCAGCAATTTAAGACTCTTTCAGGGTAAAAACAGTTCAAAATCTCAAAAGATTAGCTGTATTGTGCTAAAATATAGCGACTACGAGAACCAAAGGGCCAATAATGTCAAACAATGTAACCGCGTGGGGCATATCTGCACCGTGTTACACAAATAGCTCTTCAATGTTTCAGGAAAAATGGTAAAAAATATTCAAAACAACTGACATTATAATGACATTCCCAGGGTGTTCGCTTACCAGATCACATTTCACTGATAAGTCATTCAGGTAAAAACGCTTTTTTACATTCCAAAACAAATCTAGTAAATAATAATATACTGATTTCCATCTTAGTGACATGTTTTCATTTTAACATGTTACGGAGGGGGAAAGAAGGAAGCTGACTACTTCTTGTTGCAGCCTCGGTTTTTCAGTTAATGGCTACATAAAATATAAACAAAAGATACGTTTCAAGTTTTAGCAGCGTTAATAATTGAAACGTAAAAAAAATTAAAATGAAATCTACCCAAACAAGGAAGCTAAGTCGGGCTAACTGGTTTTAGCTTTGTTAGCAAAGCAGCACAAGAGCAAAAGGTTTTGAATAAAATCCAAACTTTCCGAGTCCTTACCTCGCTTGTTTAATTAAACTCTCTGAACCGAGAGAATACATTTTTTTTAAGCAGTCAGCCTTTCCACTACAGCGAAAGGTAAACAGTGCGCGTTTTAAACATGTCCGGACTGCGCTCACATGACATGACATCAGTTCCGCTTTCGATTGATTTGACTTGCATGTTTAACTTAAATAAAATAGCGCCACTATGTAATTTATGCAGCAACTAAAACGTATAAAAACTCGCACGCTATTCTACAAAGCAGCAATAAATAATAACTTTAATAACTTTAATAACTTTAAATTAATAAATTAATAACTTTAATAATAATAATAACTCGGCTGATGCCAGCAGGCCAACATGTCACGCCAAGAAATACATGGTTGACTTCCTCAGGCCGTCTCATTATTCCATACTGTGAAATCGCAATTCTCCTGTTGTGCGTAATTTTCGGTCATATTTATTGGTGACCCTGGTAAAGGTGTATCAAAAGCCTTCAAGCAAATTAACATTAAAACAACTCAAATACAAAACTTAACCCGAGTGCACTGAACCATGTTAAGAAGAAATGTTTTGATAAAATTAGCACAACCCTCTCTTCTGGCAACATGAGAGTGTGTTATCCTTTCATGGTTGGGCCGTACAGAAAGAGGGATGTTTGCGCAATTTCTGTTGATCATTTTAGTTCTGAGCCTTTCCTTATAATCGCCTCTTTCAGCTCAACACACAGGACTTCTACAGGACTGAGAAGGAATTTGTTTTGTGGCTTCTGAATCAGTCCTATGATGATTTGCCATGTTTTCCATCATTATTTGGAAATATCAATTGGTTATCCATTTTCAGCTTTCTGGTGGAGTCAGATACTTGTTGAAAATTTACTGGTATTTGAGAGACTTCATTTTGCCATCAACTCCAATATGGTCCTCCCTCGTGGAGGGTTTATGGGGAAAAAGCTATTATTTGACCAAAGCAGACAATCTCAGTTACAATCTGAGTTAAAGTTTAAAAAGAGGTTAGCAAAATCTACATGTTTTTCAGGAGTTTTTAAAGGAATAACACTCCACAAAAACAACAGTTAGCATGAGCGTAGCATCTAACGGTTATAATGGTGACAAGATGCCAACCTTTTCTTCCATCCTGCTCACTGTGCGCCTGCATTACTTACTAGGGACAAGTAGTGGGCGGACAGAAAAGGTTTGAACTGTCTAGATATCATAACCAGTCCACTGGTGTGGCGTCACAGAGTTTACTATGTTATAACATCAAATTTTACATCTTAAAATTGGGTCATAAAACTCCTATCTAGAGTACTTCAACGTATTTCCCTCCAGGCAACTGATGTCAGACAAATATATTATACATTTCAGCTCCTGTAAAGACCCACATATACCCAGCAGGACATCAAGGACAGAACTTTTTTTTTAGAATATAAATTAAGAACAAGCTGCAACAATGTCCAGAGAAGAGCTACAAGGATGAAATGGTGTCCTTTTGCTTTCGCAGCCGTGGAAGAGAGAACCAATTTCTCTTTTCTTGAGGATTATGTATAGGCCTTAACTCTCAAGCCATAGCTAGTGTTATGTTTAAAATTTGTTGTTTTATCTCATCAGTGTTATTGTTTATTGTTTATTAGTTATTTAGGTTTGCCTTACTTTATTTTCTTCAGGCATGATTAGACATGATATTTCTAAATGCCTCTCCAGCAAACTGGTATATTTATGGGTTTCAATAAATATCGGAAAATTCAAACAAATCAACTCTTCTTCTTTTAACAGCACTCTTTACATACATACATTTTTTTTTACCCCTCCAGGGGGTCTTTTTGTGGGCTCTAGTGTCTCTTATACGGAAGTAGGCTAACAGGACGGGGAAAGTAGAGGGGGGAAGACATGCGGTAAATGTTGCCGGGTCCGGGAGTCGAACCCGCGCCGCCCGCGTCGAGGACTCGAGGCCTCCAAATACGGGTCGCGTTATCCCCTACGCCACCACGGCACGCCCCATACATTTTTAATGTTGTTATTGTCAGTCATTATACTTATCTGCCTGTTTTGAATTGCTGCTTGAATTATTTCACTGAACGGCAAGCAAGGATGTACACAAATCAAATAATATGGGATCTATGAAACTTATTAATTTGAGACAACTATTAAGACTGGTTAATTTATGAATATTAAAATAATTTAAAATGACTCAGAGTTTGCTATATCTGCTAAGCTCTGAGAGTTACCCAAAAGCCTTGGCTGTAGAGAATCATTTTCCCAATTAGTCACTTATAATTTAATATTTTCTACACATTAAGCTGCAGTTGACTTTGATTTTTACGGAGCATTACTGTTCAAATACTGCTGCATACACCATGCAACAGAGGTTGATTTTACCCTATGCAAATAATAGATACAAAAAAACAAACCAAACACCAAAAACAGTGCCATCTTTTTATAGGTTTTCAAATATTTAACTGTTGCCATTTATAGAGCAGGATACATATGTAGTGAAGCAGTTCTTTGTAAGCGCTTGACTAATCATATTTTAATGCAGGAATGCTAGGAGTACGCAGGCAAAGCTCACTTCTTGATCGGGAACTTATGAATAACCTTTGTGGGTTTATGGGATTATTTTCCACTCAATGGATTGTTTCACAATAAATCATGTGTTGCTAAAATGTGCAGTTTTTCTACAATTAGTCATCATGGCTAACGGGTTTAGCAGTGACACAGATATTGTGTTTTGTGGCATCAGCAATTTGGGAAAATTTGTTGTAGATGTTGCCATGGCTGGCTGTCTTTATGTGAACAAGTCATTTATTTATTATGTTTTATAAGTTTCACTAACTCAAATTTACAGACAGACTGAGAGTCGTAGAGTTTGACTCAAGATGAGAGTTACCGGTCTGAACCAGGAAGGACCAGGAAGAGATTTTGGCTAAGAAAGACCAAGATTAACAGGGTTTAGAGGTAAATATTTGGGTCTTGTTTTACTGGTTACTGATGGTGGGAAAGAAGTTGAAGATGCGGCTGAGGTAGGTCTGAACCAGTGGCATTCCAACGTTCAGATGATTTTGTAATCTCGACAGGCAGAGAAGTCGTAGTCTTGGTGTGAGATGAATTAGTCAGGTTGGCACTGAGTGAGATGACAGATTACCCAAAAAATGTACTCAAGTAAGAGTACGTAAGTATCCACTACTTCAAAATTATTTTTACTCCATTATAAGTAAAAAGTAGCCATCCAAGAAATTACTCAAGTAAAAGTAAAAAAAATATTTGGTAAAAAAAAAAAAAATCTACTCAAGCAATTACTGACCAAATTGTCAGTCATTTAATATTTGGAAATTACATAATTAGATGGACCAAAATACAAAGATAAGTGGAAATGTTGGTATTTTCAGGACAAAAATGACAATAATTCATTAATAACTTATAAGTAACAAAACATAATAAAATCAGGTAAAAAAAAAATGTTTTCAATTAAGTTTATTTCAATAAAAAAAACTTATGAAACTTTAACAAAACCTGCAGGTGTGTGTCTGGTGAATTTTTGATTAAAACATGTTCAGTGAAGTTACTCACAGTGGGAAGAGAATCCAAAATGTTTTACTCAAGTAAGAGTAGAAATAGGTCGTAATAAAATTACTCAAGTAGAAGTAAATAGTACAGCAAAGTAAAAATAGTCTTTAAAGTAAAATCTTTCGAAAAACATTTCTCGAGTAAATGTAATAGAGTAAATGTAACCAGTAGTGACTATCCAACTCTGGTTTGAGGATGTGGGAACTTCAGTTTTCCAGTTTCATTATAAATCAGCAAACTAAAAATCACAACCTCTGCATTCAGCGTACATAAGACATCGACATTGTAGGAGACTTTCGGTTAAAGAGCAGTCTAATGTGCTCAAGGTGAAACAATTTGCATTTTCTTCTGTGTTTTTATTCACGTTTGCCCTTACGAGGACTTTGCCTCTAAACTGTGAGCTGTTCCTCCGGATATCTTCCATATCCAGATGTTGTTGTTATCCAGATAACGACAAAGCCCAGATTTAAGTTGGACAAGATCAGGGCGGAGTAGAATGGCCAGATTTGGTTTTAATGTGCCGACGGAGTATCTTGCTGGGACCTGCACTGCACAACTGCCAGGAGTGATCACTAGGCGAGGTCCCGCGGAACCAGTTGGCCCAGCCAAACGTGCCACCTCCTGCTGGATCTCTGGACGATTTCAAGTCTGTTGTAAACACCCATCTTTTTAAACAGAGACATAATTCCAGAGAGCAGGATCTTTTCTGTCAGCCTTTGTATTCTTACGTCACTGCTTAAGTTGGTGCAGTTAGGATGTGATATATGGCTGTTTTTGCAAGTATTTCACCACCTCTTGTTCTTTAAATAACATACTTTGATTCATCAAACCTGGACGGCGAACGGGCATGGAAGGAAATCAAGACAGATAAATAAAAGAAAAATGTCACTAAAGAGGAGAAACAGATTTTTACCAGTTCACTTTCTGAAGATGATCAACATTCATTTCACATTCTGGCTCAAACATGTAGCCAGATGTTTGCTCTTCTTAAAGTCATTAGACATTCAAGACTTTTCGTCCTCATATTTTATTTTAATAGATTTACCTTTAGTTGTGCAATTCATTTTGTTTTCACAAGTCAATTAGCGCAAATTACAAACTCTAAACAGTCTGGCATAATTCGCTGCTTGTGCTTTTCATGCATATAAGAGGGTCGTAATGCTAATAATAATAATAATAACTAAAAAAAACATTTACATTTTGGAAAGTAGATTAAAGGAGCTCTGGTTCAAACACTTTATTTATATCTGAAATTGGAGACGATCAAATACAGACCAGACAAATAATCCTTTTAATTCAACATGCAGTCGGAAAGTTCACATCCGAAACCAAAACTTCAGCACGAGTGACTGGACGCAAACAAGCAATAAAAAGCTAATTTGACAGACTGACAGACTACTTTTTTGTTTTGCGGCGCCTCCATGTCACCCACATGGCCCGCATAGCTTCAGGTCAGCAGGGCCGCATATGAAAAACATATGGAAAACAGCCACTGCTCTCCTGTAAGAACTGAGCTTTGTTTCTCCCAACTCGGGATGTTCAGAGACTTTCCTGCTGCTTGTAAGATACTGACTATTAATAATCACTCGATTGATCCTAAAAATAATAATAATAAAAAAATGGAACCATCTCTTTAACTTCAGAATCAGCTTTATTTGCAAAGTTGGCGTACGCCAGGGGTGTCAAACTCATTTTCGCTTTGGGCCAAATCAAGACCATGAATGCTCTTAAAGGGCCGGTTGTGCCATAATAATGTATTGATAAAACCTGCTTACCGACTGTTAAAGTATCATTGAATTCTTAAAATTACAGAATATTATTGAACATCTCTTCAGTCCCTCCAGAATTTTGTGATAGTGTTTGTGATTTTCTTTTTTGCAATAAAATCAAAGTGTTTGTGGGACTAACTTGGAAATATTTGCACTTATTTATGATGGTAAAATTACTCGCTGTAGAGATCGCGGACCATAATCTGATATCAATTAAGGCTGAGGCAGCTGTTTAGTACAAATAAGGAAGTTTTTGACCATTTTTGAGAAAAATCTGGAACAAACTCCCAATTATGTATTATCGTAAGAAAACATGTGGGGATTTGTTGATTTTGCGTGAATTTCCACAATAATTCTCAAGAAGCTGGAGGGACTGATTGATATAATTCGGCAGTAAACAGAAAAAAACTGCATTGATTTGATTGATAAAATAATATTTAAGCACACTTAGTGTTTAGTCCAGAATCTATAGGGCCACATAAAAAGCTACGGTGGGTCGGATCTGGCCCTTGAGTTTGACACAAAGAAGGCGCGTCAAATTACAACTCTATATCTATCTATCTATCTATCTATCTATCTATCTATCTATCTATCTATCTATCTATCTATCTATCTATCTATCTATCTATCTATCTATCTATCTATCTATCTATCTATCTATCTATCTATCTATCTATCTATCTATCTATCTATCTATCTATCTATCTATCTATATATATATATAAGGATCTCGGTTTGATAAAGTTCATTAATCTCAGTTAATGCTGAGCTGTTCATCACTTACAGGCTAGAAACAGGCATTAGGTCTTACAGGGGGGTTTACCTAAACCCACACTAAAACCAGCCTCTTCACAAAAAAAAAATAAAAATCTTTTGATAGTGAAAAGCAGACTTAGTCACGATTCAGAAAGTGATTCAGTTGAACCATCTTCTAAATAACACTCGGGCTTGTTTTGCTCGCACCGTGCGGGCTATAATTGGATCATTGCTCATTCTTTGTGAGGTTGTGGTTGGTTGGAACTATTGTTTCTCTTAGAACTAAACCGTGGGACCAAAGCACGCAGCTTGATGGAAATACTGAAGAGTCTAACTTCTTGTGTTGACATGGCGCAGCTGAGGGAGTAAACACAGAGGTCACGTTAAAAAGAGCGAGCTATTATTGGACTCGCAGTTCATTTTAAAGGTGGAGGTGAGCAGTCATTGGCCAGCTTGTCCGTACCTGATCACTGCAGCAGCAGCAGTGAAGTTGAGCTCTTCCTTTCACAGCAGCAGCAGCAGCAGCAGAGAGCTTATTTCCATCAACCCGCCCACCTCCGCTCTCTGTCTGCTTCTCTGGGCGACAGTTTCTCTCCATTTCGGTCTGTGTCTCCACCTCACTCCGCGGCTCAGAGAGACGGGGCTCCACAGCCGCCGAGTCCTGCCGGCTTTATTCCAACACCTGCTCCTCGAGTCGGATACATGGAGACAACCTGAGCGTAAAAAACAATTTTTTTTTCTTCTTCTTCTTCTTCTTCTTCTTCTTCTTCGCGCGCGTCTTTGGTTGTCTTTCTCAAGAAACTACCAGAACATCTGTTGATTTCCGGCGGACCTGTGGATCATCGTTTCAGGTGAGAAAAGTGACCCCGTGGGTCTCACGGTTGTGTCCGTGTCTGAATTTAAATGCCACCAGTCGCCAGTGGGAAAACAAGGCGCACAGCTTCTCTCTCGCTCCACAGTCAAAACGTGTCGTCAAAAGCAGAGCTGCGTTTTACCCTCATACGAAGTGGCTTATAATCTGTTTGTAAGGACTTGAAAGGTATTGGTCTGCCTCTGTGCCCTCGCCTCTGACATGCTCTTGGCTCAAGCCGGAGGAGAGAGTTGAGTTTCTTTGTCATCACTGAGTCTTTATCAGCCCTCATGAAAATGCCTGGGATTCCAGCAGCAGGTGCAGCGGATAATGGGAACCAGTAAGCCTGGGAATCAGAGAAAGACAGTGGGGGGAGAAACGGGGTAAAATTAAACACATGAGGTCAATCAATCATCTGCCTGGCAAAGGTATTCACCTACCTTCAACCTTTAGGCATTTTGACTTTCTGCTTTCTTTGTTTGTGTTATTTGGATTTGATGTGACAGACCAACGCAAAGTAATGTGCATTTTTTCCAGATTGTACTACAACACGTGGATTTTCAAACATTTTTACAATCAAAATCGGAAAGTGTTGCGTTTATATTCGCCCCCCCTGCCTCCACTCGGGCAGTAATGCAAGTCTTTTGGTGTATGTCTCAATCCATTTTGAACATCTGGAGACTGAAATCTCTCACGCTCAGTCAGATTGGATGGAGAGAGGCAGAAAACAGCAGTTTTCAAGCTCAGTTGGATGTAGGTCTGGACTTTGACTGGGCCATTCTAACACACACACATCTGCTTTTACCTAAACCATTTTCTTTCTTCTGCTGCTTTGTATTTATCTCAATATTACATTGATATTGTTAACAAGCCTTGTTGTGCTTCAACAAAACAGCTGGATTTATGCTGAATTTAACCACGTTTTGGGGAATAGGTGTCATGTGAGAGCAGTTGGCTACACTTGTTTTTATTTAGAAGGAATCAGAGAAAAGGTGGGTTGAATACAAATGCAGGCTATTTCAAGTTACTGAAAGTTGTTCACATGTGTGCACTACTTTCTGTTTTAATGTGTGTGCACAACCCAAGAGGAGTCTGTGCATGCTCCAAAATCTGTCTGTGACTCATTATGTTGGTCATAATTTCAAACTTTTCTGCATTTTTGCAGAATCAAACCCAAACTGCGTTGTGGTTTACACGGCACCAACCTGCTGTTCACTGTTTTTTCTTTTTTAATGCAAATTATTCCAGCTTTTTCAAATAATGGTTGCCAGAGCCGAACCTCTGACCCCCTTTTGCTCTTTCAGTTGACACAATAGGAACACATGTATCAAGTTCCTACAGGCTTCGGCTCTTCGGCTGGACAATGAAGCCTTTATGTCAGTTTGTACACTTGAATCAATCATATCTGCCTGCATCAGAGCACCAGACCGGTGCGCTGACGGCGAGCCCCCAGAAGCCCCGGGCCCGGCTCTGGAGGTTCGACTCCGATTGGGATTAACAGGAAGGCGAACAAAAAAGTAGGATTAATTTCAGTGTTTGATCGCACAAGTGAGTGGGGGAAGAAAACTGCTCGACAGCTCTCAGACAAAACAGAGGCCAATTGTTTGCACTGTAACAATGCAAACAACTGTTAAACAATTGTTTAACAGTAACAATAAAATCAGTGAAAGTGAGAAAAAGGATTTATGAAATCGACTTGCTTAGCTATAGAGCTTTGGTTACAGATGTCATTCAAGTTTGTCATTTATAGTAGTTTGCTTTTTCTTTTCTGAATTGCTTGGCGTGTCGAAGTGCGGTGATGCAATGAAGCACGCAAGAATATGCTTCCAGTTGAGCTCCTGACACATGCCGTAAGTAAACACAATACGCAAAACCTTCCCTAAAGCAGGGCTGTCAGACCCATTTTCATTTTGGGCAATATTAAAAATATCAATGTTCTTAAAGGGCTGGTTGTGCCAGAATATATTGATAAAACCAATTAAACTCTTAAAATATCAATAATTAGCAGTTCCTCCACGATTTTGTGATTGTTTAGTGGGGGTTTTTTTTGCAATCAAAATTACAGATTTTGTGTTGCTAATGTAGAAATATTAGTAAGAAATTGTTATAATTTTTGCACTAATGGCAAATGTCACTTTTTATTACTCACTGCATCAGTTATGGACTATAACTTGACATCAAGTAAAGTTGAGGCAGCTGTCACTTACACTTAATGTTTTTGACCAATTTTGAGAAAACTTGCAGTAAAATCAGAAAATGTTTTTGATTCTGTGTAAATTTTGCAGATTTGTGAAAACCTGGAAAAAAATATTGATGTAATTTGTCCACAGGGCCACATAAAAAGATAAGGTGGGCCAGATTTGGCCCCCAGGCCTTGAGTTTGACACATGTGATCTTAAAGGTTCATTAGTATAAATTTGTAAAATACGGAGAAATTACTATTTCTTTTCATTCTTACAAATTCAATGGATTTTACTGAACTGCTTGTCCGTGCAAGACATGTAAAATCCAGTGATTTTACCATGATTGTTTTGTGGCATTTATGATGGGGATGATAAAAGTAATCTTGATAAAAATGATCAGATTCAACACAGTCTACTCGTGCTGTGACTCTGTGTACAGGCTGCAGCGCCTCTTGCCTTAAAAAATTACAGTCACTCATCATCAAATCATTATAACTGTCTTGTTTATCACTCCAACTGTGCTGCTAAAGAGTACAAAAAGATAGAGTTCAATCATTTTTTGAAAGCAGCATTCATTAATGCTCTCATTGAACCAGCTGTGGAAAAGTTGTTTTCAGACAAGTAGCAATTCTAGACACAGTTTGGGGACTTTTCATATATTATTGATATAATCATCAGCTTTAATATAGACACAAATAGGTCCATAGAGAAATAATACTGATAATAAAAAAACAACAAATTATTTTGATAACTTTTTTGATCCTCACTTCTGTTGTTTCCCACGTTTTTGACTGAAACACCTCAGTGTTTCTTGTCAAAGTGAGCTTTGTCTTCATCAGGAAAAGTAAGTCTATATTCTTACTATGAATGTGTTTGCTTGTAGCCTGTATTTGTGTTTCATTCTCTCATTTTGAAGTAAGAAAGGAAGTAGGTTTTGAGTTGCCCCGTTGTTTTGACACAGTCTGTAAATGAAGACTTCATAAATATCGAGGAAGCCTCCAGCTCTTCCATGTTGTTTTTGTGGCACCGTTTTGGGTATGTGGTTAGAAAATAAACAAAAACACGTTGACACGGTCATAGACGAGCAAAAGGACCATCTTAGTATGAAAGATTATGACATATGGTCCAGTCATGTGTTTGAAAACGGTAACTGTACAAAAATATTGCTTACATTTCATCTTCCGTCCTCCTGGTACATGGTAAACAGAATATTGTTCAGCCCAAGAAAGAAAAAAAACCTTCCTGGTGAAAATCCTGTTTTTATTTCTCTAAATACACCAAATGTAAACAAACATTCACCAAAATTGTAAAAAAAAAAAAAAAGTAAAGAAAAAAAAAGCTACTAATAAAATTAAATGAATTTCAGTATGTAATAAAATACTCATAATATAGTGCAATAATTGATTAATACAAGAAAAAAATCATGCTATTATGTTGTTTGTTCAGTAATTTAAAACCAAAATGTAAAATAGGAATTAATCGGGAAAAAAAGTTAGTTAATCCTAATACTGTTAAATATATATATGTATAACAATCTATAATCTAGTTATTGTTGTTTTATTTTAAAACACAATTAGATTATTTGGACGTAGTTCATAAGCATATCCACCTGATTATCTAGTCTTATGGCGTACAAACTTTAGTTTAAAACAGTGTTGAGTTTACAGTAGAGATGAGTGGAAATCTTTATGTTTCTACTCCATGACTGTTCTGTGTGTTGAGACTGTCAATATTTCCAAACAGCCACATTTGCCTTTTCTTGTAAGTGAGAGAAATGTGCAGTAGCTTTTCTTTTTTCTTCTTCTTTTAAGCCAGATGACGAGCAGTGTGCAGCAACAGGTCGGGAAGGGGCAAATGTGTACTTACGGACACAGTAAGGCGACTTCTCCGACATCTCGTTAAAAGCTAAATGTTGGCAATTTGTCATCCGTAACTTGGGATTCCTTGATACCCCATGATCTGATAGGTAATAATATGCACATCTTTTCATAAATAACTCTGCTGTTTTATTCTTTAAAGGTCATTTTGATCCTTATTGACAATACATCATTCACCAGGTGTTCTGGGTTCCCATTTTCTAGTTGTATTTTAACTTGAACGAATCTAACGAATGGCAGTTGCTCAGTCATAAAAGACGGCTGGACTCATTAAATTCATGTGTTCAGAACTGAGAAATTATGACTTTAACTCATAAGTTCCCTGATTATCTGCGTGATTGGGATTAGTAGAGCGGTGAAGCAAGGCGAATTTCAGCTATATGGTAGCTCTGATTTGAGAGCACACAGTGAAATGAGCACACGTTACTGCTTTTCTGTCTTGGAGCCTGTAGAAAAAGTTGAATTTGTCAAACATTTAGAGTAATATTGTCACATGTAACGCATGTGGCTCATGTGCATTCGCAATAAAAAAGATGGGCAAAATCTGAATGGAGCGCTCTGAAACCCGCTTTCATTTTAGAGTTTAACAAAGGGCTTTTAGTGGAGTCTACACTAAAGGCTAACAGTGTCGACTCCACAATATTCAGCCAGTCAGTAATTCTGCATATTATAAAGACGGAAAATATGTAAAATCACTTCTGCCTTTTTTCCCCCTCTCTAAATTTGCACATATGTTCAAAAAGACTTATTCTGATGTCCCCAAAATTGAAAAAAAAGAAATTCATAAGTCTTCACTTGCAACTGTCAGGTCACAAATAGATAAATAAATAAGTAAATCTCTTGCTCTATTCACCCGAGGTGGATTTGGAAATTCAAAGGCAAAATGATGTTGAAGTGACCCGAGTTATGAGAAAAAGAGGGTGGAAACGATGAGTTTGCTAAGTGCATCTTGCAGGTTGCTTGTCTGCATTGCTGCATGTGTCTCTGTGTTGCTTTGATCAAAAAAGATGGGTAAAAATGAAAGGCATATATTGTGAGTGTGCTGCTGTGAAAAAAAAAACAGTAGTATACATACAAGGGCTTGAGTGAACGGGCTAAATAAGAATAGAGGAAGAGAGCTGCGACACACATCTGGTTTGAAAAGGAGGAAGCAAGGATCAGCTTTCTCGGTAACAAAGTCCAAAATAGGAGAACAGAGAAGAGGAAACATGTGCGGTTACTTATGGGGGGTCTGTGTTGCGATGTGTTCGTGCGCACTTGTGCTTGTGCAGGAATTGCATATGGCTGCGAGCTGGTCTGAGTGTTTGCGGTTTTGTCATCTGTCTGCAGCGACTTGAGGCAACAACTCATGCAAGGCTGCAAACTACAGACAATGCCTTCCAACGCGGAGCTGGGGCCACGGCTCCGCCGGGGTCGCAGGGTCGATTAGTCGCCGCTCCGGCATTGCGTAACCCCAGTTTAAACCAGGATGTGCCATTCAAATGTGGCATGAAAGCGCAAGCTGGAGCTCATTCACAGACCACGCAGAGTGTGTGATTGTGTGCGTTTACTTGCGCTGTGACATCAGGCAGTCTTGATTTGCCTAACTGTTGGATACAGGTCACAAAGCGGGATTGTGGAGTGACATCTGCAAACCTGAAGGCATGCAAATGCTTTGCGATGCAGGCACCGTGTGTTGGTGTTGATATGTGTGTTAATGTTTGAAAGAGGGTGAGGGCAATGGAACGCAAGGGGGAATAAGGGGACGATAGAGGAGTACAAAAGTGACAAGTGTGCAGGATAAAAATTGCACAAAAAGAATGTTTTATGGTGAAATGTGTCAGGTTGAGTTTGCGTAGTTACGCATCACGATTCTTCATGTTTCTGTGCCTTGGGTTTTACATATCAGGACCTAATAAAAAAAACTATCTGGTCTTCAACAGTTCTACGTCGTTTAAATTCAGCCTTAGTTGTGGAAAAACAGATGTCACTTTGTCTTTATTCATCTATCTGAAATGGAAAATTAGCAAGTGTCAGCATGTGTAAAGCAGCGAAGTCTTCAGCAGATTGTAGCTCTGGAGCATATGGGTGTGTTAACACAACGCCAAACAGGAATACAATCTGCAGTGAACTTGGAAAAGCTGCCAAATGATTTAAGAAGAGTTGTAAAGCCTTTTCCAAACAATCCCAATCTCTCTGTGGGAAAGCTTCTAATCGAGTGGAAACATTTAAGTTTCCCAGGAGTAGACATCCCACACGTTTCTCCCCTGCGTCAGATCACGCAGAAGAGAGAATATGACAGAACAAGATTGCATCTTGGTTAATCCAATGTCTTTTGGATTAGATGAGAGCTAACTAATAAAACGTGGCATGAAAGTAAAAAGATGGCATGCCAGTATACAAGCATGGTGGTGAAGTGTGATGAGCTGGACACAGGCATCTTGCAGTTACTGAGTTGACCATAAACTCCAATGTGTAGAAAAGTATTCCAGATTCAAATGTGAAGCAATCCGTTCCGGTTCCAGAGTAAAAAGGTTGGAAGAACGTGGACGATCACCTGCGGTACAGAGACGGCAGCAAATCCAAAACCAAATGTCTGAAATACCTCGGCCAAATCGAAAAGCTGTGACCGGACGTTTGAGTTGTGGATAAATGAATCGCAGCATTGACAAACTGCCAGAAGACTTGGCAAGACTTCCTTTACTACACTGATAGACTGTCGTTCTTTTCCTCCACACTGTGTTGAATTAATATCATTGGTATGACACGAGCCATACATTTTTCTACACTTGAGGTTAGATTAAATGATTTTAAAACCTGGTAAAGTCGCACAGATTTTCTTTCTTCTCGATACCCTTAATGTGTTGCACAGTGGACTCGCTTCCTTTTTGTCTGTTTTCATTGTGACATGATTGATGTGTGGTGTAAAAGTGAAGCCGAAACAGATCTTACTCAACGACGTCGGCTTGTTGTGGATTGCTTTTGGCAGCAACTCAGCCCGTGTGATATCCTGCCTCGGGCTGCCTCGTCTGGCATCGACCGCAGTCTGAACAATTAAGTTGAACTCTACAAATAGAAAACCGTTACAATGGAAATTTGGAGGTGACAACTTGACAGCGCAAAAATGGAAACAAAATTCTCACTTCATCTTTGTTTTGCTCAATGTCAAGCTGTTGCATACACTTTCCAAATTAGTCAGAAACACATGTGTTGCTTGGTGGTTATTCTGCACAGTATCACATCAGCAGCCAAAGTTTGAGTCCTTCCACACCCAAATGTCAGGTTTCAACTTTACTGCCACCTACCATTATTTAGCTTTAGGTGTTAAAAATATATGATGGACATGGTCTGTGGGTTTTGGTTTGACCTTTCTCCTTTGATTCTGCATGTTGATGTGATTTATTTATGTCTTTTTGTTTGGTTAGATTTGCTCATTTGTTATGCTCTCCTCCATATTCGTCTCAGCTTGCTTCCTGTTTTATTATGTTGCATTGGTTTTGCTGTCTGCCTTGTTAATCTCCCAATCGTAGTGTTGTACTGCTCCAGATTGGCCTTGGTTTTGGTTTGTTTTGGTCTTGTTTATATTTTTACTCAACCCTGTCTCGGTCTTGGACGTGTTGGACTTTTTTTGTTGTTGTTGTTGTTGTTTGTTCTAAGAATAGTCAAGACCATGTGAAACTGTAGACTGCATTCAAACTGGACTAATAATGACTTTACCTTCTGGCTTTCATCTACCATCCTTGTTCCTACATGCCAGGGATGAGAAAATAAGTGAAGCGGGAGCAGAGTAAATGCGCCAATGTTTTTTTATTTGTACATCAAGTGGAAAGGAAGTGAAGTCTTCCATGTCCTGTTGCCTCTTGTCACTCTGCCTGGAGCTAATGCTAAGATGTATAACATTTATCTAGATGTATCCACTCATCAGAGTGGTCTGGTTTGTCTGTTTACCTTGTTTCTGTCTTGTCAGTAAGGGGCATTTAGAGGTGGTTCAGCTTACACACAAGCTTGGCTTCACCTAAATGTCATGCAAGAACACTTTACTGAAAAAGTTGCAGCAACAACTACATTACTGGTTTGGTCTTGTTCTCACCTCCTTCATAGTCTTGGTCTTAAGTTGACTTGACTCGTCCTTGGGGCACAGGATCTTGACTACGACTCTGACTTACCTCTAACGACCTCACCCTGACCTTGCATATTTGGTCTGCAGGTCTCTTTAACTAGTTCATTCCCAGCCAGATTCATCTCCATTTGCAGATCCTGCACGGTTCCCCCACATTTTCTTAACCATCTCAGTTGGGGTACAAGCCACGTCAATTGTGCACAAGCGATTTGATTGATGCCTTCGTTGATCGGCCCATGGATATACCAATAACAATATCTCAAACAGCCTTTTGGATAAGACCGTAGTAGTTGGCGAGATGTTGAGCTGCAAATTAAGTATAGTCAAACATTGAGGTGTGAAACCTTTGTATCAATTGTGCCGGAAGAGCGCATACAACGTCCACTGAACGGGGCAAACCACAACGAACAAATATATCAATATGCTGAGAGATTTTGGAGAAACTGGCCACCCAAGGTTGCAAACACAACATAACATTATTGCGGCATTGACCACAACTCCTGTGCATTCATAGACAGACATTAACCGTCTGTGAGACTTGACAATGGACTACAGATATTTGTTACTCTCTAAAGTCAAGTTGTTTCCCACATCCCTGCAGATACAGACCTTTTCTCTACCCGACAGTGAAAAGGAAAGTTAAAGGCTCCCTTTTAATTTTTGTTCCAGCAAAATACGGCAGCAAACATTAAACCTTATGGGATTGTAAAGCATTAGAAAAGCCAATATTGGTTCTATACACCATAAGAAAAAAATTCCAAGCAGTTCTACATTTCACAGGAAGCCAATTTAGAGAAGCTGTAATTGGAACAGCACAATCTCTTTCAGAAGTACTTGTCAAAGTAGTTGACTGGTCATTCACTATTTTTCAACCTTGAGAATAGAGTTTTTGCTAATTCTAATTTTAGAAAAACTTTGCTCAGACTTGCTAAATGTGAGATTTAAAAGATGAGTTCCTGGTGACTTGATGAAACACTGGAGAGCAGCGTTATGTCATCCAGAATAAGAATAAAATCAGAACATAATCTCAAAGGATTCTAGAACCAAATGTGTCATTTTTGTCCTGGTTACATCATAAAACATTGTTAAAAATTGAAGTTTTGAAGTTTGCGAACCAGCACAGAGTTCATCGATGAATGGAGCTGGGTGTTATCTGTCACGTTTTCTTCAGAAAGAATTAAAGGAAAGAATGGAATTGGTTCAAAGCCACAACCCTGTGGAACGCCACGCTAAAGAGAGTATAAATTTAGACTGGTCTTTGATGAAGGTCTCTTAAAATAAGATCTTATCAGACATCTGTTGCCGCCTCCTCATTTCTTTCTGAATTTAGCAGAAAAAGCTGCTTCCTGGGTCACATGAATCTCAAAGTCATAGCCTCTGAGACATTGTTGCATTCTGTATTCTGACGTTTTTGATATTTAGGTGTAGAGAAGACACAATTTCTCATAACTTCCAATATATTGAAAATACGTAAGGAAAGAAAATATGGTATGTCTTGACTAGAGAACATAGAAATTAGTGATTTTCTACAGGCTCCTTCAGTACCTGAAACACTCGTTAATGTCCATTCATTAAAATTATTGGGGCTTCTTGGTCATTTTCTTTCACTTTCTTGGCTGCTTTCACACTGCAGCCTGAAGTGAACCAATTCCGATTTTTTGTCAAATCGGATTTCTTATTTTTTTTTACCGTGGTCGTTCACGGTTCCAAATAAATACGAGCTGTTTTTGTTCTCCAGTGTGAAAGGGCAAATGCCCTGAAAGTGTCCCGCATGCGCAGTAGAGGGCGCAATAACGTCCCGTATCAGTGACGTTAACGTCGGATGAACGCGACCTGGCAGTGGGGATTCAGGTCACATTTGAATCAGGTACGTATCGGATACCCAATCCGATACGGTCGCGTTCGAAAAAATTCCGACCTGTGTTGTTCAGACTGTCATGAAAAGATCGGATACAGGTCGCATTACATAAAAAATAAAATAAATCGTAATTGGCTGACTCCACCTCCGTTTCCCGTTTGTCGTTCTCACAAAAACACGAATAATAAAGAGAAAAAGGTACTCTATTCTTTGAGCTGTTACTGTTAAAAATAAAATCTAATTTCACAGAACTATTTTACTTCAGTTAAAACTAACTCTGTTGCCTTCATTTGTCCTAAAAATGCTTTATTTATCAAAGATTAACTCGAAAGAAAACTGACTGTAATTTAACACCCTGACTTTGGGCCTCTGTCTCTTTAAGAAGCTCCTCCTCTTTCCAACACTCTGCCCTCAGCAAGTCACTGCAACAGTGCTTCTCTATTATGCCATTTACAACTGGAGCGATGGACTGATAAGTAATTTGTATGTTCAGGTGATTTGAAGTTCCAGCCGATTTTAAATAATAACTTACAATTTAAATGAGAAATGCGTGATTTACAAAGTCACCAACATTTCCCACTGTTCTTTGCTGTGGGATATCTTTGCTTAAAGGCGTTCCATGTATTTAAGCATCGTCTCGTGTGGAGTCTATGCAGGTTTCCTCGTATTTTCTTACCTAATCCAAGCACAGGCATGCTTATTCTTCGCTGAGATACAGATCGGATTGTTTTCAGCAGGAGGTTATCAGATTTAACTGCTGGTGTCAGATGAAAAAGGATAAAAGTGGTAAAGACAATTTATTTCAGTCGATTTGAGTCTCTCTAGATTTATGAGCGTATCGTGAAGTCCATCAAGGAGGTGGTTTGAATCAGTATCTTGTAAACAGCCTCCGTTAGATTCCTGCAGCTGCCGTAGATAAGACGGAGCGCTGTGATCAAAATCACCACCTCTACAACCAAATAAGAGTTGTAGAGGTGATACACATTACCTCATGGGAATGTATATGTAAACATGAAGGAAAATGACAATGACATTCTCTATTTGTGAAAATATTTGCTTATTACATCCGTTGGGGAATATTTGCATATATAATCCAAATGATTCGCTTTTTAAAAACCGACATTTTCATAGTAAGTGCAGATTTTTTTATTTTTTTATTACTTTGTGTGAAGGATGGCTCTGTTTCTCACATACTTCTTAAACATTTTACTCAGGTTAATTTCTAACCTAAGTCTCAGTGGGTGCGCAGGGCAGCATTCATCCAAGAACCGCCTCTGCTCACAGTCACAGGCCAGACAGCAAAGTGAACTGTTCCTGTCCGTTTTTGCTGCTCGTCAGGGCCGTAGGAGATGGACGAGAACGGGACGTTGGAGGACAACGATGCATTGTGGGAGAAGGTGGAGTGCAAGCGCTACCAGCTGTGTCGCAACATCACTCCGGCGAAGCTCACCCCGTACCTCCGTCAGTGCAAAGTGCTGGACGAGCAGGACGAGGACGAGATCCTCAACTCCCCGCTGCTCCAGACAAAAGCGAACCGCACGAGTGAGTAAAAGAGATGTCATGATTTGTAAGGAGAAAAGTGAATTCTCTTACATATGGTGAAACGTTACGGTTGGATGGGAAATTATGTTCATTTACTGGCTCTGAACTTTAGAAATAAAAGCCTTTCAGGGTCTACTTTTTTACCCAAATGCTAGATTTTCTAGCAATCTAGGAAAAATTGTGATTGCCTGTGACTTAGATATTTAGCCTTACACATTTCTTTCTGTCACACAATGAATACACTTTCAGACATAAAGTTATTATCGGACGTCTCCTGCAAAGCAGAAGCTCTGAGTTTTTTGTTTCTCTACTATTTTGATATGATATTTTGTTATTTCAGTGAACTTTTATGGTCTTTCTCAGGCCACAAAAAAGCCATGAATTTCTCATCACATCTGCCTTCAGGCAATAGATTTAAAAATGACAAAAATTACCCCATTACTCTGTAATTGTAGCTGAAGAATTAAGGCAGTTGTTTGATTTTTGTCTTATAACAGAGATCAGGAGCATTGTGTTTGCATTCGCTGAACTTGAAAACAAAACAAGAATCTTTCTTTAACCTTCTTTTAGGTCGTCTGCTGGACATCCTCCGCACCAAAGGGGAGAGGGGATATGGGGCGTTTTTGGAGAGTCTGGAGTTTTACTACCCTGAACTTTACAAGTCGGTCACAGGGAAAGACCCAACGAGACGATTCTCCACCATCGTAGGTGAGTCCCGGACACTTTGAGACTAAGGGTTCACCAATTTATTGGTGCCGATTTCCTTAATTTTGGGACATCTGTGATCGGCCGATACTTACATGTGAAGCCGATGTTATTCCCTGATCTTATTGACCTCAGCAAAGGTCTAAAAATCATTAACGCTATCCTCTTCTGCTTTCCTCTGAGAGAAGTTTGACTGATGGACCAGCTCACCAGGTTATATCTGCACGTTTGCAGTTGCCAACTCAGCAACTTTTTTGCTACCATTAGCGACATTTCGGACAAAAAAAAAAAATTGGTATCGGCCAAAATCGGTATCGACATGTCAGGATTTTTAATCGGAGATCGGTTCTCCCCTATCTGAGACACCTACAGTATCTCACAAATGTTTAGATTCCTCCAGAACCTTTTCCGATTCTGTCACATTCCAGCCATAAACTTTAATCTTGATATTTTACTGGGATTTTATGTGATTGACCAACATGGAAAGATTTAACTGAGAAGTGTAAGGAAAATGATCATTTATTTCCAGCACCTTTTACTTGGGCGTAAAGACATTAATGGTTTTGTTTAAAGCTTACTACAAGTCACGGAGGAGACAGAGCAGAGAAAGCTGCTTTGTTCATATAACACCAAATTTTAAAAATCTTTTTAACTTCCTTGCAAAACAGCTTGCTGTTGGGATTCTTGATTGATTGGGAAGTAGATTGAGCTAAATGTGGGACAATCCTGATCGGTGTAGGGGCTTCTGAAGACGATTTGCCTTCCAGCAATAACACAAAGTAAATACTAATTCTCAGAGATGTGATTTGATGGTTAAGATCAAACCTCATTCATGTGTTTGCGTGCCCCCTTCAAAGTCTAAACCTTAATTCCTTAAAAGTTTGCGTTTTGGGAAACAGACTGACTGAGCTATTGTGCAAAAAAACGAATGCTCTCCAAATTCAGTTTCTAGATGAGCAAAGCAGGCCGAGACAAAGTCGAGTTGTTTCAGCTCATGAACAGTGTCACCTCTGCAATAATGCACTTTGCAACAGAATAACAGACTTAAGGTCACAAAGAGACAGATTACTCCTTTCTGCTAGCTATCTAGTTCGGAGCGGGAAATCGTTACTTTTAGGGTTTGGGTTTGTAAAGTAAGTTATGGCGATGTAGGGAGATTTTTCCTAAACATCTTTCCGTTATGCTGATAAAGTCGCATCAGCCCAAACACGGCCGGCAGCCAAGAAACACCCGAGCTGAGGAAGAGATAACGCATCTGTAAAATCTGTCAAACATTCCCCATGGCCGACATTGTTACCAGTTTTTCTCAGCCTCGACTGACGTTTCTGGAGTTACTGGAACAAACTGGATTCGATCACTGGGCGGGAAAAACATCAGTCTTTGGATTGTTTATTTTTACACAGTTGAGATTGAGGGGGGCGATCCTTTGCTAGATCAATGATCAAAAACATAGACGTGAAATAAAAATCTAAAATAAAGATTGTAGAATTTGAATTGATTGACTCGTAAGTAAACAAAGATGAATTTACTATTCTAGAAAAAACACTTTGAACTCCGATTTGGCAGAAATTTGCCATGTGTCTCTTCGGGTATCACCCGAAAGATTAAATTTGAGTAATAATTGATTAAGGCGTCTAATCATGCAGTCACTGTGGGTGATTTTTCTTGTAGAGGTTGACTGACATTTTCTTATCTGATAGAAACAAGCTGCAGTACCAACAAACGGATGAACTCCTCTGCTTTTTCTCTTTCCTTCAAATGTACTATAATTGATTGATTTGTGGGACAGGAAAATAATCCATGTCAGATTAATAAATATATTTTTTAATTAGAGATACAGTCATGATTTTGAACTGTGGGAGGAAGCCCGGATTATCTAGAGAGAATCAGCGCTTGTACAGGGAGAAAATGCAAACTGACCCGAGATTGGGATTTGAACCCAGGATCTTCTTGATGCAAAGCAGCCATGCTACCAACAGTTCCACCAAATAAATTAAAAAAAAACCTGCATGATTATCCATCTACTGCTTTGTGCTCTACTTTGTTTCTTGGTTTTGCACACTGTTTTCTGATGAACAACTTTAAGGTTTGTGGTTCTGACATGAACAATTGGGACAGTATGTGCTCACACGCATTCTGAAATGAACGAAACCAGCCGTGCAGCTATAGAGCTTTACACTCCGTTGAGGCAAAGCCAGCCCCGCCTTCCTGGTTTTGCTTTACTGTCTGTGGTTAGAATCTGAGATGTGTGTTGTATATATTTAAAGCTGGTATTGTACAATAACTTCTCCTCTTTATATTTTTCCACTCCCCTCTTTAGTGGAGGAGGGTCAGGAGGGTTTGACCCAGTTCCTCATGAATGAAGTGATGAAGCTGCAGAAGAACACCAAAGTCAAAACCCTGCAGAACACAGAGCTCAGCAGAAAGACCCGCACGCTGGAGGACGAGTACAAGAAGCTTCGCTTGGCTAATCAGGAGCTTCAAGCCTTTCAGCAGAGTAAAGATAAATCACATTTCACCTCCACCGACAAGCTACACACTTTTAACCTCTGGCAAGGATAAAACGGCTGGGCTTATGTGCTGGAAAACGCTAACCCCACCGCTAGTGTTTGGTTTACCTCTCTCGGTGCGCCGCAGTTTAGCTTAACAAGGATTTTTAATCACATAGCTTACCAAAGGGCTGCTTCTGAAACTAGGACACTGTGGTCTTTGTTATCATATCCTGTGCAGTTAACCTCTGCAGCTGGCACACTGAGGCACCTTCAAGCAAGATCTAAAAATACAGTGAGAAAGCTTTTAGCCGGGTTCAAAACAGACCACGTAGCTTAAGCTAAGCAGACTTTTCCAACTATTTACACACTGAAAGCCTAAATTAGTGTGGAGGAAATTATGTTAAGGTTTCACCTCTAGACTGTAATGGGAAAAACAAAAAACCCACACACTTCTTTAATAAGCGCAACTAATTTATGCAAATCCATTTGTTCATATATAGTAATTAGTTTTCTGCCACGTTTGCCAGGATATAACAAACTGAGAGAGGAGCGGAACACCTTCAGCGACGAGCTGCTGAGGGTGAAGGATGAAAACTACAAACTGGCCATGAGGTACGCCACGCTGAGCGAGGAGAAGAACATGGCCGTGATGAGGAGCCGAGACCTGCAGCTTGAGGTTCCCCCACCTGAAAGCATTCACACAAATAAAAATGCACCGCTTCAGCTTTTGCACATTACAGCCACAAATATTGTTTAATTATTCAACATTTGTAGTGCACAATAATGACGTGAATGGAAAAGGATGCTGGGTTTTCCCAAATCTTTTAGGGTTCATTCTGACATTTGAAAAATTATATGCCTTTAGAAATCACCTAGTTCGTAAAAAGAGTCTATGTGTGTGCAATTTAATCTGAGCATCAATACAGCTGTTCTGGAAACTACTAAGACCTGGCAGGTCCCCTGAACCAGACAGGCTGGAAACGAGGTTTAATTATAGAAAAGTCGTCATGGAAACTCTGGGGGAGCTGCAGAGATTCACAGCTGACAAGAGGACTGTCAGTCATCAAATCTGCCCTTTGCGAAAGATTAGCAAGACGAGAGACCTTAATGCATTATCTATTTGTTTATTTTCACAATGAGTCAATTAATTGGATAAAAAATTGGCAGATTTTTTACTTAACTACATAAGCTTGTTTTATACAATATATTGAAATGTGCAAGAAAATACAAATAAACAAATGATTCAATTCCTTTTTTAAAGACCAAGATAAACATTTTATCACCTAAAATGCAATAACAGCATTCCTTTTGGTGAACGCTCGAATAGTCGCAGCAAAGGATTACAACATCAACATGTGAAAGGCTCTTTCTGGTTGACTTAACATCAATGCAGCGTAGGGAGCGCTACGCTGTAGAAGGCTGTTCTGTTGCTAAGTCAACAACAGAAAACACAATATATTAGCCTTGATTATTTTTTAGTTAATATTTGAAAAGCAAAAGTTGCTCAAGAAGAGATTTTTTTTTTCTACAGAGTTTGAACCAGCTGAAGCAAAAATGGCCACTTTAGGATTTCAGGGTAGAACACACACACGTTTTTTTTTTTTTATCTTAAATGCAAAATGTATTCAGTTAATGATCTGAGTGTGTTCTTCCAGCAAATGCTACATGTCTGCGTAATCCAGTTAACAATTAATCCATTACTAAATTTGCTGACGATTATCTCAATAATCCATTAATCACAATTAATCTGATTAACAACAACCCTAAACATTGTTGAATAAAAATCATAAAATCTGCTAATCTCTTGAGATTTTTAGTAAAAAACCCCCAAAAACAGAGAAACTAAAACCTATAATTTCATCTTAATTTTTCTTCCACTTCATGATTAGGCATTACTTTATGTCAGTCTGAGATTTATGGCGGTAATGTATTGCACTGCATTTGGATCTTTCTTTGTTCGTGAACACATTTTGAGGAAATGTCGGACTCTCTTTGCCTTGCAGATCGACCAGCTGAAGCACACGCTGAACAAAGTGGAGGAGGAGTGCAAGATGGAGAGGAGGCAGAGTCTCAAGCTGAAGAATGACATCGAGAACCGACCCAAGAGAGAGCAGATCTTCGAGCTGGAGAGGGAAAACGAAATGCTCAAGATCAAGCTGCAGGAACTTCAGTCCATCATACAGGTAGGGAGCATTTATCTCCTCTGAGAGACGATTATGATCCACAGAGTCAGCCTGTACATGGACGTAATATTTAATATTTGACTCCACTCGCCACCTGCTGCTCAGTTGAAGCTGATTGGAGTTGAATATGAGGCCAAGTCATGAAGCTATGCAGAGTATGTGGGGAAATAATTGAGCTTTTCGTGACTTTATATCCCGCTGCTCACCAGACGCCTCAAGAAAAAAAAACCCCAAAAGGTTAAGCCTTGTAAAAAAAACAACAACTTTGTTGTGTGTGTTTTTTTCTCAGCCTGGCCCCTTGCCTGCGTCAGACAAGGCCATCCTCGACATTTTGGAGCATGACAGACAGGAAGCTCTGGAGGACAGACAGGATCTGGTCAACCGCCTTTACAACCTCCATGAAGAAGTTCGACAGGCGGAGGAACTACGAGATAAGGTCACAGCTCGGCACGACACACCACACCACCCCCATTGTTAACATTCTGAGATGGTCATGTGGGTTTCGGTGGTTTCTGATTTGAAAGTATAATTAGGCTTTTCTCTCTTTGCCTTCCTCCTTCTGCGTCTGCCTTTCACTTTACTGTGCTTATTGTTAATATTGTTGCTATGAGACAATTTTCAAGCAATATAATGGTAAAGGCACAATAATGCAAGAACACATGGTCAAAGATGAATAAACTTTAAATTTTAATGAACATTTAACACTGGAACTGGAAGACATTTTAAATGTCCAAAATAACAAAAAAGAAAAAAACTAATAAAATGAAATATGAAGTGTTTGTAAACAAAACTGTCCTTCAAAAAAAGGGGCTGATTGAGGCCAAAGCACCAAACTGAAAACGTTTGTCATCCAGTTTTTGGCAGAAAGAGAAAAACAATAAATCATGCAGATGAAAATAAATATATAAATATATTTATCGCCCAGTCCTAACTGGACATATTTCTATTCAGACTGAATGGTTTTTATGAGTGAGGGAAAAGTGTACCGTCAGTGTGCAGCCGCATTCATTTAGTATTTGTGTGTTGTTGCAAATAATGTGTGTGTTACCACACCTATAAATTACACCGCCTGTGCTGTCTGTTTCGTTTGTAGTACCTGGAGGAGAAGGAGGAGCTGGAGCTGAAGTGCTCCACCGTTCAGAAGGACTGCGAGATGTACCGCAACCGCATAGACACCATCTCCGCCCAGCTGGATGAGGTGGAGAAGGAGAGGGACCAGGTGACCAGCATCAAAACACACTCTACACACTCAGTGTGTCGGTCACTTTGTATGAAAACAACACATTTTGTTTCTTACTTTGCTGTGTCGGCTTCCGCAGGCGTTTCGGGCCAGAGATGAGGCCCAGCACCAGTTCTCTCAGAGCCTCGTCGACAAAGACAAATACCGTAAGCAGATCAGGGAGCTGGAGGAGAAGAGCGACGAGCTCCACATTGAGATCGTCCGCAAGGAAGCCAAGCTGGTGGCGCTGGAAAGTCGCCTGCGACGGATGTCCAAGGACATTCCTCTGGACCAGGTCAGACATAATCACATCATCACAGAGTCATCAGTTTCCCCCTGCACCCTACTGCAGTGGTTCCCAAAGTGTGGGGCGCGGGAAGCAGTATGGTTGAATGAAAACAAAAAAAACAGTTTCACAAAAGTGTTTCACTGTAAAGATGGTTTGTAGTCTGTTTTGTTGTAACCTGAAGTGTGAAATAAGCTTCAGTGGAGTTTGAAAACAAAATATGTGTGTAGGTTTATGTGTGGTTGAACGATGTGTGTGCCCAGTTGATTTTCTTTTTCTTTTTTCGAGGGGGATTTTATTGTAATCCATAGGGAGGCCCAGAAAATCTTTAGGAACCACTGATCTACTGTCCTGCCAATCATATATGTGTTCTATATTCCATATATATATGGAAGCATACTTTAATCTTGTCATTTATCTCTATTTAACTGGACTGCCTTCTGTACTGACTGAATAATAAGAAGTCTTATTATTCTGGACATGTACTATTATTAGTAAAGATCCGTAAAAAGCCTCCAGTATTTTTTGCAGTTGCACAATCTGACACAGAAAAATGTAGTAAAATCCAAACTATTATTTTTGTACATTTATTCAGTGGAGAAATTGTGATGTTTGGAAATCTCTTTTTTTTTTTTTTCTTTTGCTCAATTCCCAGGAATTTAAAACAGTTTATCAACTAAATTTCAAGACGCAGTTTGAAATAACTAAAGCAAACTGATGAAAAGTGAATTTAGTCACAGTTGTTTTGAAGGATTGTACGATGTATCAATATTTACTCTTTCCTAACATTGGATATTAATGTAGTCAAAATTAAAGATCGATGTTTTTTCAGTGTGACAACCATAATAGATATAAATGCTAAATGCCCATGTTCACCATTGGGGGCAGCAGTAATGCCTTTCTGTACCAACATGTATGCTTTAGATCCTTATTTATGTCAGTAATAGACTAGCTCAAACACTAACAGTATATCAAATATTGCCAAATAATTGTTCCCTACTTAATGTTTCCTCTTGCCACAAAACCCTAACCAAGACAAAAACTTCGCTTTGTTTTAACAACAGCTGCTTTTCTAACTTCCTGTTGCAGCTAGCTGTGCTGCAGCGCCAACACCAACTTTTATATGTACTTCAGTAAAATGTGGAGGCTGGAAGGTGATTTAAAACCACAAGCTAAATGTATTTTATTTTGGCAGAGTTTGCCGAGGGACATGCCGCTGCCCATCATCTCTCATGCGGCCGAGGATAAACAGTGTTGGTCCAGCGACGAGTCGCACGAGGAGAAGTGCCCGTCGGACGAGCCGCGACTCAAACGCAGGCCAAACCTTAAAGCGGGGGTAAGCCGTCCTGCACTTTCATTTTATTTAAAGCAACTCGCTTCTTTTTTGAAAAGAGAAATAATCGTGTTCAGTGGGGGAACAAAACATGCAACACAAGTTACGTTTTGAAGTCATTTGAAATCTAAATAATTTTTCCACCTGGAAATAATTGGTTGAACTTGAACTGTGTTAATATCCCTCAACTTTTTATTGCTTTCATTTGTTTAAAAAAACATAACAGACATCAAAGCTGGTTAAAAAGGAGTAGTAAGAATAATTGTTTCATCATTTTGTCTCTAGCTCCGATGTAAGTCTCCAGTGTTGGGGCTCAGAGACAGTCCGATCACCTCAGACGCCAGCCATCGTACAGGTACGCAGGATGTTGGGATTCAGCTTGTAATGCAACACTGCCAGTCGATTGGTTTGGTTTAACTCTCTATTTATCTCTACTTTTCAGTCAACGGAGATTTCCTAGAGATTCAGACGCCAAACGTCAACGGCAACAACAACTCTCTCCCTCCGTCGCCCAGTTTCCCAGTTTCCCCCACGTTGCCAGGGCCCTCTGCTCCGTCATCCCTACCAAACATCTACCCCTTGGAGCAGTGCAGGCAAAATATGGTAAAGAGGGGGCAACTGAGCATGTACAAACTACATTTTAATTTAATTTAATGCAATTTTTAAAAATTATTTAATAGGTTTTATTGTAAATGAAATTATTGTGAAATAAAATTATTTCAGATGAAATAAAGCGTACCTTTAATTGATTAAAATCAAATTAGACTATTTGGAATTTATCTAATAAATTGAATGAAATGTAAATCAATTGCTTTTTTAATGTGAGTGATTCAATTAAAATGGGATTTTTTAAAATTCAATTTAAGTTTGTTAGAAAACAATTAAATATTATTTAATTTAACTTATTTGGAGTTTTTTCATTTCTATTTCACTTTGATGATGTAACTTATTAGTAACATTTATTCAATTTAATAATAAATTAATTTTTAAAGATTTTAATTGAAATGAATTCTGCTGTTATTAAATGAATTGAACATCGGAGTGAATGAAATTGACCTTTGTCGTCTGAACTGATTCGGTGTTTTTCTTTCTGTTGAAACTTCAGCTCCGTTTCCGTAACGACAGCATCATGTCCATCGTCCCGGAGCCTCCTGAGAAGGCGTCGCTGTACAGACGAGAGAGGGAAAAAGAAAACGACTTCCCGCTCCGCAGGTACAGCTATCTTAATTTTACTGCAGGTCGTTATAATCCCACCAGTTTTCACTGAATTTAATTTGATTTATTTCTCATTTCCTGAAGTGAGAGCAAAAAAAAAGCCTTTTTTTTCTGTTTTCTTTGTAGCCTCTCCGACTTTGATAGCGACAACATGGAAATGGAGTATGGTAATGTGCTTTAATGAAACGTTCAGAAATAACACAAATGATTAATTTGGTCATAGTGCTCTAAAAAACATCTTTTCAAAATTAATATCTTGATTGATCTCTCTCTCTCTCTCTGTGTGTGTGTGTGTGTTGATTTTTATTGCTTTGCCTCAGAAGATGGTCCTAACTCTGTGATCTCGTCGTCGTCCTCCCACCAATCGGAGGGAATGGACACGTATGATCTGGAGCAGGTCAACAATATCTTCAGGAAGTTCTCTTTGGAGAGGTATTCTGTAACTTTCCATCTACTCAATAAAAATAAAAAAAAATCTTCTACCAATAACCCCTTTTTTCTGTGTTGGTGGACGCGCAGGCCGTTTCGCCCGTCTTTGTCCTCCTTCTCCAGAATCAGCTCCACCATCAAGCCGGTGCAGGAGGTGGCGCTGCAAGGCGACAACCTCTTGAAGGACGTCACGCTGGTCGGTGGCAACGAGAGCGGGATTTTCATCTCGTCGGTTCAGGCTGGGTCCAACGCCGAGAGAGCAGGGCTGCGAGAAGGCCACCTCCTCTTGCTGGTAAGAAGTTAACGTTCATCCTGAAAGTTGAATGAGTCAAATATGAGGTGAAAATCTATTAGGTCGTCAAGGATTTATTCGGGAACATCACAAACCAAGTTATTTTACTTGTTTCAATGTACTGTGGCTGTAATCTATGAGACCCAAAGATGGGTTTCTAACCCCTGTTTATTCTGTGATCGACTAACCAGCTTGAGGGATCCGTAAGAGGGGAAAGCCAGAGCCTTCCACTGGATACCAGCACTCAGGAAGAAGCCCACTGGACGTTGCAGCACTGCTCTGGACCAATCAAGCTGCACTATCGAGCCAGTTTTGACTGTAAGTCATTTTTATTGTTGAGAGTTGTAGAAGCTTAAATAAATGGCAGCTGGGTTTAAGAAGACAGTGTAGCGGAACGTGTGTTCGTATCAACACAGTAACGACGTCCCTCGCAGTGAGTCACAGCCAACGACCATTTAGATTAAGAAGAGGATGCAAAAGTGATTTTGTTGGTATATTTTGTTTTTTCTACGACGGAAAACGAGTCAGTGAAGTTACTATCTAAACGACTCCACGCCAAACTAATGCAAGAATGGCTGCCAGTAAAATCACGCAGGAGGCTGAAGATCGAATTGCTTGTTTTTGATGAGCAGCACCAAGAGTTTGGGTTTCAGGTCAAGTGACGGCAAAATACGGCAAACACAGTAGTCATATAATAGCCTATTTTATTCAATTCTGCCAGTAAAATCACGCATTTGTAGCAGCTCTTCACAACACAGAAAAGCTACATCAGTCCAATCAGACATGCAGATTCCAAGTTAACTACATGCATTGCAATTTATATAGTTGTCAAACAATGCAGACAATTTCCCATTTTATTTAAATAGTTTAAACTGTTTTCTACCTAAGGAGACCCAGTAGATTGTATTGAGTTGCCGACTTGCGTCATTCGCTCCTTCTAGGTGAGAAGTGGATAGACGACTGACTCAATGTCAAGCCATTTGTTTGATTAGTATAAATCTCTCTTATGCGGCATCATTTTTATTACATACACCAAAAGTGAACCATTAGCCACAAATTCAGTCACCTGGTTCTTAATAAGCGCCACCTAGAGTTCAGACAGTTTGCCACCAGGTGGAAACAGTTGAAATGGTGCAGGCAAAGGAGAGAAGCTTTTCAGTTCAAGAAACGTGCTGTTGTGTTTTGGTTAATTTTATGGTCTGTTTGTACGGTTTAGCTACTCAAGTAGCGCGGTACAACTGGCTTGTGTATGGCTCAGAAACAGAGACGAAATAGCATGGCTTTGATACAAAATTGAATTCCAAAATTGGTTATATGGTGAGCCGACCTGGAAACATTTAGAAAACCAACCAAGCATTTGGCGTTTTCTTTGGGTTTTTGTTGTCACACCAACAACAACACCTTATTATGTTTCTTGGTTTTTGGCCCTAAAAACCAATGAACGTACCAAAGCGTTGTCCCCTGTTGAAGCCCCGTAGCTGTTTTACGTCTCCTTAGATCAAGCCTTTACACTGACATACTTCACAGCTTTATATTAAATAAGCTAAATGCCCATTCTCCAGCTTATCGTCGGCTCCAGAGCAACCTGTCCGACGGCACGCTGGCGTCTGGAGACTCCTTCTACATCCGAGTCAACCTGAACATCTGTGGACAGTCGGACAGCTGCTCCCTGAGCGTGCGCTGCGACGAGGTGGTGCACGTTCTGGACACCAGGCACCAGGGCCGCTGCGAGTGGCTGTGCGCCCGCATCGACCCCTACAGTGGAACGGACCTGGCCGAGCGCGGCACCATACCCAGCAACTCGCGGTAGGCCCCAAACTCAGACGCTGTCAGACAATCTGAAAGGTGTAGATCAGAGCTTTGTGTGGCGCTTTGATTCCAAAGAGTGAACATTTCTCACATAATCTGTTCGATCGAAAATCTGTAGCAGGAGTTGATGGTTATGACTAAATATTTCTCAAGTGCCGTAGAAAATTTTTGCCCACTTCAAAAATAATCCTATTGCAATAAATCGATTAATCGCGTGATAAATGTAATATTTTCTTACATTTTCCTTTGCACTACACCTTTTCCAGAAGGGCAGTTTTGTTTACAGAAACTACAGTATCCATTTTATTTGTTGTTTTGATTGTTTTTTTAATCTATTTTGGGTATTTAAAAATATCTTCCTGTTCTAGTGTCAAATCTTTATTAGAAAGTAAAGTTTATTGATCTTTAATAGGGTTTTCTCTCATTATTATGCTATCAACATTGTATTACTTGCAAATGGTCTCGAAAGCAATTATTATTATTGTGTATCGCAGTAACAATTAATTGTCCAGCAAAATTAGTCATCATGACTAATTTTGGCCTACTTAAATATTTCTTCTAAGATTTTTTTCCTTTTTTGCATCAAAATCTTTCAAATTATTATACAAAAATTACTCATATAAATTTAAAAAGCATTTTTCTAATGACAAATTGAAACAGTGATGTGAAAATGTAATGGGCTCCTTTGCTAAATCACAAATTAAGTGATGTGTTTGAGTTTCACAAGCCACATCCAGACCTATAAAGAGGAAATCCTTTCACCGGGACCTACCTGGCAACAGGAAGCAGGCTGGAAGATCTCGAAAAGCAACACATTGCCCCCCAATCTACAGAAGTTCAGGAACAGAACAAATGTTGCTGCTTTGGGAGCAGTGATCTTGATAGTTTAATAGTCATGTTACCTTTGTCTGGTATCAAAATCGGATTGATCTGAAACATTTTATTGTGCCAAAAAAGGGGGCAAAATACAGGAGAGATCTGTAAAGGGGGAAAATACTTTCTCACAGCTCTGCTTTATTTTCAGCGCTGATTTAAATCCTTGCATTTTTAGAGCTTTACGAGTGTTTTTGTGTGACTGCAGAGCTCAGCAGCTGCTGCTGGTAAAGATTCAGAAGTTCGTCTGTCGAGGAGGGAAGGAAGAAAATGAAGGCCAACGCACCAGCAGGGTAAGGATCTACCAGATTTATCTCTTCAGCTGTCGTCAGAGACAACAACAAATTAACAACAACATAATAATTTAAGTCTGATTTAAGTCTAGTTCATTTGTATAACTTAATGGCCAAACAAGCAACAACCGTCATTACATATATTAATCACTGTTCCAGTTATTGTTGACCAAAGGTGGGATTTCAGCCTTGATTTAATGGACACTGGTGTTTCGACAGTTTTGCAGTTTTCTGAACTTTTGTTCAAGATTAGAGAAGCTGAATGCTGCTTCTCCATGTTGTTGTTGCTTCTCAATTGTTTTTTTTTAAATCTCACCTAAATTGTGTCTTTTCTCAAATGTTTAAGCTGCTCAGAGAATTATGAAACTTTTCCAAATCTAAAAACGTCAAACTTTTGACACCAATATACATTTTCAGACCAAACTCTGACAGTCTGTAGCATCTTTACTAAAATCTTTCTTGCATCTCAATCTTTTTTTCTTTTTATTTTGCGCCACATCTTTACTGTGACTTTATCAATATTAATTATTTGTTATTTATTGTGTTATGATGCTGTGCGCCTAGGCGAGCAGTTTACAGCCAGAAGAGGCCGGCTCCCCTCCCGATCTTAAGGCCAGCCCTCGTTTGTCCAGAGCCAGTATCTTCCTCAATCAGATCCTGCAGGTAATAAAGTCCAAACACGTCTGGTGCTGACAGTCTGACGAGTTTTTAAGTCTTTTTTTTTACAAATAGAAAAATCTGGAAATGTGGAAATCTTGCTACAGATTCTCAAAAAGATTTAGGTTTGTACTGTTGAGCATTGCAGCTCTGCTCTGTGGCCTTTACAGCCTCCAACACGTTTCTTTCTCAGACTGTTGTGCATTTAGCTCCGTCCATTTCTCCATTAAGTCTGACCAGCTTCGGTGTCTCTAGAGAAGGAAAGCATGATGCTTCCACCACCACGTTTCCCCATTGGGAGTGCGTTCACTGTGATTCGCTGCCTTAGTTTTCCATCAGTTTGCATGTCAGCTAATCAAAGTGAAGGCAGCTGGTTGTAAAATGCCTGGAGCAAAAACTGTTTTCCCCTTAAAGGAACCCCGTCAGACTCACTGCGGCCTTCTGTCACTCTAGTTTGTCAGCAGGGTGGATATCAAGTACAAGCGTCTGAACAGCAACGAGCGCGTGAGGATCATCAACACTGGCAGTGCAACACTAGCAAGACAAAGCTTCGAGGTGCTCAGGCAAGAAGGTGAGCGCGAAGCGTCGCGGACGAACCGACTCTTCTTCAGAACCAACAAGGAAACTGACGCAATTCTGAAGAGTCACAGTAAAGCTGTCTGAACTGCGTCTAAGGTCACGGTTTAAGATTAGATACTGCAAGGAGGGATGTTCGAAGTCGTAACCACATAAAGAAGCCTAAGTGTGAATTTATGCTTTGGGTTTTTTTTTTTCTTTTCTTTTTTTTATCACTTGATATGAAAAGGCGGCACCTCTCTAAAAGGAGCTGCTGGGTTAGATAAATAAAAAAGGAAGTGGAAGTTCAGCAAGGGTGCTTAGACATCTTTGGCCCAAGCTGATGCTAGTACAGAACGATGAAGTCGAAGCCGTTTCGAAAGTCAAAATGTGTTACCCTAAAAGACAAACAAACAAAAAAAAGCGGACAATGAAAGTGTGAGCGCTGACATGTTGGATGAAATGAGCGTCGTATCGCGGAGACGATGAAAGCTGAACTTTCACAACATTCAGATGGGGGGGGGAAGAGTTGTAACCATGACAACGAAGCTCTGAATAGCAGAAACACCCAGTCGGAGGAGGAAGGAAGCGGACTCCATTCATCTTGGTGAGATGAAATGGTCTCCGAGGGTCAAAATGGAGGACATGTTTCAGGGTCTTTGAGCAGTTCTGGAAGTTAATTTGAAAAACAGCAGAGAAGTGGTGAGATTTGAAGATAAATACCAGAAACATTGTGGAGAGACAAATTAATGTCTTTATGGCGCTAAGTAAATTCATCATTACTGAAAGTCAGATTAAGACTTTCAGTACTTTTATGCCAATATTAACTTGTTTTACCGTTTTAAAAAACTATTTTGATGTTTTTTTGGATCCTTTTGAAAAGCTGGGTTGCATTTACATTTTAACCAGCAGAAAAGTAAAGGTGAGGTGTTTAGAAAAAATTTGTTTGGTTGGCAACCTCATTTCAGTTAACACATCTTCGATATAGAAATAGATTTTATGTTTATATTGGTGTTAAACTTTCTTCGCTGTGGACAGTGACACTGCGGTAGCATCAGTTTCAAGTTCATGAGCCTTTGTGTTTTTGGGGGTTTTTTCAACTGATAGTGACAGTTTGTTTGAAATTTGGTTGATCTGAGGATCTTCCAACAGGACAGGATAAAGCAAGATATAATGAAGCTTCTTGAAAAGCTTAATTTTCCAAATCATAGCTATTTCTTTCATAAGTACCGTATTTTTCGGACTATAAGCAGCTACTTTTTTCCTACACTTAGAACCATGCGGCTTATAGCCTGGGGCGGCTTATATATGTACGTTTCCAGTTGAAAAAAAAAAACTTTGTAGATGTGGCTTATAGTGAGGTGCGCTCTATAGTCCGGAAAATACAGTATTTACATTTAACGCACTGTTTTGGGCACAAAAACATGAGCGAAGGTGCTCACTGAACGTCAGATTGGAAATGTTGTTATAAGTGTTTGCCGTTCCAAAGATTGCAAGAATTAAAAAAAAAGATCAAGCGCTTTCGCTGAGATAGAGAAGCAGGAAGAGGTGGCACCTACGTAACATCCGACTGAATAAAGCTACATCAAATAGTATGTGTAGAAATAGCTAAGTGACATCAATTAGAGCTGCGAAGGCATTTTTATGCAAAAGAAAAAAGAGAGAGACAGCTCATTTCTGAACCAATTCTGAAACAGGGTTGCAACACTAGGAGGGTTAAAAGAATAACACTTTCTATGCAACCAGTTTCTTTAATCCAAGAAATCTCCTGACGCAAAGTTGTGAATATTGTGAAAGAACATACAATCATAAATCATAAAAAGACAATCCTGATCACAACGAATGTCCAGACCGAACAGTGAAGCAGAAGAACGGTACTTTTATGATAAGACGTTTAAATATGGCAACATACTTTGTCGCCAACTTTCAGTCGGCAAAGAAAGAATCAGGCTTGATTATTTTTATTAGTTTCAAAGTAATTGCCCCAAAATGGCAGAAATGCACAGCAAATGTTAAAAAGCGAGAAAGAAAGAGAAAGCTGGCACGAGACGCAGAGCAAGGAGCGGAAAGCAGCCAGAGAGGGACGGCGTTATGGAAAGAACAACAAACCCACATAAACACGTAACACAATGGCCACATTGAGACAAAAGTAGGTGGCTATGTACTCAGCTCGAATGTGAGTTTATAGGGCAAAGATCAAAATAGCAATCTGTCCACTGAAGAGAGGAAGTTTAGAGAAAGATTATGCTCATGCAAACACTACGTACCCGCCAATGGGGAGAAAAACTCAGTATTCAGATTTACATTGTGATTTTTGCTCCTATTCTGACCAGCAGTGATATTCCAAGATTTAACTTTTATACTAATGAGTGTTTCTCTAGAATAGCTCATTTCGTATGAGCAGCAGTGAATGGAAGCAGCTGAAAGTCTCACTTTTCTACATGTTCATTTTCTCTGTGTTCAGAATATTTGTTTGTGTATTGCATTAGTATCTGGAGAACATCTATTGTCCTATTTAAATTTTCTGAATGGGTCCACAGTGAATTTTTCTTAAAAGTCACTTTAATTAGTCCCACACACATGGTGGGTGGAAGGCGATGTAAAATACTGCCATACAATCTGTCACTTATATGAATCAGAGCGCTACCGCTAACTATCAGAAGCAAATATGCAACAGAAACATTTGGAGAGAGCAGTTGTTGACTTAATTTGTTAGAGCACTGCTTGGACCATTTTATACTGACAGATGACACAAAAAAGGAAAAAGCATGGTAACATGGGTTGCTTATCCATTTTATATCCTGAAAAACTTTATGCTCACAAACAACACCTTGTTGCTATGGCTGCTGAATCAGCTCCAGCTGTCCGTCATTGTCCTGACATGAACTATGTTGTGTCTTCCTCCGTCGGGATTAGGTAGACAAGCCTCCTACTTTATAAGACTGAGATAAAACATGTCGAACTAGGAGACTAGTTTTGGTAACTTTCACAATTCCTTCCCATTTGTCCCTAAAAGAAGATATTTGGGGAAAGTAAAAGTGCTCTCTCATTCCTTTACTGCCCTAGTAATGATGAAGCATGTTGCGTTTTACACATCAAATCACTGTTTAAATGTTTAACCAATACTGAAACAAGTTTAAGTCATTTCAAAAGTTCGCTTTGAAATGACTTAACTTGACGAATGCCGCAAGTCAGTGACCCGATGCAATCCTTAGATAAAAACTTTTAACTGCTTTCAATAATTAACTCATTGACAAGTAGGATACTATTTGTGTACGTGTGATTGAATTGAAGTTATTTCTTCTGTAAAGTGCCTTGATATGCTATGAATTGGTTCTACGACGATGAATTGACTTGAATAGAATTGAATTCAAGTATCAGAAAAGAAGTATTTATTTTATTGTTTTGAGTCTACAAGCAACAATTATTAGAGTCCTACAAAATTACCCAGCTTCACAAAACGATGCAAAGGCAGACTGTGGTTGTAAACAGCTTTTCCTTCTAGAAACAGGGTCTCTCAATGCACGCCTTTCTCTTTTGTACTTGTGCGTCACCTATAAGCAGACGCTGCTGACCCCGACAACGAACTGAGCAGAAGTTTGAACCTGATCCCTTACAGTCCCGTCACGCCTCAGCGGACCCAAAAGCGAAGACCGGTTCTCTTCACTCCGGCCGCACTGGCCAAAACCATCATCCAGAAAATACTGAACATGGGCGCAGCCATGGACTTTAACATCTGCAAACCGGGTTAGTGTCTGATCAACAGCATGCAGTATAAGTCTTTGTAAGAAATGTCACTTAATTGTCTGTGAAGGGATTTTTTGTTCTTTTAACCCTGCACTGGGATTACTGGGTGTAATCCCAGTGTGTTGCTGCCTGTATGATGCGTGGGTGAATGCTAGAGAAACAGAAGCCACCGTGGGGATTTAACTTATGTGTTGTACTGCACTGTGATGAAAAAGTTAAGAAGTGTAACCAGAGATAGAAAAAGACGCAGCACAGAAGATGGCCTAGTTGATAACCAGCGTGACGATGCACTGCAGTGACAATGACACAGATATTTTAGACGCCACGCTGACACTACACTGTAAAAATGTTGTTTTTTTACAACATTTTTCAATGTTGTAAAAAAACATTTACAACATTTAGATGTTGTAAATGTTCCCTCCCTGTCCTGTGGGAAATCATCCTTTTCCTGACAGAGGAGGGGGCCGTCAGGCAAGTTATCGGTGAAGGTTGAACATCTGGCGAGTCAAGAGTCTGTTTTGTGACTTTCTGACGTGGAGAGTCCCCTGGGCGAAAACCTCAAGTTTCTGTTCCTTGTGATAAATGATGCCGTGCAGCGGCATAGCAAATGAGCACGGTGTGAATGCGTCCCATTGTGAGCTCCACAAATTTACACGACGTGTGACGTTCAATTCACGCTTCCCCCTCGTCTTTTCGTTTTGCTCTCCGTGTCCAGATACCCTGACTAAGGAGGAGTTTCGTCTGAAACAGATCGTGGAGCCCTTCATTCACTACAAGGAGAAGCAGGCCACATTCGAATGCATCACCCAGGAAATCATCGAAGCTGTCGCTGCCAAGGTTGGTGTTTATCCGATCTGCATTTGGTGCCTTCAAGAAGTAGGTTGAGGTTATTAATGCAAGGAGTCCACTTAAAATGTCTTAAATTGACTTTAAAGGGGCAGTATTATGACAAATCAACTTTGTTGAGTTGTAGTGTTGTTTTCTCATCAAAAACATACTTGGATACTTACCCACTCAGCTCCTTCAGACTAGCCAGCAGCAGTTAGCAAACACCTGGTGGAGCTGCGCATCTCATTATAGCAGCTACTTCTCAGAGCAACGCTGGGAAAAATGTTGTTAGAGGGTTAATAGGGGAGCAATGCTGCGATGCCTTCTTGCAAGAGGAGTTTCAGAACCAGCAGGAGGTTTTAAAGAAACAGAGACACAATTTCAAGGTGTTAATTTTCTAAGACAAATTCATTTTAAGTCATATTTGATATATGGCATTTTTATAACAACTGATGGTAGCATAGTTACTTGATAGTATTGAAGTAATTACCAGTATTAGGTGCCTGGGAAACACCTATTATCAGTGATGGTATAGTTACTTTGTAAAAGTAACTTTAATCGGATTACTGATTACTCCTTGAAAAAATAACTTAGTTAGACTACTGGTTACTTGATTTGGAAAGTGACTAAGTGACATTAAAAGTAACTTTTTTAGTTACTTTCAGCAGCTGCTAACAGCAACGCTCTGCCACCTGTGAAAATTACATTGACCTTTGCCAAAACTTAATTGCAAGTTATTTTATAATGGTAACATCAACAATGTGTCTCCACTTATATGGTTGAACTGAAGGGGAGATTGTTTAATGGTTACAACAGTACAAAAAAAATGTTTGTAATTTTTTTTGTGTGTGTTTCTATTGTCTGGAAAACTATAAATAGGATTTTAGACCCCCACCCCTCCAGCGTCCAGGTTCTGCGTTACGGACCTTAGACAAAAACGAGCCCAAAGCCGCTTATTATAATTTTACTTGACGTGCAAAACTCAAAATAGTTTTTCCAGCAACAAAATGCGCATCTCCCTCTTCCCTCCATTGTTTATGTTTCTGTCGCTGCTGATGCTGTCACACAGAAACGGCGGTCACTCGCCAAGACGCTTAGAGGAAATAAAATTAAATTACAAAAGAAAATAGTAACACAAAGTGATTTCGATAAGTAACTGTAATCTGACTACTGGATTTGAAATAGCAACGCATTAGGTGACTAGTTACTGAATAAAGTTGTCCGATGTCATCACTGCCTATTATTGCCCCTTTATAAAAGTAAGGAGTAGTTAATCATAATAGGTGTTACATTTTGTACTATATAATCATGGATATTCCATGTATTGTTTTTTTTTTCTTGCCGGATTTTTTTTTATCTTTCCAAGTTGCATGACAGGTATGCTAGCTAGCTAGCTTTTGTTCTTTTAAATCTGTCATGTATAAGTGCAAATTTATAAGCACTTGGCTGGACGAAGTTCGTACATTTCTTTGATAATGGTCTTAAAAATGTCTGAAGGAGTCTTAAATTTGAATTGTTGAAACCTCTCAGAAATCGTGTATGTTTTCAGGCAGGCTTGTATAAAGCACTATGTAATAAAACTATATTTTTGCATCAATGATGAGTTTGGGAGATACACTATGTTGTGTATTTGTGCAAGTTGTAAACATTTTTCAGATATTAGCAGGAGTTTCTCTGATTCTTTGAATCAGTAAACCAAGAAAGCCTATTCTGAGATGGGTCACAATGAGTGACGGACACAGGTTACAATCATTCTGTCTTTTATGAAACAAGAATAAAAAATACATGTAGGAAAATCCAGAGAGGAGAAGGACTAAATTAATTAATTATTCAAATTGTACTTCCACGTTGAGCCAAGGGGATGTTAGCGCCTCACTGTGATGCAAAAAGTGTCATGGAGGCAGGTTTGTGATTTGAAGACTCCTAGTTGACACTAAGCTAAATGGATACTTTGAAGGCTTTAAGGAATCGGGACAGTATTTGATCTGCTTTTTAGTTTAGAATCGGACTTCCTTTCTCCAACACCATGAACCTCTCAGGGCCATATTTGGAGGCCAAGTCATATCAGCTTCTAGTTGATGTCATGCTGCTCAAAAGGTTTTTTTAAAAATATCTTTTCCCCCTTTTTAAAAGAAGGAACAGGGGACTTTCAGAACAAATGTCAAACAAGACACTTGGTCTGCCATGGCTGATTGAACAGAGATTATTGCATAGTAATTATTTCATGGAATGGCCCTAATCGTCAGCGCGTCTTTTAAAACGACTGCATCAGTTCACCAAAAGAGTGGAGGACTAGCTTGACGCTCCCCCACTGGCCTTTCTGTTAAAGAAAACGCAAACTTTCACACACACAGCGTGTGCACGAAGACTACAACACCTTCACGAGTGCAAACCAGCACCTCCTAACTTCTACAGATAGATTAGATGCACGCCGTTTGCCACCACTCCTGTAGACTTGTTTTCAAGCCTCGTTTCCTCTCTACCCCTCTTCAGGGTAAACACTGCCTGCTGGAGGCCGAGCTGAGCTGTGTCAAGGACCTTCTACGGAGCGAAATCTACCCCATTATCGTTTATGTCAAGATCTGTGAGAAAAATGTCAAGAAGCTAAGGTAAGTCGAACACGAACTCTCTGCCTGTGCAGTGAAACCTCTTTTTCCAAATCCAAACACACGTCAGTTCTTGTAATGAGCTAATGTTTCCATGCTGGAGACTAGAGAGAACACACTTTGACGATTCTGTTTGATGCTTTCTTTTTGAGCTACCTGGAAAGATGAAGTAGATAAAACAAATGGGCAAATGCAACCATTTCTAAAAATAAACCCCCAAAAACAGGTCTGTTCCGTGGTTCTGCTGTTTCTAAGTAAAATTACCAAAAAATTCTGACGTATCTCTGGGTGGATTCTGTGACGTCTTTGAATTAGACGGGCCGCTGCAGCTCCACACGATCTCGGCATCAGAGATACTGGGTTCCAAACATCACCGCACTCACCACCGCAATGCTGCTTCCTTCCTGTTTCCTGTCCACACAGGAAGCTGCCTCTGCGCGTGGAGTCAGAGGAGGACTTTGTGAGGTTGTGTCGGGCGAAAGAGAAGGAGCTGGAGACCATCCCTTGCCTGTACGCCACCCTGGAGCCCGACTCCTGGACGGGGATGGAGGACCTGGTAAGGGTCATCAAGGACAGAATTTTGGAGGAGCAGAAGAAGACGATCTGGGTGGAGCAGGACCTGCTGTAGGCCTCTTGTGCACCAGTCTGTACATTTAAATACGTGTGTAGCTAAATGCAGTAAGCCACAAAACTTGTAAATCTACTGTAGCTCTCGTTTTATATTTATAGTCAGACTCAAAGAGGCACGTCTTAGAGGCCCAAACAAATGCATTATGTATTTTGTAAAATTGTATTTCAATTTTCTAAAGATAAACGGATTTAAAAAACCCTAATGTGAAGATTTCCTTATTTAAAAAAAAACAACATCTGACACAGGATGTGCTGCAGGCAAATGTTTTTTAAGCAGCGCTTGCGTTTGATGGTAGATTTTAACCAAGATTAAACTGCCACCTAGTGGCGAGGTTGGGTCATTACAGAAACAACAGTTAGACCAATCCAGTAAAAACCAGTCATATTCCACAAATTAGAAAATTATTGAAAAGTTTACATTTCCTCGGTAATTCAGTTCATTTAGTGAAACACATTATATAGATTAATTACACACAGAATGATTCATTTAAGCCTTTTTTTTTTCTGTTGTGATGTTTTTCTGCTTACAGGTAATTGAAACACAATGATAAGACATTTTCAGTACAGAAATGTGGGCTTAAGGTTAAATATATTTAATACATGCTTAAATATTGTTATTTCCAAAAGCCACTTTTAATCTAAAAGACGAGCCTCAGTGGAGTGGATATTCCAATTTATTGAATATGACTGCATTTCTCTTTCTACGACATTACAACCACACACTTCAGTGTGTTCTGCTGGGACTGAATGTGACAAACCAACAGAATACTGCATGACTGCAGTGGAAGGAAAATTATGTGGGTTTTCAGAAGCTTTTATAAATAAATATCTGAAAGACGGCATGGTGCATTTATTTTTAGTAGAAGTCTCTTTTTTTCCCGCCACATGTCATGTCAAGGCACTTCAAGCCTAACATGTAAAAGAAAAAAACAACAACCATTACCTACATGTGCCTAAACAGCTACAGGATATCTCAAGATGAAATTCTGACTAGCTGCTTGACTAACTTTAACGCAGACAGGCTACAAATAGGAAACCTTTTTGAGTGCATGAGTGGAAGGAGTGCTGTTGAAGGTGCAACGTTGTCAGATTGGTGAGACGCTCAGAAATCCTGCAACTTATTTGTAAAGGAAATATTTCTGAAGCAGAACTGGATTCTACAACATATAAAAGGCCCCAAAAATACCAAAAAATTCACCAGGGACTGACTGAAAACTAAGCAATTGAAATTCCTGGACTGAGTTAAAGCCCAGATCTGTAGAATTACTTGAAACAGGCAGCGCGTGCAAGAAAACCCTCATATATCATCCAAGGAGCAGCACAAACTCGTCTCACCGAAGATTAATAGCGAGGTGGTAACACGAGGAGGAAGGCTGTCCAAACTTGTTCCTAGAAAACACATTACTGTTGATGTCTATCTTCATGTTTTAATGAGTAAAACAGGAAGAAAAGCATTTTTAAAAAGCATCAAAACGTTTTTTAAAGTGTTTATTGTGGTTCTCTAGAGGTCAGTGGGAATTTTGAGGAACATACTTTTCCAAGAAACCCAAATAATCATACATGCATGGAAAATATGTGGGAAAATATTCCCAGTGCGGCTCATATCAGGTATATGGAGCAGAAATGCTAAATTTGGTGCACTACCTCCCCCACTTTGTGTTGTAAAACTGTCTGTGTGTGTTTAAGGAAGAAAGTCAGCTGCTAGGACAAAAAAAAAACCCGATTACACTAAGCAAATTTTTTGACAATGTCCGATCCCACACAGATTAGGTTACAACACGAATCAGCTGTCTTCAGTATCACCTAATTCATCTAATCAAGATAACGATTGCCAGTGTTCATTATTTTTCTCTCTATTTCTTGTCATTTTTTTTTTTTGTTTTTTTTTACATTTAATGTTGCAGTCAGGTTTTTAAAAAGTTATTTTTAACCCCCTGGGAACACGTGAATCATCCCGGATCAGAGAAATGTCACGCTGGCGCTGACCCAGAAAAGTGAATTTATCTCCTCCTCACGAGCTCACGTTGCAGAAAACCTCAGCCTACCAACTCTCGCGGTGTTTCGCTCTGAGATCCCGCTCCATCTCCCACGGAAAAAAAAACGGTGGCTCTCATCACACGGAGCGCCGACAGGGCAGGCTCAGCTAACGCGACCAGAGGAGCAGAAAGGGAAAAGAGAGGTAAGGACGTTTAGTTCTTAAATATCTTTGTACTTTTTTTTATATAAAAACATGACCATAATACTAAATATCATAAGATTTTGGTGCACATTCCCCCCGCATACACCTTTGCCCCAGTGCTTTGGACTTGTTTGACCGTTAGGCGCACTGACAGCGCGACAAACCCACCGTGACCACTGAAACTCGGTGTTTTCTTTACCCGCTCGTCGTATTTGTTCGCCTAAATGCACCGCACACGACGCTGTAACCGAGCGGGTCCCGGGCGGGTTGGGGTTTCGGGGCTCCCGGCGTGAGGGAACAGCCTCTTCCCGCGGCGCTGCTCGTCCGTCAAAGGTAGCATTGTGTCCGGTCTGGCATCCGCCGAGGGCTGCTGCGGACAGGACGGAGGGATTCGTGTGAGCCGAGCGGTCAGCCCAGGCTCCCGTTTGGGCTGGAGCTGCAGGTTACAGACGTGGTGGGAAATTAAATTCATAAAGACATCAACTAAGGTGAGTGGCACGACCTCAAAGTTCAAGCTCTTTGAAAATGTATGGTGGGAAATTAACTTACTCTGATTCTCTAATCAATTTAGAAGAATTAAAACACAAAACTAACCAGGATGCTTTTTAAAATCTCTCTTAATATAGTGTTATGGATCCACATTCATAACAGTAGCAGAAATAATCACAATCATTTTATTTGCATTAATCCTGATGTAAAAAAAACAAACAACAACAAACATTCAAATTTTAATATTATTGATGAATATTGCAACATTGTTAACATTGTCTCTTTGTTTCCCACTACTGTTCTGGATTTTAAAGACAGTGAAAGGCAAGGCAACTTTATTTATATAGCAACTTTCAGCCAAAGACAATTCAAACTGCTTGTACAAAAAAGTTAAAAACGACAGATTAAAAATAAACAAAATAAACATTACAATTTTGAATACAGTTTAAAAAAAAACAAAAATTTAAGAATAGGCAACGTCAAATAAGAAGGTTTTTAACCTTGTTTTAAATAAACGCAAGGTAGGGGCAGTCTTACAGTGAGCAGGAAGCTTATTCCAGAGTGTTGGAGCATAAAAACTAAAAGCTGCTTCACCGTGTTTAGTTCTGACTCTCGGAATAGTTAGAAGGTTTGATTCTGATGATCTTAAAGGTCTGAGTGGTACATATGGTTGAAGAAGATCAGAAATGTAGTCTGGGATTCTATTATGAAGTGCTTTGTAAACCATTAAGGAGATTTTAAATTCTATTCTTCGAGCAACAGGCAGCCAGTGCAGGGATTTTAGAGCTGGACTGATATGCTGATCTCTTTTTGTTTTAGTTAGGACTCTTGCAGCAGCATTCTGGAGAAGCTGGAGCTGTCTTAGTGCTTTTTTTGATAATCCAGTGAAAATTCCATTGCAGTAATCGAGTCTACTAAAAACAAAGGCATGAACTAATTTTTCAGAGTCTTGTGGGGACATGAGTCGTGTAATTTTAGCAATATTTTTTAGATGGTAGTATAATGTTTTTATGACAGCTTTGATGTGGTTATTAAAGTTCAGTATTAAAGATTAGGATGCAAGTCCAATCAACTGAAGTTGTTATTAACATGCAGAGTTTGAATCCATGCCCCCTGAAATGTTATTACATCCTTATAAATAACACATTCAAAGAGTGCTTTGCTATTAAAATGTCACACACAACAAAACTGCATTGCAATTTGATATATTGTCCAACTCTAATTCAAATCACTGAATCTTTTTAAACCTAGTTGGTCAGTTATTGTGACCTAATTTAATCCTGCTTTTCCGTGCTGATTCAGATTTTCAGCTTTCTTTCTTTTTCTTTTTTACCAAGTTTGCCCTATTTCAATATTTTCTTCTTCTGCAAGGTTTCCCCCACAAACGTGGCTGAGCCCGGTGGTAGGGGCGCTAGGGCAGTCAGCTAGTGGTGCACCATATTTTTGTGTTAAAAATGTTAAAAAATACAAAAATTCAGAGGTGCAGGAGCAGGCAGTGTGTGTGAAGCCAACCAATGTGTCAGCTCTAAACCTAGCTTAATCTGTCTTTACTGTCACCATTACAAGAGTATAAAAAGCCCTATTTAACTTAAATAAATGACGCTTAGCCTGGTGGGTGGCTATTTAAACTATTTAACAGAAAAATAGTTAGATTACTGCAGCTATCCCCACTTATGCAGTACAAGCAAAAATCTGTAACTCAGAATAAATTGTTTTCTTAATGCATTCGACGGCTGGAAATATGGGATTATTCAAGTTTTAAACAGGAAAAACTGAGAATAAACTTGGATTTTACAGAACGTGACCTGCCTGGTCCGAGCCGGTCAAAGGAAAATGGGCAGACTTTGACCCAGGACAAGTTATTTGATGCGCCACTAGTCTATGAAATGCAAACTGCACCGGAGTACTTATGTTGTTGCCGACGGCGATGATAAATACAACACGATGTAGTAAGACAGCAGCTGATATGTCGGTAGGGAGGAAGAGGAGAGATGTCTGCTGCCTCCTAACAGACGTTTCCATGTCAATAATTGCCTCTTCGCTTCAGGGGAAGAGGAGGTACAGAAACATGATGCATGACAGCTCCAAGTTTAGAAGTAAGCTGGGGGGGGGGGGTGACGCTCCGTGACTTTTGATCCAAAGAGGAAGGAGAAGTATAGAAGACTGGAGCCCAATTATCCCCGAGATGCAGGAAATGCGACTCGGGGACGGAACAGACACTGCCTCCACTTCAGACCCTTCCAAGCTAATTAGCACGCGAGCACAGTGAGCATCTGTGTGTCTCCCTCGTGCAGCGTGCGCCGAGGTCAGGCTGCGAAACCTTTTATAACCGCCTCTCCTTCAAAAGTGGCTCACACTGGCATTTTTATTATCTGAGGAGGGCGTGGCATTTAAAGCAAACACTGCTGCGGGCTTCAGCGTATCCCTCTTTGGTATGCCGAGTCCCCCTGACCTGAAAATATCTGACAAACGTTTGTGATCTTACTGCTGGGAAGCGGTGTGGGGCCAGAATGCTAAATTCTGCACAAGCCTCACCATAAATCACGCCTGAGACTTCCTCAAACTTTTTTTCATAACTTCAGACAGTGAGGAAGAAAATATGTGTGTGTCTTTTTATTTACTGTATGTAAATGTTTGGTTTTAACTGTATATAACTTGGAATAATTCATAATAAAATTAAAAAATGTAATCTAAGTAAACTTTCACATCTCTTGGCGGGTTTTATTCTGAAATAAAACCTGCTGTTTTATTTAAACACTAAAAGCAACAAGCAAAGCTGTTAAAAAAAGAAAAGAAGGAACATATCATTAGGCCTGTCACAAACTATAAGTCAGTTAATCGCATGATAAATTCAAATGAGTTCAATAATTTTTATTTGCATGATTTATCGTTTTTCTCTTTCTTCCAAAAAGTGGATGTTAAAAGTCTTCAATCTGGTGTTTTGGTTTTAACCATCCCTTTTTTTTCAAGGACAATTTTGTTTACATAGACTTCATATTTCATTTTATTTGTTTATTTTAAATATTTAAAATGTCTTCCATTTCCAGTATTAAATGTAGAATAAAATAAAGAAAATTGATCAATCTTTGAGAATATGTTCTTGCAGTACTATGCCTTTACCATTATATTTCTTGAAAATTGTCTCAAAGCAACAATATTATCGTTTATCGCAATTACTTATTGGACAATTTATCGTCCAATAAAATTTATTGTGACAGGCCTACTTATGAATAGTTTGAATGAGAGCTTGTTTTGCTAAAATCTAAAATCTGATGAAGCCATCTAAAATTATCTTTGAAACATAATAATCTCTCAATTAGCTTGCTCATATCTTTCACCAGAAAACATTTGATGGTGTTGCCGTGATTTGTGTGACCTTGATTTTTCTTCTTTTTTTTTTTTGAGAGACAAAGAACACAATTCAGATGTGATTTAATAGGATTTGTCAGCATGCGTTGGATACTTTTTCTCAAGAGTGCAAACATGTGTTTTGTGTCAGTTTCTCCGCAGATCGTTGACGGGCGGTCTCCAGTCCCCCCGTCATGTTTGGCCCGATCCGACGTCAGACTCCGTTGAAGCCGATGCGTCCCTAACCGCGCCCGCATGGAGCTTCTGGGTTTCTTTTAGCCCCGCAGCAAAACCGAGCCTCCACGTCCCCCGGTCCGTGCATGAGAAAACACGCAGGTATCTGTTATAATCTGCCGCCATGGCAACGCTGTGCAGACGCCCTGCGAAATCATAAGTCTGTTGCTATGGTGACTCTGTAGCAAGCAGCTGTCACTATGGGAACATCCAGGATGTTCCGCATTTTCGTGGTTCTGGGCTCGGCTTTCATGATCCTCCTAATCATCATCTACTGGGACGACGTGGGAGCCACCCACCTCTACCTGCACACCCCGGTGTCCCTGGGCCCCAAGATCCCCCACCCGCAGCCCCCCCAGTCGAGGCCCCACACCACCCGGACCCCGTCCTTCCTGTCCGACATCGACGCCTTCGTCAACCAGTTCCTGGAGCCCGGAACCGGGGAGCCCACGGACACGGTGCCGGTGGACTCCAGCAACCAGTCGGAGAAGTCAGAGGAGCGCTACGTCCCCCGGAGGGAGTGGAAGATTCACCTGACGCCGGTTGCCGCGGAGCTACGGGAGAGACAGGTGAGCTAAGGTGTTGGCAGGCAGCTTCAGATGGAAAGAGGTGGAAAAGAAGCCACTTGAGGAGTTTTGGGTAAAACATATTTACAGACAAACATGATTTTATCTTAAATACAAAATGTGTGCATATACTGTATATATTGTACAGTTTTGGTTGCATTGTTGTTCTTAACATGTTTTTTCACCAAAGAGCCTTTTTGTGAGTCTGTATACTGCAGTTAATGATTAACCGATTGCTAAAGTAGTTGACGATTATTTTAATAATTGTTTAATCACGATTAATTCAATTATTCGTAAATAAATCTGTCCCAATATCCTTAATGTTGGATGATCTGCAATCACCAGATACTAACATGTTAAACCGATCTTTCCCACTGATCTTATCTATCTCCACAAAGGATAACTTAGCAACCTTTTCGCTATATTTAGTGATTTTTCCAACAAAAGAAATTGCTATTGGTCGGAATCGACAGGTGAGACTTTTAAAAGATCTGCGATCGACCAGAAAACTGCAGTCGGTTCACCTCTAATAAAAACACTTGTTTTGAATGTGTTTAATTTTCATGCTTGACCCTTTCTAAAGTCATCAGTGTAAGACCAACATGTGATATTTATCGCATAATTGTTTCTCCAAATGGAATAATCAGGAAAAGAGGCGAAGGTTACTCCAGGAGGTCTGCGCCAACGACAGCGTGCCGTTTCCGGGCAAAAACCGTTCGTTTGATGACATTCCTAACAAGGAGTTGGATCATCTCATTGTGGATGACAGACACGGCATTATCTACTGCTATGTTCCCAAGGTATGCAACGTGGTTAGCCAGTGTTGTACATTTTGTCACATTTATAACATCGGGTTGATCTGTTTCTCTGCTGTGAATGTAACTTCAGGTGGCGTGCAGCAACTGGAAGCGCATCATGATCGTCCTCAGCGAGAGCCTGCAGCAGGACGGCGCTCCTCAGAGAGACCCTCTGGCCATCCCCAGGGACCTGGTCCACAACAGCAGCATGCACTTTACCTTCAACAAGTTCTGGAAGCGCTACGGCAAGTTTGCAAAGCACCTCATGAAGGTCAGTTCTGAGAAATACCGCCAAACTAACTTCATGCTGGGATGACTGTGTTATGGTCACAATGCATTTTCTTACCTGAGAAAACAGACGCTTGAGCACATCCAACATCTAAACGTCGTGAACATAGTGGTCTGGCTGTTAACTCTCAACTAGAGCCGCCCATCGTCGCCCTAAACTTTGTTGCATCCTCGATCCACAGCTTCAAGTCGTTCCTCCACTTGAAGCCAAGATTATGTTTAACACTAGCGCTGCGATTAACGATTATTCTAGTTATGAATTAATCTATTTGTTATTCTGACAATTAACTGATTAATCGGATTAAAAAAAAGTGAACATTTTGAAGAGTTTTCATCTTAGCCTGTTTTATGCAATATTAGGAATCAATTAAAAAATGGAAATAAACAATTCATAAATTTTTTAAGCAAGAAAATAAACATTCTATCACCTAAAACCCTTTAGTGAACTCTTGATCATTTGCTGCAGGGGATGTATCTGCAGCATCAACATGTGGAAAGCTCTGTCCCTTCTGCTTGACATCGCATCAATAAAGTGACATTTTTCTAATTGTTCGATTAAGTAATTAATAACTGCATGCAGAAGGTGTTTTACCGGAGATTTTTATTCATTTTAGTTTTTTTCAGAATTTGAGTCAGATTAAGCTAGAACTGTCATTTGAGGAGTTCTGGGTAGAATCTGTATAGTTACCTTAAATTCAAAATGTATATATTTTGTACAGTTTTTGCTTCACTACTTTGAATATTTTTGTTATTATTTCAACAAATGGCCTCTTTTGAGTCTGTAAGCTCTAGAAAACGATTAATTGATTACTAAATTGGCTGATGATGAAATAGTTACGATTTATCCGATTCATCGTTTCAATCACGTGTGCCAACAAGCGTTTTGAATTGAAGCACTCTTTCTGTGGAAGAGGAGAGATTCTTCCTAGTGACTCTCACAAATCACATGATGATTAGAGGATCTTGGGGCAGGTGAGAGCGCTCACTCCATTACTGTATTCCCAAGATGAAGAGCTAGCATCCATTCGACTTGTTTCATTGAGAAAGGTCTGTATTTTGTTCACAGCAATAGGTAGTCACCCTCTATGTTGCAGATATAAAATCTCTCCATATATATTCTGTTATATCAAGGCCTCCTTTCAAAGGCTGCGTTAAAAACATCAAAACAGATCATTGTGAATTACTTTTCCCCTGACTACTGAGAATTTTTTACTCTAAAATGTGTAGTAGAATATGCCTTGATATGTATTTTTCTGATGTATTTTAAAATAATGCTGGAACTACCTTTGGCAGGTGAAGCTGAAGAAGTACACAAAGTTCCTGTTCGTGCGGGACCCGTTTGTGCGTCTCATCTCCGCCTACAGGAACAAATTTGAGATGCGCAACGAGGACTTCTACCGGCACTTTGCACAAGTCATGCTGCGCCGCTACGCCAACCAGCCCACGCCTCCCGCCTCCGTGGACGAGGCCTTTGCTCTGGGTAACCGCCCGTCCTTCTCCCACTTCACCCAGTACCTCCTGGACCCGCAGACCGAGAAGGACGTGCCCTTCAACGAGCACTGGCGGCAGGTGTACCGCCTCTGCCACCCGTGCCAGATCCAGTACGACTTCGTGGGCCACCTGGAAACGGCAGAGGAGGACGCCGAGCACCTGCTGCGCCTGCTGCGGGTGGACAATGTGGTGGAGTTCCCCACCTCGCAGAGGAACCTGACAGCGAGCAGCTGGGAGACGGACTGGTTCGGTCCGGTGCCTGTGGAGGCACGCCGGCAGCTCTACAAGCTCTACGAGCCCGACTTCCGGCTTTTTGGTTACGACAGGCCAGAGTCCATCCTCAATGAGTGATTCACGCAAACGCACAGGCGAAATGTAGTTTTTAAAATCACAACAGCGGGCGCCGCACCCCCAACGGCCAGCGAGAGGCGTCACACACACCTTCTCCCGCCGTGTCTTTGCTGGACTGAATGTGCACATGATTAGACACACTCATGGAGTCATTTCTGCCTCATTAAACCACAGAAGAAGCATGCAGTCACATTCAGATGTCTGTCCCTCTGCCCTCTTTAGGGACTTTAACCTCCATGTTTTTATGTAATGCCATCTGTGCCCACTTTTGTGACTAAATTCACATACTTTGGTAGCACTCTGTTTAAAAAACAAAATGATGCACAGAGACCGTTTTGGTTGTGATTGCTCGCTTTGGACAATTAGATTCTTTTTTTGCGTTGCTAGATTATCTTAAATTTTCACTACACTATCAGTAGTCAGCTAGTTTATTTCACATTGTTTAAAGTGCAATGTTTTTAAGCATGAAAGTGATTTTATGTTGAAGTAAGTCTTTTTTTTTTACCTTGTATTCACACTTTACGTTTTCGTGAATTGAACCGGGCTGATTAATTTATATCAGCTATATAAGGTTCTGCGAGCAAAATATGTTCTGGAAATGAAGTACCGCTGCTGGCGTCTGGTTAGTTTTAAAGCCGGTTGCCACAATGTAGCCTCAGCATAAGGAAGCACAGCGGCAGGCAGCTGGTGACCTGGGTTTGTCTCCGCTTGTTTCAGACATATTCTTACGGTTACTAATGCACAGATGTGCCTCTGCTTGTTTTTCAGAAATCTTTTTCAAAGGGAAATCTCTCATTTGTGTCTTTGCTTTTTGTTTTCTTTCCAGGCAGGTCTGGGTTAACTCGCGCCATCATCGTTTCATGACCTTAAACAAACCATCTCGCTAGAATATTCATAACAATTGCTTGTAAGTTTACTTCCCTTGGTAAAAGTAGTATTTTACAGAATCGTGTAAACTTGCTGGATATTTTGAAAGATTTTATGTTCCGTCCTATTTCCACTTACTTTGGTTTTATAGTTTCTACTTGAACTGTTTCACTCCCTGATTAAACTAAAATGACTCTGAGGACGCTCTAAGGTTTATAGAGCCACTTAAACACAGCGGATCATGAATACAATGTAGTAACTTATAGAAGATTATATAAAAGTACATGTGCAAGTGGGTACAAAATGAGAAAAGTGCAGTTAAGAGATTCTTAATGTATGAAAATGTTGAGTAAAAATTTCAGTATTATGATGCTAACACAAAATAAGAACAAAAACTAATCACAGAATATCTTTGATTTCACAGAAAATAGCATATTTATTATTACACTTTCAATTATGCTGCCTATAATGTAGGTGAAAAAGTAGCAAAAATCTACACAGCAATCCAACCACTGAATTTAGCTGTGCTCATTGCTCACACCGTCCCTTTTTAGCATTCAGTCAGTCGTCTTAAGACAGCACTACCTTTAGTTTCACACCAGGACTGGAAGTATTTTCCCAATCGAAGCAAGGAAGAAGTGTGGCGGTCGTGTTTCAGCCTCCTGACCGGCAGGGAGCAGCGATGCGTTGGTCTTGAAGTCAAACTGTGGAAGAAAGCCCTCGTGGTTTTAAGGCCGTAACTTTGTAAGCCTTGTCCTCGACACCGATAACAGACTTTATCGGGTGTCTGTTACGTCAAAGCAAATAAAATGACAGATAATGTCATTTTCACTTTGTTAATCTCAACATTTTCTTTACAAAAAATGCAACATGAGCTACTTTTATTTCAAATACATATGTTTAGTAACGCTTAACGAAGAAGATGGAGGACTACCTTTGGTTTCCTCTTTTTGCAACCAATGGGAAGGTGCTGTAGCGTTCTTTCAGCCAGCTGTCCAGCAGTGTGCAGCAGCATGTGGGGGAGGGGCAGCGGGGCATTACTTTATGCTTCAAGTACTTTCTCTGAGAAGGACTTTAAGACATAGAAAAGGTCTGATGGTTTTAAGATTGTAACTTTTTAAAAGCTTCATATTGGTAGCAAACCAAACATAAACGCTACGGTAAGAAAAGAGGAAAACAACGAAAATGGAGAACGAACGAAGCAACCGTTACTGATGCTGAGCTTTCCTGCATACTGCAACTATATGCTGTCATTTACCCTTAAACATGATATCCACAGGTTGCTTCTGCATTTATTATGCGGTGCATTGCATTGTTTGTGTAGCATTACTTTGAGCTTCGATGAACTCCTGCACAGCTGAAAGCTGGTTCAACATGAATAGTGTTAGTTAAAAGGAGATAAGTAAGTTATTGGAGTTGTGGTGTTAATGAATCGATGGCTTTAGGTGATGAAAGTGAGGAAAAGACAGTGCCTTTGGTTGCTAAAAGTTTACACAGCTTAAAAAAAACGAAAGTATTTTTATAGGACTTCATTTGTACTAAAATCACAGACTCACAAAAAGGAATATTTGATATACTGCGTGTTGATTTCAACTGTATTTAGGGACCAAAAGAAAAACAAAAGCCTTTCGGCTGAACTGTTAACGTGGGACTTTGCTGTAAATCTCTCCGTTTGTTTGGATTCTCCATTGTGTTGATGTTCAGTGCCATTTAAGATTTAGGATTTCTCTTAAATCTACACAGATCCATGCTGGATGTCGCTGTTGTTCCGACTCTTCGTTGATGTGATAGACACACACGTATTGGTGTTTCTTTATTAATGTTTTTTTTTAATCTGATCTTTATGGAGAATTGTTTACGGGGCTGGGGGGACGTTTTGTCTTCATCTTGTGGCCATATGCTGTGAGTGTGGATATAGTCCACCTCTGCTGTGTTGGTACTTTAAGTCCTGTTGTATTTTCATACCTTTGGTTTTTCTATTCATGTTCTTTGTTGATGTTTCCTGTGTAAAATTCCGACTTTTGATTTATTTATTTTTCTTTCTGTCAATGGGCAAAGGGGAAAAAAACATCGAAACAGAAATGTTTGCAAGTCAAAAAAGGAATTTATTTGTGGTTCAAATAAAACAAATAATTATGAGTGTGTGCTGTTTCTTGCAAATGAGAACTCAACATCACTAATTAAAGCTACAGAAACAAGTTACGACCCACATTTTAAGTCCTTCAACAAACATGAAGCACAGTACTATTATTGTTAATATTGACAGAATTTTAGGTTCTCACTATGTTTGTTTCGTCTGATATGTTAAAATCTGCATTTATCACACGTTAAGCGTGTTTTTTTTCTTTCCCTTTAAAGCATTCCAGTAGTAAAACACAACTAAATGCTAATTAGCGGGACTTTACTGCCATCTAGAGGTCAAATTAAAGAACTACAACTGGATCAATTCAAAATCACTTCTATCGCTCACAGAAAAAAACTCATCTTTGATTTTTGTACATTTTATTTTTAATTATTTTTTAAAAATACATAGAATTGGTACCAAACAGACACTGCTAATTGTAATTTAAAGATTTCTCTTAAATCTACACAGTACTTCCTTTTAGGCAAATCAAAAATATTTGAGATAATTTGATTAGGAATCACTGATTTGGTGTAGAGTTGACACAAATTTCTCCTCAAAATAGATAAAAACATGCCATTCAAGTAAAACGCATGTGATTTGGACAGGAACAGGAAAATAAGAATAGTCTTAAAACATTAAGTAAGACATTACTTAGGTCTTGTAAAAGCTTCTCTTCCTTCTGATAAGTATATTTAACTTATCAGTCTCCATGGTTAGTCTAATGTAGTGTGAGACTGAGTTATCGTCCATGCTAGTATTCATTCAGAACAACAGCTGGTTACCATGGAGACTGAAGGCAGGCTGGTGAAGAGACATTACTGACAAACGAGTGGCACAGTTTCCTGCTGCAGCGCCGCCTGCTGGTGCTCCCTTACATAATGCTGTTTGCTGTTCTGACGTTACCTCATCTATATCATCTCTTATAGACACGAGAAAAACAAATTAACTTCACTCCATATTTTTAATAGTACAAATGAATGATTTTCTCACAATATATAAAAGATCATAGTGATAAAGTTATAAACTGGTCTAGATTTTCATTGTGATGAGTCAAACCAACAAAAGACGTTTTACTCAAGTTCGAGTTTATGTCCGTTATCTGTCACTCAAGCTTAAACAGTTACAAAATACACAACAGAATGGTTTTAGTTAAGATTTTTCTTTTTCATATATTTACAAATCTGCTAAGCCGTGTAGGTGCAATCATCTTGGACTTACGTAATTGAATGTTCTGATGTCTCAGTTGGAATAGAGTATACAGTAATCTAAAGGTACATGCCTCATTTATTTATTTATTATTTAATAAATAAATAAAATCTTGTTTGTTGCCACTTTTTGGCAACATCATTTTGTATTATTTCTTGTCCCTGGTCTGAGTCATTCAGAAAGATAATTTAGTGAGTTCAGTTTTGTGCTAACACACAGAAAAACGTTTTGGCAAGAAACATATCAGGTTTCCCCAGAAAACTCGCTAAGCCCGGTGGATGGGCGCCAGGGCGGTCATTCATCCAGCGGCCCGTCGTGTTTTTGAGTTAAACATGTTTAAAGTTGACAGGAAATTTGAAAATATCACTTGATAATTATGTGTTATTGAAAGAACGGAAGATTAATACCTGAACACCAACTATAAAGTCTTAAAAAATGCAAACATTTTAAAATGTCTGAGATAAATAAGCAATGATTAGCCTGGTGGGGGCGCAAGTAAAGCCCGGTGGCCCGCCAGGCTTATAATACACTGAGGGAAACCCTGAACATATTTTAAAATTAGCCAGTTAAATCAGACAGTTTGTTACCACTAGAAAAAAACAGGTCATGCATTTTCTTAGCCTACATCAACACGCTGGAAGACTTTAATGGAGCCTCAAAACCATTTTTGAGGATGTTTGTTAACTATCCTGTGCATCTTTCACAATTTGACACATTTTCCTGAGGTTGTACTGAAATGTCTGTAATGAAAGCAGGGTCAAAATCCCCCAGAGAGAGTTATTTTCTTTCAAGCATAAATTTACAGTCCTGGGTTGAACCTCCTAGTGTGGTTATGCTGCATTCAGTGGCTTCGTGACTTAGTTAAGTGTAATTGGGTCTATATTGTTAGTTGTATATTTTCACAAAATGTTTTCTTTAATTTATTTGTCCTCTTATACTTGTCTGTCCTTGTGTTCCTCTGTGCCTGCTATAAGGGGTTTGGTCCTCCAGCTCCGCCCTAACAAATTGGTTTACAGATGAAGTATATGGGAGTCAAATTATTTCTCTTTACTCCTTTGAGTTTTATAAATTTGTGGCAGAGTGAGTGACCAGTAATGGATGGATGAACCACAAGCAACCACCGACGCCAGCCCCCAAAACCAAGCTGAGAATTCAACAGAAAAAGCATCAACAGAATTTCTCCTTTAACGTTTTGGTTTTTAATCCCAAATTTAAAAATGGGGAAAACAGTCTACTGCTGCCAAGGTTTTCACAACCTTAAACCTTTTCACATTTTATTCATGTCGCAAAGTTATTTATTTTTGTTTTTATTTAGATTTTATGGGATAAACCAAATGTAATACCGTATTGACAGAGTTTCTCCTGTTTGTTAGACTGGAAGTTACTAAAATGTGATAAATATAGTTAATATAGATGTGTGGAAAAGAAAACCACATATAAGGACACAGGAGGTGTTTTGCTGAGATGAGATCAAAATGGTGGGGGAAAAAAATACTGTACATCACGTTCCACTTACATCTAGTACGTTTTCATCAATGTTAAGGGATTATTGATGTAAAACAAGCTCCTTTTGTCGTGCTAAAAAGTTAATTTTGTCTTAATTTCAAGTGTACCAAGATATTTACACTAGGAACTATGCCAAAAATGCTTGTTTGCTGCGGGAATTATTTCCTTAAACACGGAAGATTGATGACGTTTTAGTCGTCACGCGCACATTTTGTTGAGACGTGCCAGCCAAGAACAATGTTACTGTTTTATCGCGAGATTTATCGAAGTTTGAGGCCGTAACCTGACAAGATGTGAAAACGGTGTGAATACTTTTAACAAATTAACTCAATCTTCAAAACGTCCCGCCGAAATGTCCCTCATTCCCCGCCGGCTTTGATGAGGTATCCGTTGAACGTGACGTAGACGTCCACGTCGTCGCTGTAGATGGCGTTCTCTCGCTCCCTCTTGAACAAGCGCACCCACACGGCGTCGCGCGGCCGCAGCTCCAGCATGACGCTCTGGCTCTGCATGATGGAGCGGTCGCTGGGCTGGGCGTAGACGATGGCCCGCTCCGCGTCGTTCTGCATGACGTGCAGGTACGTCTCCTTGAAGTTCCACGTGTGGATGTTGACGTTGAAGAAGTAGACCCCGGCGACCCGGCAGAAGAACTTCCCGTGGAACATGTCGAAGTCGCCGCCGAGGTTGACGAAGACCGTGTCGAAGATCACCGCCTGGTAGGCGTCGTCGCTGTGCAGGGACTTCCGGCGAGCCACGGAGAAGGCAGAGTGCGACAGCTTGCAGGGGTCTCCTGGAGGACCCGCATGGCCTTTGCTGCCCTTTGACCCCGCTACGCCTTGGGCCCCTGGAGGGCCTTCGTGTCCAACGTTTCCTGGGGTTCCTCTGTCCCCACGATCTCCTTTGTCACCTGAGTGAGGTTGGAGTTAAGACCAGAGGTGGGTAGAGTAGGCAAAAACTTTACTCAAGTTGAACATATTTCTACTCAAGTAAAAGTAAAACTCAGCCGTCCAGGAAATGAAGTAAGAATAAAAAAAGTATTTAGTAAAAATGCTGCCCTAGTATTCCGAAACAGTCATTTAATACTAAAAAAATGACACAATCAGATGTATTTTAAAGGTCAAAATGAAAATAATTCATATGAATAATACAAAATATCAAAATAAGTCAAAAGAAATTTTTTTTTCCCAATGTTTCGATATAAAACTTATGAAACTTTAACAAAAACTGCAGATTTGTGTCTATGTTTGGCTAAAACATAGACACAATTTATTACGCTAGTGAAAAGTCTAGCGTAATATAAAATACTCCTAAAAGTAATTTTTTTCCCCAAAACATTGCTCAAGTAAATGGAACTGAACAACTAGTTACTGATTAAGACGCACTGAGAAGGCACAAAAAATACTTTATTGTAGAAAAACGTGAAAGAAATGGCTCTTTTTTTAAAGGTTTACTAATAGGAACCGACTCTCTCGCTCTCCGTCAGCTCCACATCCTTTCGTTTCTGAAAAGAATCTACCCTGAGGCCACCTGTCTGATCAGCAGCACTGAAAGCGAACATTCCTGCAGGAAAATGCGCCGAGTCGTAATAACAAATCCACACAAGAACGTGGACAAGTCATTCTGTGGGCGGCTTTTAAACAAGGCAGCCCTTCCGAGAAGAACCCGCAAACATCCTGCAGCAGACGGGGCGACGGGGGAGGCTCACGCGAGAGTCGTCCAATGTTTTGGTGAAGTTTCAGCAAGCCGTGGGGAACCGGCCAGCGCTTTGTTTTTGCTCATAAATCCAATAAGCAGAATTAAGTCTCTGTGCTCCACAAATCTGGAGCAAAAGTTCAGAAAACTGCAAAACAGCTGAAACACTGAATTCCTTTAAATCAAGGCTAAAACCCTCACCTGTTTAGCGGTAACTGGACCATTGGCCACCATATCTGACGTGTATTTGCTCGATAATTTAATATTTACTGCTTAATGACTTTATTGTGTTATGATGATGTTAAGCACTTTCAGCCGCCTTGTTGCTGAAATGTGCTGTAGAAATAAACCTGACTCTATTAAATAGAGTCTATTTAAACCTCAAATTAAATCTGTAGATTCTTTATTAAATACATAATAAGTCCAAATATTCAATTTAAAAAATAAAATTGCATTCTTAAACTAATATAAACTCAAAGGAAGTATAAAGTATGATTTTGGCTCTACTGTAAGAATTGGGCTGATTCAAGCACAGTGAATAATAAAAATAATATATTCCCACCCCTTTGTCAGATTTAATCAAATCATAAACTTGATTATCTGATTAGGATTTTATGCAGTCGAAAAACACAAACATGAAGTGCACGGGTTTCAATTTGTTGTACAAGTAAATGTCAAATAGTTTTGTTGACTTTAACCCCAACAAAATATGAAGGATATGCGAGTCCTGATTATTTTTGTGGAGGAATACTCTCTTTTAGTTAATTTCTAATATCCTTGAACAAGTCTCCTCTGATTACGGCTTTAAAGAAAGAAAAAGAAAGCACTCGTGTGCAACAAGTCACCTTTCAGTATAGTCATGTTGATGTAGGTGCGGATCTCTGGGACGTGGCTGAACTCCGCCAGCGCCGGAGGATCTCCGCTGCCCTCTGCTGGCGGCATGTGGTCACAGCATCTGCTGCAGGGAGCGAGGGGCGGAGGAACCGTGACCCCAGGAGAGGAGGAGGAGAGCAGGAGGAGCAGGACGCCCAACATAACTGCAGAGATGTATAGATTATTATTATAAATACAGCTACAATGCATGAATACATAATACATAGCTTCAGACAAATGCTGTATGTTTTAATCACTTAAGTGATCATAATTAAAATAACACAGGCTTTTCCAACTCTGTGCCAGGTTGAACGGGGAGAGACTGTGACGCTTTCTAGCACATGACTATGTCATAATCGTGTGCATGAATATAATCGATCGGAGGTTGTAATAATGTTTTTACATCAGGCGTGTCGAACTCAATTTGATTTTGGGCCAAATCAGGATCATGACTGATCTTTCAGAAGATCACCGGTTGTGTTATAATCTGTGGCTGAAACCTGTTAACGAAATGTTACAGTATAAATCAATTCTCAAAATTAAGCAATAGTGAGCATCTTTTCAGTCCCTCCAGGATCTGGCAACTGTTTTGGGGATTTTTCTTTTGCAATAAAAATCAAGGTGTTTGTGCTATTTTTGAAATATTTGCACTTATGGGAAATGCGACTTTTTATTACTCACCGTATCATTATGGAATTAGAAATCAAGTGAGGCTGAGGCAGATGTTTAGTAAAAGTAAGAAATACGTCCATCTACAGCTGGGAGTACTTGGATCCAATATCTTTCTTTCACTATTTTTGCCAAAGACCTGCAATAAACTCATAATTCTGCATTAGTGCGAAAAAATAGGGATCAGCAAACCCTTAGGGGTGAATGCTTTCATTTGGTTAGAGCTGTCAGTCCCATGTTTATGCCCTGATCTCAACGTTCGCTGCAGTTTGCTCACACTAAGCTCACCCAGCTCGTCCCAAAAATGTGCTTTTTCTCTCGTTTCATTCTGACCATAAATCTACTGTGGAGATTCTGTGAAACACAGATGGTGCTGCTCAGTGTTTATCACTAGCACATTACATAACAGTGAGGGGTTTTTTTTTTCTGAAAGCTTCTCCTCAACAGCCGTCTTCTGTAACAAATCCCATATATGCAGCCATGTTATAAAACCAAGATTTTAAAAGTTTAAAGAAGAAACCTGCCGCTTCCCTTTCCTACTCAGTAGTCTTTTTTTTGTTTTCTTATTTTTCAAAGCAATCCTCGTGTCAGTGTCATGCAGCAGTCTTGCACCTGCAGCTCAACAGACGGACAACCCAGACAAAGTGGAGGTTAGTGATCCTCACCTCGGCTTCAGGAGGCAGATTCCCGAGTCCGCAGCTTTCCCGTGTTCCTGTACGAGCGAGTGACGTTTCCTGAGAGAAAACCCGTCTTTCTCTCGATCCCTCCTTCATGACCGTTTATGCAACAGCAGCATCCGGTTGGCGATCAGAGCCCAGCAGTTCCCTGCTGACCCCTGATCCAAACAGAGCCTTGTGCGTTTTTGACACGACTAAAAGCGGGGCGCCTGATTTTCATGCCTGATTGTTTTAAAATGTTTCTAATCACTCTGAAAGCGGCCAGTCTGATGAGAAAATCTCCTTTTAGCCGCTGTTCAGGTTTAACACTTGATGAACACTTTCTGCATTAGACACACAGGAAGCCGCTCGTCGTTCCCTGGAGGGTCCGCCTTTCTTCTGCGCTGAATTCCTCTCAGATTTCCAGAGACCCAGCTGCAAGGAATGAGGGAATCCAGCGGAAAGACGAGGGGAAACAGAAAGGGAATGTTTTGATTAACTTTGGAGTTGAGTTTTGAGTTCGGCTGCTTGGAGGAAGGACGATTACCTCAAGGATTAAGACAAATTACAGGAACTAAAAGGCAGACGTGAAATTTAATCAAACCCATATTTTCCAGGCGTACTCTATGTCAAAAAGGGCGATAAGAGGTTTTTCAAATGAACAATGCCCCCAATGTAGCAGACTACATGCAAAAACACGGAGAACGTAATCCACAAATAAGTGTTTTTCTGGGTTCTGCTTCAAGCAAAATGAATAGATTGTTTTGACGTCCTGAAAGTTGTATAAGGCTTCTTGCTTTATGAAAAAGCATTCTGTATTCTCCTGGTTGCTGTGTCAGGGCAACACAAACAATCCGCTGTAGGGTTCATTTGGAACCGCACCAATCGTTGGGTGAAGGATGATCTTGGTATGATTGTTTTGGTTTTGGTTCTAGGCAAAAATAACAACTTATTAGTCGCCTATAAACCCACTTGTTACCCTCCGAAATCCCCAGGAGAGTCTTATGCTGCGTTCCAGGTACCTGGGAAGTGGGAACTCGGAGTTAAGAAGTGGGAATTTCAACATGGCGACGCTCACAAACGTCATTTTAAGCTTTACTTTCCATAAGCACACAGCAGTTTTAATTTGCTCAGTTTTGCGTTTCAGGCTCTACATGTAACGTTGATTTTAGACATACTTTTACCTCACATCTTGTAGAATAAACACGTTTCCACCAACGCTACTGCTGCCGTGAGCAGCGGCCATGTTGAAACGCAAAGCCGTAACTGGTGGGAGTCGGAGTTGCTCCCAGTTTCCCAGTGGGGAATCTGGATTCGGAACACGTAACAGTCAGGATTTCCTGGTTCAGAGTAAAACTCGAATGCAGCATTGCTACTTTGAACATTGCAGTGTTGCTTTTACTATCTTAATGAGTTTAGTCCAAGTTAAGTCTCCTCTGGTGCTCCTAGATGCCCCCCAGCTGCATGTTGTCTCTCAGTCCCCATGCACCCGGCGAATGAAGTTTAGATGCTCCCACCTTGCAGAGGAACCATTTTCTCCTCCTGTCTGCAGAATCTGAAGCTCATGCAACCGACTCACAAGAAGCAACAGAGCAAAACAGCTGGGGCCTGCGGTCAAAAGTAGATCAGATATTCGCATTCTTCTGTTCATCTCAAGGGTTAAGAGATTTTTTGTGGTGAATTTAAGATATTTCCACACCTCCGGGCCCCCTCCGACCGCAACCCCACTCTCATTTTTCTTCAAGATATGTCGTTCTTACGCATCAGCGTGATTAGAGGGGAAGTGCATTCAAACTGAAAAAAGCAGAGGTGAGTTCAAACTTCAGACCTCAAAGCATTCTTGTGGTTTAGCTCAGGAAAAAAGAAAAAAGGCAGCTGGTGAGAACGTTTCGTCTGGCTCCTCTCGGCCTGCAGCACACGTATGCAAGAGAACATGCGTGCCAAACACGAGTATCTCTCTTTTTTTTTTTAATGTGCTTCTATGTTGCAAACAGGGATTTTTTTGTGTGTTCTTGACGTGTTGGGTGTTCTTGAGAAACTGTTTGTCCCTTGCGGTCGCTGTGGCTCACAGACGAACAGGCGTCTCTCGTGTCCGGGTCCGTCCTCGCGTTCCTGACAGTCCGCTGTGGGTTAGTGGTCCAAAACAAGCCCGGAGCGTCTTCATCTATCGCTGCTCTGATCTACGCTGTCACCTAGGATTCATAGCTATCGAACTCGTTCGCACTTTTGTCGTTTTTCAGTCTGGACTTTGACTGGGCCATTCTGACGCATCATCTAAACGCCTACGTTTTAGCCCCTGCGGTTGCTGCACTGCAGAAAGACGAACCTCTGCTTTGTTTTCATCTTTTACAGCCTCTTTCTTTCTGACCTGCACTGAGAACCTTCTACATGTTGGACTTGTGACCATATCAAATATATCTCTTTATATTTTTTTTATTTTTTTTACTGTTCGTTAACTTTCTCCCTGCCCTGCGTTCTGAGTTTGTTGATCTTCATGACGCTGCTTGCTCTCTGACAATCCTCCACAGCCAGAAACAGAACTGCTGGATTTATATCGAGATTAAGTGACTCTCAGGTGGAAAGAACCAGACGCAGCATTCGGCTTCTACGCAGCACAAATCTGGAACAAACGTCCAGAAAACTGCAAAACAGCCGAAACATTGAGTTCCTTTAAATCAAGGCTAAACCCCCGTCTGTTTAGAGTTGCCTTTTAATCATAATAAATGAAACATTTACCAATATATATGATGTCTATTGATGACAAAATGTAATGTTTGTTTCTGGTTTTCTCAACTGGTGAATGTATGATGTTTTTATGACTTTTTATTTTTAATTTTATGGTGTAAAATAATTAAATATAATTTGCTATACAAATAAACTTGATTGACTGATATTGGAAAAACTAAGATATGAATATTTTATTCTGTACAGATCCTCTAACATTTAAAAATTAAGGCTGACACCAAAGATATACGGATCCTCTCTTGTTTTGGATATGAAATTAAACTTTTCGATTCTTGTTGCTTATTTATTTATTTTGTTCTCTATTTCTTTACGAAATCTTATGCATTTTTTTTTTATGTAAGACATCAAAATTGACAAATTGATCATCCATCTAGTCACAATAAATATCTCCTATATCTTGATGGGTCTCGTCGCAGTTTGATATTTATGTTAAAATTAAAAATCTAAAAATAAAGCTGGAAAAGAAATTCCACCCAGATTGGCTCTGATGAATAAAATAAATAGATAACGTGGTTGGATTTAATTTAGAGATCTGTGAATAAAGGTGGCTAAAACAAAAACATTTTTAAAAAAAAGATGCATATTTAATTAAAACCACTTTAATTAAGATTTTAATTTCAAAACTGATTGAATCTTTTTTTTATTGTGTTGTCCTATCAGATAAGATCTCAACACCACTGCAGCATGTGATAAATGTGGGGGGGGGTGGAGGAAGAAAACAAAAATATGTATAAATATATTATCAAGGCTCTGCACATGAGAGAAACATTCATGCTACATATATCTGTGGTACATCTGACCACACCAGCACAACTCTGGGTTCCTGCGTAAACGCCTCAGCATAGCTGTCACAATTTCATCTGAGCTTCACGCAAAAGCTAAACACGCTACGATTTTGCGCAGGTGTCACAAATGAATGTGGCAACTGCTTGCTCTTTTGTAGACATTTACTTTCCGATCTGGTTGCATAATCTCCTTGTAATTCTGTGAAAATAAGACTGTTATTTTCAGATTTCTACAGTTGATCTAGAGCTGTGTGAAGGGGTGTGAATGCATTAATGTCTAAAACAGCACCTGGGGTGGGGGGGAAGAGGTTTAATGTGCACATGTGTATCAGAATGATTTAATAAGCTGTCCTGATAAAATCAGTGTGGAGAAGTGTTGTGCAAAAAAAAAAAACAAAGACGAATGGCAGAAATGTTGATGAAAACGAACATCTCAGGCGTTTTCGTACTTACATGGCTAAATATGATAAACTGACTCTGGGGTGAGCGGATGTTGCTGGTTGTGTCAGAGTTAAATGTCAAACCACACTCTAATACATACGCTCTCACACACACACACACACACACACCCAGACCGCCAGGACCACCTGACAGGACATGTAAACACTCACACACTACCCACCCACACACACAGCTGTCCCACACTCACTCACAACACATGCCCACCCCTCAGCCCTCATTCCACAACGACACAGGAAGTGACTGGTGACCCATTTCTCGGTTTTCTTCGGTCTCTGTATAGATGTCACGGTGAGCAGCGGAAACGTGCCGCGCGCGCAGAGAGGAGGAGGAGTGACAACACAAATATTGACCTGAGTGATTTACTAAAAGTGTATGGAAGCCCATAAAAGTGAGCTGTGTGGTACGGAATCTGCTGACCTAAATGTAGCAGGTGCAGCACAGGAGCTAATTTAAATGTAAAGATATGAGGTGGCACCAAAAGAAACAGCAAACCCAGCTGGCTTTCTCTTAGCGTGGACGACACTCGTTTCGATGCCACCTGAGATTTTCTATCACACGGGGCGTGTGTGTAGATGGTACGAGTGACAAGACATCAAAAGTCTGTCATGACTCAATTCTGGAGCAACGTTGGCGTCATATTGATATGTGAACAATCAGAGAGCGTCTAAGAGCAACAGATTCCAAGACAGAGAGAAGAAAATCTGTGTTTTTGGCATAGCAATGGCAAAAACGACATTTCATTGTGTTGGATGAAATGCGATGAAAGATCGTTATAAGAAAAAACTAACAACATTTAATTGGTATTCTTCCCAATAAAGATATTTCATCATTACTGGTAAAATATCCAGGATAAAATCCATTATTTTCCTCTTTTGAGAGATATATGAGCACTTTTACCGGGGTCCATGCCACTCCTCACCGGTCCTAGACCCACTTAGGGGGTGCCGCTGCATTCATGGTAACTTGTTAATGTTGGTTTCTGATTTTTATAGCTAAATAAAAAGATAATGTCACTGCTTTCTAAAGGAATCTGTCAAGGATTTTTGCACAATAATGCCAGAATCCGACATTATTATGAATACTCTAAACTTATTAGAGATGATGATTTAAAATGTAGTTTAAGAGTTGTGAAATTCTGCATCTGTTTGATAACCTGTGACTGACTGGTGACCTGTAGCCTGCCTCTCCTCCAGTGTGTACTGGAGACTGGCACCATCCCCTATCCCCGACCAAATAGGTTAACGGAAGGTCTGTTGGTAAAAAAAAGAAGATCTTTAACAGTTTTTTGATGTCAAATTGTCAAAAAGAGTTGTGCGTCCCATGCAACCTCAGGCACTGTCTTCCCATGTCAAATGTTGTTTGTCTTTTCTTTGGACGGACTATACTGAAACGAAATTTCGTTGTGCTTCTCTGTGATGACAATAAAATCATTCTGAATCTGCAACTTTGGTCAAATCACTCAAGCTATTTGTGGAAAACAGGAGGATCTGGTCAAGGAGAAGAGTCTCAACAAGGGCACCATTTATACAAGAACCAACAGCAGCTGTTGTATTTTTCTTTATTGAGGATAAACGTTGATAACTAATTAATGCAGATCAAACAATATAGTACAATAAAAATTAGCAGTGAAGTTAAACCAGCACAGATTTATCAGCGTTTCCTTCCCCTTACATCTATGCAGCTCTTAGCAGCTCATTTATTAGGTTTCACCATCTTCAAAAATTTCTCATGATGTGAGAAAAGCAGTTCAGATCACCTCGTCTATATTATATATTTGGGGGGGGAGCAGCCACAGAAAAAGTTGATGTAATAGTACATAGGTACTATTTGATAGAAGTCTGGGCTTTACAATAATCAGTATGACAATGGACCCCTACTTGTGGCTCAGGATTTGCAGATTCAACTTTTTGCAGATTTTCTCTGTGGAATGTGACTCCAAAATCCATCCATCCATCAATTTTCTAACATCCTTGTTCCTTAGAGGGGTCAGGAGGGTTGCTGGTGTCTATCTCCAGCTAACGTTCCAGGCGAGAGGCGGGGTCACCCTGGACAGGTCGCCAGTCTGTCGCAGGACAACCAACCATTCACACACACACTCACACCTAGAGAGAATTTAGAGAGACCAATTTACCTAACAGTCATGTTTTTGGGCTGTGGGAGGAAGCCGGAGTACCCAGAGAGAACCCACGCATGCAAACGGAGAACATGCAAACTCCATGCAGAAAAACCTCGGGCCGGGAATCGAACCCAGGACCTTCTTGCTGCAAGGCAACAGTGCTACCAACTGCACCACTGTGCAGCCCTGACTCCAAAATATTGGCAGAAAATTGCCAATTGCCAAATTGCAATCATTCCAAACTATTCAAAAGCAAACGAAGCTTGGGAAGCCGAAACACCAAGAGACGATGCTTCTTGATACACTATTGGCTGGTATTTAGAAAGAACCCAAAGCAGGAGCCTCATTCATTCTCTTTGGTGCCGACTGTCTTTGTCCCCAAGAGCCAAGACGATTAACTGGGTGTTAGTTTCTGCGGTAGTGCAAAGATGGCTTCCACTGCGCGTATCAGTGGATATTAAGGTGTATTTGATGTTTCAACTACTAAAATAGGTAGTAATAGGCGTCTTTTTGGTGGGGAAGGTTTCAAGTATTTGCAGATTTAAGCCATTTATGGACCATTGTGGTTTCAATCTCCTGGGAACCCCATGGGTCTGCTGCAAATGGGCTACATTAGTAACGTACTTGTGGCACACGTACAAATGGCACTGCAGCCTCTAATATCTGCGTTTCTAGAAAGCTACATGTATTTTGTCCTAGTTAGTTGCTGCTCCAAAAGAGGAATGCCATAAGCATCTTTTTATTGTTTATTTCTGTAGCTGTATGTGACTCAACACACCGTTAGTCTTCAATAAACTTACATTTGACTGCTGATGACCTTGTTTTTATCCAGAAAAGTAGTGCTAGGCTAATATTAGCAATGTTTGCTCTATGTTTTGATGACTTGTGGTCACCGTCCTAGTTAGTCATGTGTAGACAAAGCTCTTAGACAAGGTCATTCGGTTACTTCATAAACCTAGGGATTTGCTTACCAGAGCCGGCGATGTGACACAGACAGAATGGGGAGATGCAGCAGCCAATGCTAAACTCAGATTGTTAGGGAAAACCCACACGTGTTAGATCATATAAATGACATGCACAACCTATAGTACAATTTTGCAAGCCGAGTACACAAAAATAGACTGAGATTTGTAAAAACTGGGGATGCAAAATGCAAAATGGTCGCAGTATTGGGGGGTGGCTTTCTTGACACCATGAGATCAAACATCCCAAATAAGTTTATGTCAGTTATGTTTTCTGTGATTAAGAGATCTGAGATAAACCACACAAACTTCTTCTTTTCTTCTTCTTCTCCAAACCACTCTCAACCAGATGACTTCAAAAATTTTAGCAAGGTACACTTTACTGTCCTCAAGCAGTAGACAGTAGATAGACTACTTTGCGTCTATCTTTGAATTTTTGTGACAAATTTGGCTTTTTTCCTGTTTTCTCTCCTTAGAAACACTTCTTGAATTCCTCCTAATGATGAGTCAAGTTTCTAAGCTCAGCTTTTAGATGGATTTGTTACTGAATGTCATTTGCAGCTCTTTAAGCGTCAGATAGCCGGTTCTGAAGGGTTCCACGGGCATAGAGGAGGATCTGCACATGGCGCCAGCAACAGGCTGAGCAGCTGAGCTACTGCCTGTGTCTGTCTCAGCAGCGTCCATCTGCTGGCTTTCAGACGGCTGTGTCAACGTGGAAGGATGAGCTGATGGAGAGGAGGGAGGGCGATAGGGAAGGTGGAGAGGAAGGAAGAGAAGGGGGGAACTCTGATCATTCAGAACTTCCTCCCCTTCCCTGCTAATCGCTCTCTGTGTCTCTTTCATTTCATCTTCCTTCATAATGCCAAAACCAGAGTCGGGGCTCTCCGGCTCCCTTTTCAAGCTCTCATATTTGGGATACGAAGCGAGGGAATCACACAGGCGGAAGTGCAGGCCATGGATGTGGGGAGGGTCCTGGAAATTGTCTTGATAGGCGAAGTAAGCCGGGTTGGAGTCGGTCCGAGCCGAGCCGCCGCCGGAGGAGCTGGACATGAAGTAGCCCACGTTTGAGAAGCTTGACAGGGACGACGAGTTGTAGATCAGGCCGTTGTTGTTTGAGCAAGAAGTGGGGTATCTGTGGAAGTGAAGAAGGGGGCTTGTGGTGATGGAAGTTGGAGACGGGGAGGATGCCTCCTCGTTCCAGTCCTCGCACACCACAACATGGGAGATTCGGTCGCACGAAGGGGTGACGAAGAACGACTGGGTCCCTGAAAAGGGATTAAGCCATTCCTGAAGGAAAAACAAGAAGCAAATTCAGGTTCAGGGATGACAAAGGCGCATTAGTGTGTGTTGATTGTGAAATTATAGTGACTTGAAAGGACTTTTGTTTTTTTTTACATTTCAGTGATGTAACAACCACAAACCTCGATGTGGTTTACTCAGATTACATGAGATCAACACACAATAGTCTATAATTGTGAATTAAAAGGAAAATGACACCTTTTACTTTCAAATAAACAGAAACCTGCTAAGTGTTTTGCTTTCATTCCCTCTACTTCCTTTATAAAGTTTGACACAAGCCGTGAGTGACCATAGCAACCACCCGATCAAACGGGACTAAAGTTCAACTTTTGCCTTTTTTGCTAAACACTATGTGTGTGAAACAACTAACACTGCACACAAACCCTGAACACACCGCCCATTTTGTAAAACATGGCAGCGGTTGAATCACGATGTCGGGATACCTTCCTTCAGCAAAGCTGGACGGCATTGATCACAAGTCGGGTAAAATTAAACCCTGGAGGAAAGACTTCTCTCGCTTTTCTGTCTCAATTAGACTCATTTGAGTTGGTTTGTCACAAAAAATCCCAATCAAAACATTGAAGTTGGTGGTTGCAGCTTTGAAAAAAATGTGAAAAAAACAATACCACCAGCGCTTCCCAAAACTATAAACGAATTTGTCAATCAGTCTTACATTGCTATGACTCTTGCAAGCACACACACACACACAGACGCTGTCATTGCAATGAGGACATAATAATTACTTTCAGATTTCCCTGGTGGACAGTGTGGAGAGATTGGAAGTACTCCGAGGGATTCGGTAGAGGCTTCCCTTTGAGCAGCCTGAAAGTAAACAAGCTCAGCATTAGCTTAGGCATGGCAACATGCCAACACACACTATCAGGATGATCAATTACTTACCCCCGGGTCTTGTAGCGGGCCAACACAAGGATGACGGTGGCGAGAAACAAGCCGAGGGCCAATAAGCTCCACCTCACTGTGTTCTGATCCGATGGTGAGTATGAATGACCTGGTCAGATACAAAACGTTGACCAAACCCAAGTTAGAAACTATAGAAATAAACTTGTAGGAGAGGTATGAGAATAAAAATTGTGTTTTGGTTAATGAATTCACTTTTCTCATCTTTCAAATCCTCCCAGGATGTTGTCGGGCTCCAGTCGCTCCAGTGGCTGCCGGGTCTCCCAACCGGATTGACTCTGACTCTGACTTCCAAGCGGCCCTTTAGTTTCCCCACCTCAGACCTCAGCTCTCGCTCCCTCGTGGAAACATTTCTGGAGTCCTGAGAGATATTAACGTCAGCGAGCAGATCTGCGACAATATCAGCTGGATGAAAGTGAACACTACCCCATTTCATCACACGAAAATATACAGTCACTAATTTAAGCTGCAGTTTAAGTGAAAGTGAACGCAACAGGTGTCGGCATCAGACTAGTAAACTCAGATGTTGGTAGACTGCAAAGAATAACAAAAAGCACATTTTCTCAAATGGCTTTCGTCTATGGTCAAGAGATATGGATCATTCCCAAAAGGATGGAAATTCCAGATAAAAGGGGTTAAGATGAGCTTCCTCTAGACGATGGCCCGACTTTGCCTTAGAGGTTACGATCTGTTATCTGGAGGGTCTTGGTGTAATAGCACATTTTACCCTATCTGCCATTGTTTTTGTTATTTGCCCGTGCATGAAAAAACTCAGAAGTTTTCAAGAAAAAAACATTCTGGATTTCTGAGATCCAAAAGTTTACAATTTTGAAATTGAGGTTTTTATCTGGAACATTTCTTAGATTAATCTAGAAAGTTCTAATTTTTTTTTCCTAACAAATCTTGCATTTTTCAAACCCTGAAATCTCTGAGTATTTTTTCCAGATAGTTTCTGAGGTTAATCTCAAAGATTCTAAATTTCTTTCTAGCAAATCTTCAACTTTTCCAACTCAGAAATGTCCTTGTTTTTTCTACATAAAACGGCCCCAGCACACCGTTCTGGGTCATTGGCATGTCATCATTACAACATTCAGCAACAATATCGAGGTTCCATGTTTCCCTAACATCCTACATTTGGACATGAACAGATTGGACAGGAAAAGTAACGGAATGGCGAACACTAAATGCCGCTTTATGCCATCCAGATTACTTCACTACACACTACATTCACACATTCACACACTGATGATGCTCAAGGACACGGCGACTGAAACAGACTGAGCGGGAGTTCAAACCGGCAACTCCTGCCGCTGTCGCCTCACCATCTAATGCAGGGGTGGGCAATCCTGGTCCTCGAGGGCCAGTTTCCTGCAACTCTTAGATGTCTCCCTGATCCAACACACTTGAATCCAACAGCTGAATCACCTCCTAAGGTCAGTCACGTTCTCCAGAGTCCTGCTAATGACCTCATTATCTGACCTTATTATTGAGGTAGAGGTACATCTAAAAGTTGCAGGAGACCGGCCCTCGAGGCCTGGAGTTGCCCACCCCTGGTCTAATGGCTGAATTAAGGTCAGGGTAGAAACTAATACCTGAGGAAGTTTTGAACTTTCATTATTTTTTTTTTGTTTTTTGTTTTTATTGCCATTTCTAAATCAGCCTGGATGCAGAAGACTCACCCGAAGCTGTAGTGAAGCTTTCTAACAGTGAAAACTGAAGGAGCATGACTAAAACATGGTTTATTTTCTGTTCTCTTCATTGCCATTTTTATTTGTTCTTTCTTTGTATTCAGAGATTTAAGAGGTAAATTAGAAGAAATCCAGAGTAACATCTAGATTATGTTAGATTATGTCCTTGCCGTCGTTCCCAAATAGTTGAATCGGTTCACAGTGGGGGGTGGGGGGAACACAGAATCTTGGTCGAGCAAAGAAAAAAAACGATTGCGTACTGAACAAAACAGTGACTGAACAAACCTTTGTCACTTTAGCTTGCGTAAGTGATATTTCTACCACATCGGTGAGTTTTATTCAGGTTTATCCCCAAATTTCTATTTAAATAAACAGATTTCAAGATGTAAACATGTATAAATGTTCTCACCCTCCATTGCTGTTTTCTCTGTTTGATCTGAAGCTGGAAGTCGAAGCCAGAGGTGAAATACTTTGAGACAGGATTCTCCAGGCTCCATGATATCAAGGTGAAATTGGCAGTGATGTTGACCTGGGGAGCCTCTGGAGGATGCATTTTAACTGCATGTCCACAAACACACACACAAAAAACAAGATTTAACCAACCATTGCACAAATAATTACATATTAAAGCACTTGAGGCCAGACTACAACAGTGAGAGAGAGCTAAGAGAGGGAAAGCAGCTCACTGTGTTCCCCTGGCTTGTAGTCTGTGATCTTCTCCACCAGTGTCCCGTTACACTTCAAATAGATGCTTGGCATCACGTCATAACCAGAGAACTCCTACACAGAAACATCACATAAAAAATGTCTTATAAGCAGATAGGAACAGGATTTTCAAGGTTCCAACCACAAGCTCCTGGTTGGGATTGCATTTGAAAGATCAACACGATTATAAAATGAAAGTTGGCCTCACTTTGTCGACATGAACTCCAGTGAAATAAATATGAAGTTTGTCGCTATAATGTGATAAAATGTGGAAAAGTTCAAGAGGTGAGAAGACCGCTTACTGTTTTTCCAAAGACAAAGCTGCAGCCCAAAGAATTGCCATGTTGTTTCAGTTTGCAGCTTTGACTGGAAAACAAGACCAAAACGATTAAACTTACAGCTTCATCTTTAATAAGCAAAAAACACAACAAAAGAAAAACAACAGAAATGTTCTCTTTCCCAGAAAATGTCTGTGATATCTTACCGGGTTAAGAGCGGTTGTCTATTAATCCAAAAAGTCTTCTCTCCATAAATCGAACAGTCCTCCGCAGAACCAAGCACCGCTCCGGTCCAACTGCAGCTGATGTTGTTAACAAAGTTATTTGTGCAGACGAGTCCTTGAGACGACAAACAAGGAGATTAGAAAGGTGTCCTAACAGAGCGGTGGACTCTGAAGAGGCTCAAACAGAAACTAGTTTTAGTTTTATTTATCTGCTGATTTTTAGTAGAAATAGAAAAAAAAATAGACAGTAATTATCGAACACGTCCGTACCGGGTGAGGCTTTGTGAGAATGAGCTGGAATCAGAACCAGCGACATCCACAGGGCCCACAGCGTCTCCACGGCCAGCGACATGACTGAAGAAGGGCAGAAATCAGGTGAATATCAATGAGACTAAATAAGAAATGTTTGTCTCTGTAACTTGTTTCTGAAACCTGAAAGCCCCTAATGTTCCTAATTTTGAAAGCCTCATCTCATCCGACCACTAAACGTTTCTCCAGACGACATTTACCAAGTTTCAGTCCAGCTTGTAAGCTGTCACTTCTTCCTTGGTTGGCACCCTCTCTAGTCTATGGTGTACGGTAAAACCGAAGCTCCAGTGCAGTTCAGTTCACAGCAGACTCTGTGGTTCCAGAGATGTTCTTAAGCCTCCTGACTCATCTCCTTCACTTGGAGGTGACGGCTTGCGTCAGAGTGGAGCTTTGACACAGCTGGGTGTTCTGACAACACCAGCACCAAAACCAAGTTTCTGGAATGGTCCTGACCTCATCCTGATATAAAAACGTGCAGACGTAAGCTTAAAAGCCAGGCATTAAATCTACCTTTAGCATTTCTAACCACAAAGCTTTTGGTAAAGGTTTTACCAAATGTCCAACTTGCACAGGCCACATTTATCTAAATATTAGCATGAAGTTTAAAGGAGCTACATATATATATATATATATATATATATATATATATATATATATATATATATATATAGTTTTGACTCTGTGCATTAGAGAAACTCTGCATTAAATTTATAGTTGTTCAACCAATTGTTGCCTTTAAAAACATTCAATGGGTTAGTTGTGTAATAAAGGTTCAGATTGATCAATAAAAATCAAACACTCATCTGAAATTAACGAACTGTGTAAGTAACTCTTTTTTATTTTATTTTTATTTTATTTAGTTAGAAACTGTGGAGTACTCACTTTTAATACAGAAAATTAATTAGAACAAACTTGGAATCCAGAGACTCTAGTTTATTAGTCCCTCTTTAGCTTATATTTTAGAAACTGTAGAGTACTCACTATCTAGATGCAGAGAGACTCCTATTATTGCAACCCAGAAAAGGAATTAGAACAAAATTAGAATCCAGAAAAAAATTCTTCCAGAACAGAAACATTTAGTTTTTATTATTACTTAGAAACTGTGGAGTGCTCATTACTTTTACAAATATAGAGCACACTTAGAAAGTCCAGAGATTACTTATACTTATCTAGCATCCCAGAAGTCCAGAGGATACTTACTTACTTACTTACTTACTTACTTACTTACTTACTTACTTACTTACTTACTTACTTACTTACTTACTTACTTACTTACTTACTTACTTACTTACTTACTTACTGACTGACTGACTGACTGACTGACTGACTGACTGACTGACTGACTGACTGACTGACTGACTGACTGACTGACTGACTGACTGACTGACTGACTGACTGACTGGCTTGCTTGCTTGCTTGCTTGCTTGCTTGCTTGCTTGCTTGCTTGCTTGCTTGCTTACTTACTTACTTACTTACTTACTTACTTACTTACTTACTTACTTACTTACTTACTTACTTACTTACTTACTTACACTGATTTAGCAACACAGAACAGGGATTAGAACTTGTAACCCAGAAAAACTACCTTAGCAACTACTTTTTAGACTCCTATTCTCCCAACCCAGAAAAGGAATTAGACCAGAGGATATTTACTTATACTTATCTACCAACCCTGAATAGGAATATCTAGTTTATTTACTTTGGATCAACATTATTAGCTTTTTCTTCTTTTGCTCTTTCCTTTGGTTTGTTATTTTGTTTGTATTTTCTTTTAAATCCTGTAAAGCACTTTGTATTGCCTTGTTGCTGACAATGTGCTATATAAATATAATTACCTTTACCTTTCTATAACAGAAAGAGCTCCAACCAGACTATATAATGACTCACTTTATCCTTTATTACCACTATAAACCAATTCACATCACACTTCAGAAACAAGTGACTACATTCAGTGTTCAGTGTCATTTAGCTTCGGGTTTTTTGATAAAGATGGCAACAGCTATAAATGGAAAGTCTAAATGTTGTCACTTTAAGTCAAGCAAACAGAGAAGAGTGATCTCACCACTGCGACCCAGAACAACACCATGGTGTTGTGTTGAAAAGGTAAGAAGTGAATTTATTTAGAAATTTGCACAGAAAACATGCTCAATTTGACTTTTCACTTTTGCATTTCTGTTATTTTCCTGAGCAGAGTTGGGGAAAAAACTTACCTTATGTATCCTGATAGCAGGTGGTCGGCAAGAGGAATGACATCCTCGCGTAGTCCTCCTCTGGCCAGATGATTCAATTTCTCTAATTTCTCTCTCTGCACCTCTTTCTCCCTACTAGAGCAAACTGACTGTCACATCAGCTCTCTCTCTCTCTCTCTCTTGTCTTTCTCGCCCCTTTTCTGTTTTCTTCTAAGTGCCCAGTGACATTTTCCACTTGAAACCACAGCTCACAGGTCTTACAGGAAGCTTCAGCAGCGGTGAGTGATAGTGAGAAGGGACGGGCCGGGTTGGTGGAGGTGCTACTGCGTGTTGCTGGTGGGGCTATTTTGCTCGCCTCTTCCTCCTCTGCCTCCTCCTCCTCCTCCTCCTCCTCTCTCAGCAGCAGCCATGCAGTCACCATACCTGGGCCCCATCACATGCTTTAAGGTCATAATAATTGTACTGAAAGCAAGAAACGCAAAGAATCACCACATCCTGTTTCAATTGCAGCGTAAAACAAGGGGCTGTATGCACAGAAACTCCATGTTCTTGTGAAGTGGTTTGCATCAGCGAAACCCGGCTTAAAAAAAGACGATTCAAAGGAGTGGAGAGGCAAAAATGATCAGATTTAGAATCATGCTGGGGGGGAAAATGTAAAAATAAAACCTCTTTCTCTCTCTCTCTCTCTCGCTTTCTGAAACTCACTAAGCTGTAAAGACTTAAAACCGCTGCTGTTACAGCCACAACCACTGCAGATGCACATAAACAACTCTGGTTGCTTGTGAGAGGGAAACAGGTTGACAGTTAAGGAGGCAGCCTTCTTGTTAACCAGAGGTCACCAAACATTTTAGTGCAGCGACCAGGCCTGTAGCTGTGTCCATTGCAGTGGAGCATACACTTAATAATAAATGGAGCTAAATGCAGAACAATTTTAAACTTCTTGTCGTTCACTGCATAAAATCCTAAATCTTACCAAGTATTTTTGACATAGTTTCTGGTGCATACTACCTTGAAATAAGGCAAAACTAACTTACAAGTAACTTTTCAGCAAGACATATAATATAGGAGCTTGTCTTAAGTAAATAATTCTTTAATATCAATGATAAACTGCCAATTTGGCAGATTATTTCACTTATAACATGAAAACATTTCACCTTTTGTGTAGTACTGAAAATCTTTATTTTCTCAGGGTGTAGAATAATGCAATTAACTCACCATGTCACTAAGTTAAAAAGACAGGTAAACCATTCTTATTACTTTTAGGCTCCCAGCCCTCCTTGTTTGATATTGGCGTGATATTCTCTATTATTTCTTTTTTTTCTGTTATGTTTGAAAAGTGTTTTATGCGTTAAAAAAAGAAAGTCAGAGAAGTTATGTAAGGCATGCAAAATGCATATAATGTGAAAAACGTTCACTTTTTCATCAAGATTAAGAAATTATTTACTTCAAGATCTTATATATTTCTTAACTGTTACTTGTAAGCTAGTTTTGTCTAATTTGAAGTACTAAGATATTATACCGCTTCACAATTCTGGAAAAATAAGGAATGAGGGCATGAATACCTAGGGTATATCAGGAGCAAAACAAGCCATAAGTAGAAGAATAACAGAAAAAGTTTGATGACAACATGGTTTGGCGTGATATTATCACATCGGCAACAAAATGTCAAGATGAAAGTGAAGTGACTGTGACCCAGAAATGCTTAGATAAGACTGTAGTGTTCCTCTCTGGCTAAAGGTTCAGAAAAAGGCCATTGTGAAACACTCCTCCCTATACCTTACTGCATAGACAGTCCAAACCACAAGGCCTTCATGTACACAATGCAGAAAGTGTTGCAACATTCACCCGTCTGCTCTCTGCTGTCAGCAGCCTCTCGGCTTGTCTGACTGAGTGGGTACGTAGAGCCGGAGGCTGGCGCTACTTAGCTGTCGGCATCAGCTAGGGGTGTCAAAGCGGGGAGAAAGTGAGGGAGGAGGAAGACGAGCGTACAGCTCTCGCCCAAAGGTCAGAGTCCGCAGTGCCTAAAGCGGAAAACCGCTGAGAGGACGATAGTGCTACGTGGGGGAGGAAGGGAGGGGAACGGTGGGTGCACTGTGGGGAAGAGGTGAGAACAATAACAAGAGACGGTGCGCTCATAATACGAGCACTATAGGTCTGTATAACAATGTGATTTGACTCCCAAATAACTGCAATTAACACTTTTGGCACATGGCCTCTCACATTATTCAAGCTGTGATGAGAAAAGGGTGCTAAATATGTTCCGTTTATCATACATCATTCAATGACTCATCAAATAGAGAAGTAAGCTATAAAATATGTTGAATTCCTGTAAGCAGGACCTGAGGTGACTAAGTTCAATATCCTGTGATGTAGAAGGATGGTTGCGCATTAAAAGAGTCTGTTGTAACACTTGACGCCTACTGGGTCTTGACTTAAGAGAAGCAAAAGCAAAAGCAAGTGGTTTAGCATGCAAGCTAGCAGGTATTGGTAGAAACACGAAACGAAGGAGAGAGCATGCGGGAAACAGTAACTGCAGATAAAGCAGAATCCACAGGTGGAGTAGCACTGTTGCTATCCTGCAGCCAGAAGGTCATGGAGTTTGAATGCAGGGGGTCTGTCTGGGTACTCTGGTTTCCTCCCATATTCCAAGTTGTTGTTTGTCTCTGTGTGTTCCTGTGATGGATAAACACCAGCTTCCCCTACGCAATAGTGCCTATCCATCCATTGTCTAGACCCTGGATAACTTCAAATCAAAGATGGAAGTGCCACAACATTCACCAGCTGAATAGAAGGGAAACTGAAAAGCATATTTTTGGACCGCAAGAGGAACAACCACTAGTCATCACACAGCTTCATTTATTACAGATAGTCACAAATTCAGCCTCCTACCTGATGAACATTTCCAGGATTAATGGAATAATGCTCCAGCAAGATCTAGAGAAACTCATCCATGCGTTTATCTCTTGTCGCATTGATTACTGCTACAATGTCTTCACAGATTTACAGATTCATCAGATTTTATGATAGCAGTCTTTTGCAAAGCTAAGGAGGAATTATGGCACACTCTTGTTTACTGATGTCTTACTAATAGTCACATTGAAACACCTAAATAGATTTAGGTGTTGATTCCATAACTTTAATTTAGTTTTGTTTTAGTTTTTTTAAGTCTTTCAGAAGCTGACTTGCTGGTGTGCTTCAAATCAATCTTCTGCTGCATAACCAATGTGAGTTTGAGCCTAAGGTGGACATTCACTTTGAGGATTTTCTTATGCGGAACAGAATTTGTGATTCCATCATTTAGCGCAAGCTGACCAGATCCTGAAACACCAAAGCATCACACTACCACCAACACGTCTAAATAGTTGTATGCCAAATGTAATGGAATTTCACATAAATGTGGTACCTGTGATTCTTTTAAAACAACATTTTTATTCAATCTTTCCCCCTTCAACTAATTAAATGTACTCCCAGAAAAGCTTTGCATTTTTTTGCTTCAAAATTTACAGTGTGATAGTGCTGAGAAAGCACCCCTGAGGTGTTGTTTAATACAGAGGGAGTGCGTCAGCTGGAGCTGATTTTGGCAGTTTGTGCAAGACGGCGAAACTGACTTCAAACAGTTCCCTCAACCCTCTTTATCTTTCTGCTAAAGAATGGATCAGTTTCAGTGGTTTCAAACGAAACCACCTCCATTTGGCTGTTTTTACACATCACACCCTAAGCAATAAATATTCCTCTCAGTAGGCTGAGTTAGAGCTGGAACACTTGTGGTCAATTTGACCTGTTTTAGTCAATCATGAGTTGCTGGAAAAATGGAGCAAAGGTTCAGAGTTGAACAAAATGCCAAAGAATTTTTTAAAAAAGTAAAAAAGAAAAAGAGTCTAAATTTATTCTTCGTTGCAGGATGAACTCGATCATGGCAGTTTTCTTTTTTAACATATTCTTAAGGAGTTCCTTTCAATCCCTTAGGGAAATTTTGTAAGTGTTTTTCAGGTTATTTCCCTTTCATATCAAAATGTAAAAAATGCTATAGTGTTGAGTAGTGCTAATGTTGACACAAACCATAACACAGATGCTCATTTTCATCTCATTTACAGTAGTTGTCACAAAAAGTACATGTTCAATCAAAAGACAAGTTGTTTGTGATTTTTAAAAATGTATTTCTTTTGGAAAGTTAAGTCTCTTCCATCAGCAGAGCTGAATTTCCAAGGACATAGGAGCTGGTGTCCAGTCCACTGAGGAAAAATTATTTTAGTAATTCAAATTACAGTACGTTAATAGGTAACTGATGCATTGCATGTTTAATTTGTCCTCTAGCCTACAACTCAGTGTTCTTCAACAAATATTTGAATATTGTTTATATTCATAAAAGTCCTAAATTAATGCAACTCACATGATTTGGGCCAATGAGTTTTATGTTAAGTGCAATGCTAGAAAAACACTCATTCATTAAAAACAAAACAAAAAATCTTTGGGCCCGGCCCCAAAAACGGTGGCCCTGGGCTACCACCTTGTAAGTCCTTTCTAAAGTCTGTCACAGTCCATGTGTTCCCCTTACCACTACATCACCCTGCTATTCATACTACCGTAATCTTTTGTCCTCCAACTCTCCAGTTTAAATAGGCTTCATTGAGTAATCGTTACTAAGCATGAACAGGTTATCTTCTTATTTCACCCTTTCAGTATAAAATAACATGTTGTACAAATAGTGGTTCAGATGGCTGCTTCTCTAGTCTCACAAGTCGGTGCTGCTTGGCTTAACACACAAGTTTGCACATTATATTGAATTATTTTCATGCCAACCCTGACACTAAACTATCCATCCCTAACTGTTATCTTTACAATCTTGCTTTAAATATAATTCACATCTTAGCCCTGAACCAAAACTCTAACCCTATCAATGACAATGCATCAGGACTTGGCTTTAGTCCCTTTAAGGATGGTCCATCCAGAAAATGACATGAAAGGTCCTCAAAAGTCATATAAACAAGTAGACACACACACGTTTGTGTGACTGTCTTTGTGGGGACTTTCCATTGACTTCCATTCATTTCTACAGCCTAAAGCTTACCCTATTTCTAACCCTAAACAAAACTCACCTTACTCCTAAATCTAACCCCTGAACCAATAACAGCGTTTTCCCTTGTGGAGACCAGGCTTCGGTTCCCACAAGGAGCAGCCGGTCCCCGCAACGTAGTATATGTCAGGAAAATAGTCCCCACAAGGTATTACAAACAAACGCGCGCGCACACACACGTGCAAAGCAGTACAGATGATTGCACATCCAAAGCAACTCTAGGCATGAATCACATGGACTCTGTGTGTGTTGTGGTGTTGAGGTAGGAAGCCGGACCTCGTTTTGTGGTTCCCCCTTCTTTTCCATTTCAGTTGGCAGCTTTTTCAGTTTCTGGTAAATAATGCCTTTCTCTCCCTTTCACTGGATTATAGATGAGAAACAGAAACCTTCACTTTGTTTAGTAATTCAGCTAAAAACAAGCGAAACTACTGCTAATACATTATGTGGGATCATTACAGACAGTCATACATTTAAAGCCATTTAACTGAATGGCTTTCAGTTAAATAGGTTTGTTGTACATAATGACCAGTGTAACATTTGGATGGAGAAAAGGGATTATATTTTGAAATATTAAAGCAGTATTTCAAATCATTTGATAGGCATGAGGGAGTGGATAATTATTTTAAGCATACCGCCATATTAGTAACAGTATTAGATGGAATTACCATCTCAATTTTAAAGACAAGAGTAAGAGAAACAGTAGTTTATCTCTGAATTAATGGGAGACAATGTAAACAGGGCTGGCCCAAGGTTGTATGGGACCTGTTGCACAATTGGTTATAAATAAAGTTAGATCCATTATCTGCATGCAAATTCAAGCATTTACAGGAGCCCTAAGAAGCAGCTTAGTTTGCTTATGCCTTGGGTCGGCTCTGAACGCGTGTGTAAATATTTGGTTGTTAAGTGTAGGCGTTTGCTGTCAGTTCAACCAAGGTGAGGCACCCAGTGAAATATACATGATTACACAACCATGTTTTCATGCATGTCGTTTGTGCAGTGACTGATATTGTATCATCCAAAACAAGCAACAAATCCAGCTCCTGTCCAGGGTTTATATTTAGACTTTATGGGGACTTTATTAATTACTGCAAGGATCTAAAAGGGGGGGAACAAACCCTTCAACAAACAGGATGATTGTTTCTTTTAATAACAAGGCTTCCCCACAAAGACAATAATCTGATTATTAGTTTCTTACCGCAACTAACCCAAAAATTGAAGCTCTGGCGATAATTTAACGATGTAACTTCCTGTACCTAGATTTAAAAACCCAGCCTGCGGTTCATGAAAAGAAAAATGCGACAGAATGTTCTCCGAGCTGTTGAGCAACCGAAAAACAGATTCCCTAAATAAAAAAACAAGCAAGCATGAAAAGTTTCCAGGTGTTCAATTTTAAAGGTCATTAAAAGCTTTATTAAAAACATAAAAGTGTGTTTCTGAATTTTTGTATTTTATTTTGAATGCTTACCTCAAGTCCGATTAAGGACATTTTCTCAACTATATCTTGGACAGGTTTATTTTTTCTATAAAAGACGCACCACACAAGGAGGAACTAAATAAACACTGCATAGCAACGGAGGAGAAAAAGAGAAATAAACAACTGAAGTTTCTCACCTTGGTTTTGTGTCCTTTTGGTCAACAAAGATGATAAAACCGCTGGAAAGGTGCAACAAAACAGAGCAACAGGTGTTATGTTTCTTTAGACACCCGGCAAACATTACATCAAGTTTCAGGCCAAAAACAAGTCCCCCCAATACTGCTTATATTTAGAGAACATAAAAACAAGAGAAGGTTAAAAATGCTCATCTTAACAAGAAAGCCACTTTATATTTAACACCACAGCTACAAACCTTTAAAAACTACAGCATGCTATAGAAACGTAGCACCTTGCAAAATAACTTGGAGCATTTTCAGGTTTTACTTTTCAAGTTACAAACTAAACAGGATTTTATTTGGTAGAGCGAAACGTTTCTCCTTTAAAAATCTGAAGTGTGTTCAGCCCCTCCTGAGTTTGTACTACGCTAGGAAATTTGTTGTACCTTTTAAGGAATTGCAGTTTTATTTCCATTTGTAGATTTTTAAATAAAGAAAACTTCTGCAAAGAGAATGATTTTTTTCTATGGAAAACTTAGAAAAAATTATGTAAAATCAGCATAGTTTCCATCTTAGTGACAATAAAAATAGATCTAAAATATATTTATTACTGGTGGATTGGGTGTCATTCTGTTATGAGAATAAATTAAATGCAGTTATTCTGAGAAAAGAAACGGGTAAAACTGTCTGGTTGCTGTTTAAACACATTTCTGGATGTATAGGTGAAATTCAAGATTCTGTTCCTTGTTATTCATGATGCAGTTTGTTCACCAACTTTCTCTAACCTTCACAAAAAATATACTTTTTTTGCTAAAGAATTATGTATTTTCCACCCACTACTAAAATCTACTAAAAAAAAGATAAATTAAATTGAGTGGTTTTTGCATTACAAAATGTTTTAGCAAGGTTCTGTACGTCAAAAGAAATCCAAAGGATCTTCATTCACTTTATAGCAAACATCCCAGAAAGACATTCGATTCTTTCATTTCGCTTTATTTGACAATTTTTAGATCATTTATTTCCTTTTCTTACAATAACCACATACAATGTTTATCAACTAGCTAAAATAATATAAAACATTACTTCCACAGTTTATTTATATTATGTACATGCACTCATATTTGGAGGCCCACAGAAAAGACAAAGTCGGGCCTTAGTTTATTCACAAGTGCGCTTGCTTCAGTCCATCTTTGCTGCAGAGAGAGGCCGTTCCAACAAGGATCCATCGGCTCCCGGGAGCCGGTTCGGAGCCGGACATGGAAGCATTGTTGGTTTAAAAATGACCGAATGAAAGTGGCCGACGACTAACAGTCACCGCTTTGCTTTTGATTTGTTTTTTTGTTTGTTTCCCTCCCCACAATGGAGCTTATCTACAGGAAGCTACAGTATCTCGGAAGGGGACGACACACCGAAAACGAATGACTTCATCACTTTCAGCTGGATTCACAATGAGAATCTGCACACCAAGTGTCTTAAACTGGAAAAACAGAGGAGTGTGTGGAGAAAAGACTCGTGCCCGCTCTGCTGTTTCTTTTTCCTGAGCCAAGATATACTGATATACTTCCTTCAATGCCGATTTCATGACAAGCATCAGGATTGTCTTTTTCTTTTGACTCCGACCTCACTGGCGTGTATAATTTCTAGCCTTATCTCCAGCTGTAGGCACACTAATGGACACAGAAGCACACTACGTCTGAGCACTGATGGTTGGGTGAAGGTACACCGTGTGAAATGTCCTCCTTTACTGCAAAACAAAACAACTGAGGATTTCAGAGGATTTAGAGGTGGATTCTTATTTGTACAGCTTGACGAAATGAGTGAGCTGAGCACTTACGCCAACGCTAATGCATTTAAAATGCAAAAATATTTATTACATGTACAATCATTTGTGTTTTTGTAGTTTGAAAAGGGATAAAGGAAAAAAAAAAAAAAGCAAAAGATGCTTTGCATTTCACCTGTGGGACAGTGTAATAATACTTTAAACAGATTCTTATTGGAGTGGTCCTTCAGGTGCTTCCTGTCGCCTCCGGCTGATCCACCCCTCTATGTGGGGGCAAACTTCCTGGCTTGTGCCCTGACCCGCTTCTCATAGTCCATCCTGTTCTGACTGAAACACAAAAACACAAATTGGGCTTGAGCGATATTTTTTAAAAAAAAACATGTATAATTGCAATTAATTCAGATTTTTCTCCCAGTTTTCTTTGCTTTCCTTTATTTTCCCGAGGGTACAGAGTTGAGGAGGCATGGACAAATTCAAACTTAAGCACCTCATATTTTGGTTTTCAATTCTCAATGTTGCATGTTTCACAAATGATACACGTCTGTAAGAAGAAATGTTCAAATGTAGGAAACCATACACTTCCAAAACGACTGACTTCCACTTTTTAATACTTCCACTGTATTATTGACAGTGGTGATCGTCCTGCAGCGGGCCGACTCAGACACTCACCAGTAAATCGTGTAGGCCTCTGCTTGTGCCGGGTCCTGAATGTTCGGCTCATTCAGCAGCTCCTGGACGCCCAGCAGAATCTAAACAGAAAATGTTCTGCACTCATTACATCCCCAAAAAATAAATAAATAAAAAACTTCCTCTTTTTTTTTTTTTTGAAATTTATGAAATGATCACACACATTGATGGCAGGAAGCAGTAAAAACGTTAGTGTGATTTTTAAACTGAGGGGATTTCCATCCTTAGTTGCATTAGCGTAGCGTTCTTCTTAGCTTACTGTCACATTTGCTCAATAACTGAATATAATATGTGATTTGAAGTCATAGATTATTTTCAATCTGTTAACCTCTTAAAATTGTTATTATTGTTTTATGTTAATTACTTGTAGTTTGTTCATTGCTCATCTTGTTATTACCGTCACAAAGGAACTTCCCAGCTTGAAATAAACTACTTGCACAACCACACATGCTTCCTTTAAAATACATGTTCTAACTAAAGATTGCATGAATTTAAAAAAAATAAAAAAATCTAAATAGCTTTTTACTTTGGCAAAAAAAGGCAACTAGAGTAGCTGGTTGTCAGTAGAAGAAAAAGCAGAGAAGCAGCTCTCTTATGCAACTTTTTCCACTTAATTTAACCTTATTTGCACCTTGTTGCCGTAGCAGCCAGACTGATGCAACCCACCGTGCCAGATATGCCCAACAGACTTTTTCTACGAGCGGATAGATAATGCAACATGCAGCGTTTGTAGGGTGGAAAGTCGAACGAGTTTTCTAGGACAGAAGTCGGACCGTGTTGCATCGTCTCTGCTTTCTCTGCACTGCTTTTTGTTTTGGCTCGACGTCAGTAAACGGTATCAAAAAGCATCAAGTGGGCCCGTCTTTATTTAAGCATTCTGACATGACGCAAAGTAGATTTGAATAATTTTATGCTCATACAGGAACATGTTTGTTTTCTGCACAAAGTGAAATATGTGAAATAAATCTCTTTTGTGGTTAATAACGTTTATTTGGATTTGTTCACTCGGTTCGTAGTGGATCAGGCGGCGCCGTGTGGCTCCGTGGTGAAGCAGGCGCGTCATACCGTAAGCTGAGGCTACAGTCGTTCGATTTCTCCTCCCTCTCTCTTTTCCTGTCACGCTACTAATGAATCAAAGCCACAAACACAAATAAATCCCCCCCCCCCCCACCAAAGACACCAAATTGCTAATTTGATTAATAAAATCTATAAATACAAAAAAGTACTGTAATTTTTTGTCCAATTTGCCAGGAGCTACGTAACGCTACGAATAAAAACATTTAGTCAACTAAAGGAAGTTGCAACAATCCAAACCTGCTTGATGGTGATGGCCGGCCGCCAGTCTTTGTCCTCCTCTAGGATGGACAGACACACGGTGCCTGATGGGTAAACGTTGGGGTGGAATATCGGCGGCTCGAACTTACCTAAAGAAACAGCAACAAATTTTAAAAAATGAGTAGGCCTGTCACGATAAACTTTGCTGGACGATAAAATGTTCCAGAAGTTATTGCAATGAACGATAACGTTGTTTTGAGTCCATTTTTAAGCAATATGATGGTAATAGCAAAATAATAATGCAAGAGCACATTCTTAAAGATCAATAAACTTTAAATCTAATGAACATTTGACACGGGAACTGGAAGGCATTTTAAATACTCAAAATAAACAAAACGACAAATAAAATGAATTTTGAAGACTTTGTAACCGAAACTGTCATTCAAAAAAACGGGTCTTGTTGAGACCAAAGCACCAAACTGAAGACTTTTATCATCCAATTTTTGGTAGAAAGACAGAAAAAAGAGAGAAATGTTAAATTATGCCAATGGAAATTATTGAGTTTTAATTCATCATGCAACTAATTGACTTATTGATTATTGTGACAGAGCTGAAAATGAGTTCAAAATCCTAAAGTCCTGAAAGAAACTCACAAAACTGACGTAGTATCACAGCATTACCCAGCCATCAATGAGCGACTCACACAATGTCTCTAAAACACAAGCAGATCTGCGTCAACTTGAGCACCGAGCCTTGCAAAAATCCTTCAACTTCACAAACTTTTCCTGTTACAACCGCAATGGGTTTCATGAGAGACACCAACACGTATTAGCAGTTGATTGCGAAGCATATATTATCTTCCTTCCAGGTGAAAATCCGATTAGAAATCCCATTAAAATGCGTGGAAGAAAATCTGGAAAAGTTTAAGAGGTCTGAATTCTTCAGCAAAGAGCTGCACTTCTTCTAAATAAGACATGCATCCTCCAACATTACCTCTATTAAAATGTGCTTCATATTTCTCACGGCCACCCGACTCTATGAGGCATATTGCACGTATGCAACATTTAAAAAAAATTTTTTAAATGCATTTCACATGCATGCAACGTGTTGTAGGACAACTACAGCCACCACAATGCAACTCTGGAAACTGATTTAATAAAAATATTTTCTAGATTCTCATTAACCAAACTCTTTGCTGTAGTGATAACATCTAAAACCACGTGGTTCAGTCAACCTGCGTGGTTTGCACCAGGTAGTGCAACAGTTAAACTTTATACACAGGTTTTTGTGGCCAGCACTATTATTTCCTGAGCTCTTCCTGCTTCCTTTTTAAATAGCTGGCTGTTTGTGCTCTTTAGCGTGACATTAACGATGCACGAAGATGCTAGAAGAGAGCGACTCACATTTGGGCGGAGAGGACGGGTAGTCATCTTTGAACAGCATTCGGAGCTTGTAGAGTCCTCCCTCCCACAAGGTCTAAGGGATGAAAGGGGAAGCAGAGGAGTTTCTGAATGAACTGAGTAATTCATCAAATGTTATGGCTTTTAAACTCTGAATCTCACTTCATGTCCAAAGCTGGAGTCCAGCAAAGAAGCATCGACTTTTAAAATGCAAAACTGAGTGGGAAGAAGTTAAAGATTTCTAATTTCGGACACAGATGTGAAAGAATGTGTGTTTGCTAAATATTTAAAGGTGACCCACTAAGCTTCCTTGAACAGATTAGGGTAGGTCTATGGTCTATACACGTTCATTATCTTATTTTAATTTTTTGCACAAAATTATCCTTAGATAATGAGATTTTAGTCTGGTCAGTTCTGCCTATTTTGAGGTCTTGGATTAGGGCGTCTCGTCACTTTAAATCCAAATAAGCTACTGCTGGCCACGCCCCACTACTCAATATTTACACTCGCATGTGAAAGTAGTAAATATTACACTCGCATTTGTGTGTGTACAGTTGTACATTTTCAACAGTTGCACAAAGATGTGCAACTGTACATCTTTGAAAAGCAGAAATGGAGCCTCCTGCAAAACCAACAAGAATGCAGCAAGTGGTTCCTGGATGTTCAGCCCACAACACTTGTCTTTTCCAGCAGCCGTTGTACAAAACATACAGCGGTTAAACCTACTGACCAAATGTCCTGGAGCTCAGCTTGGGTTGTTAGGTAACAGGTTGAGCTTTGCTGGGGTTGCTAGGTGAGGAGTAGTGTCCACTGATTTGTGATGTTACAATCGGGAGGTTTTTGAAATGGCTTGTTTTCCAGACACCAAACCTATTGCCAAAAAACAGCCGAGTGTTTTTTGTTTTGTTTATTTAAGCGCTTCGGTTGTTTTTAGGAGTAGAAACCCAAATTGAAGTACAAAAACTTGCAAAAGGTGAATTTCGCATAAGAGGTTCACTTTAAATGCAGCTACACAAAAGCAGGGAAGCACTGTGTGATGTGGATGTATATTGCCAAGAGCTATTCTACATTTTGTCATTATAATTACAAACCTGATGGGGTTTTATCTGATAGACCAACACAAATGTTGTGGGATAGCATGTTCATGGTGATGTGAAGTGATAAGTTTGGAGGCTAAAAGTCTAACTTTAGTCATACACTTATTTAACTGGTGGCAAAATGCAAACAGAACATCTAATGGCTTTCTTTCATCAATATCTTTCTTCCATAAAAGGCCAGATTTGAGGAGTGCCACTATTTGTCCTGTCAACAGAAATGCATGTCATGTTTTTCACATTCTTACTTGTAAAATAAATAAATAAAAGCATGCATACTTGACATCCCAGTGCATAATGCTGTGCCACTTCGTGTTGATCCATCACACAAACTCCCAACAAAAATGTGTGGTAGCAACAGTGCTCTCTACTGCAAAAACACAAACTCTTACCAGATCATTTTGGTCTGTTTGTAAGTGCAAATATCTTTGCAGTGTGGACACTTTGCCAGACAGCGCATGTAAAGAACTGACAGAAATAAACGTGGAAAACCTAAATATCGCCGTACCCCTTTCTTTCCAGGGATGGCACACTCCCAGTTCATTAGATTCATGGTTCCATCCGGATTCTTAGTGGGCACGGCAACAAAACCCTGTTGGTTTAGAGGAAACAAGTAATAAATGTGATTTTCTTTTTTTTTTTTTTTTTTTTTAAAGTTTTCATTAGCAGACATCGCCGTGTAGAGACGGTATTTTAGGATAAAAGCGTGTTGCTGCTTACAAATGGGTGGTCTTTCCTCCAGGCTTTGCGCTCCTGGGACAGCCTGCTGAGAGCAATGCCAGACATGATTGCTCATCAACGCCACCTGGTGGAAGAATCAAAACACAACACTACTGCTCATTTCCATGAAAAAGTTATTCAGCCATTAAATGCCCGTTTGTGGTGCATCTCTACAGGTAGCGATACAAACTCGCTTAATTTTGAATTGTAAGAATTATAATTTGTTAACAAGACAGTAGAAATAAACATAAACGAGCTACCATCTTCCTTACTCGCCACAGAACCGAAACTACAATGTCCGCTAGCGGCACACAACAAACAGCAGTGTTTTTTTTTTTTACTTTATCACATCATTTCAATAAACTTACGTCGTATTTTTTATGAGGGAATATCACAGTAGATCTTAGGCAGGTGGTAGGCGCAGATTGTTCGCTGAAGTGATGCTAACGTTAGCTCCGTAGTAAGAGAAACGGAAAGATAAACAACACAACGCCTAAAAACGCACCAACGGCGCCACTTGGAGCACAAAAAGCCGAGCCGAATAAAACTTCTCTTTTAATAACAAAACTCTAATAGCTTATATAACACCTAGTAACAAAATTATGGGCTACTTTTTTAAGAATAGTTAAAACAATGTAGCGCTAAAACCCGTTTTAAAAGCTAGCCTTCAGCAAGAAAGGACCCCAATTTGTTTATTTCGTAAGGACCTTCAGGCAGTGATTAGGTCGCATGGTCCGCCATCTTGTCTGTAGTTCTTTTTCTTCTTTCGCACTCAGTTGAAATGGAAAATATAGAATTTACAACGTGACAAATAAAATTTCTACAATCCTCCCAAGATTATTATTTTTTTGTAAAAAGAAAAAAATATTAATATCTCTTTTGAAAAGATTAAAAGTGTGGCAAGAGTTTACGGCTGAAAAAATCCACTTGTAACAAGCAGCTGTGATCAATCAAGTACACATTTCTGTTATGTCCTTAAAAAGGAAAATATTTTAAAGATCTATAACCACAACACCCTTACCAAATGAATCTAAGAAATATAATATAAGCCACTTCTGTAACTTCCTCTATCAATGATAAATTGTACAACGAATGATGTACAATGAGATATTTCTGGAAAGAAAGAATTTGCAGCTCCCCAGAGGAAAATCTTGTGGTGTGAATGTGGGTTTGAATGAGAAGGTTTCAAACATAATAAGTCCTGGGAATGGGAACAGACAAGTTCCCCTGGTGATACTTTGAATTATGCTATGGGATCAACTTCCTAAACAGTTTCTGAATAAAACAAAACAACAACAAAAACAATATTTAAATACATTTATAAAAATGTATTCTTATTAACACATCACATAAAAATTAGTTATACTTTAATGGCTTTGGGCTACAAAAACATTCTGCAGCAGAGCGTTTGAGAATCAGCTTATCTGTATGTAATCAAGCTTATTTGCTGTTTTTCTTCACTCCACCATGATTCCTACTTATTCTGATCTGCTTACATTCATTCCAGCACAACACAGCACCACATCAATGGGAGCTACAGAGAACAATTTCACACATTATTTCACATTACTTTGAGAGAAGCATTATAGGGATTAGAAAATTTTAAAAAATACTTCATGGTGAGGTAAATTGTACCGAGTGACTCTTGACACAGCAGCATTAGTTGTGAATTAAGACTTCAAATACTGATGGATGGGAAAGCCTGCGTCAATTTGGTTCGTCGTTCCTCATAGAAATACCTGTATATGTTTTTCTGTTTGCATGTTGAAACCAGATATTTACATACACCGCAAAGGACAATAACTTTCTACAACTTTCCTGTTTAAAGTCAGCCGGAATTACACAAATTATTTAGTCTTGTCAAATTCCAGACTAAATGCTTTCTTCAAATGTAAAAAAATGTTTGTTTGTTTTTTTTAAAAAATTACGCATCTTTATGTCATTGGTAAAACCAAAGTATGAAAGTGGCAGCATCGGGTTGCAGGATAGATCAGTCCACTTCACTGAGCAGAAAAAATGATGTGGAAAATCAAAAGTCATATTTCAAAGAATTAGTTACAAAGATAAAGCTTAGACAAAAAAAAAAAAAAAGAGTTTTCATAATTTAAAACGACTGTAGGCAAACAGTCGATTGCAAAGTGGGTTGCGTACAACAAAGTTAATGTTTTGGCGTGGACCATCACCTTGCCCTCATATCAGTATCACAGAAAATTTCTGAGCAGAGAGCAAAAGGTGTGTGTCATCCCTTTCATAGCATGTAATAAACCAAATACTGTACTTCCTGTTGCTTTTCTTCTGGTCCCTCTTCCATAAAAACTAACTTTATAAAGTACACAGCTATAAAGTACCGGGCTCAAGCCCTGTAAATCTTTCAGTGCTTGAGCTATTTCAATGAAGAGATTAAATTACACACAGATAAACTATTTACCATCACATAAATCCCAATTAGTTTGAAGTTTGTGATTCTAGCTTGCTCACAACAGAATGTATTGCTATAAAGTCAGATAAAGAAAGCCAGCAGTAGTAATGCGAATGTGTGATCATCAGTCTTGATCAATGGTAGATTCATTCGGATTCTGTCGAGTCCTTAAATACAGCAAAAATAATATTCAAATCTTTTGAGGTAGAAAAAAAACAAACCCTACAAAGTTGGATCTTGCTTTTTAAAATAAGAAACATTCTGCTAAAAATGACATCACTGCAAAGGCAGTTTTAGTTTTAAGACGTTGCCGGAGGAATCTAATAAATGTACGGCAAACATAATGTTTCTCTTAGCTCATTCGTTGAGGTACAAAGAATTATATCTGGGAAGAAATAATCTGCGGCTCCCTAGAGGAGCATCATGTGATAAGAAACAGGATTTGAGTACAAAAAAAAAAAATGTTATAAACAAAACGGATCATGTGAATGGAAAGAGCCTCATTTCACTAGACAATAAGATAAAAAAAAACATGATGCTGTGGGATTTGTGGCACAAAGCCGTGGGATGTCCTCATAATCAGCCGCCTCTTTGCTCAGGTTGGTGTTTTAATTGGTCAGACGATTAATGCATCACTTTCACTGCGCAGTCACATGATTACAAAAGTGAGCTTATACCTTTTTTAAAATGTATTAGAGACAGTCACTTGAAGAAAATCACATACAGTGTGGCAATTCCTTTAATGCTATGATCTACAATTGAAATGCATAGAGTTCTGCGACAGAACCCTCGACATTTACAGGTTTGCATAATTTCTCATTGAATCATTACATTAATAGCAGTATAGCAACAAAACAGAGATCGCAGCACCGTAAGACGCATGCAGATTTAAGGCACTTTGGCAGTTCAGTTTTCACATTATTGAGCAATGATACACGTTGAAACACATTATTTAACATGAATCATTTCTTTAATTTTATATTAGACCACAAAATAAAAGCTAGATTATATTTGCATAGCACAGTGTGAGATTCTCTGAAATGATTTCTTCTGCAACTCTTAAAATCTGCATCTTTCTGTAAGTTAGTCAGGATTCATCAAAGCCTTTCATGTGCTCATCCCAGCATAAACCTCGTAATACAAGGCTAGTATTTTAAGCTTCTCCGCAGCCAAACGCTGCTTCCATCCTCAAAAAGAGACCTGTTCGTGATTGCACCTGGCTATCACTCCTTCTTTCCCTCCCCCTCTGAGACGATGAACTCTGGAGGAGCCCTTTTGAAAAATTCTCCCCAGGACCCGTCATAAAGACCAACCCCAGAGTAGCCAAGCCGGTGGGCAGCCAGGATCACGTGACAAGCCGTGACTCCAGAACCGCAGGAGGCCCAGAGAGGCTTCTCCAGGTCCACCGCGGACTCCTGGAAGAGCTTGGTCAGATTCTCAGGGCTGTGGTGCTTTCCAGAGGAATCCAGGAAAGACGTGAAGGGGATGTTTATGGTTTCGGGGAAATGTCCCGGGAGAATATCTGAGCAGGGAAGACAGAGAAGTAAGAAAATGTTCCCCGGTAAATATGGTGTTATTCACAAAAAGGCATCGAATACCGAAATGTTGGCATCATCGCTTTAAAAATACCATTTAAAAACCCTGTGATACCAATCCAGCCTGGGCTGCAACACAAATTTATCGTTACTATGGTATTTACAATATCCCAAAGATCTGGGACTGCTGGGTCTACATTAAATATTACATTTTTACATAAATATGCAAAACAGGTTTATTTGTTGTGATTTAAATAATTTAGAAACTTTTGTTCCAGTAAAGGGAAATGTTATCACGATCTGGGGTTTATGTTTGCAATGAGCACAAAAGTATGTTTATTTAACACAAGTCTTAACGAAGGTTATTGTATAATGTATAATCCACATTGTGGTGCCCAAATCCAGCACAACTTAATATTTAGAGCAAGCAAATGTCTGCTAACGGTTATCCTTCCCCTTGGTTTTCCACTTTAGTCATTTAAATTTATGGCTTTTGTGACATGTAAAATATTTACATTATCTATATCATCTCCTTTCCTGTCTAAATTGTAAAGGAAGTAGGCCTTGTGTGTTTTAAATGACCTTAAGCTTGACCTGTGTCCTGTAATCTTTAACGAGCAGCCTGTTCACTGGCGTTCATGAAAAGTTTAGTTGTTTTCCTCACCTTCTCTTGGTTCTGGTTCGGTACCCCGGAACCTGCCAGCAGACCTGGAGTCCACCACCTGGACCTGCTTGGTCTTGATGTTCTGCAGCACATCTTCGTAGCTCTTCACCCAGGACTGGTTCAGACTCGCCCGGAAGTCTCTCTTCTCCGGCTTGGTGTAGTCGGAGGTCACCGGGTGACCGTCAGCGACCCAGTTCTTGAAGCCCCCGTCCAACACCGACACCGAGCTGTGTCCGAACACCCGGAACGTCCACCACAGACGGGGCGCGGTGTACGAGCCGAAGTCGCTGGTGTCGTAGACGACGACGTGGGTGTCGTTCCCGATGCCGAGGTCACTGACATACCGGGAGAAGTCGCTGGGAGTCGGCAGCATGTGGTCGTACGGGGAGCTCTGATCGCAGCATTCATCTATGTTGAAAAACGACGCTCCCGGTATGTGTTTCTGGTTAAACTCCTCTCTGGTGTCCCGCTTGGTTTTTGGCAAGTACCAGGACCCGTCCAGAATACGGAGTTTTGGACCGACGAGTTTGTTTTGGATGGCATCCGCCAGCCACTGACCGGAGACTACAGCGGGAGTGGGATCCGCCGCCATGTTGGAGAGGTCAAAACAGACGTGTGGTTCTTCTTCTTGGATTTTCTGGCGGTTGGCAACAAACGTTTAGTAGCATTACCGCCACTTACTGGTATAGAGTGTGGTTCGTGATGGTCTATCTACAAAAAATGAATATATATATATATATATATATATATATATATATATATATATATATATATATATATATATATATATATGTGGAATTTGATTTGCTGTTTGTTCACTCTTTCTTGTTTTCTGTTCCTTCACATTTTTAACTGCTTCTGCATTGCTTATGTTTTTAGTTATTTTCATCTGTATGGTTTCTTTTGCCTTCTTCCTTACTTCACATCCTCCATACGCAACTCTCTGTTGCCCTCCACAGTTGCCACATTTTCCTTGTACTTCTTCTTTACATTCTTCTAACCTGTGATCCTCACCACATTTCGGACATCTGTGCTTCCCTTTACAAACTGCTGCTATGTGTCCAAACCTTTGACATTTGAAACAACAAAGTGGTGGAGGGATATAAGGTCTGACCTGAAAACTGAGATGACCTATTTTGATGTTTTGTGGCAACTCTTTTTCTTCAAATTCAATGAGGGTAGACAAACTTCCTACTTTTTCTTCATTTATTGTTTTTGACAATCTCTTCAAGTTATTCACTTTTGCACCTACAATAGTTCTCTTAATTTTATCAAGATCTTCATCTAGAAGGATGCCATAAATCACTCCTCTAATTTTTTATTTTCTCCCATGATTTTTTTTCTCCAACACAGTTTTTTTACAGATATTGTCCACATTTAAAGCCTTATTTTTTTGTTCTTCATTTTTACAAACTACCAATAGGTCTCCATCTCTCAAGATCTTTACCATTTCAACATCTCCAATTTTCTTTTTTATTTCTCTTGACACCACAATGGGGTTGATGTTATCCTGTTCTTCCTCATTCTTAAGTTTTAATATTATTTTAAATTCCTCCCTCACAACTTTCCTCCTAACTATCCTTTTTTCTTCTGAATTACTTCCTTCCAGTTCTCGTTTACTACCTTGAATATTACCAATCCCTTTTGGTTCATCTATTTTATTTCTTCCACGTCCTCTTCCTCTTCCTCTCCCCACTGGCGTCCACCCTTCAAAATCCATGTCTTCCTCATTTTCTATCTCCATTTCCAACGGAACCATTCACATACCAGTTTATGCCCAAATCCGCCTTTTCTAAATCCGATGTATTTCTATGTGTTTTGTTTTTCCCGCGCCGCTCCAAGTCCTCTTCCAAAATGGCTCCAGGCGTGTTTAATGTCAGCTGGGCTTCCTCAGCGTGTTTAATTTTCATTTACTTATTTATGTGATCCATAACTCTGCCTAATGTCTCAGAGTTATTTATGGGATGCCACAGGGCTGAGTGCTTGGTCCAATACTGTTTATATTTTTCCACTTGTTAATATGGGGAGCATGTTGTTGCGAAATGGTTGTTTTGCTCAAATGACATTGAAAAATGAAACAGTTTGACGAAAACAGTCGCCACAGAGTCAGTTTCTTTCATGAGGATGTCACTCTGATAAACATAGTGAACACTTTATGTTCTAAGCAGTCAGCCACTCTGCTGTGAACAAAATATGCAAATTTGCACTATGCCTTTTTTAATGGCTGTACATGCTGTTCATTTTATCCTATATTTTGTTTCCTCTTTAGTTTATATATTTGTAATGTCTGTATGATGTGAACGTGTGAAGCCAAGTCAAACTCCTTTTGTGTGAACATAATTTCGCCCTATAAAATTGGTTCGGATTCCTTTTTTATCCATATTTACACTTTGCTTTTTGGTCTTGATCTCGTTAACTTGAAGGAAAAAATGTCTTAACTGCAATCCAGTTGAACAAGTTTAACGTTTAGGAAAACCGGCACATCAGGTAAGGACCGTTTGACGAGATCCTCTTACATTAATGTTAGGATTTATTTTTTTTAATTCATAATAAGCGTTTTGGATTTTGTATTAGATAAAACTCTGCACTTAACAAATACATGAATAGGAATTACAAGCAGATAGGCTTGCATTTCTCTTCTTTTTGACTTTTTCTAGTCAATTTTTATGTATATAAAGCTTAACATATTTTCCATCTTTTGGGGAAAAAAAAGCACATTTACCCAAGATAACATTTTATTCATTTTATGTTTCAGAAACAAAAAAGCAAATCGTGCATAATTACATATGAACGTTAATCAAGGAATGTAATATTCCTGCTGTCCCATGATACCAGAAAATAGAAAAATTATACATAGATCTGTTAAAAAAAGTCATATCTGCATAATGTAAAGAGTTTCATAAAATGCTCTTCAGCTGCAGAAAACCAACACCTTCCCCTGTTCGCTTACATTTATAAAGCACTTAATTTATAACGTTAGAAGTTTTTTAATAGCATTCTCCATCATCCCAACATTAGCAAATAAAAATATACACCCTGCAGCAGAAGTTAAGTGTTGTACTCTTAATTTCCACAGCAAACAGACTAGTCTCATTTCAAACAGCAATCGAATCCAGCTTCTGGCTTATTTTAAAATGGTTTATGCCTTCTTTCCCTCCCCCTCAGAGATGATGAGGTCTGGAGAAGCCCTCTTGAACCATTCCACCCAGGCGCCATCGTAGAGATAAAGATCGGCGTGCCCGAGCCGGTCGGCAGCCAGAAGAACGTGGCATGCGGTGACTCCCGAACCGCAGGAGGCCCAGATCGGCTTCTTCGGGTCCACTCCAGCATTCTGGAAGAGCTTGGTCAGGGCCTCTGTGCTCTTATGCTTTCCATTAGATTCCAGGAAAGTTGTGTAGGGCATGTTGATTGCTCCGAGGAAATGCCCAGACTGTATATCTGAGAGGAGATAGATAAATGGGGTGGGAGAGGAAAGGGCGTCAAAAAATTATTCTGTTTTCAACTAGTGAAGTTCAAGGACTGCAAGAAGCACTTTCAATGAAGTCATTTGGTTCATAAAACCCTCACAGAGTTCACATTATTCTGCTGTAGGAATCAGGCCGGAAGATTTTTGTGCACTGTCATTGTGAGTAGCAACAACCGTGTGTAGCAACTGGGCGTGGCTGCCAAGGGACGCTTCATCTCCAAGTCAACAAGCTTTTCAGGCTTCATATCAGCATCGCTGAACTAGGATGACAATGATTTTTAGCCAAGATTTATGGCTTTATTTCAACAGAAATTGTAACTTTTAAGGACAATAGAAAATAAATGACAATATAACATTATTGATGGCCTCATATTTACCAAACTCCTGTTAGTTACAGATTTTATTTTAAGGTTTTATTGCTGGTTCTGAATAGTTTGCCCCTCATCAACCGGAACTTTTACATGATATTTATCAATAGCATTGGGGGAAAATCGGTACTTGGATAATCCAATCTAAATGTGATTTTACCTTTGCAGTCACAACTCCATTTTAGCCTAATAATAATTTGAAGTGTGAATAAAGGCCCACCGAACCTCATTTGCATTCAACAACTCAACTTTAGCACTGAGTTCTATAATCGGCTATTAAGAGAAAGAAAACAATTAAGACCAAGAAAACGTCTGGAAACTGATTGTTGGAAAACTAAAAAAGAAATTAGTAAAAATTAGTGCAACGGCATCATGGTAACATTACTCCTAACTGTGGAAGTTGTTACTGACGGAAGAAGGCTCAAGGTTTATCATTTCCAGCATCAGTGGTGTGCTTAACATTAAGTCAGAAGTAAAGACAGTAAAAGTATTTAAAACAAAGAATACTGAGATGAAGTGTGAGAGAGTGAGACTTTCAGCCGATAACAGGAAGGCTGACCGTATTACAGAAAACTTTCTCCATTTCATCCTTTTGAGCTTTCAACATCTGTGATGGAACATGCTGGATTTGGAAACTTATAAGCTAGATGACCCATGTAGCCTATTGTGTTAATTTTAAGATTTTTACATTTCAACTCCATTTCTATTTTGTCTCAAAATAGTATAATTCTGTTTTATAGAGACCTTCCACTCCCACTTATAAAATAAACCATTTTCAATCCTGTTCTTTTATTTTACTTCTTAAAAGAGAAATTAAATTAACCTGAAACTTATATCTTCAAGTCAACGCTTTATCAAAACTATAGATCCCTATAGACATTGACCACAAAATGCTTACAAGTGCATCTCCAGTAATTACGTTATTTCTGTTTTTTATGGTTTTATGGATTGACAGCAGATAACTCTTCATTATTTTTAATCAACTCCTTTGCTTTACAACCTCTTCCTGCCACAAATAAAGTTGACCTCTTGACTCAAAACCAGTAAAACACAGTCAGTCTGGCTGTACTCTGTGGCATTGAATTTTTGAAAGATCCTATTTCAGGCTTGACTTTCAGTACATTTCCTACATAAATTGGTCTCATGTGTGAATCTAGGGTTATTATATAAGCACATTAAGCATTTATTAATGTTTGTTAACAATGCATTTTTTGATCCTCCTCACCTCCTCTTGGTTCTGGGTCCGTACCCCGGAACCTGCCACCAGACCTGGCGTCCACCACCTGGACCTGCTTGGTCTTGATGTTCTGCAGCACATCTTCGTAGCTCTTCACCCAGGACTGGTTCAGGCTCGCCTGGAAGTCTCTCTTCTCCGGCTTGGTGTAGTCGGAGGTCACCGGGTGACCGTCAGCCACCCAGTGCTTAAAGCCTCCGTCCAACACCGACACCGAGCTGTGTCCGAACACCCGGAACATCCACCACACTCTGGGCGCGCTGAACGATCCGAAGTCGCTGGTGTCGTAGACGACGACGTGGGTGTCGTTCCCGATGCCGAGGTCACTGACATACCGGGAGAAGTCGCTGGGAGTCGGCAGCATGTGGTCGTACGGGGAGCTCTGATCGCAGCATTCATCTATGTTGAAAAACGACGCTCCCGGTATGTGTTTCTGGTTAAACTCCTCTCTGGTGTCCCGCTTGCTTTTCGGTAGGTACCAGGACCCGTCCAGAATACGGAGTTTTGGACCGACGAGTTTGTTTTGGATGGCATCCGCCAGCCACTGAGCGGAGACCACAGCGGGAGTGGGATCCATCATGACGGGGAATGAGCGGCAGGACAGCGGGGAGCAAACAGACTTGAGCTGCAAACAGTTGGCATTTAACCGATCGCTCGTCCCGCCCTGATCTCTATCTATCCAGTCAAAGAGCTCTGTTAACTCTTTCATTATTTGAAACTGTGAAATAATTGTTACTACTCAAAAGATATTATGTAATGTTCTATATTTTTTAAATTAAATATTTCACAGTTAAAGTTTCCTCTAGGTAAGTCTTTATCAAGTTAAACATCCTGCAAAGAGGTAAGTATGACTTCAAGCTTCAAAGATGAGAACCATTGGAAAAACAAAATTTTAATGCAATAATAATAATAATAAATCTTTCATAAAATCATTTTGAATTTGAATTCTGTCTTTTTTATTTCTACAATGCATTACAATGTGCACGATTTTAAATATTTGATCACAAAATCGACTAAAAGATCCATGAATAGATTACACTCTATTTTTAAGAAAAGCAATAGTTACTACTAACTTCAGATTTTGCTCAAGTTGAGTTTTCAGATTATTAATAAACATTTGTGCAAAGATTAACATGAGTACGTCAAAACTATCTAAAGTACTGAACGCACCTATGATGGTTTTTGTATCTTTTACTGACAATAAAAAATGTAAAACATCAACCATCTTTCAAGTAAAGACTACGAACCAACAACGTTTTGATTAGTTTGAGCTGCACTTACACGTTTTGGTCAGCAGGTGGCAGCATTTGGTTGGCCTTAAATCATTACGTCTTTGGAAAGCTGACTTCAATTTCATTGATTACTGCCGCATCCAGACCTATGTAAAGTAGAAATGTACTTAAATCGATGAAGCAGGCTGAAAAAGACCAATAGAAGCATCTCACAATTCATCTCATCTGAAGAAGGCCAAGAACAGCTGAGAAACAAAGGCACTGGCACAGTCCTCTGCAAAGGATTAGCCTACAGCCATTTCTAAGGCTTTGAATCTCCAGCAAGCTCCAGTGACGGCCATGATCAACAAATGGAGAAATAAGTTTTATTTTAGATGAGTTTCCACATGTTCTTCGTCTGGCTATTTTGAGTTTTGACGCTATCTGTTACGCACTTACATTTTTTGTCCACTTGATGGCAGTGTTTCATTTTGTTGCTGTTGAAGCACCGACGAAATACCCCTAAATGATCTATAGAAGTATCTGCAGCAAAAAGCAGCGAGTGAAAAGGCATATTTTCGTAACAAAACGCGAACTAGAGGGCGACTGTAACCTTTAACCTGAGTTTAGCTTGCTTTGGTTCAAAAGGGTGCTTCTGTAAAGTGTTTAAAAAATGGGGAAATTATTACAGATCAAATCTTATCAGGTCACAATGTACCACTGTTTAGTTTGTACACACACACCCACACACACACACACACACACACACACACACACACACACACACACAGATGATGACAGATTTCTTCTTCTGTGGGGGTGCACACCTTCTGCAGGTGCACCTGAGCGGTGCCTGCTTACCCAACACATTATCTATTTCCCTACCATCTGTCCTCTGTGTATGTAGCACAATGCTATCTAAAGATCAGCGGTGAAGGTAGTGCAGTTATCATGGTAGAGTGAGTTACTGCAATAAAGAAGCAGGAGCAGCCACTGAAGGAAGAACTCTTTCCTCACTTCACTTCTCTAGATAAGCAAAATACAAATTGCATGGAAAAACTGGGACAGAGGGACAAAAACCAAACAAAAACACTGCAGCCTCCGACCTTGAAATGACAGTACTCTGTGTCTAAGTAGTGAGCCCGCGGATTGAACACTAACACAGAACAACGTTGGCTCAGCAAGAGAAGTTCTGGCTCCCAGAGGAGAAAAATATGTGCATGCACAACATTCTTTGAGCCTGTAGTTAATGCAATAATATCATAAAATAAGTAATCAATAGTGCATTTGTCTTCTGCTGTGGTTACAGTAGCTCTCAGTGTACATACCCATGTTAAAATGTCAGATTTTTTCATGTAAAAATGACACAATGATAATTAGAAATTTTTTCTCAGACATTTATTCTGTACAATTAACCAGAATAGCAATTAATAATAACAAAAAAGCCCCACTTTGCTAAAGCATCTTTTCACCTTTCGGTCTATTTACAGACTGATAGCACCTATTTATTTTAGGTGTTAAAACAGTACAGGAACACACTCACACATAGAGGTTGTACCATACTGTGTGAGCTACTGGCTTGATGAAATTAAAAACTGTCCAATAGTTTATACATTAAACTTTCACCATCTTTTGTGAGTGTAACCACCACTTTGGTGGCCTTTCATGGCGTTTAGTAGCAGCCAGACAAGAAGAGAAACTAAAATTAGATAATTGGTTTTTTGTTGTTGTGAAATTTGTACAGAGGACAAAGGTTAAGGAAAGAAAACCAGGATTAGAAACTGACCAAATCCTTCTTTTAGTGGTTTGTAATCACGCAAATGTTCATTTGAGTGTAAGATCATCATGGTGATTCATTGTGACCTTGTATAAATAGAATATAGGGAAAATGATCTGCATCATATGAGCAGCTGCTTCTTCACTTCTCTGTTTTCTGTGTTTTGTTTTTACTCAGCTGTGCACATTTTTGAACACAAAGAATAAAAAACAAGTTAAATACAAACTAAGAGAAAACTATGTCAAGTTCTAACATATTGCATTTGTGTTTGCTACAATCCTTCCTTGAAAATGCTTTATGATTTTTACATTTCTGTATTGTAATCTTTTGTGTGCATGAAATAAGACTGATTATCTACCCATTATTTATTTCTGCTGTTTTGTTTCTGTGGAGATCTGCAGTCTGTTCCAACTTAAAGGCAGACGGCTAACCCAAAAAAGGATTAACACACAGCGAAAGACAAACTTGCATTTTTACAACAAAAAAACGTAAACCTTTCGCACACAATTTCAGTATGAAAGAAGAAAGCATTATAATTATGGTAATCTGGTTTACAGTGGTGGACAAAAGTTCTGAAAAGTAGAAATTTTCCTTTATGACGCCAGTGTGCAGATGTCACCGCTTTACTAATTAGAATATGATCAAGATGTGAGATTTGTGCCCCCTGCTTTTTTCCCTCATATGGACATGTCATTAATACATTTTTAAATATCAGCTTTATGCAGATGACAATCAGCTGTTCTGTTATGTTCTCCAAACTAAGAAGGTTGACACTAAGGATGGGGCGCTGTCTCTCCATTGACAGCACACACATTTAAGCAACAGAAAACCTGTTTAAAGGAGAACTTAAATGAAATCTCAAATATTGATACTGCACAAATATCAGTCAGTGAAACACTTCCACTAAACATTTGTCTGACCTAAAACTTAAATAAATGTCTTTAGAGGTTTTGTCAATAAATACCGAACTGGGGTGATTTTGAGGGGCTGAGTTACCGTCCTCAGTTCATGAGGCTCAGCTGGCCACTAAAACACAGCAGAATTACAGAAATGCCAAAAACAGCTGAGTGGTATTTCTTGGAGAATATCTTACAGTAAGAATATTTTATGATTTTCCTTCACCTGATGCTAGCTTAAAAACACTTTTCAGTTCTCCTTTAGGGTGAAAGGCACTGAGTTTCTTTAAAACTAGACTAAAAATCCTGCCTGCTTAGAGTTGTTGTTGAAACATAATCAATGAGACATTAATCACCAATCTGATGTGTAACGATGGCACTTGACAAAATGTAACGTTTCAATTGTTCTACGACTGTAGTTTTGTGTTTTTACGACGTAAAGCACTTTGAAAGGCCTTGTTGCTGAAATGTGCTATACAAATAAAATGTGATTGATTGATTGATTCACTAATTGATTGAAAAAGATATTTAAAATATATAGTTGTTTGGTACTGCTGTGCCCACTTTCAAATAACACCCTGGGCAACTGCCCTAGTGGTGATCTCTTAAGCCTATTAAAATGTTTTATTGGTCTGTCCAGCCAGATATTTTACTGAAACAAAGAAATTCATAAGAAATGCTGAGTGTTCAACCTCTTTCCTGTCATGAAGACACCGGTGTCCTCACAGTACTAAAGTCTGACATGTCAGCGTTTTGGGGAGGGTCACGTAAGGGGTCAATCTTATCAGAAGGGAAGTATACGCCTGAAAAGGTTTCGGTATGAGGATATTAGCCTGACATTTACTGTTAATCAGGAAGAGAGGTCCCTTTTTTTCTCCCTGGAAAACAAAAGCAAAAGAACATAATCAGTTTTTTTCATCCAAGCCTGCAAAAGATTTGTTTTGGGAAGCCTTTCATGGATTATATAGGCATCACAGAGTATAAATACACTGAGTTGTTGATCTCATCTGCTTTTGTTAAGACGTCTCAGTCCCACGATAGTCATTCATGTAAAAATAAATTACTGAATTTCACCACTTTTTATGTCACATGACATTACCCTAACTACACCAAGGTGAGTAAGCTGATCAGCTGAAATCTCAAAGAGGAGCTATGAGTATTTATTGAAGCCTGACATTTATTCAACCGATTTATGCTCAGGACCTGGAGTGCATCTTGAGATCTAAACAGCGAGGGGCAAATCATCAGAAAGACGCAAGTAAGTTCTGTCACATTATTTTACACACATCATCACATATGTGTAAAATATGGAAATTATACTATTCAAAGTGAAACAAATGATTTAATGCATAAAATATCAGATTTTAGAAAAAAAATTATTTTAGGTAATAATTGGATTAAAGGAAGGAAGAAACTTATAGACTTTGATACAGACCATGTCTTTTTATCCTTTGCTGTAAATTACTAGTGTATGGAGAATTAAGAGTAAAATCTGAGTAAATTCTTATTAATTTGACCATTTCTCTTTTTATCTCTAGATTTTTCTAGATTCCTTCTTCAGCTCAACCCTCAGTTTTTCTAAAGGATTTCGATCTGAGATGATCGAGGGAGATTCATTTTATTTCTTCTGAGCTACTCTTACGTCTTATTTTGTTTTGTATCATATTTAACTTCAGTTGTAATTTTTGGGAAAAGAAAAGAAAAAAACAAAGAAAGCGAAACATGAAAGTTTATTCAGAAAGATGGGCTGTGAGAGGTGGAGAGAAGGTTTCTTAATTGGAGTCACAGCTTCTTCATTATGGTAAAAAAAAAAAAAACATCCCTTGTTTTTGCAGTCCATTCTGAGTTTTCCTCCCACTGAGTGGTCTCCCACTGGAGCAGCTGGCCAAGTCTTGGACAAAGTCCTTTAGAGAGGTAAGATCATTTTTATTCTGCAATCACAATAACAAGAGAAAAAGATTTTTAAAAATAAATTAACAGGACGTTTATAACCTTACCTGTACATCCCAGTTTATAACGACTATGCCATTTTTATGCATTCTGATACATTTTTCTTACCTGGACATATTTCTGTCTTATTCATTTTCTTTTTTGCGATAGCAAATCCTGACATCCAGTTGAAGTTTCATGTGAACATATTTTATTTTTTGCGGAGTTGAAGGGTTGCTTTTCTAATATATTTAAACAAGTCAGAGAAACCTTATTTGTTAATGACTTGTTTGGATAAAAGTTGGGATATTATAGCACACACACACAGAAAGTGATTGTTTTATTGGTGCGTAACATTCCTTGTAAATGTTCTGTTGGTTTATTTCACCTTTGCAGTACATTTCCTTCTTATGGTAGCGTGCATCACAAACCCAGCTTTCTTTGAAAGCCTGACTCCTGCTGAAGTTGGTCAGACCGCAGATAGCTGGCACTGTGTGGATGATTTGAACAAATCAAGATAAATCTAATTTCCATCGCGTTTCCTTGACAACCAGAAAGTTGTAGTTTTAGGAAAGGAGTAACTGCTTTCACGTGTGAGCAGACGGGCCTTGTTACCGGACATTACGGAGGGAGCTGTGCTCTTCAGCAGTGGTGGGGTGCATTCCATTCATGTCCACCAATTTCACTCACAAAGAGAGCTGTGTTGTGCTTTTTTAAGCATTAACAACCTAACCGACTTATTGGCTCCACTAATGTGAGAACGGTTGGACGTCATGTGAAGGAAACGTATGTCATACTGTGTGTAATATATGTTCATTGTGAGCGTGCGTGTGTGTGTGTGTGTGGGTGTGGGTGTGTGTGTGTGTGCGTGAGAGCTGTCACATACTTCAGAAATAGGAACAGCTTGTAAATGAAAGCTACCTCTGGGAAATATGAGAAGAATTTAATTCCATTCTCCCAACCTAAAGTTGTAAAACTCTATGGTGTTTACCTCTTAAAGAAGAATTTATGACGTTGATATCTAATAATTAGATCTAGCTTATCTCTGCAGCACTAAAAACAGGCCTAGCAATGGTTGGTGGAAGCATTTTTCAACAGGAATGACTAAAATGTGCCATTTAGGTGTGATTTAATTTTAGAAAATTAAATATGCTTTGTGAAACATTTATGCAAATCTATTTACCACAAAATGACATTCCTATTTTTGTTATTTCCACTTAATAATTATGTACTTCTTTGTTTGACCTATAACATCCCATTAAAATACAATGAATAACAGCATCAAGTTGTTGATGCTATATACAGGTACAACTTGTACCTGTACAATCTGAAAACATGTAAGTTACATAAATAATTTTGCAATTTTGCAATGCAATCGTTTCCCTAAAATGATCAGCAGCTTTTGGAGTTAACTGTGTTGGATTGATTATTGAAAACAATGCTGTTTTCTCCACTGACAGTGTCACTTTTGTTCTTTCTTTGACAAGCCCCCTCCGTTCTAACAGGATGACGCTTCTCAACTACCCAGTTCCAGAGTTGGACGCTACACTGCGAGAAGTGAGCCGTGTTCTGCAGCTCACGCTAAGCCCAGATCTTTACCTTGAGTTCAAAAGCACCCTGGAACAGCAGAGGAATGCCCTGGAAGAGGCCCAGAGGAAATTAGAGGCCATTGCAACAGGCCAGGAGAACTGGGTGACAGAGCAGTTCAAGAGGGGTTTGCTTTCTTGTGCTGACCCCCTGCCTACTTCAACGGCCCTCCCGGTTGTTCTTCTTCCATCTAAAGTTAAGGGATGCTCTCAGCTTGGGAGGGCAGCTGCTCTGCTCTGGGCAGCAGCAAAGCTGTACAGTGAACCCGTTTTACTGGAGGGCGATGTTCCTATGGAACACACTCAGCAGTCTGAAGTGTTCGCCGCCAGCCGTATTCCTGGCAAGAGCCGTGATGAAATTAAGGTGAGATTAATGCAGTAAATGTCAAAACATTTTACCTTTCTGAAAAAACATTTTGTGCAATGATGACGCTGAATTTGCTTCCCGCTCACTTACTATACTGTGAAACTCTGTTCATCAGGTCTATCCAGATAGCCTCCATGCCATCATCACCTGTGCCGGTGGAGCATTCCCCGTTGACATACTCTGGCGTCCCAGCACCGGTGGACCAGTTTCTGCACGGTCCTTTACAGACATCTACAAGCAACTGGCCCAGGTGATGGATCTGCCCAAAGCTGGGGAACAAAAAGATCCCTCTCTCATCTGCAGCCTCTCAACTCTGGAGCGCAAGTCCTGGGCTTCCCTCAGAGAAGAGATTCTCAAGCAAGGAGGTGATGTGCAAAAATCACTCGAGCTCATGGAGAGCGCCGTCCTTACACTCTGTCTGGAAGATAGTGACGCCCCCTCTGAAATGGCTGACGTCCTCAATGCAGTGAGGCTGGGAGGAGGAGGAGACACTCCATGTCTGAGACATTATGACAAGGTATATCTAAACTGGTTTTTAATGATCCGACAGAAAAATACGTGTGAATAGTGAATAGGAAGAATAATTAAGGACTTCCGTAGTTTCACAGTGCATAAAACAAATTACGCAAGTCTGCAGAGAATTTCTAAAATCAAATAAAGAACACAAATTAGCTTAATTTATTTTAAATTTAAACAGTATTCAATCAACCAGTAGGATCATCAAGGGACAAAGCAAAACCCAATGTTATTGAGTTACAACAAACAGGATTTTGTACTTTTATGTTTAAAAGCTTTAAAATTTTAAGAGATGGCTGAAATTTCAGGAAGAAACCAATACAATTTTTCAGGCTTTTTTTTTTTTTTTTTGCAGGTCCTGAACCTTGTTGTGTTCAAAGACAGCACGGCTGGGATGGTGTTCGAACACAGCGCTGTGGATGGAATGGTAGCTTCTCTTGTGACTGAACGTGTATATCATCTGTCTGAGACTGTTGATTTAAACCTTGTCAATAATGACTTAGAAGACATGACCAAGCCTGAGACAACAGACACTGTTCATTCTGCATGTCCAAAAGCCCTAGTGTTCCCCTTTGAAGGGAACCTCCAACAGAACCCTGTATTGACAACAGACAATCTAGTTCTCACTTTTGATCTACCCTCATATCCTGATGTGTTTTCTACTTTTAGAGGGCAGAGGGGCTTGTATGATGCTTGGGTCAACTTCTCTTTGCAGCTCTCCCTTTGGCAGACTCTTGGGGAGTCTGCTGCCAAACATATGCTTGTCACACCTACACATATGCGGCACTACAAACATGGTCGTTGTGATCCCACGTACTCTCTCACAATGCACTCCCGGAAGTTAGTTAATGCCTTGGGATCTCGCATCCGTCCTGATAACACCATCCACTACACTAAAGACTTACTGCAGCTGTTCCATTTTGCTTTTTTAGAGCACAAGAGCCTTATCCGAAGCACCAAAACTGGCCAAGGTGTTGGTCCACACCTGGCTGCTCTGCGCCGGTCTTTACCATCTGACAATCCATTAAGGAAATTCCTGGATCCCTTTGGTTGTCCATCTGTATACCTTACAGGTTCTGACATGATGGAAGGTGTAGAGTGTGGAGTAGGGAATGCTTATGCACAAGACCAACTTGCTGTAACCTACCTTGGAAAGAATGATAAGGTGCGACTTGTGCTGAATGGAAAGGGGACATTTGCTGTTGCTCTGAAGAAGCTTCAAGAAAACTTCAAGATGAGCTTGAAGTTGTTGATGCTTTTAGCTGTTAGGTATGCCATCACGAGCCAAATGGGGGCACTAGATTGCCTGTTCAAACAACAAAAAACAGAGCAGGTGCTTCAATGCCAAGAGAATGTAGAAAAGGGCAAAGGTGCTATTGACCCTGTATCTGGCATGAGCTCTGACTACATTCTTGTGATTCATGGTGGTGCTGGAGAGGAGAGTATGCTGAACAGCAAAGTGACAGAGATGATTGAGTTTGCACTGCAAACAGCTTTAACCCTTGGGGCCCAAATTCTTGAACAAGGTGGCAGTAGTCTGGATGCTGTTCAGAGGTCTGTGGAAGCTTTGGAAGACTGCTTTTTGTTTAACGCAGGTAGAGGTTCAGTTTTCAACAAAGATGGCAAAAATGAACTGGAAGCCACCATTGTAGATGGAAGTCAAATGAGATCAGGATCTGTTGCTTGTGTGAAAAGTGTAAAAAACCCTATCAAAGCAGCCAGATGTGTAATGGAGAAGAGCTCACATGCACTGATTGTTGGGGAAGGAGCTGAAGAGTTTCTGCAAGGGCTGAAGGACAAAGAGAAGCCAATTGGGCCAGAGTATTTTTACACTGATATACGTCACAAAGAGTTACTCGCAAAAATCAGTAGTGGAAATGCCTCAAAAAACAACCATCCTCAGACAGTTGGAGCTGTGGCCTTTGATCGTTGGAACACATTGGCAGCTGCTACCTCAACAGGTGGGTTGGTGGGAAAATTAAAAGGACGAGTAGGGGATACTGCAGTAGTAGGAGCAGGGATATATGCAGATGACAAGGTAGCAATTACTTGTTCTGGAGATGGAGATGTCTTTTTAAGGAGCAGTGTGGCAGAGAAAATAGCCAGTCTATACCACAACAAAGGCTATAGCCTTAGACAGGCCTGCAAAGAAGTGATAGACCAAAATCTGAAAGATGTGTGTGCTGGTATCATTGCTGTGGACAAAAAGGGTGATGCTGTCATTGAAACAAATGCTGGTGTGATGTTTGTGGCCTCAATTAGTGGTGGCATTTCCAGGGTAGAAGTTCTCAAGCCGATGAAGAACTACATCAATGTGATCTGGGAAACAGAAGAGCTGGTTGCTTACCTGAACCCAAACCCTTGGACTCCTGGGTCAACCATTCTGGCTAGAAAAACTCTGAGTGGGGCTAACAGTATCTTTCAGTTGCCCACACCTGACTTTGTAACTATGTTACAAGGTGCAAAAACAGTATCAAACTTGCTATGTGAGCGACTGGGAGTACAACGTTGTGCCTTGATTTTTAATCCAATACCTGATAAACCAGCACAAATTAGATTACTGCCACTTTATGGATTAGAACCAAAGTGGCAACCTCATCTTGCCAAAGAAGAGGAGTTCCACAGTTATGATACAGGCTTCTGTAACTCAAAAAGTGGCCCACGCTGGAATGATGAGGCACTGACTCAAGTTCAAGCCAAAATCAGAAATGCACTGCCTACACCTAATGCACCATTTTGCTTTGATTACTTTGGTGACCCTTCCAGTGATAACCTGTTTAGCCGGATTGTACGGGGAGAACAGCAACAATGGAGAGTGTGGGAAGACAGTGAGCATGTTGCTTTCCTTACACCATACCCAAATAGACCCGGTCTAACTGTTGTGGTACCACGCAAGCCTCTGTCCAGTGACATTTTCAGTCTAGACAATCCAGGGTACAAAACTCTCCTCTTGGCCACATATAAAGTTGCTCAACTGCTGCAGGAAGGAATGAAGGCTTCAAGCGTTGCAATGATCTTTGAGGGGTTTGAGATCGACCATGCTCATGTCAAGCTGGTGCCTCTGCTACCTTCACCAGATGGGACAAAAGCTGCCGAGCTACAACCAGAATTCTTCCAAACCTATCCTGGATTTGTGTCATCCTTGGATGGCCCACCAGCTGGTGCTGAATCTCTCAAAAACACACACTTGAAAATCACTCAGTGCAGACCTCCTAATTCATGGAAAGATCCTCAACTTCACTCCACTCTGGCCATGAAAAGCCAGTGGTATCGCAACCTGTTCCAAATTCAAAACACTTTGTTCCACAGCACAGTGGAATATTTCCACAATTCCTGCCAGTACTCTTATGCTCTGACCCCTCTCACCACAGACACCATATCTTCACCAATGGGCCTGGGATCCGACTCAGAGCCAGTGTCTGTAAGTCTGCTTGGTCAAGATGTGTACCTGGCTGACTCAATGCAGTTTGTTCTTGAATACTTCCTTCGCTTTCAGGAGAACCTACCCGGAACCTACTACATATCTCCAAGCTTTAGAGGGGAAGATCCAGACACCACACACTTGAATCAGTTCTACCATGTAGAGTGTGAATTGGTAGGGGACATGGACAATGCCATTTCCATTGCAGAGGGATACTTGGTTCACCTCACCAAGTCTATGTTAAAAAATCACTCTGACATAATCCAGAACTCTGCTGGAACATTAGCACACGTGACAGAAATCCTGAGCAAAATGGAAGGAAAAACTGCTCTTCCGAGAATCCCCCTGGCTCAAGCCATTTCCATGATGCCCTCTGCAGACTGCTTAGAGTGGGTGCAAGATGGCCAACCCCTCTTTGGTAGAAAGCTAACTCGCAAAGGAGAGCACGTTTTAATAGAGAAATTTGGTGGTGCTGTATGGCTAACTGAGATGGACCACCTGGGCGTTCCCTTCTACCAGGCGTACATGGAGGGCACAGGACGGTCCAAAGCCAAAGCAGCAGACCTTTTGCTGGGGCTTGGTGAGACTGTTGGTCTTGGTGAACGCCACCCCACCCCTGAGGTGGTACGAGAAGCTCTCAGGCACCATGCAGTACCAGAAGAGTCTTACAAATGGTACATTAGCATGCGCAAAGTGAAACCTCTCCTCACCAGTGGATGGGGCATGGGGACAGAGCGCTATTTGTGTTGGCTGCTTCAGCATGATGACGTTAGAGATCTGCATATTATACCAAGGATGAAAGGAATAAAGTACATGCCCTGATCATACAATTACTGCAGACAATCAGGCCAACAGATGTAATATATTTGTGGTAACTGGTCCAAACTACAGCATACAGTGTAGATTCAAGGGCTCGCAAATACATCAGGGATGCATTATTTGTAACTTCGATACAAATTTCTATTCTTCAGCTTCTAAACATGTTCTGTAGTCTTTTATCCTGATTATTGAAGCTTGCAAATATTTTTAGAACTCAATGATACACTGGATCCAACTTTTATAACGTAGTGACGTTACACCAGATTGAGTTGTTTTTCTTATCATTAAAATGTCAATTAAATAAAACACAAATTTACTTATAATCTGCTTTCATCGCATTATGTTAGGACAGATAATACAAAACACAGTAACAGTTTTCAAAATCAAGGATATGAAAAATTGTTTGTTTTGGCTGTGTTCAAAAATCATTATTGTTGTCTGTCATATAAACCGGTTTCACTCATATTTTTGTCTTTTCTGCAGCTTGCCTTTTTATGCAAATGATTGTTATTTGAATTATGTATCATTGTAGCAAATATATATTTGTCAGCAATCTGAATAACCTGGAGATATGTTTTGGCATTTTCTCGAAAAAAAGAAAGTACATTTTGTTTTGAAATCTTTTTCTACTAGCTTTCGCCAGTGTAAAATTGTATTGTTTCATGGTGGAATAAAATTCTTGCCTTTGCAACAGTTTTCTGCATATCTGTATTGACTTGCAAAACTGACTGAAATTACACAGGTTAACAGCACAATTATGACCATTTTGTTGTTTTATTCTATTGAAATGTTACTTATGTCTGAGTAAGACGCTGAATACAGAGCACAACTGGAAGAAAGGATTAAAAAGATGGCAAAACACTTGAGAATTTAACACTGACACATAGTCCTAAAAAGTTGTTGTTTTTTCTTTTTTAACCAGGGATCCTGAAAGCAAGTGCACATCCTACTGTTCAGATTTTTTTGTAAAATAAGAAATAAATAAAAATAATTATGTATTCTTAAGCTCCCATGTCACAATTAGAATAGAATAGAATAGAATTACTTTATTCATCCCAGCAGGGAAATTATTTCTGTGTGATATTTTGCTTTGGTCTATTATATAAAATTCCAATAAAAATAATTGTGGTTGTAACACAACAAAACGTAAGAAGTATAGTATAGTATAGTATAGTATAGTATAGTATAGTATAGTATAGTATAGTATAGTATAGTATAGTATAGTATAGTACAGTACAGTATAGTATAATAAAGGTTTTTTTTACGTTATTGAAAAAGGGTAATTTACTAAATTGAAAAGGCATATTAAAAACCAATCATGACCAACTGTAAGCAGGGGACATTTAAGAATAATCAAGAAGATTTGATCAATAAACGGTACAAAAAGTGATATAATATAAAATCAGTGTTTAGTTGTTAAATAAAATACAATAATTAACTAAGAATATACAAAAAAGAAAAAAAAATGTTACGACCTGTGTTGATTGCTTTATGGGCAATAAAGCATAACTGCGAGACACTTTTTTTTTTTCATAAAACAAGTGACATGTAAACCGGATGCAGTAGTTCTGTACTGACGTACTTCCTGTTGTCACCACCGTATGTGACCCCCAGCTACAAGAGACACCAGCCTCCTCCTGAACACACCTTTCTGACTCCTATTTTCTGAAACGTAGGTTGACTTGTGTTTTTTTATTTGCTTTATTGTCGTGTCGCTGCTATTAGACGTCGTTTCGGCCTCGTACTGAACGCGACGTGTCTTTAAACCGGGCTTAAACTAAGGTCAGCGCCACACGGCTGCTTACCGAGGTAAGCTAATAAGCTAGTGAGGGAGGTGTGTGACTTTCTGGTGGACCAGACCAGCCATTTTCTACTCTCACTAATGCCACCGGGAGATTTACTCGGCGAATATCGGTGTTTCAGCTTCAGGGAGGGACCAAAACAAAGCTGGGGCAACGAAGGACAAGAACGGGTTGCGATAAAATGGTTTCCAACGTCCGGGCGGCCATGCGTGTTTTGCAACTAGTTGAAGATGAACAAACCCGAAGAAGGAGCATGTGGATATGCTTGTATGGTGAATTGAGAGCTTCATAACTTTTAATTAATTAATTTATTTTTTGTAGAAAGTTATTCCTAAGGTTCACCTTTCATGAAAACAGGTTTACCTTTGTATATTCAGAGAAGTTAATACATACGTATTGATTCAGTATGGCTAATTTGTTTGTTTTGTGAGCTAAGAAGCAGAATACCGTACTTTATGAATGTTTATTGAATGTTCTAATGTTTTACTTAGTAAATATACTTCCATTTAAAGCGATTGTTACACCAACAAATGTGTATTAAAAAAAGGTTATGTGTAATAGTAAAGGGAGTAGAAGTAGCTTGTTTTGTTGATGATAGGTTAAAGGCATCTCCTGTATAAATAAACTAGTCGAGTTCATTTTGATGACGCCCCAACTATCTGCAGAAGTTCAAGGATCAGGCATTCTCTTTGAACTGTGATCTTCAGCTCTTAAATAGATTTTCAATTGGATTAAAATCAGGCGAATGAGTGGGTCATTCCCGCAGGTTTATGTTGTTGTATGTTCAGGATTGCTGTCTAGTTGAAAAAGTTCACACTTGTCTCATCCTTTGATTTATATCAGAAATGTCCATTTTTCTGACAATGAATCTGCCAGTAGCTTACACTGAACAGCCCCACCTCCAAAGTTCTTTGTTTTTAATGTTGTTTTTTAATTCCTTTTCCAAACTATTTGTGCATCATGACATCCAAAGATTTTAATTTTGATTTCATTGTGCGAGGATCGACAGTAGTCTCCAAGCTTTTCATTGATTTGTCTACAGGTAGACCTGGGGAAATTACATATTTTTCTGGACTATAAATTGTCCCTTTTTATTATGTTGTTCTTTTTGAGACCGTTTTCAAGTAATGTATTGATAATAGAATAATAATCTCAAAGGCCAACAAACTTTAACTTTGTACAGAACAGTTAAGACTGAAACTGGAAGATATCATAAATATACAAAATAGAACGCAACAACTGAAACCATAAATAAAATGCAGGATTTCCCCCAGAAGTCTAGCTAAGCCTGGTGGTAGGGTCCACCTGTCTCCCCACCGTGTTTTTGTGTTAAAAAATGTTGAACGTTGACAGGAAATTTTGGAAAGAAAACATCAAAAACAATACAGAAGTCGTCTTTATGTAGGTTGTGTATAATCAAATGCAGTTATCTGTTTAACAAGGTAAATGTCTGCTAAAGATTACTTATGTTTTATAAACCGAGCTTAATCAGTCTTTGCTCTTAATGTCACTGGTGTATATTAAAAAAAAAAAAAAAAAAAAATTGAAATAAGCCAACAACGCTTAGCCTGGTGGGGAGGTAAGTAAAGCCTGGTGGCTCGCCAGGCTTATAATAATGCTTTGGTGGGAAATCCTGATATTGTCCTTCAAAAAATATAAATCATCAAAATGTAAATGATCAAATTTCAATTTATTTATTATGCGATTAATTGATTAACTGCGTATTGCGACAGGCAACTTAAAACAGGTTTCATTTTGTTTTCTTCATTGTCGTTTATTGTTTTCATGCAAAAACTGCACCTGCTACATTCAGGTCTTGCTGATGTTCTTTTTAAAAGTTTCCTTGATTCTCAAATCACTTCTCTGAGGAAACTTACAAGGACTTCCTGGTCCTCTCTGGTTCAGGGTGAAATTTTTTATTTTTTTTCTTCTTCCACTTCTGAGCAACATTTAGACGGTCAGCGTTGCCTCAGCCTGATCGTTGTCCTTTTCACTCAGCATCTAGGGTCACCACCCTATCCATGTGTGTTCCCTGATGGGCAGCTGGTCCCCCGGTGCCGTGCTGGAGCTGTACAGGGCGCTGCTCCGCGCAGGGCGTCACCTTCAGTACACCGACCGGAACTACTACCGCCGGGCCGTGGCCCGTGAGTTTCGGCGCTGCCAGGCCCTGACCGTACCCGAGGATAAGGAGGAAGCGCTGAAGAGGGGCCAGTTCTTTCTCAAAAGCAGGCTGGGTGGGCTTATGTAGGGCGGGGGGGAGGGGAAGGAAACACCCGGTGGTGGGCTCGAGAGGTCGTCAGGATCTGCAGGTCGTCAGGTAGCGTCAACAAAGAATGCTTGTTTTAATTACCAAACCTGTTTTGTATTATAACCTCTTGACAATGGAACAATAGCTTCTTCTTCTTCTGCCTTCTTTCTGTTGCTATGACCAGGTTTGTGTGTTTCCGGCAGCAGGATGGCGGGCGTGAACGGGGACCGCAAGGGGAAAAAAGATGACAACGGGATCGGGACTGCTATCGACTTCATGCTTTCCAATGCCAAACTTGTCCTGGGGGTGGGCGGGGCAGCCATGCTTGGCATCGCGACCCTCGCTGTCAAAAGAGTACGTCTGACTATCCCAGTCTCTTTTTTTTTTTTTTTTTTTTGGTTACCTCCACATGTATGATTTAGGAGAAAACTTCCCTCCTGGAGGCTTGACCTGAGACTCTGTTGTTTGTGCAGATGTATGACCGGACCATAAGTGCCCCCACCAGCCCCACCAAGATGCAGCAGATGGGGAAGAGAAGCTGGGAAGAGCCCGCGTGGGTGGGCTCATCTCCACGAGTTCTCAACCACGACATGAAGTCCACGGTTAGCCGCTCCCTGCAGTCTCTGCCCACGACCTCTTGCTCTTTTGAACCAGGTGAGGCGGATATTCTTCTGTCACTCTGAGGTCATCGTTCTATTTTCAGATGTGCGTGTTTTTTTGTTTTTTTTTTTCCTGTGTTGCACAGTATTTGAGTTTATGAAAAAGACAGTCAGCCAGGTGTCCTTTTTTCTTCATCTGTCGACAGACGGCTTCCTCGGAGGATTGTTACTCTTTCTTTACAGTGGGTTTGGACCTTCTGTCTTCCCATAGCTGATGATTTCCTGATGTTTTTAGGTTCCTGATAACAAGACCACCTATAGAATCACCCTAAGTAATTTATTGCTTTTAGATTTAGTGTTGTTGTTTGCCACCTCTTGATAACGCAAATGTAGTGCTTTGCAAAATCCTTCATATCCCTTTGAACTTTATTCCATTTTGTTACCAAACAACAAACATTAAAGTATTTATTATGTACTTTGTGTGATAGACCAACATAATGTAGAATGTAGTTGTGAAATTTTCAAGTGTGCGGATTCTCAGTTGGATTCTGTCTGTCTGCAACTAACAATTATTTTACTAATCAATTAATATATCAATTATTCTGACAATTAATTGGATGGCCCAAAAAAATTCAGTTAACCACCTAATCCTTTATAACATACAATTAGAAATACATTAAAATATGCAAATAGAGAAATAATTAAATTGTTTTTTTAAATTAGAAAATTGATTTTAGTGTCTAAAATGCAAAAACTGGATTTGTTTAGTAAACACTTAATCTTTTGTTGCAAAGGATGCATCCGCACTTTAAAAAATACTTGAAAATCTTTTTTGCACAGTTTCGGCTTAATTACTGCTCTGATTATGTTTTTCTTTCAGCATATTGCTTCTTTTTTGTGTTTGTACTTTACATTAATTGATTACCAAATTAGTTGATGATTATTTCTTTAATGGATTAAGTTCATTATTATTCACTAATTGAAGTCTAGAGGCAGCTGGTCACACTGTCAGAAAGTTTAGATTATTTATTAAAAACCTTACATTTGTTTAAGGGATTTGATGACGTTTGCAAAGAACAGCATCCGTCCCTCGGCTTTGAAGTTTGTTTCCCTCTTCCTCTCTCAAAGTTCTGCTGCATTCTTAACAAAAGTGTCTCCGTCGTCTCCTCAGACTGCCTGCGCAGGGCCGTAGGTCGCTCCGCGGTGGGAGGAAGCGGCGCCACCCAGTCCAGCCTGATGCAGGCCCGCATGCGCCTCTCCCTGCAGGAGCGTCTGTGGGACTTCTACCAGACCAGGGTCAACATCCCTGCCGAGGAGCAGGCCACGGCCAGGAGGGCGGCGCTGGACATCTGCGCCGAGCTCCGGGTCTTCCTTCACGCCAAGCTGCCGGACATGCCGCTCAGAGAAATGTACCTCAGCGGCAGTCTCTATGACGACCTGCAGGTGAGCGCCGTCGCTGCTCGACCGGTTCCGGAAGCGCGGCCCGTACCATCGGCTAATTTGCGAGTGTGTTGAAACGAACACTTCCAGAAAGCGTATTTTAGTTCTTTTTTTCTTTTTGTTTGTCTTTGTAATTGTAAAAATAGTATGATTGAATGATTTGAAGAGAATAAGAAGAAATAAAGACAAAAATGCTTTAGCCATATTTTGCTAGGCTGCTTCTGAAAAAAATAAAATAAAATCAAGTACGTACTGTATATGTGCCTTTGTGGAATGATGGAGTAATAAGTTTGTGTTCCTCACAAACACATTGGATATAGTCTTGTACAGTCTGATAATGCCTTTAGTTGATCTCGTAAAAGATGTGATCATTATAAAAGTAGGTCTTTTTTTTTTATTTGTCTGTGGTGAGTCCACCAGAGGACAGACACGTTGACGGCACAAGTAGCTAACAGTCCTGAAATAAAAAATTTGTACATTTCTGCTAAAAAAAACTCAAGAAATTTGAGATTATTAGAAATTTTCTAGAAAAAACCCCTGAAATATTCTGGGTTTCAAAAGTTGAAATGTTTTGAATTTCAAAGTTTAAGAGATTAATTTCAAAATTTCTGTTTCTTTTTCGCTCAAATTTTCAGGTTTTCAAAGTCAAATATTTCCAAGATTAATCTAAAAACTTCTGAGGTTTATAGAGAAAATTCTCTCCCTTTTTTCTATCTACAATGGCCTTAATACACCTTCAACCATTACACTAAACAAAATTATGCCAATTAGTATTCATTAAGAGATTACAGTATCTAGGAAAATAGGTCTTCTCAAAAGTAGTATTTACTTGTAGATATGCCACATTGTCTCAATGTGTAGTTTAAGAATAATCCAGAAGTATTTTTTTCTTCAGCGCCTGCACAAACTAGCCAACGGTACGGATCATGCAATGGGAAACAAATACAAATGTTCCTCTCCAGTTATCTGGGATTTTGAATGAAAATGTTCCAATCCTGTAGGTGGTGACGGCCGACCACGCCCAGCTGATGGTGCCTCTTGTGTTGGAGAAGAACCTGTGGTCGTCCATCCCCGGGGAGGACACCATCATGAACATCCCGGGGTTCTGGCTCGTCCGCAGGGAGAACCTGGAGTATTTCCCTCGCAGCAGCAGCTACTGGGACCGCTGCATGGTCGGCGGCTACCTCTCCCCCAAATCGGTCCTGGAAGTCTTCGACAAGCTCGTCGCCGGCTCCATCAACTGGCCCGCCATCGGCAGCGTCCTCGACTACATCATCCGCCCCGTGGTTCCCTCGGAGACGCTCACCCTGGAGGTCCAGTACGAGACGGACCGCAGGCTGTACGTGGACTTCCTGCCTCTGCTGGTGATGGAGGACGGAACGTCGCTCATCGCCAAGCCACACCGGCTCGCCGCCGAGCGCCACGAGAACCTGTGGCGGCAGAGCTTCCGCGTGGCGGAGACGGCGCGCCTCCGGGCGCTGGACCAGGAGGACGGCGGCTGCCGGTACGCCTGCCTCAAGGCAGCGAAGGCGGCGTGCAAGCTGAACCCTGCCCTCCACCACCTCAACTCCAGCCAGCTCACAAACGCCATCCTGCTGCTGAGTGAGAAGGAAGGCGACTGGACGCGGGAGGCGCTGGCCGACCGCTTCCTGCACCTGCTGCGAGCGCTGGTGGGACACCTAGAGGCCGGGAGGTTGCCGTGCGCCCTCAACCCCAAAGTTAACTTGTTCTGCGAGCTGACGGAACAGGAAGTGGACGAGTTGGGGTACACGCTCTACTGCGCTCTGTCAGATCCAGAGCAGCTGCTGAGAACTGCTACGGAGCCGTAAAACGATTCCACCAAGCAACCAATTAGATGCCAACCTCAGTTTTGTTTTGTTTTTATTTATGGGGGTCAAATATTCTTCAGTCGTGATGAAGCTCCAGAAGAAAAGAACCTGCATGGGAAAAAATCACCTCTTTTTGTTCTAGTTACCTCTAAAAAAAACATCAGTGAGTCACCAAGACACAGTGTTAAGTCTCCTCAAAGCCATTGTATTAATGAAGTTTAGCCTGTTGTGTTAAACTCAGACCGCCTCTGAGGTCTTTACCTTCCTGTCGTTTAGAAAGAGGAACGCACAAATTCAGCTTTATTTGGACTCCTTGCACCTCCATTTGCAGTTACTATGGCTATTGTTATCAATCTGTTTTTAATCTCGTTTCAAAGGACTGAATGTAATGTTAAGTGTTTGTATGGCAAGCCAATGTGTAATAAAATCCTGATCAGCCTCAACGACGCGGCGTTCTTAAAAATAAAAAGATGTAAGAATCAAATTTCAGCATATCTAAATTTCATTAATTCAGTGGCTGATTCACATATTTCACACTACAGTACCTTGCAAAAGTATTCACACCACTTGAATTTTTATTTCACGTTTTGTCAGCTTACAACCATAAACTTAAATCTGTTTAAGTAAAATTTGTTATACACCCAAACGAGGTGGCTCATGATCTGAAAAGTGTGGCTTGCATTTGTTTTCAGCCCCACTTACTCTAAAATCTTCAAATAAAATCCAGTGCATGAGTAAAATAGACTCAGACCTGTTTATAATTTAATCTACTAAAAGAAGATGAATTATTTTTTTAGTGGCATCAAAACAAAGATGGCTGACCTCGTTTATGCCAAACCGCTTCAACTGCTGGCTAAAACATTTGTTCTCCCTCATGTGTTCACTTGTGACAAAATGTGGAAAAAGGTTCAATTGTTGTGACTTTTGTGCAAAAATGATGTTTTGAACGTCGCGGTTCCAGCGCAATGTAGAGGGTGGTAAAAGTTTAGTTGAGATTCTAAGAGGAGGTCAAACGGGACGAGCAGGAAATACCCGATTTGTTGCCGGTGAGGATACAATAGAAAGCTGCTCTTTGTTTGTTGGAGTAAAAAGGAATTGTATTCTCTAATTGCTTGGATGTGGACACAAATTATCAGAAAATATTTTAATGATGTCTGGTTCATTCAGATGTAGACCCTGCGTTACCCAGATGGAGCCTAAATCTATGTAGCAAATATAAGAGAACCCATAAAAAACGACCAGACAGGCTGCAGCAGGTTCTCCAGTTTCAGTTTGAGCACTTTGTTCATTCTGATGCCTGTAGGTGTGTGTGTAAATGCAGATTAACGTAAAGGATCCAGGCAGTGTTGTGTTGAGCAGCCAGACATTAGATTGGATTACGGTGCAGGTCTGTGTCGCTAAGGCTAAAAGGACCAGGAGGGATCCATTATTAACCTGTAGTCTGTAAGCTGCTTCTGCCTGTCTGATCTTTGTGTTGAACAATAGTTTCCAGGTGCTAATCTTAGGTCACGATCAGGATCTTAACACAGGCCTGCAGGTACAGCGTCTCGCTAAAGTACTCATGCTTCTTGAACTCTACGGTTTGTTGATTTAACGCTGCAGGATCTGAAGTGGAGCCGAACAAATGTGGCTGTCAAGTTTGTTTGTTTTTGCAGGGTTCTGGCAAATCTTCCCTTTCCAAAATTTTCAAAATGTTTCCATTTTCAACATTTGAGCACAGACATTTGAACTTGGTTGGCGTTTGTTTGTTTTTTGCTACGATTTTGCGTCTTGACAAACAGAGACGGACCTTTCGAATTCTCATAGTCATGAGTCACAGCTTGTGATCTTTTACGACTTTATTTGGTGAGAATAAAAGAAGTTGGTGTCAGAACTATCTCTAGCATCTTAATTGGACCAATTTGAGACACTTTTGTGTCATAAGTTTTAAGAAGGTCCAAAAGTTCAAAAAGTTGAGTTGAATTATTTTCAGTGAGTTCTGTTTTTATGTTGCAAATGAAAGCCAAAAGTCCATTTTAACCCCATTTTCTCAGAAAAGTTTCTGTTTTTTAATGGATTAATAAACTTACCTTTCAATGCCCTATTATGCTTTATGCCATACTTCTAACGACTGCATTAGAACCCTGATGCACAAGTTGGAGAAAAGTTACATATTTGTTTTCTACCATAGTAGGAAAATGTTAATGCAGCTGTCAGCTTTGGGAATTTGTGTCAATTGTCTTTGCAAAACATCTTAAGCTCACTCAGAATGGATGGAGGGCATCTGGGTAACATTCAGGTTTGACACAGATAATCTTATTTCGGTCTGGACTTTGACTAGGCCATTGATGCTCATGAACACCCTTTGAGCTACAGCATTCCACTGTCGCTCTGGCAGCTGGAAGGTGAACCTCCAACCTGATCTCAGGTCAGTGCAGCTGCTAACTGGTTCTCTTCCAGAATTGACCTGCATTGAACTCCTCTGTCCCCACAGCATGCTGCTGCCACCGATAAGAGATGGGGTTGGCGTGCAGCGCAGTATTAGTTTTGCTTTACTCATAGGAAAATGTTGGAGTATTAATACTTTTGCAAGGCAGCTTTCCTTTTGTTTTTTTTTAGCCAAAGATTGTGCTCAGTTGCTCAGAAATCAGTGTTTAGCTCTCGGGTAAATCCAGAATATATAAGTTTATTCCAAATTAAAGTGTGGACGAGTAGGAACAGCTGCCAGACTAAAGTAGAGAGTTAGTCACATCTAGAGTCGTTTTGTTTTCACTTAGGATAAAGTGGAAACATCCCCACACATGTAATCTTGTTCATATCGTGTACATTGATCGATTTATTTAATCATGACAAAAGAAACCAAGTGAATATTTTTGTATTTATTAAACATTTGTAACCAAAAAAAAAAAAAAAGAGCTGAATATTTATTTTCACTGATGCAGAACAACATAGAAAGAAAGGTACATATCTGTGCATCATTAAGTGCTTTGGTCAGAGTGTAGAGTTTTCTGTGCATATGATGAGTCTTCCTTTGCATATTAATTTATGCTGTACATTACTACTGTGCTAAAGTCAGGCGTCACCGGGCCACGTCCGAAAATAAAACCCAAAACTGGTCGCTTCTTCTGAGTGGAGGGAAGCCATATGCTGTGATGCATGTAACCCCGAAACCCATGAGTTATTTTTAAACATTGCAGCACTTTGCATACTTCAATAAATGTTGAGATGATCGTAGACTGTCTCTGCGTTTTTGTAAGGACATGATTTGAAGTAATACAAAGCATTCAATATTTTTATTCAGCTTTGAAAAGCTCACATTGGATAGAATTTTAATTCAACTACAATACAAAAAACAAAAAGACAAAATTGGTTTTAAGCAAAGGAAATGAAATCCGCAGTTTGAAAATATACCAGAACAACGTAAAGTTAAATTTGAATGTTAGAACGCAGCTTCACATGAGTGCAACAAATAAGTATCCAAACAGAGGCATCGATGCACGTCAACATGCTGGATTTTCTAGCTTTTAAAAGTGAATCTTTGGAAAATGGTGAACTGTAGCATTTCTTGCTGTGCTTTTTAATTTGATCAGCTGATTATTTTTCTTGAAAGTCTAATTAGAAGTTGAAAGGAAATTTTACCAGTCGTCTACTTGGCGGGTGCAAACCCGACTCGGTCCTCATTCCTGTCAAACACGGTGTAGTACTTCCCAATGAATACGTCTCCCAGGATCCAAAGCGGCCCGGCCGGCGGCGGGATGTCCATGCCCATGAACCCGGACAGACAGATGGACACTCCCATCTGAGACTCCTGCAACAAAGGGGAAGGAGAAAAAAAGACAAGATTATCGTACACTACTGCCCATGAAGTTGGAATAATTCAACTGTATCTGATTCACACACAGTTTATATGAACTTTTTCACAGATTGTGTTCACTTTTTGAGATGAGCAACCATTTTAGATACCTTTGAATTAATAGTAAACAATGCTCTTTGAATAAAATTCTTTTTTTATGCGAGTTTGTTCTCTCTTAAAATGTTTTTTTGTTTGCTTTTATTTAATTGTACGTCAGTAGACCCTGAATACAAACCAATTCCAGCCAGTGATTTTTAAAAAATACTTTTTTAGAACTGATTTTCTTCTGAGAAAACAGTTTGAATGAGTAATAGATTGTTCAGGCTTTGAGTGCAACGTGCAATAAACATGCCGAGTAAAGCTCCTCCTTCACTTTACTGTACATTATTTCTAATAATCAGTCCACTTTAAATTGAAGTGTAATTATTGTGATTCTCTGAATTTTTAAATACATTAATCTAACTCCTTTCTACACTGTATGCAATTACAGCTCACTGAATAAGGTAATCTACCCTTAAAGGTTGGAATTGTTATTATACTTGTTTATTTCGCAATAGACAAGCAGTGGATAAGGGTTTTTGTCGATCTGATGCCCCTTTGAAACGTGATTTTTGAAAAGTACTCAAAAATACATTTTGTATTTTGGTATCCGCTCCTTTAGTGTAATAATCAGTAAAGTTTGAGTGGTTCATTTATTGTTTCTCCTGACGTGGAATGTTTGAAAACACTACTTTTTGGGTTTTCACAAACAAAATAAAGGCGTCAAAAATCTGTGCTCTAAAGAATCTTATTCGATGTAAAATTATTCAGTTCAGGTTCAATCAGGCAAAGAGAAAGTTGACCAAATTGGCCTCTAATTTAGTGCAGTTTCAGCATTTTTAGCAGCTAATAGCCAACCGTAGCACTCACACAGTGCTTACAGAACATTCATAGCCTTATGCAACTTTTTTTTCTACACAAACCTGCCAGATAAACACCTTGAGGCTCCTCCAGCATTTTTCCCCACCAAGTTGTTACAAACTAGAAGACAGAAACTACTTCTGTTTTCTGACTTCAAGAAGTCTCAAATGCAGCATGTGTCACTTTCAAATTCAAGATTTTGCAAAACTGGCTAACTTATGTCATTCCATTAATTCAGTTAGATAGCAGCTAGAAAGAGATTTGAAAGTCAGACTGATGTACTTATTTGCAAGATCACTGCTAGGAAAAACGACGTGAACAAGTGAATAAAATACCTCCCCTAAATAAATACCTTCATGACATAATCCTCCCCAGTTAAGTTGAACACCTTCCCTCCGATGTTGAATGAAACGACAGGAAGCGTTGGGATCTTCTTGCAGTCAATCATGTACTAGAGAGGAAAAACGAGCACGCTGAAGTCGACGCAACAAAAGACGCAAGACTTTTAAGATGTGCGACTTTTACCTCTCCCATCAGCAGAGGCAGAGCGCCGATAGCTTTGTTCAGCGCTCTGACTTCTGCAGCTGGACCCACGATTAGAGACGTTCCCGTGTCAACAATTGCCTGGCAACTGTCTTTGCAGAGCGTCAGCTGGTTGCCCACGTCAACTCTGAAAGGTCAGAAGAACCACAGATTAAAAGCTATTCGTGTGAATTACTGTAAAAAAACACCAATAAATGTCACTTTTGTACAGTCAAACGTGTTGACACTTCCTCTAATTTATTCCAGTTCCTCAAAGCAGCAAAGCCTCACCTGTTCATGTCGATCTGCCAGTAGGCCTTTCTCGTCACGTTGACGTAGTGTAGGTCTCCGGTGTAGTACTGCGGGTCGGTCCCACCCAGCATCAGCTCTCCTCCCACTGCTGCTTTCGGGTCCCTGAGAGTTAAAATCCGTTTCAACAGAAGCATTTTCTCAACGCAAACGGTTTTTCAACAGATTACGTAACACAAACCAAAACCTTGCAGTGGTTTCTTCCTCGTCGCAGTGAAAGTAAATCCCAAAAACATCCTTTGTAAAACGTATTTGTCTTAAACCCACCTGCTGATGTAGACGGAGAAAATGTTCTGTGGCAGCAGCTTGGCCGCCATGGCTGTGTCGAACACCGGGGTGACTTTAGCCACCGATATGGAGGGATACGCCATGCCCAAGACGCCATCGAAGCGGGCAACGGCAAAGGTGATGCCAGGCTGCTTCACCGCTTCTCCAAACTGCTGACCGGGCACGGATAAACCCGCAACCTGCAAGCGACGGGATTAAATCCAAAATGACACAGAGTGATCACTGAATGTAGCTTTAAAGGTCGAGTGATTTGTTTTCTAAACTCACCGAGACGGTGTCCTCACTGATGAAGCCAGACAAGCTGCCTCTGCCGTACCGGATGGCAAACTCTGTTCCGTTCTTCACGTACGTGCTCGACTTTTGGGAGTTGTAACGACGATGAACCCCTGGGTGGAAAAGTAAAGAAAAAAAAAAAACTCTAAAAAGATGGCTTGTTATAATGCAAGTTACCAAAAGCCATTGCTACCACTAAAACCAGAAACTGGTTGTGTTGCAAAAGGCTTCGGTTTCAAATGGAGTAATAAATCCTCAAACTGCTTTGAATTTGAACTCTCTCTATGAAGTGACTGAATTAAAAGGTCGTAGTTGGAAGGCGAACTCACAGCAGGCCAGATCGAAGAAAGCGCAGTGGATAGACGGGACCCAGAGGTTGGAGGAGCCGGTGTCAAACAGGACGGAGAAGTTCTGCGGAGGGGTGCCGATGCTGATGACGCCATAGTACTGGGCCTAAAAAATAAATAAGTAAATAAAATAAAGAGGCTTTTTCACATTTTGTCATATTACAGATCGCAAAATTCATTTTGTTCCAACTTGAATCACAGGATTCATTTCAGAGTCTTGTAAAAATGTAAAATCTGCGTGAATTTTTATTCGGTTCCATCTTTACTCTGATAGCCACAAAACAGAGTCATTTCATTATCTGAGCTTTTAACTTCCGTTTCTGTTTTAGATCTTTTGTGTTTTGCCTTACTTTGAATATTCGAATCAAACCTGCGCATGCAGACTAGCTAGCATGGCTAAATCAGGCAGAGACGTGCTTATGAACAATGCACTGTGCATTTTAAATAAATAAATCCAATACAATCTTTAGAAATCACAAAGGTAAATAAGCAGTAATTTCTTTATGAATCCAGCCGTTCTTTGAAGGCCTAAGAGCAGATATTTCTCCTTTCCTGATCTAAATGAATGCTTCACTGCCAGACTACTGCAGAAGCTGATCATATGTTGAGAATTTGAAGCAGCTGTATTGGATCCAGAGGCAGTTTTTGATACGGGCAGTTACCCAGGGCGCCATTAGAAATGGGGAGGGGATCTGGGGATCTGGGTGAGTTTGCAGTCAGTGCAAGACATTCTGTGACATCCTGACTTCCTTTTACCTGTAGTGCCAGGGGGCATAATTAAGCAAGAACCGCCACTGGCTGGGAAACGGCTAAAACATGCAGAAGCTGGCTCTTGAGAAATCACGTTGGGACACTCCTGTTCTGTCACAATAAGGCTCAATAAAAAAACACATTGGAGTTTGTTGTTTTTAACATGACAAAAATTGTGACAAAGATCAGGAGGTATGAATACGGACAGCCTGAAACTCTAAAGCGCATCACTAAAGGAAAGAATATTTGGTCACAATAAACACTTGCATAATTATGCAAGCTTCCTGTTCCATTGCTAATCCTGTTTGGTTTCGTGTAAAGTGAGCTCTAAGAGTAAAGTCGTCCTAAAGTTGATATTAGGAGTTTTACAGTCAAATATTTGCTTAGATAAATGCATTTCTTGCCAAAGAGCGATCCTTTTTTTAACAGAAAATGTGGCAAACGCAGAAGGTATTCATGTAAAACAGTAGCCAAATGATAGCCAGAGTCAATATTAGCGCTGTAAAAAAAAAGAAATGTGATGAAACATGACGTTTAACTTGGCCGCCATTTCAATCTGAACCGAGGCGCTCTGCAGGTGCACATACATCCATGAAGTTGGTCAGCCTCTCCACAGGCAGCCTGGGGGACGGAGAGCTGTCCGGAGATCCGACACTCCTGGCCAGAGCCCGAAGTTCCTCCACAGTCCTGCCATTGTCGCTCATGAGGCGGCGGAGACTTCTGGTTTTATACAGAGGAACTCTGTAACGACATGTTTATTAGATTAAGACGCGGCGACGCATATGAGCATCACGGGGGTGAAAACACGCTTCCGTGTCCATCGCTCCTCCTCGTAAGCAAACTTTAAAACACAGTTTTCAGTTTTTTAAAATAAACTAATTCATTAACACCACTGGCTGTAGAGGAATTGAACGCGCGCGCGTCCAATTCTGCACTACAGCAACTTAAATGACGCACGCGCATTCCTCAACCCAGTAAGTTGTTAGCTAACCAAGTGAGAAACATTATTTACCTTACGACGGCGGCGCATTGAGTAACAAGCAGCGCCAAGACAACACAAAGCATCCTGACTCGTCTCATGTCTGTGCTCCTTACGAGAGAATAAACCCACTTCCCACTTCAGAAACAAACTGGTCCGCGGTCACAGCCCACTTTTTAAACTGACGCACCCAGCTAAAGGGTCCTTCGGAAATGTCCGGACTCTCTCGGGTATTTCCGTTATGCAGCTCTGTCATTGGATGGAAAAATAACCAACAAGAGGCTCTGATTGGCCGAAAAACGTAAGTATTTGAGTAAACATGTCACTAGTTGTTACGTGAATACAACAAGAACTAGAAAGTGCGACAATGCAAGTGTGAATGCTGAATGCTTTTGTTGAAGATGCCAAAAATGTTTGAAATCAACTGCTGAAGACTTGCAGAAATGCAAGAAACAGGCAGACGCACCAGAACAAATTATAATCCTGCAAAGTGGCTAAATGTTATTATTATAACAGAAAAATTGTTGAAGAGGAGTAAAAGCTTTTGAATAATGGGGAAATTCCACCTAAACAGTATTAGAAATTTCTGGAGAACAGTGGCTCCTAACCTAAACCGTAGGGTCACCGCAGTTTATTAGGTAAAATTATACAAAAGGCTAAAAGTAGCTAAAATACTAATGGTTGCATCTAGGCTTCCACTTGCATGAAGAGTTACAGTAATATATTCTATGCAATGTAAAAAAAAAACTCATGTAAAACCTAAAATTTGAAAAAAGAGAGAAATGTTCCCCTATTCCCTCTGATAAAAACGGTGGGTGAATGAAGTCCATACCTTTTATGGTTCCTGATATATCAACATTTATTTGGAGGCATCATTTAGCAGGGTGACTACAAAAAACATGCCACATGCAGCACGAAAAAACCAATGTCAAAAGCTGAAATTATTCCCAGGTGTCCCACAGTAAAAAAGCTGTTAGACTGCCCAAATTCAAAATGGCCGCTGCCTTGTTTCCTCCATGACAGTCCTGAAACTGCCATGGAGTGACAGTTTCATTGATTGATCAATGGGAATCAATCAATGATTGATTGCCATTGATTGCCATGAAAATAGCGAAAAGTATGCAGGAGAAGAAGCGCGGCGAAATTTACGGAGCAACCAGGAAAGTGGAACTTGATATAAAAAACATGTGTAGGGCAGTAAAGTGGAGGGACCAATGGTTCCCTGGCTCCCCCTGTTCCGGCGAAGCTGTGCAGGTCACTTCCAGTTCAGACTTGTGAGAAAAATTTATTTAGTGCCCACAGATTCTCTTTTCTTTTCATAGTGCATGCTCACTGTGTGCTATTATTACTCCTAGCAACAGTTGCCATGCTGATGACATCATTGTCAGCAGCATGACTTCTAAGGATGCCTCTGTGATGTCATAAAGGCCATCATATGACCAACTGATCAGTTAATTCTCTGGTCAGTCAACAGAAAATTCATTTGGACGTTTTGGACCGATGAAGATGGCTGACCAAAGCTCAGAGAGTGACGTTTACGTGAGACCCAAGGTTTCCTTTTGGAGTAAAGTTAAGAAGACTTGCTCAAATAAAGTTCATCCTGGCCACACAACGCCAGATTATCAGAAGAGGAAATTCCTTAGCGAACTTCTGTGGAAAATCATTGAGAAAGTGGCAGATGATGCCACAATGCATCTGGTCAGAGAGACATTTTGCGAACAACATCGCAAAGCTTTGCTTTTAATTTCAAGAAAGACAGGAAAACTAAATGTGGACGTTCTTTCAGAAGTGTCAGAAGAGTTAAGTGAGAGAATTTTTCAGAGCATTACAAGAGATGCATTCCACTTCGCTTCTGAACTTAATTTGATCGCGCTACTCGATTACCCAGAAGGACACAAATTTATGGCGGAAAAATTCAAACACCACCTGGCGAATCCTGTTCCTCCAAAGGAAATGTTTTCATCGACAAAGCGAAAGATCAGAAAGACATTTTTTCCCAGTGAAGACTTGTATTCTGCTGAAAACTGTCTGAGTGAGGATTATACTCAGGCAGGCATGGATCCAGAACGATTTTTGAGGGACGCGAACGAGCTGGGTTTCAAACGGGGAACCGAAGAAGAAAGGAGACATATGGTATATTTAATTCTTTGGCGGATAATTTATAAGACGAGCTACAGGTCTACCTATGGGGCTTATAAAAGGAAGGACACCGAGCCTGTCCACAGAAGGCTTGCCCCTAGACTCTGGGAAGAGGTAAAGGATATAGATTTTGTCATTTTTGATGATATGAAAAAAAAAATCTGCAATGACATCGTTCAACTTCTCAGCGGCAATGACGATGTAGTTAAAGAAATGCTGTTTAAAATGATAAAAAGTGACAACCCTATAGTTATTTACAAACTTGTACAGTGTTTCAGAACCACCCTGGCAACTCCTAGAAAAGTTCATTTTCAGCAAGACTATCTAAGAAAGACTTGGAAATGGATTCAACATGCTGTCTGCTGTGGAGACGATTCGGACGATGTTCAGACACAAGAACCCTTTTACAGAGGACCAGACGTAGAGCCAACCTCAGTGTTGGGACCGGCCTCAGAGTCAGGACCTGCCTCAGTGTCAGGACCTGCCTCAGAGTCAGGACCGGCCTCAGAGTCAGGACCGGACTCCGAGTCTGGACCGGACTCCGAGTCAGGACCAGCCTCAGAGTCAGGACCTGCCTCAGAGGCAGGACCTGCCTCAGAGTCAGGACCTGCCTCAGAGTCAGGACCGGACTCCGAGTCTGGACCGGACTCCGAGTCAGGACCTGCCTCAGTGTCAGGACCGGACTCCGAGTGTGGACCGACCTCAGAGTCAGGACCTGCCTCCGAGTCTGGACCGACCTCTGAGTCAGAACCTGCCTCAGAGTCAGGACCTGCCTCAGTGTCAGGACCGGCCTCCGAGTTTGGACCAACCTCCGAGTTTGGACCGACCCCAGTGTCAGGGCCGACCACTGAGTCAGAACCTGCCTCAGAGTCAGGACCGGCCTCAGTGTCATGACCTGCCTCATAGTCAGGACCGGCCTCCGAGTTTGGACCAACCTCAAAGTTTGGACCGACCCCAGAGTCAGGGCCGACCTCAGAGTCAGGACCGACCACTGAGTCAGTACTGACCTCTGAGTCGGGACCGACCTCAGAGTCAGGACCGACCTCTGAGTCAGTACTGACCTCTGAGTCGGGACCGTCCTCAGAGGCAGGATCTGCCTCCGAGTCTGGACCGACCTCAGAGTCGGGACCTGCCTCCGAGTCTGGACCGACCTCAGAGTCGGGACCGGCCTCTGAGTCGGGACCTGCCTCCGAGCCGGGACCGACTTCCGAGTCAGTACCGACCTCAGAGTCAGGACCGACCTCCAAGTCTGGACCGACCTCAGTGTCAGGACCTGCCTCCGAGTGCGTACCTGCCTCCGAGTCGGGACCTGCCTCAGAGTCAGGACCTGCATCCGAGTCGGGACCTGCCTCTGAGTCGGGACCAGCCTCTGAGTCATGACCTGCCTCTGACTTGTGACCGTCCTCTGAGTCAGGACCTGTATCTGAGTCCCTCTGTGTCAGGAACACATCTGACAAGGATCCGACAGAGACACAGCGTACACTAAATACACAAGAGTTTATCAGGGAACAAGACACTCCTGGGAACAATCAAATGGAGGACAGGACAGCACAGCGACTCAAAGACACAGAAACTCAAAATAAGCACACAACTCAAGAACTCAAATCACGACAGTACCCCCCCTCAAGGGCGGCTACAAGATGCCCAAAACAAATCTGAAACAAAAAACACAACAAGGGTGGGCGGAGGGGCGCTGGACGAGGGAGGGTGGGGGGAGGGGGCAGAATCCAAAAATCAACACAAAATGACCCACCAGGGTGGGCGGAGGCAAGAGTCCAAACACAAAAACAGAAAGCAAACCAACAGTGGGCGGGGTCTTGGGAGGAGAAACCACAGGCGAGGATTCGGGAGGAGCTCTAGGGGAAGACTTAGAGGGATCACTGGGACTTCTAGGGGATGACGAGGGAACACGGGGACCGCAAGGGGGAAAAAACCCGGGAGAAACACTAAGAACACTAGAAGGAGACGAGTCAACACTTCGGGGAAACAAAGGATCACTAGAGGGTGACGAAGAAACACTGGGAGCACTAGGGGACTCATAGGAAGCACTAGGGGATGACAAAGTAACACAGGGACCACTAGGGGATAAGGGAACACTCGGAGGGGGCACTAGGAAGCTCGGAAGGAGCAGAGAGCACACTAACTGTGGCGGTAGGCCAAGCCACCAACCTTGAAGCCTGTCGGCTAGGTGCCAGCCTGTCCACCTGGAACCCCAAGACCACGGGGACTGTGGCTGGAGCAGAGGTAGACGGAGCTAGGGTGAGCTCCAGGTGCGGGGGTTGCAGCGACTGCGAGAGGTGTGGCTGGTCCTGGAGACGACGGAGCTGGGGACGGATGTGGCGCCGGCCCCGGAGGCGCAGAAGGCCCGGACGTTGGCGTGGATCCAACGAATTGTTTCCTCTGATCTATCTATCTATATAGATACATATATCTACAGTTGTGTAGATATCTGTAAATATATATATATATAAATATATATATATATATAGATCTATCTATCTATCTAGATATGTGGTGAACAATTTACATAAATTGTAAATTGTTCTTAAAAAGCCATACATATATACTATATATATATATATATATATATATATATATATATATATATATATATATATATATATATATATATATATATATATATATATATATATATATATATATATAATAAACAAATATATATATATACTGCTCAAAAAAATAAAGGGAACACTTTAAGTGTTAAACACCTGTTTAAGTGTTCCCTTTATTTTTTTGAGCAGTGTATATACAGTACAGACCAAAAGTTTGGACACACTTTCTCATTGAATTCAATGAGAAAGTGTGTCCAAACCTTTGGTTTGTACTGTATATAAATCTATATAAATCTATTAATTTATCTATCTAGATAAATAGATACATAGAAAGACCTATGTATCTATCTTCTATCTATCTAGATATATGGTGAACAATTTACAGAAATAGTAAATTGTTCTTAAAAAGCCATACATATATATATATACTGTATATATATATACTGTATATACTGTATATGTACAGTATATATACAGTACAGACCAAAAGTTTGTACACACCTTTCTAATTCAATGGGTTTTCTTTATTTTCATGACTATTTATAAGGCAATAAATCCCACTTATTAACCTGACAGGGCACCTATGAAGTGAAAACCATTTCAGGTGACGACCTCTTGAAGCTCATCAAGAAAATGCAGAGTGTGTGCAAAGCAGTAATCACAGCAAAAGGTTGCTACTTTGAAGAAACTAGAGTATAAGGGGTATTTTCAGTTATTTTACACTTTTTTTGTTTAGTGCATATTTCCACATGTGTTATTCATAGTTTTGATGCCTTCAGAGTGAATCTACAATGTCAATAGTCATGAAAATAAAGGAAACTCATTGAATTAAAAGGTGTGTCCAAACTTTTGGTCTGTACTGTGTGTATATATATATACTGTATATATATATATATATATATAAATCTATCTATCTATAGGTATCAGAGAGGGCTGTAACTTCTGCTTTTGAAGGATAGGGTGGTTGCACCAGTAGCTGTGGGTAATACTGGTTACCTGAGAGCCAGAGTCAATGAGCACTTCATTCCACTGATTTCCACCTCACCTTTGTTTCTAGGGCCCACCAGTGGAGTGCTCTCCCCTCCATCAGTTATCTTTATGTCTTGTGGCTGGGGGTCTGGCTGCTCGCCCATGGTTGCCCCGGTGACCACGAGCTCTACTCGTTTAAAGCCTGAGCAGGGTGGGGATTGTTCCCATTCACCTTACTGGGATCTGGTAACACTGCCCTGCAGACTCTGGCTATGTGCCCTTGTTTACCACATCTGTGGCATGTCACAGTTGAGATTTGGGCTCAGATTGGAGGCCCTATGGGTGCCTGGACTTGTGGTGGTGGAGCAGGCAATGGAGCAGTAACTCTTGCTTCAAGGTAGGTCAATTTAGTCATTTGCTCTGCTTGGCAAATAGCTAACTTTTTAACCAGTTCTGTAAGCTCTGACAACTCTGACACATGGGGGGGGTCTCTTCCACATTCACAGTTGGGCTGCTGCCAGATGCAGTCTGGATCTGGGTGTGAGCTCGCTTTGATTTGTGGAATGACTGGAACTGTTTAGTTTCTTTGGTCATGTCTCTGAGCTCAGCCTGCAGCTCTTGGAAGCTTAAGAACCTGGGCTTAAGTGGAGCGATCCTCATGTATACCTCCTCATCATTAAGACCCCTTAAAAACTGCCAGGTGAGTTTGCAGTCCCGGTCTGGAAATGGCTCTCCTCCTCTTTGACTGTCCTCTACCGCTCTCAGATTAGCTTCCAGCGATATGGCATATGAGCAGGCAGACTCCCCTGGTCTTTGGCTCCGCTCGTAGAAGTCAGCCAGTGGATCTAGGGGGCTCTGTGTGTCCCCATACTCAGCCCTCAGTTCTTCAAAAGCCATCTCAGGGGTTTGGTTATGGAGAGGTAGGTTGAGGACTAATTTCCTGGCCTCGCCACTCAGATGATGCACCACAGTGGAAAACCGCAGGTGTGGCGGGAGCTCAATCGCTTCCAGGAGATATTGCATGTCCCGAATCCAATCCTCCACCAGCATCCTACTATCAGCATTACCGGTGAATATAGGAACACTTCTCACCTGGTGGGTGTGCAGGAATCCGCCGTACGCAGCCCGGCCGTGTCCGTAGAACGGATCTGTATGGTTGTGAGCTGCGTGATTATAATTTGAGGGTTGGGCCTGTTTGAATGAACATCCTATGGACCACTGACCGATGAATATAGTGGAGCTTGGGGCACAGTGGGAGAGCCAGCATAACCGGCGGGGTGCTGGCTCTCTGGCTGATAAAGGTCTGCTGGGTGTGGATAGATGGTTGCAGCAGCAGGCTGCTTCATAATCCGGCTTCTTGTCATAGCCTGAGGTGGTAGGGAAGCTGCAGTCATATGCATGGCAGTCCAAGGTGTAGAAGTATACTGGGGGTGTGCTGTGGTGGCGCAGGGGGTTAGCACACCCCACGTTTGGAGGCCTTAGTCCTCGACGCGGACGTCGCGGGTTCGACTCCCGGTCCCGACGACCTTTGCCGCATGACTTCCCCCCTCTCCTCACCCTCCTTCCTGTCTGCCTACTGTCGAAAAAAAAACGAGCCACTAGCGCCGCAAAAAAACTCTTCGGAGAAAAAAAAAAGAAGTATACTGATCCACATAGGGTGACAGAACTGGGGCTGTAGGGGTGTGCTGTGTGTTTACTCCTCCATCATAGGCCTGGGGAACTGGGGTTGCTGTAGCAACTGTAGCTGCTGGCCATGAAGTCCTGTGGGTTGGTTGGTTGGTTCTGACCTCACTGCTGGTGGTTGGTTGCTGGCATCAGCTGTTGCTCTTCCAGGTCGGTAGGTGTGTGGCACCCCTGGGGAGTCGAATCTGTGCCTCAGTACTGGTTCAGGGTAAGTAGGTGGCTGGATGTTACTGCAGAGGGCATCTGCCTCATTGGGGTAACTGCATAGTCATTCATTATTTTCAAGGATCTCTTTTTTTTAATTTTATGTAGACTGCCAAAATGTATGTTTGTATGTGTACGTCCCCTTTTTAAGTGTTTAATTGTGAATAAATAAATAAATACATAAATAATTGTGTGGCACAGTTATTTTGAATCACTCCCAAAATTCCAGTTAAACTTATATAAATTATCAGAATAGAATCACAATATAATAAATATTTCAAACAAAATGTAATTATTTACTCTTTTTTTTCTTCTTGCTATGAATCAAAGATAAATAAATAATTAAATTATCTTAACGCACTCCCAAAATTCTAATTAGACAAAAAACAGGATATCATCACAATAGAATAAATATTTCAAACAAAATGTAGTTCACAAAAAAAAAATATTTTTTTTGACTACCTTAAACAGTGCAATAAAAGTGACACAAAAATAATATGTTGCAGCTTTAGCTTCACACTCTAACTCAGATTGTCATACACTCAACAAACTACCGTTGGGTAACCGGGCTCCTGGCGTTGTTGCCTGGGTGATCTTGAAGCACCACGATCCGGGTCATGGCACCAAAGATGTAACCCTGTCCGTGTGAGACGACACCTCGCTGTTCCTTAGACTCTGCATTGTGTTTTCTTTAATGGTGGTTGTCGGAAGGAAACTTGAGGCATAAATCGGACACACACGGCGGTTGAGATCGTGGTTCAGACCGTTTATTCGGACCAACCGACAGCGCAGCGGCTTCGCCTTCAGAGTTCACAGCAAATACTGCGTGTCAATATAAGTCTCATTAACGCAGTTACTATTATTGTTTTTTTTTTTTTTTTTGTTTAACAGATACAGCATATATTTAAAAAAAAAGAAGAAAAAGACAAAACGATAAAAAACTAACTACTTGGACATTAAAAGTAACATGTGGCTACAGTGAGGAGCTGGCGGTCAGCATTGCTTACGGTCAGAATTCACAGCAGATACTGACCGTTGTTCTGCCAGCGCACCGTAACTGACGCCAAGTACGGTGTTCCTCAACGGACACACTTTACCAACTTCCATAACTCAAAGAACAAATCTAACATTTTGGTGGCATCCGCTGACATATTTAAGCCACTGCCCTACATTAGCATGCATTATATTTTTCTCTCAGGTTAGGGAGATTAGCATTAGCCTTTTGCCTTAAATAAGCTATTGGCCATTTTCTTACTTGTTAGCCATGTTTAATATACTGAGTGGAGTAAGTCAATTACAGACAACATTCTAATGATATCCCACATGCTATTGACAGCATTTAGAGAAAGATATGTTCAGCCTACTTTGATCAGAAAAACTAACTGCTTCAAACAGTTACAATTCTGTCTCTCCCTTTCTCTCTCACTCACATGACAGTTGAGCTGCTCTTTAGAACTACAATGACTGAAGGTTAGAACTACAACATGGCGGACACTCAGTGCCTACAAAAGAGGTCTGAGCTGAATGTCAGAACTACAAACATGGAGGAACTGTCAGTTACTACAGAGGAGGACTGAACTGGCCTTTAGAACTGCTTGTGTTTTGGGCTTTTTATAACTGTTTTAATGCAATCACTGTTACACATGGGATTAGTTTGGCCCTTTGAAATGAAGCTTACAAAAAATTTCAAAATAAAAGGCTTGACATTTTTTCCATAAAGTAATTGCTGCTGTTTTTGGCTTTATGCGACTGGTTTAAATAAACCACTGTTACACTTTGGATTAGTGTGGCCATTTAACATAAAACTTACTGAAGATTTCCAAATAAAAGCCTCAATATCCTCCTCAGGATAGTGCACTATAATATTAGCCAGCATATTTTTTTCTCTCAGGTTAGGGAACTGCCTTGGCAATTTCAAAATAAAAGCCTTGACAATTTTTACATCATGTAATTGCTCTTTTGCGCATTATACAACTGATTTAACAAACCACTGTCACACATGGGATTAGTTGGGTCCTTTGAAAAAAAGCTTACTGAAAATTTCAAAATAAAAGCCTCAATATCCCTCTCAAGTTAGTGCACCACCACAGGCGGTGCAATAATATTAGTCTGCATTATCTCTTTCTCTCAGCATTAGCCTTTTAGCTTAAATGAAATATTAGCTATTTTTTCTGACTTACTAGCCATGTTTAGTATGCTGAATGGAGTAAATGAAGTATAGACAACATGCTAGTGATGTCCCACATGCTACTGACAGCATTCATGCTAACATTAGCATTTTTGCTCATTTTAGCTTATACACTTACTTTATCATACTGAATGATGCAAGTCCATGTTAGTAAACATTCTTGTCATTCTCCTCATGCTATTGATTACATTGCAGCTTTCTTTAGCATTGATGTTAATTTTTAGCATCAGAATGCTGGGTCCAAACCGACGGGCAGACTTTGGCAGGCCCCGGTTAAATTTCTTCAGGGATTTTCTAGTTTTATACTGCTATAGTTCCTGTCATTTCTTTCCGCATTGCGGAGCCTTCTACTAGCGTATGCTATAACTCTTTTCTGCTTGCCTTGCTGTTGATAAAGGACTGCTCCTAATCCAGCATTGCTGGCATCTGTTTCAACAATAAAAGGCAGGGAAAAGTCAGCATAACCCAACAGAGGAATACTGGTCAGCTTCTCTTTTAGTAGGTCAAATGCTTTTTGGCACTCATGGGACCACAACACTCCAAATGATCTCTTTGAACCGGAAGAACTAGTATTTTTGAGACATGCATTTACCACATCATGGAGAGGGCCCGCTATTTGTGAAAACCCGTCTATGAACCTTCTGTAGTAACTGCAGAATCCCAAGAATGACCTCAACTCTTTTAGTGTGTTGGGGATTTTCCACTGTTGCACTGCTGCTGTTTTCTGAGGGTCAGTCCCAATGCCCTCAGCAGATATCTCATGACCAAGGAAACGCACTTTTGACTGAAGGAAATGATCGCTGGTTTTCAGTTGTAATAACTGAAGCTGTGCATTGACTCTAGATCGTTCCTAGGTCCTGATTCGTCTCATGTCTGTGCTCCTTACGAGAGAATAAACCCACTTCCCACTTCAGAAACAAACGGGTCCGCGGTCACAGCCCACTTTTTAAACTGACGCACCAAGCTAAAGGGTCCTTCGGAAATGTCCGGACTCTCTCGGGTATTTCCGTTATGCAGCTCTGTCATTGGATGGAAAAATAACCAACAAGAGGCTCTGATTGGCCGAAGAACGTAAGTATTTGAGTAAACATGTCACTAGTTGTTACGTGAATACAACAAGAACTAGAAAGTGTGCATTTCCTGCGACAATGCAAGTGTGAATGCTGAATGCTTTTGTTGAAGATGCCAAAATGTTTGAAATCAACTGCTGAAGACTTGCAGAAATGCAAGAAATAGGCAGACGTACCAGAACAAATTATAATCCTGCAAAGTGCCTAAATGTTATTATTATAACAGAAAAACTGTTGAAGAGGAGTAAAAGCTTTTGAATAATGGGGAAATTCCACCTGGCTCCCCCTGTTCCGGCGAAGCTGTGCAGGTCACTTCCAGTTCAGACTTGTGAGAAAAATGTATTTAGTGCCCACAGATTCTCTTTTCTTTTCATAGTGCATGCTCACTGTGTGCTATTATTACTCCTAGCAACAGTTGCCATGCTGATGACATCATTGTCAGCAGCATGACTTCTAAGGATGCCTCTGTGATGTCATAAAGGCCATCATATGACCAACTGATCAGTTAATTCTCTGGTCAGTCAACAGAAAATTCATTTGGACGTTTTGGACCGATGAAGATGGCTGACCAAAGCTCAGAGAGTGACGTTTACGTGAGACCCAAGGTTTCCTTTTGGAGTAAAGTTAAGAAGACTTGCTCAAATAAAGTTCATCCTGGCCACACAACGCCAGATTATCAGAAGAGGAAATTCCTTAGCGAACTTCTGTGGAAAATCATTGAGAAAGTGGCAGATGATGCCACAATGCATCTGGTCAGAGAGACATTTTGCGAACAACATCGCAAAGCTTTGCTTTTAATTTCAAGAAAGACAGGAAAACTAAATGTGGACGTACTTTCAGAAGTGTCAGAGGAGTTAAGTGAGAGAATTTTCCAGAGCATTACAAGAGATGCATTCCACTTCGCTTCTGAACTTAATTTGATCGCGCTACTCGATTACCCAGAAGGACACGAATTTATGGCGGAAAAATTTAAACGCCACCTGGAGAATCCTGTTCCTCCAAAGGAAATGTTTTCATCGACAAAGCGAAAGATCAGAAAGACATTTTTTCCCAGTGAAGACTTGTATTCTGCTGAAAACTGTCTGAGTGAGGATTACACTCAGACAGGCATAGATCCAGAACGATTTTTGAGGGACGCGAACGAGCTGGGTTTCAAACGGGGAACCGAAGAAGAAAGGAGACATATGGTATATTTAATTCTTTGGCGGATAATTTATAAGACGAGCTACAGGTCTACCTATGGGGCTTACAAAAGGAAGGACACCGAGCCTGTCCACAGAAGGCTTGCCCCTAGACTCTGGGAAGAGGTAAAGGATATAGATTTTGTCATTTTTGATGATATGGAAAAAAAAATCTGCAATGACATCGTTCAACTTCTCAGCGGCAATGACGATGTAGTTAAAGAAATGCTGTTTAAAATGATAAAAAGTGACAACCCAATAGTTATTTACAAACTTGTACAGTGTTTCAGAACCATCCTGGCAACTCCTAGAAAAGTTCATTTTCAGCAAGACTATCTAAGAAAGACTTGGAAATGGATTCAACATGCTGTCTGCTGTGGAGACGATTCGGACGTTGTTCAGACACAAGAACCCTTTTACAGAGGACCAGACGTAGAGCCAACCTCAGAGTCAGGACCTGCCTCAGTGTCAGGACCGGCCTCAGTGTCAGGACCAGCCTCAGTGTCAGGACCTGCCTCAGAGTCAGGACCGACCACTGAGTCAGTACCTGCCTCAGAGTCAGGACCGGCCTCAGAGTCAGGACAGGCCTCTGAGTGTGGACCGACCTCAGAGTCAGGACCTGCCTCCGAGTCTGGACCGACCTCTGAGTCGGGACCGACCTCAGAGTCAGGACCTGCCTCAGAGTCAGGACAGGCCTCAGAGTCAGGACAGGCCTCCAAGTGTGGACCGACCTCAGAGTCAGGACCTGCCTCCGAGTCTGGACCGACCTCAGAGTCAGGACCTCCCTCTGAGTCAGGACCTGCCTCCGAGTTTGGACCGACCTCAGAGTCAGGACCTGCCTCAGAGTCACTACCGACCCCAGAGTCAGGGCCGACCTCAGAGTCAGGACCGACCACTGAGTCAGAATTGACCTCTGAGTCGGGACCGACCTCAGAGTCAGGACCGACCACTGAGTCAGTACTGACCTCTGAGTCGGGACCGTCCTCAGAGGCAGGACCGGCCTCCGAGTCTGGACTGACCTCAGAGTCAGGACCTGGCTCAGAGTCAGGACCTGCCTCCAAATGCGGACCTGCCTCCGAGTCAGGACCTGCCTCAGAGTCGGGACCGGCCTCAGAGTCGGGACCTGCCTCCGAGTCAGGACCTGCCTCAGAGTCGGGACCGGCCTCAGAGTCGGGACCTTCCTCCGAGTTGGGACCGGCTTCTGAGTCAGGACTTGCATCCGAGTCAGGACCTGCCCCTGAGTCGGGACCTGCCTCTGAGTTGGGACCAGCCTCTGAGTCATGACCGTCCTCTGAGTCGGGACCTGTATCTGAGTCTCTCTGTGTCAGGAACACATCTGACAAGGATCCGACAGAGACACAGGGTACACTAAATACAGAAGAGTTTATCAGGGAACGAGACACTCCTGGGAACAATCAAATGGAGGACAGGACAGCACAGCGACTCAAAGACACAGAAACTCAAAATAAGCACACAACTCAAGAACTCAAATCACGACAGTACCCCCCCTCAAGGGCGGCAACAAGATGCCCAAAACAAATCTGAAACAAAAAACACAACAAGGGTGGGCGGAGGGGCGCTGGACAAGGGGGGGGCAGAATCCAAAAATCAACACAAAATGACCCACCAGGGTGGCCGGAGGCAAGAGTCCAAACACAAAAACAGAAAGTGTGGGCAGAGACGCAGGACGCGGACCGTCGTAGGAGGTCCAGCAGCCGTCTGCTGCACTGAGGCCGGTCGCTCGGAGGCAGTGGAGAGGAGTCCGTGGTGCCACTCGGACGCAGCGGAGAGGAGTTTCTGGTGCCGCCCGGAAGCAGCGGCGAGGAGTCTCTTGTGTCGCCCGGAGGCAGCGGAGAGGAGTCTCCGGTGCCAGACAGCGGCAGCGGAGAGGAGTCTCTGGTGCCACAAGGAAGCAGCGGAGAGGAGTCTCTGGTGCCACAAGGAAGCAGTGGAGAGGGGTCTCTGGTGCTGCCCGGAGGTGGCGGGAAGGAGTCTCTGGTGCCGCCAGGAGGCAGCAAAGAGGAGTCTCTGGTGCCACAAGGAAGCAGCGGAGAGGAGTCTCTGGTGCTGCCCGGAGGCAGCGGAGAGGAGTCTCTGGTGCTGCAAGGAAGCAATGGAGAGGAGTCTCTGGTGCTGTCTGGAGGCAGCGGAGAAGAGTCTCTGGTGCCGCCCGGAGGCGACGGCGAGGAGTCCCTGGTGCCGGACGGTGGCAGCGGAGAGGAGTCTCTGGTGCTGCCCGGAGGCGGTGGCGAGGAGTCTCTGGTGCCGCCCGGAGGCGATGGCGAGGAGTCCCTGGTGCCGGACGGCGGCAGCGGAGAGGAGTCTCTGGTGCTGCCCGGAGGCGGTGGCGAGGAGTCTCTGGTGCCAGATGGAGGCAGTGGAGAGGAGTCTCTGGTGCTGCCCGGAGGCGGCGGGAAGGAGTCTTTGGTGCCAGACAGCGGCAGCGAAGAGGAGTCTCTGGTGCCGCAAGGAAGCAGCGGAGAGGAGTCTCTGGTGCTGTCCGGAGGCAGCGGAGAGTAGTCTCTGGTGCTGGACGGCGGCAACGGAGAGGAGTCTATGGTGCTGCCCGGAGGCAGCGGAGAAGAATCTCTGGTGCCGCCCGGAGACGACGGCGAGGAGTCCCTGGTGCTGGACGGAGGCAGCAGAGAAGACTCTCTGGTGCCACCCGGAGGCGGGGACTCGGGAGGTGCAACCACAGGCGAGGATTCGGGAGGAGCTCTAGGGGAAGACTGAGAGGGATCACTGGGACTTCTAGGGGATGTCGAGGGAACACCGGGACCGCTAGGGGGAAGAAGCTCGTGAGAAACACTAAGAAGACTAGAAGGAGACGAGTCAACACTTCGGGGAAACAAAGGATCACCAGAGGGCAACGAAAGAACACTGGGAGCACTAGGGGACTCGGAGGAAGCTCTAGGGGACGACGAAGGAACACAGGGACCACTAGGGGACAAGGGAACACTAGGGGGCTACAAAGAGTAACTAGGGAGCGACAAAGGGTCCCTAGGGGCACTAGGAAGCTCACAGAGGGCACTAGAAATATAAATAAATAAAAAAATATATCTATATAAATATAAATCTATATAAATCTATCTATCTAGAGGCTGAAGCAGATAGATAGATAGATAGATAGATAGATAGATAGATAGATAGATAGATAGATAGATAGATAGATAGATAGATAGATAGATAGATAGATAGATAGATAGATAGATAGATAGATAGATAGATAGATAGATAGATAGATAGATAGATAGATAGATAGATAGATAGATAGATAGATAGATAGATATCTAACTATCTAGATATATGGTGAACAATTTACATACATTGTAAATTGTTCTTAAAAAGCCATACACCTATAAATAAATAAATATATAAATATATATATACAAATTTACATCTATCTATAGATCTATCTATCTATCTATCTATCTATCTATCTATCTATCTATCTATCTATCTATCTATCTATCTATCTATCTATCTATCTATCTATCTATCTATCTATCTATCTATCTATCTATCTATCTATCTATCTATCTATCTATCTATCTATCTATCTATCTATCTATCTATCTACACACTTTTACAGAGTACATTTGATATTCCTTTAAATCTTAAAATGAATGCTAAACAGTTTTAAAAAATGTTAATTTATCTACTGAAACCACTAAATACAATTTAACGGTATTGTACTTCTCGATAAATGTTAAAAATACAGTCTGTTAATATTCAATTATTTATGGGGTGTCCTTGAAAGTCTGGGGGCTCTGTAGAGCTGCTTAGTTTACTTGTGCCTTGGGCCGGCTCTGGGTTTTAGTGTTTTAAGATCACAATCCATAAAGTCTTTTCTTAAACAGATCAACCGGGTTCTATTTTTCCTCCTGCAGTGAATAAAAACTTTTTAAGAAGTAACAAATTCCTTCAAATGTAGGTGCTGTAATTTGATAAAGATATTCTCTCAACTCCAGGGCTAGTGCCAGAAACTTGCAAGACTAGTTTTTCAATAATTTCCAGGGTGGCTTTGCTCTGTTTAAAAATAAAAAAAAGAAATTAGTAAACATTGCAGTTATTGTAATCAATAATAAATATCAATCTCGATGTGGGTAAATATATATAAAAAATTTTATTATCATTTTTGAAGTTAACTTCTTTGCTATTATGATATAAACAGCATAATTAGTTCTCAATTTCTTCACCACAGTTTCCAGGTGGCGTAGTGATATGAGAGATGTCTGCGGAAGGATATCTCTACCCGCTCTATGCTTCAGCTCTATATCCCCACCGTTCTACAGCGGGCGCCATTTTCCTTTGAGCAGAACAACACCCAGAGCAACATCGTAGTTAGACATCGCTGTCTTTGCCGAAATGGCAGTGTAAAAGTGTGCCGCGACCCAGCAGCAACAAACAAAACAGTGCATCCATCCAGTGCACTGAGTCACCTCTAACTCAGAAACATGTCGTAAGTATCATTTTTGTTACTTTTTGTCGATGACAGCTGTTCCGGCCGGCCTACTTCCCGACTGATAAGGCTGCCGGTGTTTTTATAAGGGCAGCAAAATCATTACAAGGGAAATGTATGATTATTTGATATGTATTTTTTTATGATTATTCAAACATTTTTTCTTTTTAAGTTAATGTCATAACTTATAAAATTTGTAACATTTATTAAAATAAAAAAAAGCAAAAATAAAAAAGCTCGACAAGCCTTAGTAATGTAGTTAGGTACGTAATAGAAACCCAAAAATATTTATGTCCTTTTCAAATGTCTGTCATGCTCTAGTGCCAACGTGGCAGAAAATAGATCATGTGTGTGTTGTGTCAAAATGGCGGCTTTCTGTGGGTGGAATTAGAACAAAAGTAGCCGCTGTTGTTAAAGGAGGTTTTTTTTTTTTTGTTTTTTTTTTGAGACATTGTTGTTACGCATTGACGTCAGAGTCATGCGGCTTGTATTAAGGAAGAGACTGGTGATGTAAGGAAAGTGCAACTGCAGTCATAGGGGGCAGTGTTTATACAATATGCAGACGTTGTTTTTTGTTCAGGCACAATTTTTAGGAGAAAATAATTTATTTAAAATTTGCTAAACATTTCCATTCAAAGTTATGAATAAAAATGAACTGCCTTTCTTAGGCAGGGTTGACTCCAATAGTGAAATTGTGACATCTTATGTCTTATTACACATATGCATAGAGATGGATTGATATAAAAAATAATCATTGAAAAGCAAGATTTAAGGGTTTTGCATCCACACCTTTAATTGTAAGTGTGATGAAAGTGCTAAAAAAGCTCAAAATATACCTTCATTATAAGTATATATAAATAAAATTTAGGAGTTTGTTATATTTTGAGGTAAATTTAGGTGCATTTTGTCTGATATTTAAATTTGACATATAGTACATCTTTCCCTCAGTTATAATTATTATAAAAATTAACACCCATTTGAAAATGATGGATCAAATTTAGTTAAGTGGGAGTTGTTCTTCTTATACTCAACCGTGGTTTCCTTGGTTTCCATGTGAAGTTGCCTCTTACATCATGGCCGACAAGCACAGGTTCTAAGTAAAAATAGTCAAATGCTACATCTGTTCCTGCAAAATAAACTTTTCTTTTTTTACATGAAACATTTCTTATTCATATAATGTTTCACAAATCTTTGCTTTCCACCTTTCAGGTCCCACGTGGAAACCTTCAGCACTGCTGCTTTTGACAGCATAAAAGAGTTGATCGCCACCCTAACTTCGTCACACGCCCTTTTTGTGACCAACAACCACCACTATGACCATGACGATGACAAGCTCACAGTTTGGCCTGGAAGACATGGAGGCCCTTCTCTGGGGGCCTTCCTCTCCCATGGTTGATGCCATGGACCTCGCGTTTCTTCACCCTGACAAAGACGGACGACAGGAAGGCGGAGGAGACTCGCCGCCGGGGCGTGTGTCGCCCCTCGCCTCCTCGGCCCTTTCTTCTTCATCCTCCCCTCCGCCTTTCTACTCTCCTCCTCCCTCACCGCCAGCTCTTGACCTCGGTGGGGACAAAGCCGGGATGGAGTCCGACCTGCTCCCCCTCTCTTGGTTGGACCACCCTGTTCAGCCGAGATCGAGTCAGATGGTTTCGGGGGACAGCAAAGGTGATTACGGGAAATGTCTTGTGTATATTTGTGCGAGGATTGGTACTTATGGTGTTTTTGTTGTCTCCAGACAATGCGCTCAGCGATCTGGACTGGATGGCTGAGAGGGTGGATCTAAGTGACTTTGACCTGGACTCCCTGATTGGCTCCTGCAGTCCTGTTGAAGATGCCCCCAGCTCTCCAGAAGATCTCCTTGCTTCCCTGGATTGTCCCATGGAGCTCGACTCCTTCCCCCTGCCAACCCTCTCAAGTGCTCCTTCTGCTTCCTTTAACCATGTCCCTTCTGTCTCCGGTTCCGACCCCTCTGTCACTGCAGTAGGCGAGTCTGAATCTCTCACTGGTGGGCAAGAGGTTCCATCCTCTCCGCTCCTGGTTCCAGAGCCTCAAGAGGAGCTTGAAGTCAAGTCAGAACCTGCTTCTCCCGGCCCGTCCCCCTGCGTGGTCGACTCCCCATCCTCTCCGGCCTTCACGCTGGACCTGGGAAGCGAGGTGGACATCTCCGAGAGCGAGGTGAAGCCCGTCGTAGCCTCCGTGGTGCCTCAGGTACCAAAGATCGTACTCTCGCTGTCCCCGACGCGCATTGTCCTCGTTCTGACTCCCAAAAACGGCGTCGGGGTCACACCGGCCGCCGCTCCTCGCTCCCCTCCGGCTTCTCCGCCGCAGAAGTCCCCCAGAAGCAGACCCTACCCTGATCCCAAGCACAGAACCAGCCCACCCTCCCCCAGCACTGATGATTTAACGTCTGGCCTGGCTGCAAGCGGAACTGAAAGGTCAACTTCGAAAGCGCCAAGGGACAAGAAGCAGAAGAAGATGGAGCAGAATAAGACAGCCGCCACGCGCTACAGGCAGAAGAAGAGAGCCGAGCAAGACTCTCTACTGGTGGAGCACGCTCAGCTGGAGAGGAAGAACGTGGAGCTGACGGAGAAGGCCGAATCCATGACCAGGGAGATCGAGTATCTGAAAGAGCTGATGGAGGAAGTTCGCCAGACAAGGCTTAAAAAGGGGCTTAGTGCTGACCCCTAGTGGTCAGACCTATAGATGATTGATGGTCTCAAATGAAAAGGACTCAGCAGGTTTTCTTTAATCCAAGCTATCAGTATAGCATGTCTTGGAATTTAATTCTACATGTATCTAACACCGGTATTCTACTCCTATCATGTATTAATCATTAAAAAAATATAGTATTTCCCACCCAGAATATATAATCTTGTCTGGAGCTACTTGCATGTTCTTTCTCCCAGCTACGGACCTGAATATAGCCTGAATATAAGACATATTTTTAAAGTTTGTGTGTATGTAGACAGAATCTCTTAATAAAAGAGTCTTAAACCAAATGCCATCTCATTATTTGTTGTAATAACTGTAGAGCAGCGAGACGTTCTTTCAAATGGATGAAAAAGAGTGAATAGGTATTAAACCACGGAATACCGAAGTGGAGATAAAGGTCAAAGGTGACAACTTTTGTCCCCAATTTTAGCTTCATATTGAGTTACAATAAACCGTCATGCCACCTTTTGCCACATCACACCTTGATTTTAACATTTTACTGATCACCACTATGGTTTTAAACTTACTGACTCATTTGATAAACATTGAGATAAATAATATAACTACCTATTTAGTCTTGACGTCTTTAATATTAGGCTACCCCTGGGTTTTTAAATCGGGTTCAAAATTCCCAAACCGAGAACTAAAACAGCTGATTTGGGGGAATTTCTACAAACGGTATAATTGCATCAAATCTAAGCTGCTTTACACAATCTATGTTCCTGCAGTCAAAATATGTTGTGAAAGTCAAAAGGCAATTTTAGATTTTTGTCATTTCACTGTTCAATCATGTTTGAGGTAAATAGTTTGCACTCTGAAGAAAAAAAATGTTTTAAAACTCCAGAAAAAATTGGGGAATTTGAGCCAAGAAAGTGTGGAATATTGTCTCCAATAATGTCAGTCAATATTTATTCCAGACAGTAAAGAGAAAAAAAAAAGTAAAAGCAAAACAAAAAAAGATGAAAAAGAATCCACTGCTATAAAACGTTTCGGTTGTCTCGTCAGATGAGACCAAAATTGAACTTTTTGTGACCCTTTTTTCATAATGCAACGTGGAGGAAATCTAACAATAACAAAAATAACCGTCACTCACAAATCAAATTCACTGTGAGACGTGATGGTGACCACAGCATATAGTGGGTCACCGTCTGACACAACCTGTCAGAGGCTAAGCAAGACTTAAGAGGTGGCTTATTGACCCAGTTAAAGTAAAACATAAATGTATCCACAAATTTGTGTCAAGTCTTAAAAATTGATGTTCTAGGAATCTTTCTATCCAATACGGCTTACACAGAGCAAGCGGTAAAAATGACAGAATTGCACCAAAAAGTCGGTCCTTCATGGTACTGACTCGAAAGGGGCTAAATACAAATGTAAGCTGCACTTCTCAGTTTCTTATTTGTAAAAACAAAACAAATTAAACCCAGATACCCTTTCCTTTAAACATCACAATCATGCACTAGTTTGTCTCTGTGGTTAAACACATGGCCGACATTTTGAGAAAATACCATCTTTTTGTCTGAACTGTCACCTTAGGGGTCAAATTAATGTGTAAACTTTAACATTATGTTATAGTTTGTGACCTGAAGCTAAACTTTAATGGACGTCCATCTGTCATGGACCCGGTAATGTAGAGTGGGAGGCCGGTAACGAAGCCCGCCTGACCTGCAGCAAACCAAACACACGTGACATTCAATCAAATGACGGTCACGAGAAGTAAATCTAACACTCGCAACGGACGAAAAACACTTTAAATGGTCTTGTTCCAGGTGGATTTAGCTTGTGTAACCACATCTCTTACTTCTCATAATACAATAACTAAAAGAAACGTCTTGCTGTAGTTAAAGCCGCGCATCTAAAGCAAAAGTGCACATTTGTCACAATGTCTGCAGGGAATTGGGTTTGGATGCTGACGTAGGCGAAGTCCAAACAACATTACCCACAAAAATGCTTGCATTCATCTTACAACCGGCCCTCGGCGGACGGGCAGTAATTGGCCCGGGCTGCCATCCAGAAAGCTTAAGGGGGAGATCTATACTTCAGTGGAAGTGTGCCAGAGAGAAAATGGAGCAGAGCAAATATGCAGATAATTTTCTCCTGGGGAAAAAAAGGGACTGTGGGGGGATAAGAGGACGAAAAACGTGACTATCTGAATACTGCAGGGTACGGATTCATAGAAGGAAGCTACTACAATTATAGAAGTTTTCCAAATTGTGTTTCTGTTTAAGATAATTGCATTTGTAATGTGCTGTTGGTGGAATCCTGCTTGCTCAGCTCCTATTTAGTGGTTGTGACCCCTGTTATTTTCTGACTGACAATGATTTTGTTTCTGGTGCTTTACAACTAGCTCTCAATATCTATAAAAACCCAGCAACTTTTAAAATCACTAGCTAGGTTTTGTAATTTGGCCTCGAATTTGACAAAGACTTGCCCTTAAGTCTGTTATTAAAAAGTAGATCATTTCATCGACGGAACGATGCCAAAATCAGAAACGTCTTTTCTTAAAGCGATGCTGAAAAGCATTTCCGTTCCTGATGTCCCTTCCAGGATGGATAACTGTAAAGCAGTTTTGGCTGAGTGTCCAAACAACTCGCTCCAAAATGCTGCCAAGATTGAACAGTTACCACAAAGAAATATTCCCGTTAACACAGTGCTGGTCTTCCTACAATGACTCAGTTTGAAATCAAACTTAGAAAGATCTGAACCGTTTTCAGAATTTCCTGGTCCAGAACTGTGGAACAGCAAAATGACAGCAATACTAAGTTATTTTCTACCATTTTGGATGCATTATGTATTTATTTTCACCATGTTTCAAAGATTTCATGTCCCACTTAAGTTGTTTAATTTCACCAGGAAACAAATTCGTCCATCCATTGTCTAGACTTGCTTAAACTTGCTGTGTAATGTCCAGTAGGATGGTGTCTATGTCTAGTGGACGTCACAGACCATCACAAAGACACACAACCGGGCATACACTAAGACCAATTTAGACCAACCAGTTAAACCTAACAAATGTGGAAGGAAGCCAGAGTACCCAGAGAGAACCTACGCATGCACACGGAGAACATGAAACCTCCAGCGAGAAAGACAAGATAAAAATGTTTTCACAATTATTCACTACTTTGTGTTGGTCCATAATAAAACTCCCAATAGAAAACATCAAACTCTGAACCTAGAAGTCAAAGTAAACACTACAATCACAGGCAAAAAAATACCCACTAGTATATTTGAACCTTTTTATTCTTGTCAGAGGATGAACAAAATACTGATGACGATACAATAATCACCACAGTCCGTAACGTCACTTTGGCTGCAGTAGAATGGTAGAAGTTACACAGTGCAAAAATGCTCAGCTAAGACCTTCACACTTTCACGTATTTACACAGCTATACACAGCTTATACAACATATTAACAATTATAGAGCGAGACTCGGGTGACCGTTTCGCCACATCCTGGTAGGAAATTATAAAGGCATGCTCATCACACTAAGTGCTGCTATAGCCTACGTCACTAGGAGAAGCGCGGAGTCGGTGAAACGCAGAGAGGGCTGGGCGGGTCAGGGGATTTTCTCTCTTTTCTCCTCACGTCATGTAAATAGAAAATGAGATTTGGCTGCCTTGGCAGTGGTGTCCGTCGCTTGTTGAACAGGCTTCTTTCGGCTGTTCCGTGCTGTGAACTTCCTTCCCCCTTCGCTTCCGCTTTCCCAGACGAAGGCGGAAGGAATTTGAATGCCACGCCAGAGAAAGCCACAGGTTTGTTTTCAAGCAAGAGTCAGAGGGATAAGAAAGTGAGGCTGCCTTCAACTCTTCAGGCACTCGTTTGTTCGCATGCGATGTCTTTACATGCCGCGGACAGTTGAATATATATATCTATGTATTTCTTTTAATAGTTTTTTTCTGCTAGCTAAAAAAACATCACCACGCATGTCAGGAGCGGATGTCTCGTGGATGTAGAAAAAGGTTAGCAGGTATTAAAAGCTCCTGCGTGAGCTTTTGAATGGTCCATGAGGTTATTTAGTTTGTGTAGCATGCAAAAGCTTGGCGTAGCGCTTTATGGACACAGCTCCTTGGTACCTCGCTCTCACGGTTTCGGGCTGAGGCACAGAGATGAATCTACCTTGTCAATATTTGCGCGGGGTTGCATGACGGTAGCCTTCGCTGCTCCACTGGGATCTGAGGCTGCACGGTTTCTAGGCAGCCGTTCCTTTTTCCTTTCTTCTTCTCCTTGAGGAAGAAAGACTAAGCAACAAAATATGCTCTATATTACATTAATTTAATAGTAATCGTATGTTCTTTTAGCACAGGAGAACCGCATCTCCTAATCTGAACCCTCAGGATCTCTGGATGTGACTCACTTGAAGTTTAGCGAACAGCGTTGACCAGCTTTTTCCTAAATGTGCTGTATTTTCAGTCTGAAGGGATCAGTTCCACCCTCAACTACCTGAGCAGACCCTAATCAAACTTTAATGAAGGCAAATTTTATAACCAGGATGTGAACGCAGGATGAAAGCTTGTGTCTCCGACGTGTGGAGCACAGTTTCTGAAGTTCGAGAAATCAGGAATCGCACTCGGACTGCAATTTTTTTTCCCCCCCTCTTCATTCTCAGAGTGAACATAGATAGATATACAATAACGTCTCTTTGACAGCAGCAGAGTACGGAGTTTATTCCTAGTGATATTCAGATCCGGTTAGTAAAGGCTGAGCTAAGTGAACAGTGGGTATGGTCTCTATAACAAACAGCTACATGGCTCAATTCTGGTTGCTAACACGTTTGTTTTGTTCTTCCCTGAATCTCTTCAGAATTACTGAGGGACACTTTAAATGAGGTGAAAGTTACATGAGGTGATGCTTGGGGTCTACTTGAAGACAAAGACGGGGAACACTGCCCACCCCTCCTCTTTGGGGCGCCTCGTCACTGCAGCTGGCATCCCCGGCAGTCGTCCTCCGGTTCGGTGTTGTCCGAGGAATAAGAGCTCTCCTCGCTCACTGCCAAACGAAAAAAAACAACGTTAGTTTTTATAGGCTTTAGCAAGACGTAACACAAACTGAATTTCCTTTCGGTGGAAACTAAATGGGTTTCCAAACAGCCAGTCTAAATGGGTTAGACATCAATCTGGTTCAGTTATTACAGCTAGAGACTAGCGATCAGGCCCTAAATCTGGGTGTAGTGATGGACTCAGACCTGAACCTTCAGAGTCACATAAAGGCAGTTGCAAAGTCGGCCTTCTATCACCCGACGAACATTTTCAGGATTAGAGGACTAATGTTTCAGTAGGATCTAAAGAAACTCATCCAAACTCATCCCAGTTCTGAAATCTTTACACTGTAGCTCATTGTATAAACTTCACAATACTTTAGTTAGTGAAATCACTGAACAACTTGCATACATTAATACGTCAAAGATTTGTCGTCGTCGTATCAACCTCCCAGTCCACCCAGGTTTCCCGGTTCTAGTCTGCTCTGCATCCCCAGAATCAGAACCAAACAGGGAGAAATAGCACTCAGCTTCTATGCTCCACTAATCTGGAACAAACTTACAGAAATTTGCAAAGATGCTGAAACATGGAGTTCCTTTAACTGAAAGCTAAAAAAAAAACAAAAACACTTTTTGAATTGCCTGTGATTCATAATAACATGCTGCTGAATTGTGTTATACAAATAAACTTGACTTGACTTGATGTTATGGACTGCTTCTCTAGCGCCTGAACCCTTCATGTTCAGGCTCTTTGAAATACAATTTCCTTTTATATAAAGGAAATCTGGTGGTAAACTGAGAGTGGGACATAACTGGGTGTTCCAACAGGCTAACAGTCCAAAACAAATATCCAAATCAACTCATAAGGGCCGTTCAGTTGGGAAAGGGGGCCTTCTATTCTACGAATAGTGGTGCCAGACATTGTGCCACTGGTAAATTTGTTATTCTTAAAATGATTTCTTACAAAAAAAATGTTTCTACACCAATAAATAATGTACTAAGAATAAAAGTTCAACTTCTGTACATTTTTTAGATTACGCTAGCTCCAATAAAAGTTGCTTGTTTTAACTCTGTATAGAAATATTTATCAGGGGAGCCACTGAATATGCATCTGCAAGAAAACAGAAAGGATGTAGAAACCCAAATGTCATGTGGTGACTCAAAACGTGCCCAGATGATTCCCTGTGAATTTCCCATCAGATTACAGGTGAAGGTTGAAGTTCGGCCTTCTATCAACGTTCAATTTGAAAGCGAGAGGCAGCTACGTTTTGAATGCAGTCGAAGGCTTCTATGTGGTGCACATCTACGCTTGTGAAAGATTATGGCTGAATGACAGAAAGAAGTTTAGGAGCAGGAAGGAACGAGTTGGGCGGCGGGTTGAAATGTTCCACCAGTCCTGCCTCCGACGGAAACAACTGGTCTGCTGCTAAGAGGGCTGAAATCATAGCAGAAGGGCTTCAAGCCAAATTTAAAAGGTCATTTCTAAAAGGCAACAAAGTTGGTGATAAAAACGGTGTCCAAACAATCCCGAAACCTTCGAAGTTCTAAATCAGAATCAACATTTATTCCCCTCTACACTTAAATGTTTCAGATCATCAAAGTCATTTTAATATCAAATAAAGGCAACAATGAATATAAAAAAACAGTTTTCACAAGATGCTTTCATTTACTAAAGTAAAACACCGTTAAAAATTAATTGCCTGCCATACCCAATAACTGCTTGTAGACCGTCCTTACCTGCAGCAGCAGGCAGTGAATCTTTTACATTGCTGTCAAAGACTTTGGGCACACTCTTCTTTGCAGGGCTATTTTTAATTTATCATCGTCTCGGGGCGTTTTGAGGCAGAATGTTTAAGCCAATGCCAAAGCATCCCGATCGGGACTGGGCCTCCCTGAAACATCAGATCCGCGACTCCAATGTCTCTCTGCTCGGCGTTCTAACCATACAGCCAGACGGAGAATTAAAGGATGGAATATCCTCTCTGCTGCTCGAAATTGAGCCGTTGGCATATCACGACAGTCGTGTAGCAACCGCCACAGTCTTCAGTCAGAGATGTCCTTAGAGTCACTGGAAGACTGGCTGCTACAGGAGAAGCTTTCTGCCCACAGCGCAAATATCCACAACAACTCCAGACAGTGATGATCCTGGAGCGTTTGGGTTTTTCTGGGGTTTTATTTTGACTATGTCCTCTTTTTTTATTCATGCTCAACCTAGATTATTCTGTTTTCAGCTTTGTTTATTCTTGATTTTCCTTCGATCAATGCTTCACTTTTGTTATTCCTTTCTTCCTCCTCAGTTGCTATCATGTTCATTAGCCTCTTTCCCTCAGCCTGCCTCCCTGGTCTCCTCTCCCAGCTGCACCCTGTTTCCCAGTCAGCCACTTTTCAACTAATCAAGCTCTTTCTTTTCTTTCACTCACTGCTGGATTCTTCCATTACTTATTTCTCTGCTCGCTGTTCTCCCGCACCACTTAGGTTATTTTGCATTGCCTGTCTATCAGCACCAAGTCTAGATTTCCCCTGTGCACGCCTGTAAGTTCTTGAAGTCGCTACATTACGTCTCCTGCCTCCGTCTCTGCCCGCATTCTGGGTCCAACTGCAATACCCATTATGAGACTTAAGACACATTTAATTTCCCTTTGGGATAAATCCAGTGTTTTGTTTTTCTTAGCCATGCAGATATGGGCTTGCAGGTGTGCTTTGTATTATTATCCTTAGTAAACTACGTGTGCTTGAGCAAATTCAGGGTTTCCCTCAGTGTATTATAAGCCTGGCGGGCCACCAGGCTATGCATTATTTATTTAAGTCTTCTAAAATATTTGCATTTTTTAAGACTTTATAGTTGGTGTTTAGGTGTTAATCTTCCAATCTTTCAATAACACATAATTATCAAGTGATTTTTTCAAATTTCGTATCAATTTTAAACATGTTTTAACTCAGAACAACGACAGGCCGGTGGATGAGCGACTGCCCTAACACCCAACCACCGGGCTTAGCAGGTTTTCTGGGGGAAACCTTGAAACTGATGGCCGGTACTCTCATGGCAGAGCGAAAGGGGATGGTGGCTGATTTTCACACCTTTGCAGAGCGAGATAAGATCGGAGGATGAGATCGGTTTCTCATATAAGTATGGACCGATCGCCTGTCTCCCAAAATTAAGGAAATTGGGTCCAATTTATTGACCAGCCAATTTATCACGCTATCTAAACATGTACTATAAAAGTTTTAAAGTATTCCTTACACTTTTTATTAAGTAGTGCCGTATTACATTTGCTCCATTTCTTCTTCTTTTTTTGGTGTTGTTTTTAACACCAATCTGCCAGTGGGCTAGAGATGGAAATCAGCCACCTCACTTTGATCTCATGTACTTTACAAGCTAATGTTCATGAGTAAATATTGACACATTTTTAAAAAATACACTCAACTGATAGTTCCACTGCTTATGCCAAAATCAAAGCAGCACCGAGCCATCCCACTACCACCACAAGGTTTGACAATCGTTCTGAAATGCTGCTCTGTTACTTTTCCACCACGTGTAACAACTGTTACCTTCTTCAAAGTTACACTTTTTATTATCATCAAACGTTTTCACCAAACACCTAGCGAAACAATCAGATATTAAATACAAGACAGGTCTCTGTGATCTTTTTTTCTCCCAGCCTCGCTCTTGTATTTTTATCATGAACTCTGTTTTAACTGGAGCAAAAAAGGCCTGTAGTGATTTTTTCACATCTTGTCCTAGTTGTCTTTGATATAAAATTTGTTTGGTGGTTATAAAGAGTCGATTGTGACAAAGAAGCAAAAGTAGAAGAAATCTGTATGGTAGCTGCCCATTTTTTCCTTTGTGGCAAGAAGAACACCGGTGAACTCAGAGAATGAAACGGTGAGACTTACGCCACTCGGTCTGGATGGGGAGGAAGGCCCTGTCGCCGTTCTCCCTGATCATCTCCTCTATCCTGTCCAGAAGCAGCGACACGCTCCTGTCCTTGCCGGGCGTCTTACTGTCCAGCACGTGGTAATAGTTCCCACAGTACTCCAGCAGTCTCTGCAGCTCCCGTCCTCCCCGGAGGATGTGCTCCTCGATGGGCGTGTGTCCCAGCCAGTCGCCGCAGCTGAACAGCACCATGGTGTGGAGGCAGGCGTTGTCTCCGAACAGAGTCTCGATGTGCGCCAGGAGCGTCCGCCTCTTCCTGGCCGTGAGCGACGAGACGACGGGGAGGACCAGCAGCAGCGTGTGGGGCCCCGGCCGCAGGAGGGCGGCCCCGCGCTGCGACTCCTGCCGGATCCGCTTGGGGGTCCGGCTCACCGAGAACCAGTCCCAGCCCGGGGTGTCGACGATGGTGACCCGGCGGCCGCACACCAGCGCTTGCCTCCTAAGGCACAGCTCCGTCTCCTGGCCCGACTCGAAGAAGCGACGGCCCAGGATGGAGTTCCCCACCGAGCTCTTCCCGACGCCCTTCCAACCCAGCAACAGCAGCCTCAACTCTGGAGACCCAGTAAAAAAAGAAAGAAAAAAAAGCACAAATGTAAGCAGAATCAAACATCAAGGTCCCCCCACCCCCTTAAGCACCCATCTGGTCTGTTGTTTCCGCCTGAGCAGCATTAACAACACATGTTCACTTTACCCTCTTGAACACACACACACACACACACCTCGGGGAGGTCCTCCGATCATCTGCTCCCTCTGCCGGGCGTGCTCCTCCATCCTCATCCGCTCTTCCTCCAGCGCTCTCCGGGCCTGCTCCTCCTCCAGCAAAATCAATTCATTCACCTCAAAGTACCAGCCTGCGTGAAGGAATCGATGAATAATTCACCGAGTCATTTTAGGTCAGCTCCGCAACACAAATGGTGTCTGGATTAATAATGCAATGTTCAGAGAAGCCGCATAAATACTGCATAAGAGGTGCTACTATTTATAACGGAGTAATAAGTCATAGCCGCAAACCTTGGTTGTCGGTGACCAGTTCTTCCACCTTCTCCATTAGCTCAGGTACCTGGGTGTTTTCCTCCGAGTCTTTAAGGGTGTTATCAAAGGCATGGTACCTGTGAAAAGATACGAATATCTCATTTTCCAAACCTGTTTTTTCACAAATAAAAAAATGCAAAAAGTGTGGCGTGAATTTGCATTCAGGGGTTTGGAGTCGTCGTCTCATTTCTTCTTGCGCCTCTAACAGGTTTTTGTCCCCGAGACGAGATTACCTCTCAGCTGAGGGAAGAGGGAATCTCATCCAACTCAGACGAGATTCCCTGTCTCTGCTGAAGATTCCCCACAGCTTTGGGCTGCCAACACCAAGTTTCACCAACAGAAGGGTCTGTGCAAACTGTGCAGTGTTTGTTTCCTACCATATTTAGCAAGTCTTTGCCTCATCAAACTAAAGCATCTTCTTCCATGTGGTTACATCATCTACACCGTTCTGGTAAGCCGGGCTTGTTGGGGCTTCCTTAAGGCCAGATTTGTGGAATGACAACGCTCGTTCGACAGACCTCTGCTCTAAACTAAACAGTCACTGATCTCTTCCGACTCCAACTATGGCCCTACCTGCTTCCACATCTCTCCACCAGCCACTGCAGGGCCTCTCCAGTGTTGGATATGTGCTCCTCGATGAACACGCCTTTGGGCAGCTTGTCCACTCCAGTAAAGAGGACCATGCAGTACCTCCAGGTCCCTCCACCCAGAGCCCCCAGCTGCTCCTCTGCGGCCTTCTGTTCCCTGTCACCAAACGGCTGGCTGATGGACACCACCAGCAGGATGGCGTGCGGTCCGGGAGGGCACAGGATGGCGCCCATGCAGGGGCCCTCGCTGTCCAGGCTCGGCGGGGGGCGAGCCGGGCTGTCCGACTCGGCGCCGGCGTTGTCGTCCGTGTTGCGCTCATCGTCGTCCTCGGGGTCGGCCGGGACGGCCCAGGACGGGGTGTCGACCACCGTGACCCGTCGGCCGTAGATCTCCATCTGGCCCACGTTGCTGTGGGTCGTCTCCGTCCCGGCGTCGAACATCTCGTCTCCGAGGATGGTGTTAGCGGAGGAGGTCTTGCCCGATCGGGGCCCGCCGAGGATCAGCAGCCGGCGCTCAGGGGGGTGGCGGCCCCGGTGGTCTCCTATTGGCATAGAGAAAAATGAGATTGAATGATTTTGAATAAACCACTGCTGCCTCAGTTATTGGTACCCACAATAATCGCTTCAAAATATCTATTTTTTCCTCAGGAAAATTAAAATGTCCTGTCTTTATCTGTAATTATCTCAAATATTTATTAGATCTTGGGTATGCATAAAAAATAAACGAAGGATGTAAATGAAATAAACTGCAAAGATTAATGTTGACTGGCGGTTTTCTTTTGCAATTATTATGTAATATTTGTTGGATCCTACTATTATACACAGAACAGTATAACGAACCTCCGACAGGCTTGAACGGAACGATTGACTGGTACCCATCATTCTCAATAGCGAGAAAAGTAAATCAGAAAACGGGCATCCAAAAAAGATTGTATTAGTGGTCCGGAAAAACGGAAGAAAATGAAGTAGAGGAAGAAAAAGGCTAAAGGTAACACATTTGTTGGTGATGTGGGCTAGATAAGAAAAGATGCAACGCTTTTATAAAATTTTGTTAGCAAAATGATTTGTCCTGCTAGCTAGCCTCGGATAATTGTTAGAATTTGTTCTAACAAACAAATTAGGACAGAACGTAGCTTTGTGACGTTTCGCGGTACTAAATGAACGTCAAACGTCCAGACCTGCTTATTCAGATTCTGTCACGACACTAGGGTCCTCCGAACAATTTCTCGCTTAGGGTCCCCAAAAAGCTAGAAACGGCCCTGTTTTTCTCCAGTAGGTCCAAAGAGAGCGTGAAATCGTAAAATACAAATCTTGTGAGCGACGGAAAATAACTCGCATCGAATCTTCAGTCAATCATCTGAAAGATCCAAATTACCACAGAAATGGTTCAACAGCACAGGACCACCTCAGCCCCCAGATCCAAAATATATTAAAAAAACCTGTGTGGTGAACTGAAGAGAAGAGAGCATAACACAGGGCTAACGTAGGGAGGTAGAAACCTTTGAGTCAACCTTCACAGAAGAAGACTAAGTGCCGTCCTCCAGACACAAAAGGTTGTATGAAGAATGAATAGCAGGTGTAGCTACCTGCTATTCAGGTGTGGCATTATCATATGCCCCGATAATATCATATTATCGGGGCATATGATAATCAGCAGCAGTGGGCTGATTATCATATGCCCTGAGTGAAGAGTTATAAGTCAAGGAGAAATTTTGATGAAATAGCATCAGAGCTGAATGTGGATGCTCAGCAGCTGGCAGGAGAAGCGACGAACGCCCCGAGAGGATGAGGAGATGAGGAGCCGGGGGGGAACTTCATTGATTTCCTCCCGCAGAGGACTGCTGATGAGACTTTCTGTGCATGTAGCTAATTCCAAGCGGCGCAACAGTTTCCCTATTTAGAGGAAACTGGGAAAGAAACAGAGCTGAGAGTTTTCCCAGGGACGGTGTGGTCAAATGAAGGTTGATGATGTGGCACCTGTTCCAGCAGAGAGAGAGAGAGAGACAGAGAGAGAGAAGAAGGAAAAAAAAACACTTACCGGTGTCAGAGGCAGAGGACACAGCAGCCATCTTGAGCGTTGAACCTCTGGCTTCCTCCTCCTCGGGCCCCCTCCTACGTCTCCTTCTCGCCTCCACGGTGGATTCCTTTCCTCTGGCTTCTTCAGAAAGCGAAGTGGCGTACACAGGCCTGCTTCTCGGCTCCTGCTTTCACTTTAAGCCTCATTCTACTGCAGTGTTACTCACTTCATCCTCAGTTTCTTGACTCCCACTCGTCCCTCATGCCCCTCAGCCCTCCTCTGTAATCTGCTGTATCTCCCACAGCTTCCTCCTCACATTAACCCCTCTTCAATGTACCACTTTCTCCTTGTCCACCAACGCTTTCTCCTTTGTCTTCTTCTTCTTCTTTTTATCTCTCCAAGCAGACGGGAAACATTGTGCAATGCAGGAAACTGGATGCCAAATCCACCCCTGCCTCTGCAGCTCCAGAAGGATGTCTCGTCATTTCTTTCTTTCTTTTTTTTTTTGAGGCAAAGAGGGGGAAATGTTCCTCTTACTCACTCCAGCAGCAGCAGAATGGACCTGTACACAGACTGCAGTTAGGAGGACTGATGGAAGGAAGGATAGACGGAGAAAGAGAGAGAGAGAGAGAGAGAGGGAGGGTCAGAAATAAGAGCAAGAGAGGGAGAGAGGGCGGACTCTTCTGTTTACAGCTGGCTGCTGTCCCCAGGTGCTGCATAACATACAAACACAATTAATTATATAACCCCTGCAGTCAGAAATAACACAAGGCAGAAAGAGGCACTCATACATATAAATATTAACACAAGACGGGATCTTATGTAACACCTGAAAGCTCCTATAAATAGCAGATAGCAGTAAGGAGATATAACACTAATATTTGCTAACATGAAACACAGAAATTAGTATCGATATGCGCCAATTAAGACACGGCAAAACCACAAAACAGTAAAAGTCCAAGCCTAACATATTCTGTGTGCACTTCTTTAAAACACAATAACACCGTTGAGGCATTTTTTATAAGCGTTCGTTGCCATCATTTTACGTGTTTTAGCTGCATTACCGCTTGGCCGTTGCTAGGGGGTTCGTTTTGCCCAAGACATCTCGGTATGCCGTACAGCGTCTCCAAGAGTCGCGATTCGACCTCACCACCAACGGTGACGTCGGCGCGTCTTCCATGTTGTGAGTGGCGTCTGCTCAAGCTGTCCTTGGACACGGGCTTTTCTGAGAACAACAAGGCTAAAAGTTAACAAGTTCGGATACTCGCAGTCAGTCGTTTGCGAGATCAGGGACAAAAAAATATAATGAAACGATATTTGTGAATTTATGTAAGAAAGTAAAATAAATACAAAACACCGACCTTAACTAAATGTACTATAATAAGAGTTGTTGCAATGTCAAGTTTCACTTTGGGTTAGTTAAAAGTATTGCTCAATTGCTGAGTTTATTATTATTATTATTATTATTATTATTATTATTATTATTATTATTATTATTATTATTATTATTATTATTATTATTATTATTATTATTATTATTATTATTATTTCCCTTTTCACATTTTATTTATTTCGGGGTTTTTTCAAATTTATTTAAACTTTAATTTAGTATATTTTTTTTATTATATGTTGTCATATCTATAATATATATTATTTAATAATTAAAAGCCCAAGATATCAGAAATATCTTTGGTATTAAGTTCTAGATAACATTTTATTATTATTATTATTATTACTATTTAAATTTCTTAACTTAGTTACTAAGACTATCTATCATACTTACTACTATAACATAATATGTAAATCATTGGCACAGATCGGCCTTGAACAGATTCCAAAATTATTTCCAATTGTGTATATGTGTTGTACAAAGTTACGCATGACATTGCAATGATCATCCAAAATATTTGAATAGACAATTTACTTACTTTCCTCAGACAAAGTTTTTCAAGTTGTATTTTATGACCCTGTGGAGAGGAAGAATTTGGGGGAAGGGGGAAATTTATAGCTTTCTAAGACTTGACCAATGGGGTTTAATCTAAGTTTGGAGAGAAAACAAAAACTTTATTTTGTTTGGAGTGGAGCTGTTGTACTATTGCAACACTGTGTCTTACGGTGTTAATTTAGTAGAAGTACGTAGTTTAAATTCTGATAATGTTTTAAGTAGAGAGTTCTTTCAGTTCATAAAATTATAACAATTTCTGTCGAATATTTGCGTTGTGGTTCGTACTCCAAATCAGAAGGTGGCGGTATTGCACCTGTAAGCTGTCGGCCATCCACCAGCGAAAGAAGAAGAAGACAAAGCGGAACGGGAGGGATCCATGCGAGGAAAGGCGTGGAAGCCGCCTGGTGGTTTTATGCAAAAAGCTTCGGGTAGACGGTTTTCTTTTAACATCCTCGTCCGGCAAACATGGAGGGAGACGAGGAGTTCATGAAGTACCGCTCTCCGCTGGTGTCTAGATATGCAAGCAAGGAAATGGCCTATAACTTCAGCGACAAGAAAAAATTCACAACCTGGAGGAAGCTGTGGATCCTACTGGCCAAAGCCGAGAAGGTTTGACCCGCTTTTTCTTTACTTCGCTTTTTGTCCCACTTTGAACGACTTGTGAACTTTTGAAGCTTGCGACCTTCACAGACCTCTCAAATTTCCCGGTCTAAATATAGTGGAGGACCGTGGCTGCAGCACATACGGAAATACTGCTGGACTACAAATACTTTTGGCCATCTACATAAAAATAGTAACTGGATAAATGCCTCTGTGATTAATAATGCAAAGACTATACACAGAAATAATACAGGAAACTCTAAACAGATTACATTTATTAGTTTTATTATGCGGTTTAATCTTAAATAGTTGTCTAGCACACTCATTAATTCCCAGTTAATGAGTTATGAGGATTCATAACAAAGAAATGAAAAGTAGAAATTAGTCATCTAAAGCCTAACCCAGTAATTCTTCAAGAAAGTCTTTGCCTCCACCTGCTTTTGTCATCATAAATCATCCAGTTAATTTTAATATATATGATGGTAATTAAACTGCTATGATGGTTGAGGCTGTTTAATTGCTCCATGGCCTGTAAGATGGAACCATAAATTCAGTTATCTTAGTCTCTACAAGGAACAAAATGACAAACTTGTTTGAGTGGCCTACTCAAAGTCCAGACTTACTGTTTAGTCTCTCATGTTCAAAAAGTGTCTGAATTAAAATCAGTTCTGCAAAGTAGAATTTAAAAATCTTGCATAAGACATGCATCCAAATGCCATTTTGTGTTTATGCAGGTTATTTTTGTCTGGCTTTTCAAATTTGTTATGCTGACAAATCAAGAACGTCTTTATTAGCTTTGGGTCGACCAAAACATTACCAATTACTTTTTTTCTGGCAGTTTTAACAGATCACTATCTCTTCATATCCTTGTACTTTTATCAGGACGGTGCATGTGCCTCATTTGTCTTTTCCACTGTTGATGTTGATTGAATAGATTTTGTTTCTGGGAAAGTCATCCATAAGTGTTATCATAGCCGACTGCACACGTTTCAGTGGATAAGAAGGGTTGCAAATTTCCCAAATTCTGTTTATATTTAGTCACATGATTGCAGGTTTGGGATTTATGACATGAATAAAATGTGCCAGCCTTACCTTTGTGCACATTTGATACTGTGATACCATTTGATTATTTTAAATTTTTTTTGGCATGTCCAAAGATTTTATTTTATTTTTTTACATGAGTGTCTCATCTTGGAGACATCACAAAAACCACATCCACACTACTGACATGGAAAGCTCAAGTTCTACTGAAATGTCATGCTTACGCTAGGCAGATGCTTTGTCTGTACTAATGAAAAGTCATTCATCTTTTATGCAGAGTGTTTAAAGTTTCTGACTTCTCTATTTTTCTTTATTAGCTGACTAATAATTACTTGACCCGGTTTCTACACTCACAGACTGTGTTGAGCTTTGAACATTCATCCCAAAATCAACGAAGGGTCATTGAGTATGATAAGAAAAAACAAAACAAGTACATGAGATTACTAACCCAGTTTTTAAAAAAATCAGATACATTTTCCACAATTTATCCAAGTATGCACACAACGTGTAAGAGGAATGCATTAAATAAAGTTAAATTTATTAACTTTATTTGACATTTTACCAAATGTGCTTTTTTTGTTCATATTTGGATGAACACCCCTCATACTCCCCAAGGTCATGTGACCAGACAGGACACAGTTCAACAGCATCTTTACCCTGGAGCTCTTCTAATTCGATCAGTTGCCCTTTGAAGGGGCCGAAGTGAACATTAACAGACCCTTTCTCACAAGTGCTGCCTCACATGACATCCTACACACAGATTCACATTCACTATTTGGGGTTACTGTAGTGTTGCTAGGACAGGCACCGTTTGAATATAGCACAGTATTTTTCTGTAACCAGAGACAGCACTTGAAGTATATTTGTATTCTGACCTTTGTAGCCTAGCAAAGTTCCTTTTTTTTTTTAAGCATTTGGCTTTAAACTGTCTTGGTTTCATGTGTTCAGTCGATATATGTGTAGAACTGGCCTGTCTACTATCTGACCTTTGATCCCAGCTGGTTTCAGCAGTGTGCTCATGGGACCAAGCTGCTCATTCCTATGTAATCGAGCCGTTATCAGATTCCCATTGACTCTCCATAAAAAGAAACATTCCAGACTCATCAAGATATTAGGAGATCTCACGAGGTCGGCACATGCTTGTCCAAACTTCAGTCAACTGCTTGTGTTTTTTTCTGGTCAACCAAGTAATGCTGACAGTTCAACAAACTGCTAGGTTGTTGGTGTGGAGGAAAAATAAGCGTGTTCTTCCATTGATTTCCATTAATGGTAAAGTTTCAGGGTCTGGGCATTTAACTATCTTACGGATCATCAGTTATTTATTTTCCACAGTACAATCATACATTATCAGTTTTACAACTTTTCCTTTTCAGTGGCGTTTAGGTTTGTACCTTACAATAATTTGTTTTACTTCCATGTCCAAATTCGTTAAATCTGTCAGTAGTGTGATCGTCACCTGATTGATGTTGTAAAGTTCTGTTCTGGTTCTGACCATCATTTTCCGTCCCTTGGCATTTCTCGGTAAGTTCCTCCCAACAACTTTATCACCAGAGCAGTTTGTATTATATCAACAATCGACGTTTTAGTGCGAAAGTTTTAACTGCCCCTAAGGCAGCAATCTAGCTGCGTTCCAAAGACAATGTTCACTTAGGCTCATTAATGTCATAATTTTGTTTCTGTACATGTTGTTTGGGCCTATAAGATAATGCCATCAGCTGCTTGATAGAAAGGAAGTTTCAATATTTGACGTAAAATTAGATTGCAGGCTACAGTTGTCCTCCATTTGGCTCAGACACGGAGAAAATAAAAGCTGCAACTGAAGCTATAATGGTTAAACATAAAGGAAGATGTGGATAGTGCTAATTGACAAGGTCTGCAAATGTCGACAGTGTTTGTAAACTTTACAGTGTAAAGAAAGGCATTTTCTTAGCTGATCAACTTTATGCTCACAAACAACTGAGGCGTTTGCCTCACTGATCAATTCTTGCCTTCTGTACATCAGAAACTAAAGATGACTGCGCATTTGTGAGTGGTAAAGTGTTTTGTGTGTTGAGTACGAATAGAAAAGTGTTCAACAAACTCACTCTATTTAGCACGTACTTCCTGTAACAGAGGTGTGGCTAGAGAGTACTTTTAGAAGTACTTAACTACTTTGGACAAGTGGAGATATATGATTTATTTATGCCTAATGTTGACGTTGACTTGTTTTCAGACAGCCTCTCAGTGTACACAGAACAACACTTTATGCTCACAAACATTTGATTGGTTTTGTATGTGGTCTTATGACCATAATATATGAAATTTATCTTGCTGTCAGGGACATCTAGTGGCAGCAGTCGACATTACCTCACCTACCCTGTTTTCCTTCAGTTTCTTCAAAAACACCCGTAATCGTAAACATCTGATTAGAACGAAACTCTACAAACCCAAACACTGGAGCTTGGCGTCGAGACATCTCTGCCTCGTCATTCCCCCTCAGGAATTGGGTCTGCCGATCACGGACGCTCAGATCCAGGAGATGGAGAGCCACGCCGAGGACATCGACTTCGCCATGGCCGCCGAGGAGGAGCGGAAGCTCAGGCACGACGTCATGGCTCACGTCCACACCTTCGCTCACTGCTGCCCCTCCGCCGCCCCCATCATCCACCTGGGAGCCACGTCTTGTTATGTCGGCGACAACACCGTCAGTATTTCTCCGACTGCATAACCCGAGAGGAAACCGTGCTGTGTTTATTTACATTCTCCACCTATTTTTGTCGTGTTGCATCTTTTCCCCAGGATCTCATTATGCTGCGCGACGGCTTTGACATCCTCCTCCCTAAGGTGAGGCTCAGATGTCGGTCTTGCAACAAGCGCCCCCACCCAGCTGTGCATCTCAGCTGTTTGGTAGCAAATCGGCGAGCCGGAATGAAGAGCTGCGCTTATTTAACGCCAGATTTGAACTTTACGTGACATCCACGTGTTTATGTAACAACTGAATCTTCCTCCAGCTGGCGAGGGCCATCGACAGGCTGGCAAACTTCGCAGAGAAATACAAAGACCTTCCTACGCTTGGCTTCACACACTACCAGTGAGCCCGTCCACATGTTTTTCTCCAAGTTTTTACTTTTCTCCGTCGCAAACCTTTGCTCCCCCTCCTCAACTCTCCTCCTCGCCCCAGGCCCGCCCAGCTCACCACCGTAGGGAAGCGGGCGTGCCTCTGGCTGCAGGACTTGGCGATGGACATGCGGAACCTGCAGCGAGCCCGTGACGACCTGCGTTTCCGGGGGGTCAAGGGGACGACCGGGACCCAGGCTAGCTTCCTGCAGCTTTTTCAGGGGGACCACGATAAGGTAGGAGAGATGAGGGTCGCTGGAGCAGCAGGCGACGGAAGAGATTTGATGGCATTCGTGGCGTTTTTGTGCCATCAGGTGGAGGAGCTGGACAGGAAGGTGACAGAAATGGCTGGATTCAAAAAGTAAGATATTTTTATGTTTTTTTTTTGTTTTTTTTAACTTGGCATCAATAACTGATGTAATGTGAAGATTAAGCTATAGAGGCGGCTCATTTTTCCTTTTTTATTTGTCCGCTGTATTAAATTATGTTGTGTTTGCGAAACATTAGAAGACCGCTCTCACCTCCACAGTCTTCATCTCGTCCTGATGAACGTCCTGACAGCAGCTTTATGATCCAAACCCTGATCCGAGAACATCGACCGTCTCTGGACATTAACGTCTTTGTCCTTGTCCTCAGAGCTTACCTGGTGACCGGACAGACGTACAGCCGTAAAGTGGACGTCGACTCTCTGTCCAACTTGGCCAGTTTGGGCTCTACTGTCCACAAGGTATTACGGAGGACATAAATGTCTCCACCTAGTGGTTTTCACATGTAAATGACGTTGATTCTCCTCTTCAAACTGCTCTTTAGATTTGTACGGACATCCGTCTGCTGGCCAACCTGAAGGAAATAGAGGAGCCTTTTGAGAAAGAGCAGATCGGTGTGTTTTGCATGTTACAGCAGGAAGTTGTCCAGAAATGAAAGCTTAAGATAGTTTAAAGTTTAAGAAGTCGTTGCTCCCTCGCTGCAGGTTCCAGTGCCATGCCCTACAAGAGGAACCCGATGCGGGCAGAGCGCTGCTGCAGCCTGGCTCGGCACCTGGTGGCGCTAATGGCCGACCCACTGCAAACGGCGTCGGTCCAGTGGCTGGAGAGGACGCTGGACGACAGCGCCAACAGGTGTCATTACCAACACATGCAACAGATCTCACTGTAGACTAGCTAAAACAATCACTACACTTCTCTTTCGCTGACTCGCAGGAGGATCTCCCTCCCAGAGTCCTTCCTGACCGCAGACATCGTCCTCAGCACCCTGCAGAACATCACAGAGGGTCTGGTGGTCTACCCGAAGGTCATCGAGAGGCACATCCGCCACGAGCTACCCTTCATGGCCACGGAGAACATCATTATGGCCATGGTGAAGGCTGGAGGGAACAGACAGGTAGGACGGCGTTTCTGATCATCAGATAAAGACAACCTGAAGGAATTCACAATTTATTTATTTGTAAGTTATCCAACACAATTCTTTTCCAGTCATTTCTTGATTATACTGGTGTGGCAGGTGAAGCTTAACTTGGCGGTTCTGGCTTGCAGGTTAGCGAAGCATGAAATATCGGCTCTAGCAATTAGCCGATTCGGGCTGCAAAGAACGATTATTTTACTTATCGACAATCAATCTGATTTTAAAATTGTCATCTGCAGATTTCTTTTAAGTATATACAGTATTTTTAGTGCTAATTAAAATACATTCAAATATCCAAACAAACAAATAATTCAATTGCTTTTTAAAATAAGAAAATAAATATTTTCTTAATACAATAACAGCTTTCTTTAGGGAGCGTTTGACCATTCCTAGCGAAGGGTTAAAAAAAACTTGTAACATCAACGTGAAAAGCTCAGTGATTTCTGCTTGACATCAATACTGTAAGGCAGATCTGGAGTTTTTTGGGAGTTTTTTAGATGATTGAATAGCAAAAAGTGCTCAGTAAGAGATTATAATTGTTTTTATGTAATTTTTTTATTTTTTACAGAATTTTAACCGGCTGAAGCTAAAATAATGCCACTTGAGGAGTTTTGGATTTAACACATTTACAGAAAGGTGTTTTTTTTTTATTATTAACAATTTATTGATTAGTTAATTAGTTGACAATTATTTCAATAAGTGATTCGTCACTATAAATACAATTAATCGCTTCAAGCCAGAAAGCCGATGCTAGTAATTTTCTTTGACACATCGACCCGATAAATAAAGTTGGGCCAATATTAAGAACTGATATTTATTTCCATCTTGTTGCCATTTGTTTCTGGAATGACCATGTGGTATTTGATTAGAAAGTGACGCAGCATAGGTTTGTGGGTAGCTTCACGGAAACAGAAAAGCGGTGCAGTGGGTGAGCGAAGTAGTTGTTTATTTTTTTCATGGTGTTAAAAGTGTAAATACATCCAGTACCGGTAAATATCAGTTATTGGCCATAACAGCAATATTAATATCGGATATCGATACACTTACAAGGAGGACGGTGACATTTGATCCGTAGGCCCAGGCTGGTTTGGAAACTCGGATCGTCTTTATCTGTAGTTAAAAACTGACGACTTGAGACTGCCCTGGTTATCAGGGATACCGTTCTTGTTTCCCTCCAGGACTGCCACGAGAAGATCCGGGTTCTGTCCCAGGAGGCGGCGGCTGTAGTGAAACAGGAAGGAGGCGACAATGACCTGCTGGCCAGAGTCCAGAGAGACCCCTACTTCACCCCCGTCCTGGGCCAGCTGGACGCCCTGCTGGACCCCAGCACCTTCATCGGCCGCGCCCCACAGCAAGTGTGTTAGACGGCCAACGTGACGCTGCATGATTCTTCGACCTGCTGCTTTTATTTTGGACAGCGAAGTTTCAGAAACCTTGCCTCGGAACATGTTCACAAAGCGAAGTTTTTTTTTTCCCCTCCCTTTTTTTTCTGTCCTCCAGGTTGTGAGGTTCCTGTCTGAAGAAATACGCCCCCTGCTGGAGCCCTTTAAGTCGAAGATGGATGTGAAGATTGAACTGGAGCTTTAAGGATAACAGGCACACTAATACCCGTATGGACAAAGTTGAGAGAAAGACAGTTGAATAAAAGTGTTTTTAATTCTACCTGCTGCTGCTGTGGTTCCTGCCGCCTGATGTAGGAGGTGAAATGGCGCCTGTGAGGAAGTTTATCCTTAGAAATGTTCGAATGAATGAGCTATTAACCACCGAGGGCTGGAGACGGTCGTTTGAACTTGTAGTGAAAATAAGAATCTAGTTTAAAGAAAAAGAGGAATAAATGTCAACTAATTTAGTATTCGGTTAATCATTAAATGGAGCATGCAGTATTGCGTATTTTAAATACAAAATGCGCATTTTGTATTTAAATGAAAAGAAAACGCATTTGTCTGTAAACCTGTTCTGCCCAGAGCTCCTCAAAGCGACATAGTTTTAGCCTTACCTGATTCAAATTCTGTAAAAATATATTTTAGCAAGCATCGTTTGCTATCCAAATATTAATCCAAAAAATAATCGACAGATTATTGGCCAGTTCCGTTTTTTTTCTTCATCTCTGGACATTAGTAAAAACTGCAATCATCTAGCAGTACCCACTTGCAAGCACAAGGGGGCACCATTTACCTTTGTTTTATATAAAACTTTTTATATATATAAAAAACGCTTTAACGTTTAATTCTAATCAGAATTGGTTCTTTAAATCCACTAAACGTTTATTTTTTTAAATCCATGTTGTATTTGCTTACCACTGATTTATTTTATTTTTTTTATTTTGAATGTGCAAATTCAGAAGGGATTCAAAGTCCCCATCTTCACAAATCGGAGGGATTTGTTTAGATGGGGACGTTTACAGAGCTAAACCTTGGCCAGCAGCGGCGCTGTGGAGCAACCTTGACTCTTGACGTCTTCACTAACTGATGGGAAAACGAAGATCTGCCTCCGTGCCAGTATATATATATATTTAGTTTTTATTTGGAAGACGCCTCCAGTTCAGTTAAAAAAAATCGTCAGGGCTGTTTAAGATGAGCAAAACAAAGAATCTCCCACAGATAGGCTGACGGTGGGAGAGGCCTCACTCTTGGCTCAAACTTTCAAACCGTCTCTGTTTACCCAAACATAATGTCTTTGGTCCCTGTTGCTACGATTGCGCGACACTTTGTGCTAATCCGCAATTCAGCTTGAATTTTATGTTTTATTTATATCAGTAAAAAATTTGCTGGGGTGTGTTTGTGTGCTAGTGATGGGAATGCTGAGCCCTTGGAGTCCTCCTATGCCTTGACAGCATTCTTTCACATACTTCATGCTGCGTGATGACCAGAGGGAGGCTTTGATGCGTGGGCACACTGACCAGACGGGCAGCTTCCAAGTCTGTGGGAAATTCTCAAGTCCTGACCCGTCCTGCTGGGGATTTCGGACCCACCCTTGTATTGTAGTTCTGCTGTCAGAAGTCCCTGTTTGACCCATTTGCTGCAGCTTAGTCAACCACCTTGAACTTTTTTTTTTTTTTTTTTTTTTTAAAGAAGGCAGTTTTTAAATCGGAAACCTCTTTTGCTTTTTCATTTTAGGCCAAATCAAGGTTGTGAATGTCCTCAAAGGACCGGTATTGATAAAACCCATTAACATGATGAGTACGTCTTACAATTATTAAACATCTTTTCATATTGATGTAATTTGGCAGTATACAAACAAAATCTGATGGGATTTGATTAATAAAAACACAGTTATTACGAGTCTAGACTCTTAAGCGGGCCACATAAAAAAACTACTGCGGGGCCAATTTGGCCCTCCAGGCTTTGAGTTTGACACATGTGTGATTGATCAACACATAGTGTGCTTGTGGGGTGGATGATTTCGGAATTATTTATTTATTTTCATCTGAAATGTGTGGTGTGGATTTTTATTTAGCCCTCATATTGTGAAACAAACTTTGCAGAGTCACCTTACAGCAGTGACAGCCGCAGGTAAGGGTAGGATATGTGTCAATGAGCTTTGTGCATCCACAGACTAAACCTCGACATGTCTTGCCACAGATTTAAGGGCTGGACTTTGACTAGGCCGTTCAAACATTTGAATATGTTTTGGTCCAAACCATTCCGTTGTCTCTCTCTCTGGTTGTCTTATCATTGTCATTGTCGTCGGTTTCTTCCAGGTTTACATTCAGCTGCAGCCATCTACCCAGCTCTTAAAAATAAATATCCCTACAACATCATGGTGCCACCACCACTGTGTGTGTGTGTGTGTGTGTGTGTGTGTGTGTGTGTGTGTGTGTGTTTCCATGTGGTCTAGGGTTGATGCCCGTCAATCAGAGTTACCCTGAACCTCTTTACTGTTTACCCAATTCATCATTTGGATTTTGTTTAGGGATATCTGAGTCATCAGAGCTAAAGGGCAAATTCAAGTATTTTCAAATCCGTCTGTTCCAGCACAACAAAGTCATGAAGTACATTGCATTTTGTGATGGTATCTGAGTACTTTTGGTAAATCCCTCTAATTGTAAAATACAAAATGTGTGTACGCTGCTCTGCAGCCGCATTACTTTCCCGGCATGCTGCTGAATTCAACAGGAGCTCATGCGCAGGAATTCAGAAGGAGAAGCGTGGCGCCAAAATACCATTGACCCCGCTGTTTTCATTAGTGAGAAGAAAAGGCTTCATAAAACCCCCAGTAGCGACGTGCAATGAGCTGGGAGGCCCTTGATGTACATGTAAGAAAAAGAAGAAGAAGTTTTCTGGATTTTCTATTGAAGTGTGGTGAGAACATGGTTTGTGTGACACCAGCTTTGTTGCTTTTGACTCGGACTCAAGAGGGAAGGTACTAGGGGAAGCGCGCTGTTTGATTCTGCTCCGTAATCTCTCCTAACACCTTGCTCAGACGCTGGTATTCCTCTTATCCACGCAGCGAAACGAAAGCAATGCCTTCCTATGCTGCGACAGGAGCGGCCGCCTCCAGGAGAGTTATCAGACATGGGAGTGGCGGATCTGTAACGGTGTGACCCGTCAGGCTCTTCTTATCCTGCGCATTCCACGTCCAAAAGGGCTTCTCGGGGCTGGAAGCACGCAGAGGATGATTAACTGTTGGAGGAGAGCAGGGTGATGATTGGCAGGAATAGGATGGATGCAGAAGAGAGATGGAATTGTCTAGATTTCCAAGAGCTTGATCCGGGGACAGATAGGGAGACTGCAGGCCGGCAAGAAAGTCCCAAGGGGAGAAGAAGAAGAAGAAAAAACCCAACAGAGGAGTGGGCATCAGCAGCCGTGATCTCACCCACCGCTCCTCTCTTTGGCACCGCCTGCCAGAAAGCTGCCCTTTTGCTGAAAAATGCCAAGTGCACCACATTCCTCCGGCCACACAAAGGCCCTCCCTCGTCTCAGCTGCATAGGGCAATCAGACAAGGGGTAATTACATAATTAGGCTGACCCATGCTGCTGTCCCACTGGTGTGCCGATTAGGTCACATTTATGTTGTCAGACAATAAAGCATGCTGACCCTTATCAGAAAGAGAGTGACTTTCAGCTTTAATGGGTTCAGGATTTTTTTTTATTTATCTTTTGCTGCTGAGGTTATTAGCTGAGTTAACATCTTACCTGCAGGAGAGGAGATAGTTTATTTTATATAAATCGAGATGAGCTCTTACCTGGAAGTAATGACCATGACCAAAGTATGCAATCCATGTCATTTTGCCCCTTTGCAAGTTTTTATTCTTGATTCTTACATGAATGTTGCTGTTTGGTCCTTGCAAACAAACCATTTTGTACCCATTTACTTTCTACTATAATATTGTCTGAGGAATGGTTGTAAAAACATTCACATTTCACACAGAATTTCATTTAGTTGTGTATTACTATCTGAAAACTTTGTATCACACCTATTTGCATTTATTTAGTTTAATATATATATATATATATATATATATGTGAGGCAACAAATTGAAGTCTGTGGACTTTAAGACATAGCTAACATAAAAAGCTGTGGGTTTATGTTAGTTAATTGAACAAATAATTTAACAATTTCTGATTATCATAAAAGTTTCCCTTTCAAAATATTTCATTTTCACTATTACAAAGCAGCAAACTACACATGTAAAACGTTTCCGTTTTACATAGAGCACACAGGAAATGAGTAACTTCAACAGGATGGAAGAAAATAAAACGATTTCATTGGATCTGGGGAGTTTTTTTTAATTTTTTTTTTACTGACCCCACAAGGACAGCCAGTGCAACAGTATGGCTTAGTTAAAAAACTTCATTTACAAGGTTATATTTTCATCACATAATCTGTAATAACATAGTTTTTTAATCGTACGAACTTTTGATTTCTGAAAGGCTTTACTTTCGCAACACATAGTTACTGTAACCGGAAATGGTTCACATTTTCTGATCTCAGTGCATGTTTCACTCAGGAAGATCATTGATGGTGCACACCCTCCAGCCTCCAGCTGTAGTGTAAGTAATCATCCTATTCTGTTTAAATATCTGCCCAGTACAAATAGATTAAAGATATGCTTTACACTGTTCAAAAATTCCACTGAGACTTGGATTTGTACCAAATGAAGAGGCAAGGTTGGCTTCATCAATGTCCTCACTCACTCTGTGGTTACCTAGCAACAACTTGTTGAGTAACTTGTCGCAGCAGCAGTTTCAGGTTTTGCCATCGTGACTCATAGTTGCTAAGAAACGGCGCAGAGTGAAAGCTGGGGATGAAAACAGGAAAGGTCACCACACCGTTTTGGCAATATTTCAGATATTTAAAACAAAAAAAAAAACCAAATCAATAATTATCAGTATCAACCAATATGATACGTTTACATTGTGATGGGTTTTTCAGCTGTATCGTCCGGCTCCAAGTCCCATTAACCTTGTGCTTGTTGGCCACCATATGTAATCTGCACAAACTATTCATAAATTGCTGAAGTTTGACATTTTCTTGTAAGGAGTGGTGTCAGGGGAATCACTCCGCCAAATGACAGCCGTGGTAACAGAGATAAGACCCCCGCTGCTCCCCAGTCGATTCAGGATCGGCCGTCCCAGACGAGAATTGAGCCAGTGTCTCTCTCAGCTGGCCAGCGGCCAGCGGTCTCCCCTCGCACCATGGCCTTGGCTTTGGGTGTGTCTCCAGTCGCACGGGACAGCACAGAATAGACTATTGTTGCTCGCACAAGACAGAGGGGCAGGGGGCGGCGGAGGGAAGAGGTGCTGATCCCGATGGCGGGAGACTCAAGACAGCGAAAGGAGAAATAAGCTTTCAACAAGCAGGCCGAAAAGCCCACGGACAGCGACGCATGCCTTCCCTCTGCTGTTCACTTGCACCTATGATTATCCCATCACACACACTCACATTGCAATTCAGCCTGTTTTTCCTGGTCTGGTGGTATGCGCTCAGGGACAAACGTGGGGCACCGTGCGCTCAAACACAAGGCGTCTTCATGCAAAAACAATGCTCAGAAAAGAAAACACAACCAGTTGAGGTAATTTAATATGACTCACTTCCTATTCCCCATCTTAGTTATGACGTACAGATTTGCAAACATCTAACAGGATCTGGAAACAAGACAGGCAGTTTATGAGAGGATGTCCTGTTAAAGTCAGGTGGACTCTGTTGACTAATTAGGTGACTCCTGGAGGCTACTGTCTGGGCTGGGGTTTATTTATAGGTATCAGAGTAAAAGGGGTCGGACATAAACACACACAAGGCTTTTCGGATTTTTATTTGTGGAAAATGGATCCTTCTTTGTCTTATTCTTTCCACTTCTAACGCAGAGAAGCCCAATAAAATACAAAGTAATTGGGTTTTTTTTTAGTTCAAAGTAGGGATGCACGATATTGGGTTTTTGGTTGATATCCGATATGCCAACGTCCTAAAACTCATTTGGCCGATAACCGATACCAATACCGATATGTTTTTTTGCTATGCCTACCTACAGTAACTATATGGTGTCCTCTACTGTGGAATTAAAATGCTGCATTATCTTTGTCAATTTACTCTGCTGCCAAATGCAAATGCTAAAAAGGAGGCTGAAAAGAATGCAACACTTTCAACTTGCATTATGTCTAATGTGAAATTTATTCATGACGTCAGCTGTCTCTGAGACAAGGACAACACTCAAACAGCGCAAATTTGTAAATGTTTACGAAACCAAACTCAATCTGCTCACAGTCGTGCACTAATATTTAACAGTTTCTTATGACGTCGTGCTGTACTGCAGGCGTCATTCTCACTTGTATTTTGACAGAATGGCCGATGTCCGATATTAAATTTTACAGCTAATATCGTCCAAAACAAATACCATGCCGATAATATCGCCCCTAGTTCAAAGAGTGCATATATTGCTTTTGGCAAAACAACAAATATTTAATCCGCTTTCTCATAACTTTAGCCTTGTGTAACTGTCCTCCATCATGCTGGAAAATCTTCTATCATCATCACATAACTGTACATGAACTGTCAATCCTACTACTGCAGGATTAGACAAAACTTTGAGCTAGCCCATTCCCTCAGTTAAAAAGCAACCCCCACTCCCTTCAATGCGTCACTGCTGTCGCAACACTTCCCATGGTATTGCTCTTCAAATTCCCAAACGTCCATAGTGATCAGGAGGATGGAGTATCTTATAAAACTTTGTCAACCTTGGACTTAATGCCTATTTTTTTGTCTTTCCTGGCGTTTTTCTTGGATAGAAGTCAAATTTTTTGTACTAGGCCTTTATCCATAGGTTTTGACCTCCCTGTCCTTGCAGAAGCTAATGTTGAGCTAGCTCTGAACTGATGCTAATCCAAACCTAAACCCTCTCCAATGCAACCAGACCTCCATTGATAAACCTGAAGACTATCCAACGGATTTATTCCAATCTAGTTATCATTAACAGGTTTCACCTGTTAATGATGCTGAAATGAACTTGACTGGTTTTATTCTTGCAGATAAAGTGAAGTAAAAGGATTTTCTTTGATGTGTAGTCATGGATTTGTTGGCAGAAAGCGGAAGTCAGCCACGATCCAAAGATGATGAAGAAGAAGCAGAAGAAGTAGGTTCCTCTATAACCCTCTGAGACTACGACAGAAAACTCAGAGGACTTCAAAGAATGTTTCCACCTTTTCAAATTCAAACAAACCAACGGTTGAACCAGTACCGCATTTATCATGTGTGAAGAAAAGTCTCGTGACTCAGGAATTTTGCACAGTGGCTTACCTTTTTCTGACGTCAGAAACGGCAGATGAATAACCCCGAAGGAATTTCATTGTCTCTTCTGAATCGAGACGAGTGTTTGCCGAAAACATCAGCAAACAGTCATTAGTACTTAAAGGGCTCCGGTTGTCTGTCTCTTTGAGGGAGATTACTGCTTTTGTTAAGTTGAAAGACTTCATATGGAAGAAAGTATCACCCTCATCGTAGCTGCAAAAACATCTCTTTCCAATTACAGAGTCTCACCCACCTCACAGAAGATACACACAACTCTAAATATGGCTTTAGTTTTTTTTTAAAGATGCAAGTAACAGCATGCTAGTGGCAGCAATGGACGCTATCTGCAGTTTTTTTTAGATGCTGGCAACAATATCCCAAGCTTTGTCTGTCTCCAGAGGTTTGCATTGCTTTGAGTCTTAATCATTTTCTAAAAAAAAAAACCTCTTGCTGAGGCTGTATTTTTGGATTAGATGCAGGAAATTCCCATCAAGCAAATGGAATGCCATATTAATTTTTATCATTTATTTTTATAAAACTGCCAGAGTTTAGTTTGCACACTCTAAACTTTCTAAGCCAATTTCAGACTACTGTAGCATCATAGGCTGCTTGCAAAAAATGTGAAGTAATCGAGAAACCTTTGACTAAAAGGGAAAGAAAAACACTCTGCTTTCTCGGGCTGAACTTTTTGATCGACGCTTGCCGACCCCGCGGTCCCGGCTGTCGAATGTCTTGACCTTTTCATTCCGTCGGACGGCTTCGGCGCGGGGAGATGGTGTCGCGTTAGAGAAAACACTTGCAGGGATTATGTAAGAACGCTGACATTTTGTGGTGGGCAGCGACCTGCTTTGGTCTTTCTCTCTTTCGCTTTGAGGATCAGCGAGACATTTTCTCAGTTGGACCTCGGAAGTCGGCGCCACCGGTGGCCTGAACTGATGATGTCTTAATGTGACATCAGTGGGAAAGGCTCTTTGTGGGCACGCTGTCTGTGATGTGAAAGAGACCACCACGATGATTATTATCAAAGGAGAAAATCATATAATGGGGTCTGGTCTAATGTTCATCAAACGGCCCCTGGCCCCCAGCTATAAAACCTCTGCCACTATTTGAACTCACAAAGCTTTTTTCACATCCATCTAATTCATTTATTGTAGGAATTTTATCACCACAGAGGATGTTATGATGTCAGCATCAAACATTTGATTGAAACTATGAACATAGGCATTTTAAAAAGTGTGCGACATGTACAATAGACAAATAATTTTACAGTAGTTTAAACTGAGCCAAGGCTTTTATTACAGACATTACAGAACAGCAAGAGTTATTATTGGTTGTTTTGCTCTGAGAAAACCAGTAGTTTTAGTTCAGGTGAACAAAATATTGCAACCAAACTTCAAGGTGAGCTGCACAACTTTAAGTAGCAGAGTTACTGGAACAAAATATGATGTATGCTGGGGGAAAAAAAAAATCACTTTATGAAATGTTTGAAACCTATTTTCAATGTCAATCAAGGCAAAAACATATCTTAAAATGTACCTATTGTTATATTTCCTGTTTATTGTTACATCCTCCTTTCTAAGTGTCTTTGCATAAAAGGATCTGCAAAAACCCAAACATGACATGCCTCTCTATAAACCTGCCTCTAGTTTCCATGGTTACCAGCACTCAGGCTAGTCAATGGTGGCAGTTCCCACAACATCCACGCTTCAAGTTTTAACCGGAGACGCACAGATCGCACTACAGCTGACATTTCCCCAACCTCTGGAGCAACCAAAGCCAATTTTGATAGATTAAGCGTTCTCTTTAAAAACTACAACATGAGAAGAGGTATTCAAAATGTATATTTACATTAGGAGCAGATAGAATACGGTGTGCCAGAGAGTAGTTGCTGTATAATGTTGTTCTATTTTAAGAGAAATTCAAAATTACAACAGAGTTCCTATATTTAGAGATATTAGCATTGTTAGCTCTGTCTGTGTATTCCCTAAAGCAGAGGCATGCGACCAGGTCGGCACAAGGGAAAAAACTTTTGGAAACTATTGATGTAGAGAATGTAGGACAAGCTAAAAATGACCTAATTTCTCTGTACATCTTTGTTTGTAACTTAGACATTCATAACAGCATCAGGATACTGGTTTCATTATGCCACTTATTGATTTGGCAACTAAAACTGAAAATAACACTTTTTTTTTCTCTTTTCTTAATAAGCTCATCTACTTTCACCGAGAGTCTCTGAGGGCTGGACGTTTGGGTTGAGTACTTCCATTGCATTGTTTTAAATCGAGCACATCCGATGACAAATGGTATTTGAACTCTCCAAATATTTAGTCTAATTAGTGCATTTGGAGTTGTTTTGTCTGTCAAACGGACACAGTTAATTCGGCACCCCACCGGAGACGTCCGATGAGCTCTCCGGTCCGGTCCGACCGCATGGCCGGCGAACGGACCCGTCCATGGGAAACCTGACGTCAAAGAAGTTTCACCTTCCCAGTATGTATAAGTAACCTTTCTCCCCACCTTTCTCGCGTCTTGAGCTTGCATTTTCATATTTCGCTGGTATTTCCGGATGGCTCCCACATTTGCAAAATAAAGGCCATCGGAGTAGTCATTATAAGGTTGAACAATAATAACTGGAGGAACTGAATAAAAGCCTGGAGAGGCTTGTTGACCTTTCGGAGCTAAACTGGTCCTGGCTTCTGTCTGTGCACCGCTGAGTCCATTGTGTTCCCAGACCTTATCATTGTGTTGCAGTTTCCTCTCCGTCGCTACGTGCGCGCACGTGTGCATGTGTCGGAGGCTACACGCGCGCCAGGACCGCCCTGCATATACTATGTATACAGCATGCGTGGCCCGATCCGCCGTACTACAAAGGCACAAAGGCTCAAAGTGATGTGTGCTGCTTTCGCACTTTGAGGGACTCACACAAAGGCAAAAAGCTCCGTGGAAAACTTTTATCTGGAAAAGAGACGGCAATGACTTTGGTTTCTTCAATGAGCGATTGAAATTAACTTCTGCCTCGCATGCAAAAATGGCTGCCTGTGCCATAGGAGTGGTGGAAAACTGGAAGTTTAGCAAGCAATGGAAAATTTAATTGTCAAAGACATTTCAGTGAATCAATATCCACAACGCTGCTAAAAGGGACAGCTGTTGTGTTCCCATTGGTAATATAATTGTGCTTATTGGAATTACAAAAATAAATGTGCTTAATGGAAACCCACACGGCTTCAAGGCGATTCTGGTCCGCCATCCGGCGTCTCAGGGGGGGAAGCAGTACGGCACCAACACTGTTTATAGTGGGGGTGGTGTGCTGCTGACCTCGACTCGGGACGTTGTGGGCCGGTGGGCAGAGTACTTCGAAGACCTCCTCAATCCCACCAACATGCCTTCCATTGAGGAAGCTGAGCCTGGGGACTCTGGGTTGGGCTCTCCAATCTCTGGGGACGAGATTGGTTAAAAAGCTCCTCGGTGGCAAGGCCCCGGGGGTGGATGAGATCCGCCCGGAGTTCCTGAAGGCTCTGGATGTTGTAGGGTTGTGTTGGCTGATGTGACTCTGCAATATCACATGGACATCAGGGGCAGTTCCCCTGGACTGGCAGACCGGGGTGGTGGTCCCCCTGTTCAAAAAGGGAGACCGGAGGGTGTGCTCCAATTATAGAGGGATCACACTCTTAAGCCTCCCTGGCAAGGTCTATTCAGGGGTCCTGGAGAGGAGGGTCCGTCGGATAGTCGAACCTCGACTATCCGACGGATAGTCAGGACGGAAGCAGTGTGGTTTTCATCCTGGTCGTGGAACACTGGACCAGCTCTACACCCTCGGCAGGGTCCTGGAGGGTGCATGGGAGTTCGCCCAACCAGTCTACATGTGTTTTGTGGACTTGGAGAAGGCGTTCGACCGTGTCCCTCGGGGAGCCCTGTGGGGTGTCCTCCGGGAGTATGGGGTACCGGGCCCTTTGATACGGGCTGTCAGGTTCCTGTATGACTGGAGTCAGAGTCTGGTCCGCATTGCCGGCAGTAAGTCGGGCTCGTTTTCGATGAGAGTTGGACTCCGCCAGGGCTGCCCTTTGTCACCGAATCTGTTCATCACTTTCATGGACAGAATTTCCAGGCGCAGCCAAGGTGTTGAGGGGATCCGATTTGGTGGCCTTAGGATCTCATCTCTGCTTTTTGCAGACGATGTGGTCCTTTTGGCTTCATCGGGTTTGTCACAGACAAACTTATTCACGTGCGATTTTAATCGCATTCTGTCCTGCATCCTGTTTTGTTTCGACATCGGCAGAACACCAAAAAAATATTGCGCAAATTTGTAATGGAACCTTAGAGATATGGCACTCTTGCAAACCACAATAATGCTTGTTTGGGGGGAGAAAAACAAAAAAACAAAAAACGTGCTAACAAGTTTTGCATTAAAGAAGGTAACTTATGTGCAAAAAATAAAGACTAAGTTATTTGAGAATGTATAAGAATCCTTTACCGGTTTTGCCAGTTCCACTATAAAATAAATAAGGGTGATAATAGAGTAGATATATGTAAACTTCACTGTTAAATGGCAAAGGGTGGAATAGACTGCTTGCTGTTTTGTAGCTAATAAAATAGAATTTAATTTACTTTATTGATCACCAGGGGAAACTGTGTACTTGTTCACAAGCTACTCCATCCAAAAGGTTAATTATTAGCAAATACAAATATAACCATAAGCGATATAAAAATTATATACATGAATGTGATATTATAAATATATGATATATGATATGATAAATATGATATAAACATAAAATAAACATAACAGCATAATAGTAATAAATAGTATTTATTATTATTTAAGTTTCTATTTAGACTGGTAATATTAATTTCTTTTTTTGTTTTTACCCAATTCCTTTTTGAACTATTTGAATTTTCCTGTTTAGACTGATATGTTATACATCTGGGAATTTTTATTTATTTATTTAAATAATTCTTTACCGAATTATTGGCCTCGTCTGAGTGAATAATGTGGCGGTGATGATACTGCTAACATGTGCAAAACCGTGTTTTGGAATGCATGTACCGTATGTGACATGTTTAAAGGAAAATGTTCACAGAGACACTGAGAAAAAGAAAAGAGAGCTGGAGAAGTGAAACCCTGAATGCACCATAACTATAACGGAGTCAGAGATGCTGGAACTAGACAAGAACTAGAATGGCCCAGTCAAAGTCCAGCCCCCCCCCCCCCCCCCAAAAAAAAATATTGCACCTCTATTTGCAATGACAGATAACTCTACAAAGTAATCTTTGCCATGCCACACTTTTCATATTCTTGTAGAAACTCCACTTGCAGATTATCCGCTGCTGTGTCTCTGTCTGTCCGGCAACATCCCAACAAAACTCCTAAATGTTTGAAGAAGCAAACAAAAAAACCTTTCGATGCACATGCAGGCGCATTTCTGCAGCGTCTCTGTGCCACAGTAAGGATTTCTTTTCACATCTCAGTCAGCCCTGCTGCTAAATGCCACAGAGGATAGGAGGCTTTGCAACACAGAGGCCCATTCATGGAAGTTAAGAGCTGACGATAGCCGCAAAGTATTACTACAACTCAGGAATGAGTGATGAGCTTTGCCTCCTCCCAAACTCTCTCCAGCAGATAGAGAGAGAAAAACCAAAAACCCCCGAATGAGAAACCCCGCTGCCTCCACCTGCTGCCCCCCGCTGCTCCCCTCCATCCCGCCTTCCTCATCGGACGGGGGAAGGAGAAAGGAGCCCTATGATGTCACCGGACGCTCTGTTCTCCAAGACAATACACCCACACCTTCGGGGCTTTCCCTACCCTGGCAACAGGGGGAGCTGTTGTGTCCTGATGGCATGTGTGAAGTGACTCATTGCCTCCTTTAGCCCACGCAGCACACAGACACACACACACCATCTTTCACAAAGCACTCAGATACATAGATTGCTGGTATGAATGCACAGGCAGAGGAAGCTCAATCTGAAAGGCAGCCTGTCCTTTCAGATCAATACACAACACCCTTCATTATTATTGGTGCCCTTTGTTAAAATGTGTGAAATCAGTGAGGAAACTGGAAAAAATAAGCTCTAAATGGGAAACATTTACAGAGTGGGAAGAAAATCCCACATCAGGAAGCAAAAATCCCACTTGCCACTTTGAAAAGCAGCCATAGCAGAAGATATCAACCAAAACCCAGGCATTTCTGTAATAAACATTGATCAGAGAGAGTCTAAAGTTGTAACATGTGATCCAATGCCAGCCACATTTATCCTGGCCACTCTTCAAAATGGGGAAAACAAGAGCACATAGCTTTGAAATAAGGCAGGAACAAACACCTGAGTTTTATCATGCAGGTTAGGAAAAACATTTAAAAGTTGATCAGCAAATTTTACATAACCTTTTGAGAAAAGATATATTTAAAAAAGAAATTTAATAAATATTTACAATAGGAAATTTGTAGTCATTTTAAAAGAATATGTCCATTTTTAGGTTTTAAAACAAACAACGAATAAAAATATTTACAAAAATAAGACATATATTTTCTTTATTGGGATGTTTTTTGGTGGAAAAATTACTTAACAAAAAATAAAAATAATTATTTTCCAATGTAATTATGAGAAAAATGTTTTCTATCTATCTATCTATCTATCTATCTATCTATCTATCTATCTATCTATCTATCTATCTATCTATCTATCTATCTATCTATCTATCTATCTATCTATCTATCTATCTATCTATCTATCTATCTATCTATCTATCTATCTATCTATCTATCTATCTATCTATCTATCTATCTATCTATCTATCTATCTATCTATCTATCTATCTATTATTAGGAGCATTCATTAGGTTGAAGGTCCAAAGAGCCACTTGCGACTTCAGAACCGATGACTTAGGAGTTCTAGCCGATTTTCTTCACACATATTTGGGAAAACTTTTTTGTGTGTGTCCACCAGTAATGTGATTGGTCAGAAATTTGAAGTGGGTGTGGCTAACACGCAGGTAAACTCTGCGGGGGGGCGTGGCCTCCAGGGACTTCTCAGGAGACGTCTTGTCAAGTATAAAGTAAGCTGTCCAGAAGGAGCTTTCTCTTTCCATCCAGAATGTTCTTGCAGATCATCCGGAGCCATAAGAATCGAAGCCTTGGTGTTTTCGATAACTTGTATGTTCACAGGTAATTTCATTTTGAAGAAAAAGGTCATAACTTCTGAATCAATTTGACACTTTTGAGTGAAATTAAGAGGAACAAGATGCTAAAACGGGAAAAAAAACTATCAAAATATCTTCACATCCACTGCATTAGTTTTAACAGACGAGCACTGCTACATGCTTTTTCTCAGGTTCCTATCTATTAGCCATTGTTGCGCACAAATTTTCCACACATTTTGATATCCTGGACCTCGTTAGAGACAAAACCGCCCGGCTACCGGTGGGACGCTGCCAAGATCTATGGCTGATGGGGGCCGATAAGCGAGTTTCTACAACAAACTACCTCTGGCCATCAAAGCTATCCTACCATTGTTCCCTCAAGCGGAGGAAGCCAGGTTTGTTGTGTTATTGTTGGAAGTGGGAGAAAGAAGGAGGGAGCTGGAATCAGTGCGCATCCATGCGCGTGCAAGGCGGCGTGACGTACGGTCAGCCTCGGTTGTTTTTGTGTCTGTTTTCGTGTCCGTTTTGCTCGCTCGCTCCGTCTGTGGGGTCACAGGTCAGCGCGGGCCGGGGAAAGCCATCAGCGCGAGCGCTACCTGAGTCAGAGCGGAACACGGGCTTAAAGCCGAGGGCAGGAAAACACCTGGGAGCCGGAGGAGAACAAACAAATCCAGAGGAGGAAAGAGGAAGACGACGCGGGCTGAGGAGGGGAGTTCAGCAGAGGGAGAGAGGGGAAGAGCAGAAAGCGTTTAAAGCCGTGTGGAGTCCAGGAAGAAGGCCGGGGGCAGAGGAAAGATCCGGACTAAGCGTCACACTAAGGAGGTTGTGCAAAAATGTAGTTGTTAATTCCTTATTTTTTCTAGCTATCAGGTAGTTCAATGGCTATTGAGCAGCTCTCCCAAATCCTGATCTGCTTGATTTTATGTTGAACCTTCAAAAGAAAAGAAAAAATCACTCAATTAGTGAAAATCAACTCTGGTTCTTAGCCCTTGGTTGGGTGTGGTGCTGTATTAAACATGGCGGATAGATTGAGCTTTAAAGAGATTTAACTAGATTTAAAACCGCGGTGGATTCTGGGGAAAGAAAGATGGTCAGAAGACACAAAGATTAAGCTATTTAGTCCAGAATTATAAGAAATATGTTAAGAGGAGTCCAGGTGAGGCCTTTAATACAAAGAACACTGTACCAACTTTCAAGCATGGTGGTGGCATCATCATGCCGTGGGGCTGTTTTGCATTACACAAAGTGGATGAGAGAAGAGGAAGACTCCCTGTAGCTTCATCCATAAAGACGCTGGTTGATAAATCTCACATTTTATGGATGAAACTTTAACACAAATGTGTTTTGATTTTTCTTTCTCTTTCATCACAAGGCACGGTAATGGCTTATTTTTTAATATTGCGAGGAAATACCTGAAGCTTCTCACAAAAATATGAACTTCCCATTACAATTTTCAAATACCATGACATTAACCAATGTTTTTCTTCTTCATTAATTTAATTCTGTTTGTGATTTGATTTTAGTATGAAAGCAGTTTTGCATATCTTGAGAAATTACCACCAAATCAAGACTTCAGGCACCGTCACTGTTGGCGTCCCTAATTTTCTATCTCGGTTTTTTTTGTTTAGTTGGTGTTAAGGTCTTTCTGATTGGTCACTAGGACTGTACAAATGATTAACGATAATCCTTATTTTGAAGATGCTCTTGTTTCTTTACCACTACACCGTATCCGTACCGTTCTCCATGGCAACCTGACCCCAGGTCTACCTCACCTGTCGTCCAATGAGGCCCGGAGATCGGCAGCGGCGTCTTTCACCGCCGCGTCGTTTCTTTTTTCAACCTGAAGTCTAAAGAAGTCTGATGAGGTTGTTGTTTTTTACAAAGAGGCCACGTTGTGAAGAATGGAGTCTCTTTTCTAACCCAACACATTGGATCCTACATTTTTCTGATTGGATGCTCTGCTTTACACCTAAATTTTGCTCCCAAAGTGTCGGACTGTGGCTTTCTGGACATCTCGACTGTAGTTTTGAATGGATGAATAACCATTTTTCCAAGTCTTTCCACCAGCTAGTTCACATTGTGAACACCCCTTCCTCAGAAACAAGGCATAGAGGGCCTGGGCCGCTGCAGCTGCTCAGACAAAAACATCCCCGACACAGAACCGGGCCAATCCAAAGTTTCTTCCCACTCTGTCTCTGCAGATGGCATTGTTTCCAGACACAATTTTCATTGTATCTAGAGTAGGAGGCGATGGAAATCGCTGGTGCCACAGACGCCAAACGTGTTTGTCCTCAGCGACCCCCAGCAGCAGCAGCAGCAGCAGCTGAGGATCACCTGCAGGTCTTCTCGCAGGCATATACCAGCCTTCTCGCCCTCCTAAACCCGACCCAGCCCCTCCCGCTCTTGTCTTCTGGGAGGTAAAGCCTGGATTTCCCCGTTTCCACTCTCTCTAGCTCTTTAACAGCTAGCGCCTTGCTCTCACCCTCTCATTTAACGCCACTCCTCTCATTTCCTCTCCTCCTCCTGTTAAACCATTAGGCTCCTTTCAGCAGAAGATTCTTCCTTTTTTTTTCTTTTTTCTTCCTCTACCTGCGCCACTACAATGGACCTGACCCAACAGAACATGCATCAACCAGTTTCTCCCACTGATGCATTAATAAAACATAGTTGCGTCTGGTACTGTTCATTTGTTGAGGCATACCTAAAGCTGGTGCAATAAGGGCAGATTGAAGCTGCATGTGTGCGTGGGCCGCAGGTGGTTATTAAAACACACACACACACACACACACACACACACACACACACACACACACACACACACACACAAAGAGAGAGAGACGTATATATGTGCAGAACTATCCCAGAATGCTGGGGTGGAAATTCCTTCGAGGAGCTCCACGAGTTTGTGCCGAGAAGGTGACGTCTGGGTGATTTATTGCACTCTAGAGTTTTACTGAGCAGCTGCACCACGGCGACTCAACAAAGATCACCGCCTCCAAATTACACGGCAGTCAACTGGGGGTTTGTTACATTAATTACCTGCGACGTCCTGAGCTGAAATTACTTTTTTTTTTTTGTGCCTACTGTAGCTTCCATTCAGTAAATAAATCTCCTGAACGTACAAAGTGTCGGCAAATGAAGGCAAGTCCAGCGAAAACGCTACACAACTTGATTTATTTCAAGCTTGTCATCTCGGTTAGCCGGATGGCTGAAGCCACATTTATTACCCACAGCTAAGTGCTTTTGCCATTTGGACCACACTCCATCTTCTTCCATAATATGTCACAAGGTTGCATTATGCAGAATGAGGACACCTTTGCACTGTCTCTATAGATCACAGATTCCTGCGTCATCTCTTATGTTTTCTACTTTTAGTCTCGTCTATAGACTTTAGGCCTGTGGACTGAAATGGCCCCTTTTTTTTTTTTTTTTTTTCTGGTAGAAGTCACCACATTTTTATCAAAAATCTGCTGTTGCAGAGTTTGTGGCGCCATACGCGTCAACAAGGTTTCCAGATCCTTTGTAAGGAAAACGATCCCACAGCATCACAGGTCCTCCACCGCAGTGGGTAAAAGCTGCTTTGACGTCATCTTCAAGGATGAACAGAAGAAGAAAGAAATACAGACGGGAATTTAAGAGATAAAACATCTGAATAATTTGCACTATGACCTCGTGGTTCAAGAAGGCCGGAAACCACTCAACTCGACTGAAAACAGCAGGAATAAATTTAGATTTAAACGTGACAAAAAAGTCAATGCACATCCCCGGTGTTGTTGACAGAGAGTCACATGGCCTCACTCACACATTTTATGATTGTTTTTATCTTTTATCTTTCTGACAAAATGAATAAAACTATTCAAAGCACATTTGGACAGCGGGACAAAAGATGTCACTCGGGCGTGCCGTGGTGGCGGAGGGGTTAGCGCGACCCACATTCAGAGGCAACGTAGCCTTGACGCGGCTGTCGCGGGTTCGGCTCCCGGACCCGACAACGTTTACCGCATGCCTTCCCCCTTTCCTGTCAGCCTACTTTGAAAAAGGGACACTAGAGCCCACAAAAAGACCCCTTGCGGGGCGATAAAAAAAAAGATGTCACTCATCTTTAATGAGACGCAGGCCACCTCACCACTCTGGTTCTCGTACAGTTAAGCAGTCGCCACATGTTTACGTTTGTGATGGTCAGACAGAAAGTTATTTTTCCTGGCTTCACTCCTGCACAACTAATTGGCATAAAACTAGCGCCGAAAGACGGTGAAGGAGACGAGATGCCGGTTTTTTGCAACATTTTAACACCTGAGGGATTATTTCTCCATCCTGTGGGCTTTGGCAAGACACACACGAGTTCCCATCCATCTTTGTTTGCCACAATTACAGTTATTATAAACTTTTTGAAATGATTGCTCTGACTGTGGGCACAGCACCTCTGAGTGCGAGCATGTCTTACACGAACAGCACGTTCTCTTAATGCCACAGTTTTGAAGAATGGCCAAAAGAAATGCATTACAAACAAGACAACTCCGTGGATTTCACATGTGATCGAGTATTTTGTTCATGTGATCCATGGCTTCTTCAACGTGTGATCATGTTTCACATTCGATCACATATTCCTCACATGTGCACCACACATCATTTCATATGATCTGATTTTTTTCCATGTGGAGATCAGGTGATTGTACTGAATATGTAAAAAAAAACCAACAACTCATTAATTTTACATCACGTGTGAAAATAAGGATGTGGAAACCGGAACTTGTGCTTCCAGTTTTATTAACTGATGAATTTGCATTCCCCTTTTCACGCCAGCTAACAGTACAAAGAACAAAACAGAATCTTCTTGGATTCGTCTATTTATTTATTTTTTAGCACCTCTCCAGTCCGCTGCAACATTCACGGCTGCTGCAAGCGACAGTCACACATCACATGTGAAACTCATGTGAGAACATGTGAACCCCATGGGTTTTTACCACAAAACGTTCCAAATCCACACGTACACATGTGCTTTTACATGTGTCTCACATCTTTCACATGTGGACATTTGTGTCCGCGGCTTCACATGTGACTTTCACATGTGAATTTCATGGGATCTTTTTGTGAGGTATTTCAGGTGCTTTTGTTTTCCCTGTCGACCTGGGATTTATGTTCCCACATGAAGAAATGTACTGATGTGGAAACCGGAACTTTTCTTTATAATGCTGCTGCAGTAAAATATGACTTTATTTGCACGTCCTTACTTGTGCTTCCAGTTTTATTAACTGATGAATTTGCATTCCCCTTTTCACGCCAGCTAACAGTACAAAGAACAAAACAGAATCTTCTTGGATTCGTCTATTTATTTATTTTTTAGCACCTCTCCAGTCCGCTGCAACATTCACGGCTGCTGCAAGCGACAGTCACACATCTCCATTTTTTCCTTTTCTTTATTTTTACCAAGCACTTTGAATTACTTCAAAGAGGGAAGTGTGCCCCGTTCCCACACTGATTTTTTTCGTCACGGCCCTGTGGGCCAATTTCATGACAACATACGAAGCATTTCGATTTGGTCCTCTCAGAAACAATGTCCTGTTCTCTGCGTCAGGATGTGAACATGCACACAATGGGCAGCTGTGGAGAAAAGCACCGTTATTACTGAAAGAATCCTTTTGCAGTTGGTCTGAAATCTTAATTACCTTCTTTTTTTTAAATTTTAGTTTTCTAAGTTTGCTCTGCCATGGAATAATTCAGCTTGAACACCATGAATTACACCAATTCGATGCAGCTTGTCATGTTGAATATCTCAAAGCGAGTCTTTAGCTCGTGTTGAAAAGTGAACCCTCACACTCTCCCTTCGTGACCCCCGGGTTGTGAGCGGAGCCGTCACACACCCCGAGCGCACACACTGAAACTGAACGGAGTAACAGATGATGGACCGTGTGTCACATGCACAACATCTTCAGGAAGTAACCTTGTAAACAGGAATGACTGGGAGGAGGCTCACCATGAAGCGCCATAAAAACACACACGACTCAGGCATTCGGTTTCAGACTGACGGTCACAAATACACCTGTATTCCAGCTCTGTTTCCCCTTTTCTATTTCTGGAAAAGTTATTCTGAAAAAGACGTGGCGGCTTCATCCGGAAACTCTGCTTTTCTTTCTCGTTTTGTTTTTAGGGATTTCTGATCTCACATTGAAAAAGAGTTTAAAATTATTCTTACTTTATTTTGAAGAGGACAGAACATGATGCATGGTTTAAACTTTTCCAGATGAAAAGCTGAAAAGTGTGGCATGCATTACTCTAAAAGCCCTGAATAAACTGAGAACTGTTCTATTTGTGATCCTAAAACAAATTTAGGAGAACTGATACCCTGCCAAAACATGGCCGTCCACTCACACTGCCGCTTTAGGCAAGAAGAGCTTTAACATGAGAGCAAATAACCGTATTTTAACTCTGGAGGAGCTGCAGAGATTCACAGCTCATGGAGAAGTGGCAAAAAGAAAGCTGTTGATGTAAGAAAGTCATAATGCGTCCGGGTTAAGGTTTAATACAAGCAAACTTGTGGGAAAAGATGCTGAAATGCTAAAGACAGAAAAGTTGGTCACAGTTAATGGGAAGATGCACTGTAAAAAAAAAAAAAATTACAGTAGTTTACTGGTTGCCAGAATTTTACTGTATAAGTATGAATCTTACCGTACTTATATTTTAAAACACTTATAAATATGGTCAAATTCTGGCAACCACAGCTGCCGGTAGTTTACCGTAAAATAGAGACGTTTCTTTTTTATTTTTACAGTGCGGATGGATCTAAACGAAGGGGATATTCATCAAATAAAATAAATACCATTGAAGGTTGCAAAAAGTAAAAAGGTTCAGGTGTTAGAAGCCCCGACCTAAACTCAATTACAAATCTGAGACAAAACTTTAAAACTGGCGCTCTTGGTCCAACCTGACTGAGCAAAGCAGCTGGTGGAGACACTCCCTGAAAAAACTCTCACAAAATACTGAATTAGAAGGACTGAATAGCAATGAACTCACAGTTTTGATGCTTAAATGTAAAATCTGTTGCTTCCACTTCACAGTTATGTACTTATTTGTGTTAGTCTGTCACATAAAGTGCCAGTAAAATAGATGGAAATCTGTGGTTGCAACATAAAAATCAAAGCGCCATGAATGCAGAGAGTCACTGAACCGTAGAAACTGACTCATGGGAACAAGTGAAGTTTGTCGCAACCAAAGTCCTGTGAACATTTGTTGAAATCTTTGTCGAGGGGCCAATAATGTAAACGGTTTACAAATAATCCTGCTACTTGTGAAGAAATCCCTCATGGAAGCTTGAAACTGTGACTTTTCTGACTTCCTGTAGCAGCCAGCTTCGCCGCAGTGCTAATGCTAGCTCTAGAATCGAGCGTTTTTGCTAATGCGTGTATAAAATCACTAAACTAAAGCTGGCACAAACCGTGAAATCAAACTGAAAGACAGAAGAAAAACCAACAAACTCAGAGCTCAAGTAAAGAAAGGCACTCCCCCCCCCCCCCCCCCCCCCCCCCCCCCCGCGTGTGTACAGTGTTATTAATTATACGTTGTGGTTGAGTACAGTAAGCCGGTGGTTTTCATTAGAGCCACTGCAGCACAGTCCTCCTGTACAGCAGGATAGGGAGGGGAGGAATGCTGCTGTATACAGATTCCTGGAGCTGAACAAAACCATGGCATTCCTCACAGAGGTGTTTACACCCGGCAGCTCGGTGTGGTCCGTCCTCGCTCGCTCTCTCTCTGTGTCATCGCAACGTCTCGACCAGCAAATGGGCATCCAGCGGAGTTCGAGCAAGTCTGCAAAGCAAATACTGACGGATAAAGAGAATATAGGTGAAGGAACTGTGTGGTGAAGCAGAGCACACTCTTTTGCTCAATCGAAACACCAGAATCCATGAGTTTTATTTGTTATAAAGAAATGTTGAAGTCTTACCAATGAAAGACCAAATTACGTTTAAATGCAAAAGTAAAAGTATCTCAGGTGTAGCAGCGATTAGCCCTATAAATTAGCCTTCAACACAACACTTGGATTTCATATCTGAATGTCCATCCTCTGCTTCTGCATTCCGATTCCTTCCCCGAATCGGTGCGTCTTTGTCTCAGTGTTGCGCGTTCAGTCGCCCTGCGCTGGTTCCCTGCCGCCGACATTCCCTCACCGAGGCACGGGGGTCTTTGAGACGCCTTAACTCTCAGCTCAGGTTTGCTTGTAAACGTACCTGAGGAGAATTTCAGTGTAATTGGTTTTCAACAGGTGTGGAAGTGTTGGACTTAAACTGCCAAAGTGACTTGAAAATGTTTTTAACGAGGGCCTTTAGACTCTAGAGCCTTTGAGAAAACAGTTGGGTGCATAAATATTATTTCATCAATCAAATAATGGCGCCGTGTTACGTTAATGTGAAACGAGGTTAGCTTGATGCAGAGACGCCTATTTATTTATATTTTAAGAGTTTAAAAGGGCAGTGTTGTGTGTTTTCCAGCCACATGGTGCCATTTTTGTTACCTGCTAGCATATATATACATATCAAATATGACTTAAAAGAAATTTTACTTGGTCATTTAGCGCCTTGAAATTGGGCCTCTGTCGCTTTAAGAAACACCTGCTCTTTCTGACTCTGTTTTCAGGAAGCCATCACAGCATCACTTCTCAATGAACCTTTTAGCAACGTTTTTATCAGCCTTTCCCTGAGAAGTAGCTGCTATAATGAGCTCAGCTGGTGTTCAGTTTCACCAGGTGTTTGCTAATTGCTGCTGGCTAGTCTGAAGGAGCTGAGGAGCGGAGGACGAGAGCTGCGTGAGGCCGAAGCTTGGAAAAAGCCTTGAAGGCGGCGCTATACCTGCCAAGCGTTTTGCACAGCTGAATTGTTGCCACGGGAGATTCTTGGATTTCTCAAACAAGCACGAATCAAGGCAACACTCCAGGTGTGTTTCTGATGAGGGAGTAACATTATAACATTGTGTAAAACTCAAAAAACGTTGGTTTCACATAATGCTGCCCCCTTAAATGGGTCGTTTTGTCAATACATTTTTGCTACGGCTGACTTTTTGAGGACGTTCATGATGTTGATGAAGTCCGAAATGAACAGTTCAGTCCAAGAAGGTGAGTTTGAGGGTTGCCGTACAAACGCCTTTGTTTAAACTCCCAAAAACGCCGTTGCATATGATCAAACTCTCCTTCATTTTCTGAATTCGGCTACATTCTTGCGTCAGAGCAACCTGAGACCCGGAGGGAGCAGTCAATCTGGGAAGGGGTCAACCGATGACTTTTTGCATGATAATCCCAGAGACACGCTTTGGAGACAGACTATCCCTGTGACTAATCGGACAGGTTGACCCGTCCTGACCAAGACGGCGCGTCGCAAGCAGCATCTCGGCCGAGACGTGGCAACACAAACAGAGTCGATTCCTGTTCTTCAGCTGGAAAACAAAGAATCCACACGGGTGGAGGTGGAGGTGGCGATGGAGGGAGGGGGTTGACTTCAGCTATGCGATTACTGCGTCAAATTAACCACTGGAGCTTTTCAGTGGAAGAGGACAAATAAAAAACGAGGGATGAAATCAAATGCAGCCATTGTTGAAATGGAGGATTGGTTCATGGTGCTGTGACCTTCACCGGATCTTCTGAAAAGCTCCTAAATGTTTGAGCGAGCGCTGTCATTTCTCACTCGGTTTGTTAACATAGAGAGGCTTCTGTCCTCGCTTTTCGTGGTTGAAGCGACGGCTGGCACAGGGCACCGAGTGTGTGTGTGTGTGTGTGTGTGTGTGTGTGTGTGTGTGTGTGTGTGTGTGTGTGTGTGTGTAGAGATATGCAATAGTTGAGGTCGAGATCTCATTAATTTCCTTGAATTTAACAAGTGTGGACTCACTCTGACGGGTCGCAGGCGTTCAGCTTCTTGCTCAGGGTACAGGTGCCTCCGACATGCTTCTCTGTTTTATATTAAGTTGTCGTCAGTAAAAAATAAATAAATATTTATTTATTTATAAATAGATAATTTAAACATTTTAGTTTAAATCATAGACTTGTGTTTGTTTTTGCTGTTCCTCATTGTCAAACTCACAGCTGAAGGGTTTCTGTATCTTATGTTTTCTCCTATATTATGTTGTTTATAAGTTATTTAAGTGCCCAAAGGTCTGTATTATTATTATTATTATTATTATTATTATTATTATTTTTTTTTTTTATTTTTATTGTTGTTGTTGTTGATGGATGTCTTTCTCTCACTGCGATGGTGGTGGGATTTTACAGTCGCAGGTGTGTGTGTGGGGGGGAAGGGGGGAAATCCACGTCAGAGAGATATGAATGCAGGGAAAAACCCTGCCTCTAGTCGGGAACCTGTTCTCCCCTCCTCCTCCTCATCATCCTCTTCCCTCTTCCTCCTCCTCTTTCCTCTCCTTAGAAACCAAACACACAGTTGTAAATCAGCCATAGTTTGAACATAAAGCACAATCTGCATTTCTCTGTCATCCAATCCACCATTGCTCATTCTACGTTTTAATTTGACCTGATTTTACACGTTTGGCAGCTTAAAAACGTGCATGAACGTAACAACAATCCATTAAAGTTGCATGAAAAAGTCCAACTTAAAGCTTCACCTCCCCTCTTTTTCAAAATGTGTGCAAACTATTAGGTCCACTTTTAAATATTCATGAGCAGCTACGGTCACCGCTTCCCTTAACGTCACCACTACTTCCTGTGTGTTATAGTGCTATAGTATCCTAAGCCAGCAAACTGCCAGTGGCCTTGGCGAAACGTACAAATATGAAACGCGGTGTAAATATAGCCGCACAGCTCATGCCGTTTCCTCCATGCAGTCTTGTTAGAAAAACAATGGCATCCTATTATTCGCCGGGGCTACGGTGAAACTGGAAGAGCGGCATGCTGGAACATTCCTTAAACGGAATATCATTCACTTCTGGGGGGTGGTGGGTTAATTTTTGATTTGGGACACTTTGTTATTCTAAAAGCAAGAACTGAGTGGACCGACCGCTTTGAATTTGTTGGGGTTTTTTCATTAGCCACACAGAGTCAAAAACCGATATGTACATTATTAAAGTCATGCATACCCTGTAAACGTGCTTTAGAAAGTTGCACAGAGGTCTTTCAGTTAGTTTGATTTTAAAATGTTTGACCTATTCCAGATGTTGAATGTGTGTGCGTAGGATCGTTTGCTCTTAACCTTCCAGCTGTTGATTTGAGGTGAAGCCCTCCCTCTCCAGTTTTCTTTCACCTTTGCACGATGCCCCAAAATCCGCCAGCTGCAAAACAGCGACTTGACATGACGCTGCTTGACAGTTGGTACAGTTTTCTTTGGTTCAAAGGCATCACCTTGACTACGCCAAACAATCTTTCTGTCCACGAGGCTGAATAGCGCAAACTTTGTCTTCTCCTGACCACAAAACCGCTCCTGGACAGCTGCGAATGTCAGTCAGGCTTGAAGTTGATTTCGAGCAGACGCCAACCAATTGAGGCAAAGTGCGGCAGTTTCTGATGAGAGGAATGGTCATAAGCTCAGCCAGAATTATGCTGCAAAGCAAATGCAAAGTATTTATAATTGTATGTGGATTGTGTGCGGACTAAGCAGAGAGACTGAATCTTCCTCTGAATCTCACGCCGTGGGACCAGAATCGCCTCCAAGCTGTACAAAGGGGTCATCAAGCCAAATATATTTGAGCTGCATATGACATAAGTTCAACTTTTACATCCATTTTTTAAAAATGGAAAGCTTGTCATCAATTCCTACAAAAAACAAAACAAAAGAAATAGTAGGCCTCTAAAACGGAAAGCCTAAAATGAACAGAAGTCCATAATGTTAGCATCATACGGGGGCTGCAGCTTGAATCTTCAGTTAGAAACACACTCTAAGTCATTTTTAGGAAAATAAAATAAATTTTAAAAAAGCTTTTCCTGCTCTTTTCCCACCTGTCTCCTAACATTAAGAACGTAACATCGTCTGGATGATTTGCTATTTTTGGGCCTTCGTTGTGCAGTCAAGCAGACCTGAAGCGGGGCATTGTTCAGAAATGCTCCCTAAACATGAGTGACCATCAAAGGTCAGGACTCTTAGAATAACTCCTGTGGTATTTAGATACACCTTTCTCTGTCCTGATAGGTTGGCTGGAGGTGACATGAATGGAGACAACAATAAAAAAAATGGCAATTTCCCTTAGCAACTCTCCTGCTGACTTCTCCAAGGAAGCATTTCCAACAGGGATTGTGAAATAGGCTGAATTTAGAGTTACAGTGTGTATGCACTACCGCTTGAAATCCTTTGCCAAATTTGACTTTTTTCATTTTTATTTTATTGTATCTAATCAACCAAAAACGATTATACTCAATCTCCTGAGTCAACACTTTGTAGAATCACATTTTGAGGTGTGTCCGATTTTATTTTGTGTGAAAAGAAAAGAAGAAAAAAGTCCTTTTGCTTTCCAAAAGTTTCCATTTTTCTATTAATAAACATGTTAAGCTGGTTTTTTAGAGCTGTTTTTAACATCCTACAATCTATTATTGAACTGCTGGTGTTTGTGCATTGAAATAATAATAATAATAAAAAAGACTTCAATTCCCATAGTTCATCTCTATTTCATTTGGTCCCTGATACTAACGCCAGATCGTAAAACTAGCTTTTTGTTCACAGAGACAAAAGTGTGTTTGGAGCAAACAATATGATTATAGGATTTCAAATTTACACTTGGTTTGTTATTTTTTCCCCCCCTAAACAATATAACTTTCTAACAACTTTAAAATAGCAGGAATATGTCAAATATGTCCCCTTCAAAAAGGGAAATTACTCGGCAAATAAATACTTTTTCCATCTCTAACTTCTCATTAGATGTATAAATAACACACACACACACACACACACACACACACACACGCACGCGCACGCACGCACACGCACACACACACACACACACACACACACACACACACACACACACACACACACACACACACACTACCATTTATTCTTATCTTAAGTAGCACGCGCTAAAGTCAGCAGGACAGCAAGCGCGTGCCCTCTCTCTCTCACACACACACACTAAAACAAAGCAAAAACGACAAAAACGACACAAATATTTGCATGAATCAAGATTGAGGGCGACTGCTGCGCGTCAACCACGATGCCGCTGGTTTGCAGGCGGATTATGGCCTTTACTTCAGGCAGGGGGCGGGAGAGAGAGGAAAAAGCCGAGCTTTAGGGTCTGCTGGGAACCAGCCCTTCCTCACAGCAGCAACAGCACCACCGCCGCGTAATCAGGCTGGTCCAGGGCAGAAGCCACACAGCACTTTGCTCCCTGATAAGACTCCTTGGAAGGAGAAGAAGAAGAAGAAGAAGAAGAAGAAGAAGAAGAAGAAGAAGAAGAAGAAGAAGAAGAAGAAGAAGAAGAAGAGCGCAAACTACCACTCTGAGCTGCCGCTGTAAATTTCAGCAGGAAAGCTGGATTTTTGAGACGCATCACGGTTAATGGAGGATGGACTTTAGGTTGATTTTTTAATTTTTTTCTGTCTTTAGACTATTTCTAAAATGCCATGTTAACAAAGGGATACTTAAAAACCAGAACATTTCATACTCTGTGTTGCTGTTCATCCGCATGTCTTCGTGAAGTTTGGACCTTTGGCCACAGGAATGTTCCTGAGTTTTGTTTTGTTTTTTTAATTGAATTATGAACTCTCTGTCTTCCATGAATCAATACGGAGCAAGGTGAATTGTTGGTGACTTTACAACCGAGGCTAAGAGGAACATATTGGGTTAAAAAAGACAACACCAGCAAGAAGAAAAGAAAGCCGGAGCTTTATTATCGCTGCGGATTTACTTTTTAAAGAGGAGAAAAGAAGAAGAGGCTGCGGCGCCTTCTCGCTCTTCTTCATCCGCGGACTCTGCACGCAACGGGACGGAGCTCACAGGCGCGCGCAGCTCCACGAGCCGAGCCGCTGTCCTCTTCATCCTCATCCTCCTCATCCTCCTCCTCTCCGCGCGCCGAGCTGAGGAGAGAGGCTCGCTCGCGCCTCCATAAATGCCCGGTCCGTTGGAGAGGCTCGAGGCTGGGCAGCAAGATGAGCTCGTGGGTCCAGCTGCTGCTGCTCGCGTGGCTGGCGGCGTGCGCGCGGTTTGGCGTGGCCGAGGTAAGTAAAAATAAAAAATAAAAATAAAAATGAGGGGGGAAAATAAATAAAATTACCAGTAAAAGTTTACTGACACCTGTTAAAAATGCCGCACCACGTTAGAAACAAGGCAGAAAACGTAGCTTAAACTTTTATAATGGGTCGCATTATTGAGATATACGATCATATATGTTTGCCCAATATTAATATTTGTCACCGCAACAACCTTGAAATGGGTTAAACTTTTTATGTCCTACCTTTTTTTTTTTAGTTGTATTATGTTTATATAGAAAGGATATTTAGAATAAGTGCACCTGCTTCAACATACTCTTATAATAAAAAAAAAAAAGGTTTCCATGTGAGGTGGCTTGTTGTTACAGAGAACTCCGCTCATTTATAGACCCAAAACACGCACACAACTTTGGATGATGGACCAAGAAATGTGGGAGAAATTTGGGATGGACGCTAATTGGAAGATGTTGTCTCCACGTGGTTGGACGTGATGCGTTCATGATCTCTAATAAACTCCTGGGTTACAATTTGGGAGTCCAGTTTTTTCTTGAATGATTGGAGGGGTGTGAATAGGTAGTGCACCACAGAGCATAAATAATTATACCCATACACACTTGAGAGAGAGAGAGATAAAGAGAGCGCAATTAAAGTAATATGCATGTTTTTGGATGATATGGGGAAGCTGGAGTACCAGGAACAAGACCACACAGGTGTTGGGAGAACACACGCAATCGTCCGTCCCATTAATTCAGTAGTCAGCTGTGCAACAGGAAGAATATGTGACTGTAACCAGTTTGTAGAGCAAGTTTGCCACCAGAGCCGTCACACGCAGGGGGAAAACACAGGGAAACAAAAGACACACACAAAGGCAAGACAGCACACATGTGCAGCTCAAAAGACAAGATTTTTATTTTTGTTTTCCTTATCAAACTACATTAAAACTGATTGAATGTAAATCTTAAGATTGGCTTCATTGCAGCACTAATCTGTAGATGAAGTTTTCTCCCCAAAACAATCAGAGAGAGAGAGAGAGAGATGGGTGAAATCTGACCATCAGCTCTGTTCAAACAGGAAACCCAAACCACACCAGGGGTCCTATGTAGGTCAAGTGAGGCTTGACCAGAAATAAAAGGGAAAAACAGGCAGAAATTTCTCTGCCGATAAGGGGTTGCATTTTATCAGCTGTTCTGCTTCCGCTTGCAGATTTCATCTGAACGAGGCGAGTCCTCTCCACAACGATCAGCCTGTGCCACTGACCTCCAAATCTAAACTGGGTTGAAGTACAAATCAACCTAGTCGGTCAAGGGAGGTGGCGCTATGCACTCTGTTATCCTGGTGTAAAAAAAAGACGCATTCATACAGTGAATGTAAATAGACCCTCACAAAAAGGTAGATGTTTGATCTGTGAGGGATGACTTCAGCTTCCCGTCACCAAGTCGTCTTCTCATTTTCTGCCGTTAGGCTGGCATCACACAGAAAGAAAATTTCAAATCTGACAGTGCTTTATGGGGGAAAGTTGCTACAGCTTTGAGGAACACAGCCAGGAATTCCCCGGGTCTAAATTGAAAAAGATCAAGGATTCTCGCAGCGGGGACACGGAACGCCACTGTGCTGCTCTGTAGGTCAAAGAGAAAGTTTGCGAACTGTCGTTATGTGTTCTGGGTAAAAGTTTGAAATATTCAAAAACGTTCTTGCGCCAGGCATCCGGTTTGTTTCCCGAGCTGAGAGGTAAACTGAACTGTGACAGCGGGGTGGATTGAGCTGCTCTGTCGCGCACGTGTTGGCACGCTCTCTGGGCCTGCATGTGAAACCTCCCACATGTGCTGTGGCTGCCGCCAGCAAATTCGACCCCCATAATTATCTGCAATTAGATGTTCTCCCTCCTCCTCCTCCGGAGCTGCAGCCGCTGCCTGTACCTGGGACTCCTCAGGGCGTCTGCAGGGAGATGGGATGGCGCTTCAGGCGATAACGACTGGTTTATGGCAAAATTGGTGTTTTTTTTTTTAACTTAGACGGCTGCAGATCTGCAGCAGAATATAGTTTATCTTGTGGGAAGGGAGGACAATTTAGAAGAATGCCATGTGATTGACAGAAACCGTTTATTAGACGTGGGTTAATCTGAAGGTTTCTTTTTTAAGTATCTTTTCACATTTTGTCCTGGTTCAAAAATGGACCCGGAGGTATATTTTTGTTAGATATTTTGTAGATTTATAGACGATTTATTGGATCTGTAGATGTTGCCTGAATCCAATGAAGGCCTCTGCAGAACTCGAGCAAATGCAGAAAACTGACAGCGGCTTTAGAGGAGCGGAGTTGGTCATTTCTGGGTTGGATCCAAACATGTTTATGTGCAAGAATGGCCCAGTCAAAGTCCAAACCTAAGTCCAATTGAGAATATAGTTAAGAATTTTCGGGTTAGGGTTAAGGTTATGTTATAGAGACAGACGCAGAAAAAATTTACAGTGGTAAGTGTAGTGAAAGGTTGCGTTACAAAGAGTTGACTACTGGGGTGCTGGGCAAATCCTAAACATCTTTTTCATACAATTATTAATAAAAAAAATGCCTATATCCCTCCTCAATTACATTCTATTTTACAATATTGCCTCACCAAATAAAATCCCCTTCAACCTTAGAGAAAGTTTAAAGACTTCTGTAAACCACAGTGAGGATGGAGGGACTGAACTTGTAGGGTTTGGTGTGCAGACATCGCATAAAAACCACCTATAAAGCAGAAGTTTCACTGACATCTGCTGTCCTATTCGTCCCCATTTGCGCACTCACCACAATTAGTGCGTGTTTACAATTTGTGGCGGCCCTCTCCGCATCTGTCTGTTCACCAGAGCCGAAGGTGTTTATTTAATATTTCCTGCTTGGACACAAATTGCAGCGACAGCAGGCACCGCGGCGAACAAAAGGCAACACACCCCGTAATTACCGTCAGACTCAATTAGCCGAGCCGCCTGGCGCGCTCCGTCGGCAGAGAGGGGGAAATAATCGCGGTGAGTCCTCAGGGGCATCGGTGGAGCCGGTGGAAAGGGATGCGAGTGGAACACAGCGGGCATTTCCACCGCCGCCTGCCCGGGAAGTCGACCAATAATCGAGGGAGGCGGAGGGCGGATGTCGATGGGAGAACGGTGTGGGCAGAGTACATGTTCATGCATGGATGGCTGCGAGCTGCTATTATGTCCTGAATGAAACGCAGTCTGTTACACTGCGCTCATTAAAGCTTTCATCGCAGTTTGCGGCGCAGCTTGTTTAAAATGAGCTTCACCTCTCCAAACCCCATTTAAACCAAAGTTAAGGTTCTCGACTCTCGTCTGATTCTCGTCCATTTCAGCCTCTCTCTTACTCATCGATTATCCCCCCTCTTCTTCTTCTTCTTCTTCTTTTTTTTTATCCAGATGCACCTCCCTTCTCTCATCCTCTCTCTGTATCACTCCTTCCCCCACTTCCTGACTCCTCGCCTGCTCCTTTGACCCCTAAATGTTAGCAGATGAGAGGACACAACGCCAATAGTCATTCACCCTGCTCTTAGTGACCATTGTGTGTCTGCTTTGGTTAATTCCCCCCCTCCCTTGCAGGCTGTCTCTTGCCCATTAATGACCCAGGAGGGTAAGAGGGGGGGTTAAACCCACAGTCAAATCTCTAGAATCACAAAGTAGAGCCATTCAGTGGTTTCTGGTGTGATACTCTGGAAATATTTGGTTAGAGGCTTTTAAAGACAATCGTAGATGTTGCTGCGGTTTTTTTCCCATCGCCTACTGAATTGTTTTTTACTTTTAATGCTCATGCGAGCTTCTGAATACATTATGTCTGCTTTTCTGGTTTTGTGTTTGTTATTTGGGCTGATTTTGTTTCTGTTTGTGTGGTAGGAGGACGCTCTGCCTGCAGCCCTGGTGGAGCTGGTTAGAAACAGCCCCATCAACTCCATAGAGGACCTCCAGCTGCTGCTGCTCACTGACTCCGTAGGTAAAGACCCAAAGCTTTTTGTTTTCTTTCTTTTCCGTCTTGCAGACACGTGGAATCAGTTCAAATCACATTCAAGATTAAAGTGGAACCAAAAGCTCTTTAGTGAACTGGCATCTAAATCCAGTAATGCACTTCAACTGAGCAGCGACATCTCTTGAGATCCCTCGTTTTAATGTGATTCATTGTTTAGATTTTTATACAAAAAGAATATGTTTGATAAAGTTTTTGCACGTCCCTGGCACATTACGTGTCAATACACAAAACGAACGGTCGGGCGATGCTCATTTCACCCCTCCTGTCATATTTCGGCCAACTTTACTGGCTCTGATCTTTCAAAACATCACCCGCATCAAAGCATAAGGGAAAGGGGACATTTCAAAATAAGAGCACACTCACAAAGCTGAATGTCCTGGAATAATTACATTATGTTATTTATTAGGGTTTTTTTTATGATTATGTAATATTTGTGAACATTTTGAGCCCAATTGAGTCAAAATTAGTCAATTTATTTAACTAAGCACACAGCATTAGTGTAGATTCACTTAAAATATTTTAGATTTTTAACTCGAGTTGATTAAATGTAGTCGAGGTTCCATAAATAACAGATTAATGGAGTGCCAAGTCATAGATACAAAGCAGTATCGTTAACGGCCGGATGATAAAACCTACTGTTGTGCTCTCTATAGAGAAACACGACTACAGTGAGCTGATGTCAGCCGGTTAATTAGTTGCTCCAGCTGCTCAGGTGTTTCACATCTGTTGCATCTTAACTGTAGTTTTAAAAAAGTTTGATCTTAGCAAGATTCCCAGGTTTTCCTTTACTGGAAGTGTTTCCAAACTTTCCATTTTTCGTTATTTCTTCTTAGCCAGCTTACAGGCAGTGCACAGTAATGGGTCGGGGAGGGGCGGCACCACATTAACTCTCAGTTTGGTTCTGCCCTTTCTTTATTAGGAGGAGTTTTAACTATAAAAACTTTTATATTAAATTTTTTTTGTCTTGGCCAGATCTTCCTCATAAAACAGATCTTTGATCTCAAAGGGACTAAAATGGCAAAGTAAAGGTTAAAGAAAATGAAACAAAAACATTAAAACCGTAGTGTGCTATGATGCTCCACCCCTGGTTTCTGTGCACAGTGAGCATTTTATTTGTCTTCTTCTAATGGGATAAATGATGTTCGTGTCGTTGTCTCAGATGAGGAGGAAGCTAACTCTGCAGCCAACGGAGGTCACAGACTTCCACGCAGCCTCGGTGAGTCAAACTTCTCTTTATTTGGTGATGGGGTTTTTTTGAGGTTTGCTGTGATCTTTTTTTTTTTTTTACATATTTCTGCATTGTTTCTCCCATAAGGAAACTCGTTATGTTGGCTAAAGAATGCTTTGTCAGTCCGTCTGGGAGATGATTCATAGTTTTTGTGACAGAGGGAAAATCTTTTCCCATTAACCTTTTTGTCATTTCCAGACGGTGATCTAAAACTGGCCTAATCTTTGAATAAAACCTCCTCAGTGTTTCTTTTCAAGACACGTCCTTGTGTGTTAACAACAGAAAAGCTCAAACTCTCGAGCAGAGAAGTGGGCGTTGTCTGGCTCATCAAACCTGACGCTTTAGCGTGTCGTGTTTTGTCCCCTCAGACGCTCAGCCCGCCCAGCAGGCTCAGTGTAAAGTTCGCACAGAAGTGGTCGAGGTCACCAGAGCCATGTTGGACCGCAGCAACGCCAACTTTCTGCTGTGGCCGCCGTGTGTGGAAGTCCAGCGCTGCTCTGGCTGCTGCAACACCAAGAGCCTGCAGTGCGTTCCTGTTGTCACGCACACCAGATACTTGCAGGTAAATGAGCATGCTCGGTTATATGATTAGCAAATAGGAAGAGTTAAGCCCAAAGTTATTCCTGTCCCAAACAGCCTTAAGAGATCAATTATTTCCCTTCAGTTTAAGACGTTTGTTTCTGATGGGAAATGACAGGTGTCTCCCAAAACATAATAAAACGATGAGAAAGAAGCATTCTGTTGTAAAATGTTACATTCACGTACATTTATGGCATGCTGTAAATAACATGCAGCCTTTTTAATAATCAGTAGAAAAATGTTTTAGCATTAGAGCAGTTACAGCTGTTTCATAATTGCTTTTTGCATATTTCAACAGGTTTTTGACGCTTCATGTTTGGTAATGTTGGAAGGCCTTCTTGCTATCACCGCCATCTTTAACTCCCTCTGGAGTATTACAAATTTTGAGCTTATCTGATAGTAATTGAGAATAAGAACCGTAATTCATAGCAAAACATTTTTGTAACCTTTCACATAAATTTTAAAAATGTGTCAACATGTGTTTAATTATATATATAAAAAACTATAACAAAGATTTTCTTAAAGATCACCTGACCATACTTGAAATTAGCTTAGTTTGAGTCATCTTCCTTCCGTAACAACTTCCACATAAACGAGTGTTGTTTTCCCATTAGTGCTTGTACATGTTGCATTCACTGACTGGAAATAAATAAGATTTTTAGTTTACAGCCAACCAATCACTGATGAGGCTAGTCACTCATAAGATAAATTAAAAAATTTGCTCTGCATCTTATTTCTCTGCGCTTCTCAAGTAGTTCACTCTGAGAAGCAACAGAAAATTGCAGCTTAGGTTATTTAACCTTCATCTGTTGCCTGGCAACAGCTCCTTTTTGAGTACAAAAAAGCATATATTTATATACCCATGTCATAGCGTCCCCACAAAACGTTTTTGTTTCCTTTTTTTTCTTAAACTCAGAGCACCTCCCAGTGACTCCCATCTTCTTCTCAACCTCTCCAGGTCATGAAGATCGAGTACATCAACAAAAGACCCACTTATGCCAAGGCTGTGGTGTCGGTCGTGGATCATGTGGAGTGCAGATGTCAGCCTGCCCCGCGCCCCGCTGTGCTCAAGAAGAAATCCTCTCACAGACTGCACAGCCACCCGCATCGAAATCAGACCCTCGGCCCGGGACCGGCGCAAGGACAGGTACGACTTTTACTCTGCGTGTTCTCTGTCATCCGGAGACAAGGTTTAACCTTAATAACTAGGGTACAGAATAGATTAATCAGTTTTACTGCCCTGCTAAGTAATCTCTTAACACCTCAGGGCATTGACAAACAACATCTGGTGTTAGCATGAGGTCCTTTTCGCTGCTTCAGAATCTGGCGGGTCGTCTTAGATTGGGTTTGCTTCCAACAGATACGATCAAACCCAATCAACCAATCAAACGCTTATCCTGGGAGTCGACGTGTCAGGTAAACACGGCAAATCAGTGAGGCCTGAGTTTTCTTCCTATCACCTCTGTGTGATTCATGTGAAGAAGAGGCAGGAGGGTGGAGTTTGACTTTTACGCCTAGAAAGGTTGTCACAAAGTTGAGCCGGTGAGTAGGCGTCGAGTGGGGGGTCGACGTGAGCCGCGGCCCATTATAACCAGCTGTGCTACTGTCACTAGCTGGTTCCGCTTTGGCAGCTTCATTGTGCAAGAGCACATGAACAGAGGTAGCTAAAAGGCAGACTAGTCTTATTGTGGCACTGTAATGTTAAAAAAATGCCTTTTGTTGGATTTCTTGACAGGTTTTGTTTCTCCTATTGGTAGAGAAAGCTGTTACTGCTAGAGACTGCAGCTGGGTGGGATTAATTTGCAAAAAGTGGAGTCAAAATCTTTTACTTGCTAATATTCAGATTTTTCTCAGAGAACTCCAAATGACACCACTATAGTTTGTACTTTCTTAAGATAGATTTAGAACTGCTTCTCTTTGTCACGTCTCTAAAATCATTAAACATTTCTCAATTTTCAGACACAGACGCTTTAAAATGAAACATAATTGAAAGTAATTTGAGCACATCTATCTTACAAGACGGACTGCAGCCATGCTTTTTCTCTGTTGTTTTTGCCACATATAAAATGCACCATAACACATGTCATACAATTTTTTCAGCATGATCTATAATCCTCAGAAGTAACCAATTTAAAACTAAAGGATGAGAAAAAGTCGAGGCGTTGTCACACCGTGTGGGTGAGGGAGCAGTCAACGTTACACAGCTCTGCAGTTAAACGGGATTCAAAATGTTGATACAGTTGATGTTGTCAACTGAATTTGGCTTTTTATATTGGCATTTGTAGAAAACTTTATTCGGAAATGCGTTGTCTTTGTATACACAAGGCAATACAATGGAAATCTGTTGGCACCGGCATGTCAGACAAAAAGACATGGCAAAATCACTCAAAAATATAAAAGATTACAGTTAAATAAGCAACTGGTATAGGTAGTATTATTAATCAATGTGTAATGCCTATAGAATTAGGAGAAAGTATAGTTTTAAAATCTATACTTTTAAAACACTTTGCTGTAATCTGTTGCCTGAACCAACAACCAAAATGCCTCCTGAGAAAACAAAATACTATCTAGAAGTTTCTGACAGGTTTTATTCCTCTTCTGATGCCTTATATAATAACTAACTTAATACTTTTCACTCGGTATCGTTTTTCATAACCTAGACTGATAATGTCAGTCAAGCCCACATTCTGACCAAAGTAATAAGCTACATTTTGACTCGGGCAATGCCAGTTGAAGCCTGGTCGAGCATATAAACATCTAGTTCTGTGCATCTGTGTCATAATATCTGGCAGATGGAGGTAAATACTTTGGTTTGTGTTTGTGTACACAAATGCTAGCAAACCCACTAAGCAACTAGCGCCTTTTAGTTGCATGCATATTTGTAAAGTATAAGCAAATGCAAATAGGCAAATGTTGGATAAGAGCATTGAATTATTACTGTCTACTTGCTTTATGAGCTCCATGCTTAGTGCATTTGTAGTGAGCTTGAGAAAACAGCCACTGAACTTTTTTATTCTGCTGTTAAGGTGAAGGTCCACTCCAAAGATGAACTCCACCAGCTGGACGAGCTGAAACCAAACCAGAGGGCTCATCTGGAGCATCTCCTGGGGCAGCGCTGGGATCTCAGAGGAGACACCTTCCCTCAGCCAGGAGAAGGCTACAGTCTTGCAGGAGAAGACGTGTCTCGGTCTGAGGAGACAGTTCTCTTTCCTCCGCACTGGGATCATAACTTCACCAGACTTCTTGGGACCGAAGAGCAAATAGAGACGCAAGAAAATGTCGGGATGAAGAATGATGAGGTTTTTAAAGACAATGCAGGACCCCCAGCGGGTAATGTGGATGTGGAAGCAAAGACAAAGTTGGAAGAAGATGGGTTCAACAGCACCGAAGGGAATCCTAAAGTAGGACACAAACACACACAAACACACAGCCCTCCAGGGTCAGATGACAAATCCAAACCTTTTGAGAGCCACACTGCTGGACTCTCTAAGGGTGTCGCTGAGAACTCTCGAGCCATGTTGGATCCTAGCGAGGAAACCAGAGCGAGGAGCAGGGTCCGACCAACCAAAGAGCCCAATCCAGAGCCTCGAGAGGCGGCAGGAAGGAGAGAAAATGAGACTCCAGACGTGGAAAGGATGTCGCAAATCACAGAAGAGAAATTGGAGGCTGAGAGAAAAGAGCTTCTCCTTCTCCACAAGAGACTGGACGAAGAGAAGGAATTACTGCGACAGCAGAAAATGAAGCAGGAGGAGGAAGAAAGGCTGAAAGAGAAGGAGACAGACAGTCAGCATCTCCAACATAGGAAGCATCATCATCTGCATACGACACCGAAACCAGGTAAAAGAATAAAAGAAACACAGAGTAGACTACTAGGTGACTGAAAAAACAAGGTCAAACTATACATTATTTAAACGTTCACTACAGTGAACATAATCAGTTGTTTTAAATTTGATTTCCAATCTCACAGAGACAGCAACATCCACAACTACCACGCAGAAAGCACCGGCCCCGACCGGCCCCAGGCTCCCGGTTCGTCCAAACCCTCAGAGAAGAAGAATGAAGAAGAATCGCAAACGGATCAGCAAGGCAGCAATGAGAGCGATGCTCATGTAGGACTGAAATAAAACCAGGTGAGCTCACAGATGACTGCAAAATAAAAATGGATGTATATCCTAACTAGGCACAGACCTGTGTTTGCTATGAAGGTTTCATTGGTGTCACAGAAATGTCCCTCTATCCAGTTCCTATTGTTTAAAGTCATGTTAATGAGATCAAGACTTTCTAAAATAGTCCTTCCCAAAGCAGATGCTGCTCAGCTGAAACAAAGATTTTGTAGAAAGGCATTTTTAGCTTTTTGGAAATATCTCTTGACTACATGGTGCAGAAACCTAAGGAAAACCACTGACTCCTTTGATTATGTAACTATTAAGTTATAATGATGTTAAGTAACTCACTGCAGGCTTGCCACCTAAGCAAATGCAGTAACCTGACGCATTAGCTTACTGATATCAGCTTGTTAGACTCCTAATATTTTTCAATAAGGGGCAAATCAGCAAAAAACCTATTTTATATAACCAGCCTGTGTATCAAAATGAAAAAAACTTTCAATAGAAAACATGGTTTATTTGATGGGGTGTGCATAAGAGTGACACTGTCATAAACATGACATAACGCCTGTTATAAACATGAAGGAGTCTTCATGAATGTCAATGACTGTTGTCATTATGTGTCGTTCGGTAAACAATGACACTTTAAAACATTAAAAGTGTCATTATCTACCGAATAACAGCAGCTGTAAACATTCATGAAGACACCTTCATCATCATGACTTGTGTTAAGTCATGACCCCGTCAAATAAAGTGTTACTGAAAAATATTGTGTTACATTTTTGTATGAATACTGTGATAAAGCCTCAATTTGACCCCCATCCATGTTTACCTTATAAATAGAACTGTGAAAAATAATGCAAATGTTGAGCATGTCTTCCTTTTTGTTTGTTTTTACCTCCAGGGACACATGGAGAACATGTTGCAGGGTGGGAATTGTCCAAAGATGAAGCCGGATGACTCCTTTGGTTTAAGTATTTATTTGTCAGTAACCTGGTTGTCCTGTGATATCTCCTCGGTAACACTACTAACGAGTGTCTGCTGAACCTGTAACGATTTCTGGATACACCACGAGGGCAAAAAAGGGAATATGAACAAAGGACGGACCTGCTCAGGAGAATGCTTCCCTCCCCAAACATTTGATAGTCCCACGTCCCAAAGACAGACAAAGACGTGCTCAAGCACAGCGACTGTGTGGGACCGAAGAGGCATCGCTGTAGAACTGTGGAAAATAGTGCAATTCCTGTGGATCCATGCTTAGATATTGTGAAAGAGAATGTCGACAACCAAAACTGTATGGGAGGTTTCTTTGGAAGAATACCACAACAAAGCATATTTGGTTAAAACGTTAACAAAAGTGGATTTAACCGTTTTGCTAAAAATTACAAATTGCGTAATCTTTAAGAAAATCTTAATGAGGCTGCAAAACGGGCAGAACTTTCATTATGATTTTGGTCATCAGCTCACAAACATAACAATGGTCTCCTTTTTTTTAAACCGTACTTAATTATATTTCACTCATTGCAAAAACACTGGAGTAACACACACATAACTAGCAAACAAAAACAGCATTTAAATCGCATTGCAAACGTATTTTATAACCCGGCTAGTTTCCACTTTTTTGTGACGCTGTAATCACAAACTTCAGTGTGATTTCTTTGAATTTCTATAATAGAGAAACACAAAGTAGCGCATAATTCAGAAGGAGATTGAAAGTGAAATATGATTGGAATTTTCTTTTACAAATAAGAAAAATATTTGAAAGAAAAGTCGAAACCTACGTCCATTTCCTTCCACTTCATTACTGTGCACTGCTTTGCGTTTGTCTTTGGCACAAAATCAGGATATAATTGGTCAAAGTTTGTGGTCTTAATGTGACAAAGTGTGGAAAAAGTTTGGGTGTGTGAATAGTTTTGTAAGTAACTGCGTGCCAACACAAATTCTGTTGCAAAATCAATGCTACATGTGAGCGGACTGTGCGCTGTTTCTTATTTATTTGTCTGTACTGTTACTGTGGATTAATGTTCTACAGAAATACTGCCAAGGTGATATGCTGAGACTGAGGTTTTCTAAAAGATTTGGTTGCTCTCTGTGGATTTGTGGCTTCAAACAGAAAGAAATTGTTAAATGGTGCCCAAACTCTCCATGACCTCCCAGTCAGATGCCGTGTTAAATTTCTTAGTGCAGAAAATGTGTGAATGGTTGTTTCCTGCGTCAAAATTAGTGGTGCTGTATGCACACGTCTGCACCTCCGTTATTTATCTCAAACGTATTTCTATGGAAAGTTTTAGAAATATGTTTTCTCGACCTTCCTCTCTGAATTGAACCTTGTAAAATTAATAAATCTGCTCTCCGTAAGCTCTTCTGTAAGACGTTGCAACACATTGGTTTAAATTTCTTTGAGACGAATCCAGGAAGGCCATGCATTTTTACTCTTAAAACATTCTTTTGTTATTTTTGTGAATATTTGCCATTATTTTTAATTACTTGTATAAGCATACTGCTGTGTCCAGTAATCCACCGTCAGACAAACATCTTAAATTATTGACAATCTTGGCCTATGTGTTCTTTATGCCAATTTACAACTGTTACTTATTTCTGTCTGTTTTAATATATGCAATTGTGAAAAGAGAATGTTTGCTTATTTTCATGTGATTATAAGAATATTTAAATTGAGCTGGAAATCGTATTCGTTGTTTTTTTTTTTTTTAAAATTAGTGTTTTATCATTTTTTATTTTATTGGAGTGAGTCAACATGCTCGCATGTTATGGTGATGATTTGTTTTGTTATGGTTCCCTGGAGTACATATGAGCAGGCACTATCTTTAACAGGATTTTTCTCAAGCAAACAATATTAACATCTTGATGCTAACTTCGTGGATACTTAAATATTCTGTCACAATGCAGCTAAATTCATGAAACACAACAGTTTTTCCTCTGTAATATGGTGCCCCATCCCAAACTGGGCACTATATTTTAAGTTTTCCTTTCTAATCATTCATAAGCGCCTTTGTGGTTACTATTAGGACAAGAGATTATGACAGGCTTCACATAGCCGATTCACTTCAATGTATTCAATAGTGTCGCTGCACACACTTAGCATAGCGCCACTGAATTTAATCAGATCCAAAATGGCGCAAATGTTCAAAAAATACCTAAAAGAATTCCCTTGGACCTCTCTGAAAGCTTTAAGGCTTTGGAATTATTTAAATGTTTGCATGTTGATCTTAGCCCTTCCTGTATTTTACTTCAGAAGAAAATGGTCACTTGCGACGAGAACTAAGCAAATTAAATTTCATGCAGTGTTTAGAGGTTGTAATTTCAGGTTCTACCTAAAAACATTCCCACCAGAAACGGCTGTTCTGTCTTAGGTGCAATTTTTTTCCCCCTGTTTTACTCATAAGGTTTTCACTCCAAACTATTAGTTTGCCGTTCTCTCAACATATTGATTTACTGTACACACATATGTTGACTGGAGTAGATATTTGGATGCTGACTAACTGGAGATACTGTCCAACACGCTCGCCTTCATTTGGCTCAGACACAGAAGAAAAAAACGGCCACAGCTGAAGCTATTTACCATGGATAATCATTCAGGGATATCATTAGGAGAAAAAGGCTCTTGACAGAAAACCATTTGTGGGTGTCTAAAAAGATTTTCTATGCACACAGAATCAAAAGGATGTATTGTTAAAGGGCGCTGTGTCTTAGCCAGTACCTTTGATAAATTCAACATATTCACTGAAAAATTGCCTTTTTGTCAAGAGAGCAGTTTGTTCTGTGATTACCATATTTATATAGATAAATTACAGGAACTGATGCTTTCAAACTTTACTTCTGTTCATTACGATGATTTTCTGCTCACCCTAGAAACTTAGGCTTCATGAAAAGTTTATTTATTTCAATGTTATTTTCAAAAGGTACTTTTAATCTCACTGGAACACATATCTTAATCAACTGAATATGGATGTCTGAAGGTAGTACCATCCAGTTTTAGTGGGCTTTATTCAGAGGCCTCTTTTCGTCTTAGAAAATCCTGTTACAATTGTGTTGTATAGTGATGAACATTTTCAGGTTTTCTGGTTCTGAAAGCTAGTGATATATGCTCTGTAAACCTGTAGTTCACACAGCCACTTGCTTGGAGCTTCAATATTTAAACTGCATTATTTATCAATTTGCAAACACATCTTGTATCCAGAAGCATCGCATTGAGTAATGCACTCACGCTGACCTCGCCTACTTGAACTGAGTAGGCAAGTGGGTTCAATGATTTTTGCTTAGTGCAAAGAAAAAGAGAGAGAGAAAAAGTTGAGACTTAGGAACTGAAGGTGAACTTTGGCAAACACTCTCCTTGTAGTTTGTGTGTCACAGTTACCTACTTGACTCTTTTGGCTTGAAAAGCTCCCCAGTCAGCAGTGAGCTACACAGCTATGCACGTGTACCATCATGCCAAGAAGTCATACATCTGTCCAAATGCAATCATACGAGGAATGACTTGAAAACCCCGATGCTCAACTCCAATGGTATCTGCTCTGTATTCTCATACTCTTCTTACCAATGTTTCTCTACGCCATTCAGGTACTCAACCAGCTGTGCTACTGTAAAACTCACAGGCGCATGATACTTCTAAACACCAGGCTATCTCTGAATTTAGCATCGTGGTGGGATGCCTGTGTTTCCATGTGTGTCCGTGTGGCTCCCCGCCTACTGATGACTTCAAACAAAGACGGCGTGGAGACGTGCTTGTTGACTGCGACAAACACAAACAGGGATCACCCTCTGCAGCGGTGAGAGAGCCTCTGAGGAAACAGAGGCCATGACAAAAGACACGGGGCGGGTCATCTACGATTGACCTCAAATGACAATACGCCTCGCTAGGTCTCAGCAACACTGGTACCTTGACATCAAACAGCCAATGGAATGACACAATGACAATAGCGCAAATGTTATCACACTCATGCATTACTTTAAATAATGTTGGATTCATTATTTGTTACTCATTTGGGAATCTTGGTTGATAGTTTGTCAGTTTTTTGACAATGTTCACAAATCCTTTATATCCTCTCTGCCAACACATTACTACCTTTATTGTTTACAGTGTAGACAAAATGCTGGAAGATAAGCAATTGGAAACAACTGAAAAATTAACTGATATACTCTAATGTTCTCAATAAATTGGAAAATGGAGGCAGTGGTGAGGGGGGCAATGGAAAAAAGAGGAAAACCAGAACTAATCCCTGAGGTATGCCACTGTTACATCCCAACCCAAGCAGTTGGATCAGATGAAGAGTCAGTGAGTCAAACGTGACTAAAACGACTATGTAGACTAAACGTTTTGGTAAATCTTTCAGAGGAGAGGTGAAAATATCTTCCAGATTAATTAAATTATATCCCAGTTACTAGAACTATGGACAACAGATGTATTTTTAATAAAGAAATAACATATTAGGAACTTTTGAGGTCAAGACGTTCTCAGTGCACCGTGATGTTTGCATGGGCCAAACATGACGAAGGGCATTTGAATCCTTTCAACGTTATCTTCAGCTGAAATCCATAAAGACAGAATAAACATTGGAGATGTAAATTGGTGTAAATCTCCCCAGGTTAAATGAAAACAAAAACTCATAAGCCGTAGCTTGTTTGTGAAACGAAGGCATTGAAACATGTGGCGCGCTTCAGGGAAAGAGCATCCAAGCAACACTAAAACAGCAAGGTGTTACAATGACAGAACAATCATGAAAGATTACACAACAAGCACTTCGTAGATGCAGTGGATGACACAGGAGTTGTGTTATAAAAACACACCGGGACTCGTCTGATCATACAAACATCAATCACAATGTCTCTAATGATCTAGTCTACCTTCAAGGATATTTCTTTTCCATGACCCTGGTCAGGCCTGGATTACCTGACGCACAGCTGTGAGGAAACAGGAGGTTACACAAGCATCCCTACGCCTTCCAGTACTTTTATTTTCCTGTTTTTCCACTTGACCGTCCAATAGGACATGCCGTGCACACACACGACCGCGCAGCTACCTTCTCATTAAGCCGAGATCCTGCGTTTCGCTCCTCAAATCAAGCCCTTGTGTTTCAACGCACCAGATTTAAATCTCTAAAACGAGCAAGGGAAAAAATGAAAAGGATCCATCCTTCAGCTACGGCTGGAGAAACAATAGCCCTTTGAAGTGAGATGAAGACGAAGGAATCTGTTTTGCTCAGAGAATTTGGAAAAGCCCACGCTGGGGAAAAAATCCACGTGTCCTCCCTTTGGTTACAGTGTGGGTAAAGTATGAACCAGTAATGTGGTTGTGATGACGCAGGGTGTCAAAGTGCCCGTCAGTCCCATCGGACAGGAAGTTGCACCTTGGAACGGGCTCGAAACACAGGAAGTTGATGTCAGAATGCCTGGAATTCCAACCTTCTGTTGTTTTTATGAAAAGGGATTTTGTTTTTCATGATATGAATTACGATACGGACGCGTAGCAATCCCATGCAATGACTCCCTTGGAACTTTTCCTCACTCCTTCCTGCTAAAACTACAAAATACAATGTTTTTTATTGGAAAATTAAGTTGCACACCGAAACTTAAAGTGCATAATTCTGAAGTGGAAGGAAAATAATAAGTGGTGTTTTATGTACTTTTGTAATAAACACACATAAATGGGTTTGATGCAAACCATTCTGCGCTTCCAAACAACTCTGACCAGGTTCTCTGATCCAAGTGAAGAAAATAATTACCACAGAAAGATGCCGCCACCGCCGTGTTTTACTGTAGGGATGCCATGTTTCACAATAAATCTGCTATTTGTGGTGGATGTAGGTTAAGTTTTTAAATACGTATAAGCATATAAAATTAAATCCATACTGGATTCCAAACTGTCACATCAAACCCCAATAAAATGCACTGAATTTTTTTCACTGGAAAGTGACGAAACGTGGAAAAGTTCAAGAGGTCGGATTATTTTTGCGAGCCACTTGCACGCTTGCACATTGCATGCTTAGTTTTCTCCTGCCTCGAGAAAACTGTCAAACCCTTGAACTTTCTGCAACCCCATTAAGCCGAACAGATGGAAAGAAGAACAGAGCAATAAATTTGAAAACAGTGAAAATGTGTGTGGCATGGATACAGTGAAATATACAGTACACTGTTAAAAATGGATCCAGCAGGCATGTCCTTGAGTAAGCAGGAGCCTTATCCAACCTTTTATATTGATAAACATTGCAACATTCCCTTTGGCCCCAAATTATTCATACCCTGGCAGATGCATTTATATTAATCTTCAATTATTAACAACTAGTTTCTACTGCTAAAGTCCTGGCAATCATTTGTTTTCAAAATGTATATTCTTTTGCTTAATCTGCTTAATCAAAATCTTAATCTGCCCGGAGTATTAATAAATTTGAGTTTGCCTTTATTGTAACAAGTGTATTGAATGATACTTGATATCACACAGTTTGTTTAGTTATTGTCCTTGGGGAGATTGTAGCTCTTTCTTGCTGCTACTTTGGCAAAGAAAACCCTTTTACAGGTACATTACAGCAGTTTATGGCAAATGATTCATTTGGAAATTGTCCCAACGTTAAGAAGTGAAGTAAAGCAGCTCCAAATAGGTCATTATAAAAGAGCAGGTTAATGCAAATGAAATAAATTTACACTTTAAATAATTTCAGTCAAGAATTCCCTCTAGTTGGCCAAAACCAAATTCAGGCCAACCCACTGTCAGTTTCCATTACAAGTGTGCACAAAACTTTATCGATGTTCCCTAATGTAAAAAAAACAACACAATTTCGCAATTGCGGTATTTTTATTGAATCCGAAACACGATTTCGGATTTAAGATCAAAGGTTAACTAGTTTTTTCACATGATGTCATTAAAAAACATGCGACGCCGTCATTCTCCTTCCACTTCCTGTCATCTTCATCTTTTCCTCCTGTAGTAACCTTGTGTTGTTGGTCACATCACCTGTATGATGTGAAAAAAGGGTTTCTGTTGCAGTTTTGTGATATACACAAATTCTGATAGAGTCAAAAAAAAGCCGCCTCATCCTAGCAAAAAAAAAAAAAAAGCTTGTGTTTTTGACATTGGAGTGTTTCCATTAAGCAAATTTATCTTTGTACTTCCACTTTGTGCGATAACATGGTGAAGCTAGTAACAGGAAAGGAGTAACCATCACATAATGTGATCAGAGACTTCCCTTGTCGTAATTTTTATTAAATATACATCATCCCCCTGTTTCAAAAACATTATAGAACTATAGCTTTCATTTTTTTGAGGCCTCCAGAGATAATAATCTGAAATAAAATGGCTTCACTTCTGACACGGAAACAACTTCATTTTGTTTGTCTGATTATGATCTGAATGATGACTGTATTGACAGTAAATATGCCAGTTTGTCTTATTAGCATGTGAGTTTAACTTTTATTGAAATTAAAATGCTCTGTACAGGAAATAAAATGGTGAAAAAGGTCACAGCGTCAATGTTCTGACTTTAACTCGCCTTCTGTTTCTTTGCTTTAGCAGTTTCATGGAAAAGACAAAATTTTACATGTTATAATTGCACATTAAATGGGGTAATAAATTGGTAAAATTGTCAGTGCCAGTAAGGGCACTTTTCTTTTTTTTGGATAATTATGAAAAGCACTTTAATACACATAGTGGCAGCTTGTTTAAAGAAAATCATGCTGAAGATAAACATTAATAAAAAAAATATATATAAATATTCTTCCTGGAATATTTGTAGATATAAAAACACTTTATTTACCCTGTTAAATGTTTGGTTGCATATTACTAAATTAAAATCAGTAAAGGCAATATAAAATATGTGCAACGACAACAAGATTTTTTTTTCTCCCTCTAACAGCTTGAGGAGCTTATAATAAAGTAGAAGCTTACAAAAAGTCAATTACTGATTGATCCTGCCTTGTTGTTTTGTTTCTTGCATGCAGCTGTTCATTTTGGCGGTACCGTGAAGGCTGCTGGGAGCTGGCAGTATCCCGAGTTAGCGCCCCCTTGAGGCCAAGAGGGGAGCGGCCCTGCAGTGTAATCAGGCGGTTGACTTCTCACCGCTGGTTCTCCGAAGCCGGACCGGCTGCCAGACTGAACAGGCCGCAGTGTGGCGTTCAGGTGCTGCTGGTCCTGCTCAGGACTGTGGTACCATTTTGGGCCTGAGCTGCTGTGGGAGGTGAGGTCCTCTGTGGACCTTGAGAGAGTGCGGTTGGGAAGACACACGTAATCTCCATCGCGAAGAGGACATGGCGCCGGGAAGAGAGGCACGGCTTCATCCGATTTAGTTTCGCGGACTTCTTCTTGCTGGACCTCCATTGACATTTGTCCTGATCCCTGTGAAAGAGACTCAAGCGCGTTAAACAGCTGCAAAGCAAAGCGAGTGAACAGTAAGTACTTTTTAAAGTACATTTTTTGAAGTTCTTGTAGGCTAGCTCTAAATCCTAATACCTTTCATTGCTAGCAGGTGTGTAAAAAGCTACTGTTTGTGTAGCAGTTTCCCTGTTATTTGCAAGCTAAAGGATGTAGCAGCTTAACAAAACAGAAGGCTAGCTCTAAAACGAAATGCCAACAAAAAAGGTCTGTGGACGTAGTAGGGCTGCTACAGACACCAAATAACAGAAGCTAAGTCTCAGTTTATTGTTCATACGTACAAGCTAGCTTGAACACTGTAGCAAAGCTAGATACCGATGGAAGTTAAAAAGTATTTTTCAGTATGTGTGAGACTTTTGACACGCTCCCATCAAAAATGTATGAATCCCACAGATCACTGAGGTGGGCCTTCGTGTGTCCTGCTGCATTGTGACAGGATATGTTTTTCTCCAACGTTACAGAAAATTTGCTAAGCCCTGTGGTTGGGTCACAGGGCAGTCATTGATCCAGCGGCCCGTCGTGCTTTTGAGTTAAAAGTTGACAGAAAACTTGAAAATGTCACTTTATAATTATGTTATTGAAACATTGGAAGATTAATACCTGAACAGCAACTATAAGGTCTCAAAAAATGCAAACATAAAAAAAAAAATAAATAAATAACTAGGCAATGCTAAGCCTGTTGAGGGCACAAATAAAGCCTGGTGGCCCACCAGGCTTATAATACAGTGTGTTACCATCTCACGTTATGTCTTTTCTATAAAGGATTTAACCGACACACATGGAAACACAACTAAACAGATCTTAGTAAGAGAGCTGGTGAGTCAGTGTCTATAACACGTTTTGCTGGATTTTTAGGACAACATTTTTATTGTTTCCATTTGATTCCTTATACAAATGCTGAGTACTCCTTTATTATTCAGTTGCTCTTGTTCTCTTTTTGGAAGTAGCTGACCTGACAAAAGATGTATGGCCCGCTGAAGCTCATGGACGACGTGTCCGAGTCGTGAGCGTTATCAAGAGGGGAGGGGAGGTTATCACAGTTCCAGCAACTCCTGCTCTGGTCGCCGCCCGTCGTCTCAGTGCTCTTGGTCGGCCAAAGCAAAGCTTCTGTGGAGCTGCAAGGGGGGGAAAGGTGCATAATTTCATCAGCTCCCTCTTTCTTCTCGATCGCCACGGCGGCAGAGTGCAGACATCGGCTATCAACAGAAGAATGCATCCTGAGTTGTCGCTGCATTCATTATCTGACTTTTGTGGCGTCATGTGAGTAAAGTGTGAAATTTAGTACCAGGTCGATACGCGGTCGAGGTGCTGCACGCTACAAATGGACGTCTTCTCGCTCTGCACGAGGGTCGGGGACGAGGAAGACTGAATTGGAAGAAAACGTGGCAATGAAGCAAAGCTTACTTCAGCAACACTTGTTCAAAAACCAACAGAAAACCAAGGTCAGTGTCGTTTATGAGTTTGGAAAGCCATTTCTAAGACTTTGGGATGGAGCAGTGGTGAAAGTTCAACCAGAATTACTCAAAGAATGCAGTCAGACGCATCTAAAGGCCTGCAGGCCTCACTACCTCTACTAAGGTCAGAGGTCACGATTCAGTAACTGGGCATAAATGGCCTCTATGGTAGTGTTCCAAGATCAGAACCATCGCCCACCAAAATGAACACAAAGACCTATCTCACATTTACCCAAAGAAATCTTGATGATCCCCAAAGATTAAGGGGAAATATTATTTTAGGAAGATGTACATTTGACCAGAGGCTCACACAGAATGTCATAAACAGAAGTCAGTCAGACATGGTGGTAGTGTGAGGCTTTGCTTCTTCAAGACTTGCCATAATTGATGGAGTCATAAATTCTGCTCTGTGGCAGAAATTGTTTAGCAGAAAGTCCAGTCATCAGTACAGGACCTTTAGTCCGGTTGAACTTTGGTTCTGCAACAGGACAGTGATCTAAATTACAGTAGTAAGACTACGTTTTTGAGTGGCTGGACGCAATAATAATAATTGAAAAAGCTAAAACTGAAGAGACTTGTAAGGGGGCAAATGCTTTTTTTTTTGCATTACTTTATGCACTATGTGAAAATTAGTAACATTTTAGAGTCACTTTTAGAAAATAATCCAGTCTCACCTTGATCTCAGACAGGCTCTTGCTTTTGCCTGGAGAGGGAACTGAGTCCACCCACATCACAACTTCCCTTATTGGTGAAAAACATAAATGGGCGTTAATTTAAAACGTACATTTAAAAAGAAAATCAGCGATTCTGACTGCTGTTTTAACTGCATTTTACACGTTGCAGTCAACGCAAAGCAGCGCTTACTTCCGGCAAACTGGGATAGTGTGGTACAGAGTCAGAAAGAGCGCGGCTGCAATCACGCCACAGAAGAAATAAATCAGTGTGGAGACGGACCAGGTGGCTGTCGAGGAGCAGAAACCAGATTAAAGAGAAGGTCCTGTTCATAATGTCATTTGAAGATTTTGTTTTTTTTTCAAAGCACAAAACAGCAGGAAAACATCAACATTGCACACACTAATACTGTAAGCACCTTTATTTGAGGTCCAGTTCGCAGGTTCAGACCATTCTGAGGGGATTCCCTCGTAGGTGGAACCTTCTCCAGGGGCAACCAGTGACCTCACTTTCACCTCGTAGTCCTGGAGCGGCACGAGGGATGTTCCCAGGATGCTCACCCGTGTGGACCCCTCGGAAATGTTCAGCAGCTCCGTGGATCCCTGGCGGCAGAAATAAATAAAACACACAACCTATGAATATTCAGGCCCGTTTTTCCAGAGCTGCTGTGGTGATTAGCCGCTAAAAGGAAAGCGGGGAAATGAAAACGAAGACGTAGAATCCTCTCACCTGATCTGTGGTCCTGTAATACCAGACCTGGTACAACAGCTCTGTAGCTGCCTCAGCTGGTGGAGACCACTCCACAACCCAGTCACCGTTATTCTCCCTCACTTTCACCTGCACTGGTGAATTGGTACGGACTGTTGAAAAAAGGCAACAGAAAATAACTGTTTGTAGCTTGAGTCAAAACGCAGGGTTTAACAGATCTTTTTGTACAAGTGGTTCCCATTGTTGGCGCTCTTTTGAAAATATACTCTGCGTAACCCCACCATTTACGTCGTACACAGCGTTTTGCGAAGTTAATTTGTAATTATTGAGTGGAAGCAAAAGTTTCACCGTTTTTCACATTTAGAAATCGGCAACCTTTCCTTTCTTTTTTTTTTCCGAAGAGTTTTTGCGGCGCTAGTGGCTCGTATTTTTTTTTTTGTACAGTAGGCAGACAGGAAGGAGGGTGAGGAGAGGGGGGAAGACATGCGGTAAAGGTCGTCGGGACCGGGAGTCGGACCCGCGACGTCCGCGTCGAGGACTAAGGCCTCCAAACGTGGGGCGTGCTAACCCACCGCGCCACCACAGCACGCCCCACAACCTTTCCTTTCTTAACCCGAAATAGTACATAACTGTCTTCCCAAGCCACTAAAGTAAACATGTGACACTTAACTGTACAGTGTACTATTTTCCTTCTAATTACACATTATGTTATGTTATTAATCAACATGTTATGTTTTGGACGTCCATCACACAAAACACTATTAAAATAAGTCAGGGATTGTGATTGTGATCTGACGAGTCCTGAAAAAGGGGCATAAATATATTTGCAAAACACCTGACCTACTGCAAGGTTGTATGTTTTATGTTTGCTGTAACCTTTTCTCCCCCCATTTCTTTATGTACATCATATATAACATAATACATGTATATTTTCAAAAGAAAAAACAAACATGAATGTAATGGTTAAAAACGTCCACTAGGGGTCGGTGTTTAACATAGTGACCTACCAGCGACTAAATCCCCAATTAAACAGCTGATCAGAGTCCTATGTACTGATTTAGAGGTAATAGCACAAATCAAACACTAGGGGGTGCTGTGCAACCATGGCACAAACCTGGTTAACCGCTGTTTGTCTGCACTGCTTCCTGTGGTCTTATCACCCCCTTGTGTGTTTTTAATTTAGCCTTATATGCTCAGATAAGCACAGAGGGACTTCCGCCGCCACCACTTCTCACCTCCTCTGTATTCTCTGTACTCACTGTGTTTGTACGCTTGAAAGGTCTTAGCGTTGTGTGCCGGCTGGAGCTTCAGCTGCAGACGTTCAGGGTCCACATCGGTGAGAGGGCAGCTGTACCTCACTTCTGTCCCTCCGGGGTCAGAACTCACAGCTGGGTTCATGCAACATCCCTCAAACCTTTAAAGGATTGAAGTTCGCGTCAGTTCAGAAGAAGCAGCAGAGGGCGGGCGCGTCTACGGCTTTGAGTTTGACTTACCGTGCTGTCGGGTCGTGTCGACAGGTCAGCTGGTAGGTGACGAGATAAGCCAGCTCTCTGCTCACCTCCCAGCTACACGTCACTTCCTTCTCTCCATCCAGAACACAGTCCAGAGACGGAACCTGCCCGAGGTCTGATGTGAAAGGGAAGGAAAACAATAGTTAACTCACAGCTGGAAAACACCAGACGTAGTTCCCATAACTGTGAAAAGACCCAGAAAATTGAAGTTTGAAAAGAAAGCAAAACTGTTTGTTACTGCATCATTTTACTGGGATTTTCTGCAGTAGACCAACAGAAAGTAGGACGTGATGAAATGGGTAGAAAAATGTTCATGTGGTTCGATTTATGTTTAGTCCCTCGATGTGAGTGCTGGACCTTTTTAGTGTATACGTCTAACAGCGGAGCAGCTTGGTGATCGAGTCAGAGCTGTTGGACCACATATCAGACTGAAATCCTGCTTTCAGACTGAAAATGTGTGCGCTCGAATTATGGCAGAAAAATTCCCCCATATTGCAGTGTGTACTTTGGTTGCAAAGTGGTAGTGTGAAAAAGTTGAAAGGGTATTTATGCTTCCTCTTTATTTCACTCACCATCTCCAGTTTTCCAGCTCGCCACAGGACTCCATTCGCTCCACCGACCCACGCCGGCCCGGGCTCTCACTCTGGCTTCGTATCTACGGCCGGGAAGCAGCTTCTGCCTCTCCAGTCTCACGCTGGTGTCTGCGACAGCCTCAGTCTGAGTAAAGAGGTGTGTATTTAACATTAAAAACGAAATTTAATAAGCACTGACTCACCCTCTGTCTCATTATTGTCTACTATGAGTAGGCTATGGGCACAGAGTTGACTGTGGGATTGGAGGGGGGAGGTGGCTCCTGTTACCCTTTAAATCTGATTGGTCAGCCTGCCTGGCCACACCCACCAGATGGGACATTACATATGAATTAACATTTACATAAGAGCTGAGTGGCTAATTTCCATTGCTAGTCCCATTGGCAGGCTGATTTAAATGATGTTTATTAATAAGAAAGAGCCTCTACTGTGCAACAAAAACTCTCCATAAAGGCAAAAACGCGGTAATTAAGCAGCTGTTTACAATTTCTAGCAAATAAGTTCAATAATTTTCACTTTAAGTTGATAAATAATTTAAGTAGAGTTAGCATAGTGGTAAAAATAGAGTTGTTTGCAGTTAAGCTAGGCTAAGCTAATCAAGCTAATCGTAAAAATAATTTTTCTAGTCGTACGATAAACACGGGCTAATGCCCGTGCCCTAAACCGCTGTAAGAAGCAAATTCATGTGTTTTGTTTAGTTAAATAAATAGTTTGGTTATTGAAGTATTGGCCATGTTAGTGTCCCTCTCTTCTCTACTGTAAAAAAAAACAACAACAACAAAACAACAACTCTAAACACTCCCCTGCTGCACAGAAAGGCAATGTGGTGATTTGTTGTGTTTGTAGCTTACAGTCCAGCCGTCCTCGTCCTGCGTCCTGAAGCTGAGCTGATACGAGAGGTTCTGGTTCAGGGAGGACGATGGAGGATACGGACTGGACCACTTCAGCCAGCAGCTGCCATCGCTTTCCTCAGACGCAGTCAGACCCCCAGGCGGACGTGCCCTCACTGTGCAACACCACCATCACTGTAAGGCTTAGTTTTGCTTTACATAATCTACTACTGTACATGTAACTGTTGCTTACGGCGCCGAACAAGATCCAGAGATGTGTGATTGGAAGACGAGCAGAAGCTTGTTGTCTGGTTGTTCGTGAAGAAGACAGTATGGCGGATTCCCATGCCAAGCACAAGAGTTTTATATCTGCACTGGACAACTCCATCCTCGGTTGTTGTTTCGTCTTTAAAAGGCACACAGAGCTCACTGCGTAGATATAGACACCAATCTGTTAGGGAGAACCTCACCTCTAGAGAAGGCAACTTCTAGAAATGTCTGCTCCGTTTACCTGCTGCCATCGTTTCCCCTCAGCCAGACCTGCAGAGTCGTGTTTGTCGGTGCCTTCCATTTGCAGTCCACATGGGTCTTGTAGTCATTGTGGCATTGCAAGGACTGCAGCCAAGGCGACACTGCAGCACGACAAAGAAGAGTCAATTCATTGCTAAAAAATTAATGACTCAGGAAATTTCTAATTTTGGAATTTTGCAATCCCAAATGCAGAGGCGGTCCTAGCCTTTTTGGCGCCCTGGGCAAACCACCTTTCCGGCACACAAGACGCCACCATTGACCCAAATGGGTATATGAGGGAATTAAAGAGGCAACGTCAGAATCGTTTCAACCCCTTAACCGTCACCCTGAAGAGGTTGATATCCAGAATTAGATAGCAATTAGCTACATTTACTTGAGTAGCTTTTTGGTTACAACAAAAAAGTTTTACCACACTGTACTTTTTGTTTTTTTTTTACTTTTACTTCAGAAATTTTACCATGAAGTATTGCTGCTCTTACTTGAGTAAAATGTCTTTTTACAGTATGAGCAGCTTCACCGAATGAAGAACAAACATATTTTAACCAAAAAATAACCGAACATAGACACACACCTGCAGTTTTTCTTCAGTTTTTGTGAGTTTTATGCTTATAGAAATTGATTTGAAAAGTGTTTTCTTTCGCCTGCTTTTGTTACTTTGTAATTATGTTACTTATCTGAATTATTTTGGTTTTGGTCTTCTCCACATAACTTTATATTTTGGTCTGTCTGATTATGTAATTTCAAAATATAAAATGATTGATGTTTTGATCAGTTACTCGATACTTGATTTTCATTTTTACCAAATACTTTTTTAGTCTTACTTGAATAATTTCTTAAACGGCTACTTGCGACTTTAACTTGAGTAGAAATATGTTGAAGTATTGCTGCACTTACTTGAGTACTAATGTTTTTGAGTACTCTGCCCACATCTGCTTATATGTAATTCAATTCAGGCTTTTCAATTGTCTTGTAATGATATTTGCCATGACGCAGATAAACTCAAATTAAAATGATTCACCCCTAAATAAGTTATGTTTACTGTGCATCACTGTAAACCCAAAGGTAGACGGTCCCACAAATATGTGAAACAAGCTTCCATTTCTTTTTGCTGTTTTTAAATGATTATTATTAATATCTTTTTCAGATGGATACTCACTGTTGTTTGAGCTGCTGCCGTCATGAACGCCGCAGTGATCCAGACCAGAGAGGAGAGCCCGATTCGGGAGAACCAACCACATCAAGACCAGGAGGAGAGCCATCCCTTCAGGGTTCACGGAGCCTCGTTTCTTTTCTTTTTAATGATCCACATCAGCGGCGTTTCCTCCACATCATCAAGGCGCTCTTGCCTTAGAGGTGAGGCTGTTTTTTTTTATGTTTATATATATATAAATAGGCAGCGTAGATGTGTGACAGACAGACAGAGAGAGAAACAGTCCATTTACTAGAAATAATATAGAAATGAGTCATGACCACATCACCAGCAGTCTTCCGCTCTGAGTGTATGCTTTTTGTGGGATGTCACCACACATCCGCCTCCCTCTTATCTCTCGCTTCCACATGTTGTAAAGAGTAAAAAAAAAAAGAAGAAAAAGAAGCATACGCTCTAGGAGCACACACACACTGGCATGAAAAAAAATCAATAAATAAATACATGGCATTATTTCAAAGTTTTACTTTTGCAGGCATTCGTGAATAAGATTGTAGTTTAACCTTCAAGAAGGGAAAGACAACAGAAAAGCTCGAGCCGTTTCAGCCACAAGACAAAAACCATCATCTCGGTCACTGTGTTTTTAGGAAATAAGCATATTTAAAAAATATTTTTAAAAATAATTAAAAATGAGATTTTTAAAAAAATGTTTCAAAAATTATTTTAAAGGGTTTAAAATGATTACGTTTAATTATTTTAGTATAAAGAATTAAAATACGTATTTATTTTGTGCAATTATAGTATAACTGCGATTAATGTGCGGAAAAATGTACAAATTAAAACAAGTAACTAGAATCCATCTACAGCTCTAATCAATCATAATTAAATCATCTGTGTATGTTTTAACGCGGCTTCCTAATAAAAAAGTCAATCACTTCAATTTAGAGAAACGTGATGCAAAGACTCCGACAAACACCGTGAATTCCTGCAAATATATTTTGAAATTAAAATGATTTTAAATCATTTCGGAAAACACTTTTAAATTTTCAGTTTGAAAAAAGGGGAAACGGCGCGTAAAGATCAAATAGTTTCAGAGAAGAAGTCACGATATTGCTCTGTAAACTGGGGAGGGGGGGTTTCGAGGGTCTCCCGGGCGTGACCTTTACCCTTTTAGCTGCTGGTTTACAGAAGCAGGTTGGGGGAAATCCCACAAAGAGAATATCAGGAATCCAGCAGAAAAAGTGAAAAAGACAAGCTGTTGATGTTTGCGGTGTTTTCTGACGTGAAACCATCAGGCAGAGATACATGAAAAGAGGCAGCGATTCGCATAAAAGAGGCATAAAGACAGTAAAAAAAACACCAGAGAAAACATTTTTTAGTGTTAAATTTATACCTTTATAACACAGAGGGCTAATCCACCCTAATGGAGACAAATATTAAGACTTTCACTAATCAATACAAGGTTAAATTTATCATATACAGTAATAATCGTCTATGTTCTGACTGCATGAATACCTGAATATATTTTGTAATATTAAAAAAATCTCACCCAATTACTTGGTTTTTCTGTTTGAGGAGCGCCTTTCCTTTTGTCCGACAGTCATCACTCCTTCCTTCTCGTCTGACGGCTCCGTATGAACGCTGACGAGAACTCTGTGGGAGTTTCCTGTGCGACTGCTTCAGTTTCCCCTTTCTGCCCAGACCGACTCTCGACGTCAGCTCGCCTTTAAGGCACAATCAGTTGTTTTGCTGAGGAGACGCCTGAAAACCCTAAAACCTCGGAGCGCATCGAAGCAAACCAACGCCTGATGCGTTACTCTGGGATGCCGCTTACCCGTTTTGTCGGTGCACAAGCATGCGGTAGATTATAGATTGCAATCTGCAAGACTTTTAAGATAACCGTGAGTAAAAACAAACAACCACCGACCGCATTTCTTTGAGATAGCAGCGTTATGTCCTTTATGTGGCTCACGCCACACGCAACTGAAACTCTGCCAGGATGTGCTACCATATGTTTACATTCAGGAGATATTACCAGCTACACTGACTGACATGTGATCACGCAAAGTTGTTTTCCGTTTACGCTGTTTGTCTTACCCGAACCACTTCAGATATTTCCAACCCGAGGCTCTAAACGCTTGACAAAATGTACCTGAGCGCGCTGCAGTTAGCAGGAGGTAGGCGTAATTAACGCGTCTTCAAAGTGTGTTCATTCAGTGTTGAAGAGCGTGCGTCACGCCCACTTGTTCTCTGGTCGGCTTTGCATCTTAAACGGAGGAATTTATTTACATTGAAAGGATCAAAGGTCAGAGGGGAAACAATTCTTTTTTTGTAATAAAAATAGGATCTTGAAAATGAAAAATAAAAGTCTGCAATAAAACAGAACTTCCTTTGATTTTGCTTTGGCTAAAACAGCGATGGCTTATTGAAACAGATTGTGATGTAAACAGGGTGAATTTATTGGTACCAAATTTATTTGTGTGGCCACAATGAAGCTTCTTTAATTTTGTATTGTAACAGCATAATCTCACAGCCACCAAATTTTAATTGCAAAACATTTATTCAGCAGGAAAATAAGAATAAACAAGTAAATAAATAAACATTCTTGGGGGGGGAGGGGTCATCAAGTCTCCATGGCAACCATGAGACACCGTTTATGTGCTAAGCTATTGATAAACCAGGACATTTGAAGCCCGTCTGAAATTATGATGTCATTAAATGCTTCTTAAAATTATGAATATAAAAATATGCATCCATTCAGAATATACAAATCTTTATTTTACCCAGATTTTCATTTCAGACATTTTCTGAAGTGGAAAAAGCCGGTTACATCATCGCGTAGGAATTGGGGGATTTATTATAAAAAAAATCTTTGTGAATGAAATCTAACAATATTTTGAACCAAAACAGCTTAAATCTGTAAGGTTTGCCATAATGTCCCCCATTGGAAATTGGAAATTAGAGCAGATTCCTTTATCTAGCGTGACTCTTTCTAGTCAGCCAATGCTGTTGAGTCAGATTGTTCTGCTTCTAACACTTTTGGTTCTGTTATCGCTCAACTCAGAACTTAAATAACCGGATCGTCACAGTCATTACCGGCTCACGTTATTCACACATTCACCAGCTAATGACACCTAGAGTAAAATGTGATTTCAATGCCTGCACTCGTTTCGTGCGTTAAGCTGAAGAAGCACCGAAGCAGAGAACAGCATTTTTATTTTAAATGAGTTGAACTGGAACGTTTCCTTGGATCGTTGCAGCGCTTTTAGCAGTCTTTGCAGAAATATTAATTCCTCAAAACCAAAATTAGAAACTGCAGCGTGACAAAGAGACGTTTTTCAGATCTGCTTTCTTAAACGCGTTAGCTTTTTTTTTTTCTTCTAGAAAACGGCTCCAGTCCTTCCTTCGCCTTCCAGTAATGTCAAGCTTTTAAGTTTTAAATCACTTTTTCAGATTTCTAGCAGAGGCTGCAGGATGTTTTTGTCGCGACTTAGTGTGACAGTTTCTGGAAGAGAGAAAAGGTAAAACTAGATTACTTTTTTTTTTTTAAATCAGAAAGTGAAATTAATTTAATAAAGAAATCAGGGTGAAAATGCAAAATAAAAAAAGAACATTTAGAAATCATGAAACTGTAGGAAAATGCTGTGAAATACTTTAAAAGTTGCTGTGGCGAAACAGCACAACCTGAGTCATGTTTGAACAAAAAAAAAATCCTGGCCTCTGACTAAATGGATATTGGCTGTGAATTTGGAACAGCATAGTTAGCTCTTCAACCCTAAAAAAGGTTTAAATTAACTATATTTAAAGTGACAAAAGGCTATGAAGAATAAACAATGGCACAGATTACTTTATAGGGTGAAATTATTTTTCGGATGGACGCAACAAAACCGTGACTTTACCCACTTTGCACTACTGAACAGTTTGCATTTTACTCCTTTCATCCCAATGCAGATGCACTATGCTAAGTTAGGAGATGCGTAGAAGGCAACATATTTACTTTACAGACACAACAGAACTTGATATTACACAAAAGTGGCATAATTTACACAAATTTAGACCCATATTAAACATAGTTTTGAAACAGAAATGAACCGTAACAGTAAATACATCGACTTCATAAAGACTTTCACTGACTAAGAACTGAATTTGGACTCTTTATGTAACACTACAAATCTCACACGTTCTTTGGTAAAGAGTGAATGTTGACTGTAGGCAGCATTAGCATTAGCTTAAGCTAGCTGCTTGGCAAGTAAAAGGCCAATGTTATCCTAAGTGAACAAGCTGGTTCTTTGGTGTAAATTAAACAGAATATTATGATGCAGGATCAAATAAACATTTCTTATTTCACCTTGTAAAAGAGATTCAGAAAAGTTTGAACAAAGTTGTGGTAAAATTCAAAATGGCGGCTCTTGAAGAATAGTAACACTGGTGATAAACTCTCCTCCAGTCTGGGTCACCATCTTAACTTCTCTCCCAAAATAATAACTCAGCATTTATATTAAAGAAATTAGTTTTTGCTACTGAGTTAAGTGATTTATGTATGATTTATTTGCTAATTGAAACTTTATTTATTTCATTTATTTTATAATTTATGGTAATTTTCCATCTATTTCCATAGCCTTTTTTGTAGTAAAATTCGAAGCTTTAATGCATCGATGTTGTGTTTTTTCTTTCTTTCAAATTGTAATTAGAATTTTTTAAATAGTTTTTTATTCTTACATGAATTTCTACCTTCCTGTTGTATTGTTTGGGCCATAAAAGTCTCTGCTTCTCTTTTTTCCAACTTGCATGGTTGCAAATGGACGTTACACATTCATAAACGCTAATATTCACAGTACATAATCATTCAGAAACCTCTTTTTGAGGAGCTTTCATGCGCCGAGGATTACCTCGAAATTAGTTTTGTTTTTAAAAAAACGTCAAAACCAGAATGAACTTTAAAAGATAAAATCATCAGCGCTCAAAAAGTATCAAACTCAAGATTGTTTACCTAGGTCAGCTCTGCAGTTTGCTATAAAAAAATGAGCTGACCCTTCATGTGTTTTCTTTTTAGCCCTGACACTTCCTGTCAGCAAATACTTTTCACACCTCTCTATGAGAAAAGCTGGTGAGCGAAGACACCAATGTGACCAATTCCTCAATTCTTCTCTCTGGTTTTTGTTTTTGACTCTTGTTTGTTTTAACAAAACGACGGCGTTTAGTGAAAGAAAGCTACATGCCAATAACGGCAACATGCACGATTAAATTAAAACTACTTTATACAGCGTATGAGCAACCCAGTTTTGTAGATTTTTGTCACTGTAGAACGACTAAATTTAAGCAGACGTAACTATTGATGCAGAACAGTCAGTATGAGTGTTTTGCAATGCAGCTTATTTTGGGTCCAGGGTTGTTGCTGGGAAGCTGCTTTCTCTAGAGAATCAGAGAAAAAACAAAAAAAGTCAGTGTGTTTCTAAGAAATGAGGAACTCAACATCTCATGACTTCACGCTCTTAAGAAATATATGAGAATATACAAAACTCAAGACATATTCATATAAAACCACAGAGTGTAGAAATGAGCACACATGAATGTGAAAGCAGCGTAGGAGCGATTCTGATTGCAGATTTGGATTTTGTCCATTTTTTTTTAACGGTCTGTTGGCCTAAAAAATAACACGAGACAGTAAATGTCCACATAAAACAAATTTTCAAATTATGTTAAGAGGCTTTATTCTGCTCTCTAATGTCTTTAGTGCAAATTAAAAGAGCTAAACTGCACACTAATGATGTGTAAGAAGCAGAAAGCTTCTGGGTGCCAATCTAAGGCTCAACTGTGGCCCCTAGTGGTCACAAATAAAATCTGCTACTGTGGAGCATTTTCCCACAGTGTAAAGACGCCCTCAGTGCTCTTTTAAAGAATTAAATCTAATCATATAAATAAATTCAGTAATTCTGATATGGACACAACACAGATCACAAATTCTGGCTGTGCAGTAATTATACCCAAGTATAGTTTTTGCTTATATTTGGTTAAAAGGACAAAAATGTAAAAATGGTTTATGTTTGGACCAGATTCAGATCTGCTCTGTCTTTAGTTTGTTTAAGTCAAGTAAACTGAATTGAATTTAGTAAAATTCATTCAGTTTAGTAGTAGGAGAAATAACCACCAGAGCAAAAAAAAAAACCCAACAATTTTACCAAACATTTAGATGCCCAGCTTAAATCCACTGCATGTCGAGGCATAATAGTGAGAAAGTTAAGGGCCAGGGGAAGTACCATCAGCAATGATTATTTACATGACACACATGAGTGAATGTGACTCTGCAGCAAACCCTTATTTCCCTAATAACACAGGAAGAATAACTGCTCAGTATTTGCATACAAAGAAGGCTGAATTCATCCTTGGCTCAAACAGAGCTCTTCATTTGCACAATGTAATTTCTTCAAATATTTACAGCAAAATGTTGCCTTGTTTGCAGGGTATGTGAAAGTTAATGTAAAGCGACGGTCTCATGATTGGGTCAGATCCACAGATACATTTATTGTCTTTGGTAATTCTGAACATGTCGCTCAGATCAGTTTTTTCTGTCACTGTTGGTCTGCGTTTTGAAAACGGACCGCCATTTTGTTTGAACTCTTTAAATAACGAAAGCTTCAAGAAACGCCTGTCCAGGTCGCCATGGACGACCCGGACTTATGAAGGCCCATGATTCTCTTCCTGATATCGTGGCTAATTTGTTTCGATGTCTTTCATGACATGACACAAGGAAGAAGTTTCTGCCATCAGACATCTGCAGGTTGGCCTCCTGTTAACTTAGATATTGTGTACAAGAAGCTTATGAAGCCATGGCAACAATAAGTCAGACATCTGACTGTTTCAAAAACAATCTGATCAAAGAGAAATAATCTGAGTACTGCTAACTGAGCTGAAACAGTATTTACTTTACTCTCATTTAATTTCAAGCATTGAGAAAATGAAATTTCTTTTGGTCACTAATCACCTCCCAGGCAGTTATAAGCTAGTTAGTTTTGCTTGTCAGATCATCCTGTTTCCTGCCTGTTTATCTCCACCAGTGTTCTCTGGTAGTTTCAGTGTCTCAGTTAGCATTTGAATTATATTCCTTTCAATAAATATGACCTTAAAAATTAGACTTTTGTTCTCCATCTGTTTCAGCACATATCCTAAAAATATCAGGAAAGCCAGAGAACATAAATGGTGTAGAGTCAAAAGAAAGGTTGAAAATAAATGCAAAGAGGCACATTTGCCCACAACAATAATAATACATGTCGCTATTAGAAACAGATTATGATCGGCAAGATTACACCAGTCTGCTGCTGGTGGTGCTTAACGACGCAGCTTTCGCAACGCACAGTCTGCATGTGTGGAGTGAAATCATCTGTCAGGCTAATGAGAAGGTAACTTGAGTTAATTGGATCGATGGCTGGCGCATCTGCAGATGTGGGGAAGGACAAACTGCCGATATGTGGGGTATTTGAAGCATAAGTGCTTTAAAATGACGTGGTGTAGTGACTATTTCTCAACTCCAAAAAAACCCCCCACAAAAAAACCCACGGTCTGTCGCACATTACCCTGGTTCAGTGCTGAGTTGGATTTCACAGCCATTTAGGGAAGTTGAGCACAGTTAGATTAGATTACAGCAATATTAAATAAAAATAAATAAATCCTTGAGATTTTCTGCGAGTGTCAGCAACACTCAAAAACACAAGAGAAAGCCTTGAAGCAATGATAGATATTTAGTTATTTGTATTTGATGTTATTATAATTGACTTCAAATGAGTTGCGTTTTATTACCCCTCAACACGCTGGTGCACCCGGTGCCTTCCCTTAGATGTTGCAGCTCTACGGTCAGAGGAAACTCAGCAGCTTATCAAGCAAAATCCTTCAAAGCTGGACCGATGCCCGAGTCGCGTCCCTGTCCCCGTCTCTTGGACAATGTCCATCTAGCGCCCAAAATGTCCGTAGCCAGAGTAACCGCTCTTTGTTGCGCTGCCTCACACGGATAAACTGCATTCCTCAAAGCTCTAATACGTTTATACGCTCGGCATGGTTGATTTTTATTTTTTCTGTGTGTAAATGGACTTCCACTATTTGTAATACATTAAAGCAACCGGGTATGTTGCTTTGAAGAACCTCGGCGGAGCTGCAGCTTCCACTTAGCTAATGCGTCCTTGGGTAAATAAATAGTCACCTTGGCAAAACTGAATTCTCACCAGATGAAACTAACTGAGCAAAGTCTCTGCTACAAAATGCAAAAAACCCCAAAACAAACAGGAAACTGCAATGTGACTTTCTTCTCTAGATAGCCATTTATGGCTGTCGTGTCGTATTGGGATGAATGAGAGTTGAGATGAAGTTGGCACCTTTTCTCAAATCACTTCCAGAGGTGCAAACGGACAGAAAACTGACAGAGGTTTTTCTGTGCCTGCAAAGCGACACTCCCTGACACGGGGACACGCATAATACGCACAAATTGTGATTAATGCTTTACAAAAATGGGCCATCTGGCCTCTGGCTCCAATTAAACCGACTTATAAACTCAACCGACCCAAATGGAGATCAGAAATTCCATCAATGGAAATGGGGCGCAATATGAAGCACTCTGAAATTCATTTGCATTGAAGTTAAATTATAAATGAGCATCTAGGCATTTTTTAAACAATTATTTGCCCCTGAAATTCATCAAAATACTTACAGTCAATTTAGCATGATCTGTGTAGTTCACACTTAAATTTATAAGACTGAATGAATAAGTGGAAGAAAAGGCGCACCGATATATGCATCGTATTCATCTGGCAAGTATCTCATCATCACAAAAAGTCCTTTTTCCTTGACAACAAGAACATTATCCTGTTGTCACTGCAAAAACACTAAATCTTACCAAGTATTTTGTAGTCTAGGTTCTAGTGCAAATATCTCAGTACCTTTGAAATGAGACAAACTAACTTACAAGTAATTTTTTTGCAAGAAATGGAGGCTTATTTTAAGAAAATAATTCTTTAATATTGATGAAAAAGTACTGGTTTCACTGGCAGAAAAATGTATTTGTGGGAAAAATGTCTTGTTATAAGTGGAATAATCTTATAACAAGATTATTTCACTTATAATTTGGGCCTGGGTGTGTTTCTGTTGGCACGTGTCTCTGCTCAGAGGCCAGTTGTTTTCTAATCTATAACCCACAGCTATAAAGTGCTTTTAGGCTCCTGCTGCGTGACACCACACCCTCCATTTAACCTTTTTTTTCCATCTCCTCCGCTGTCCTATAGCCTCCGGTTCACTGTCCTTCATCCCTGAGTTGAAGGCTAAACTGCTAGTCTTCCTCTTGTTGTGTCCGACGCCGTCAACCGTCAGCACAAACTCTTCCTCAGGACGCCGACTCCTCTGGCTTCCATTTGTCACTCACTCTCCAACAAAGATCGCTCCTCTTCCTTCCTTCCTTCCTTCCTTCCTTCTCCTCACCCTGTTTTCCGTGCCTCCTCTCCGAGCCGCTAAGTTATCACTCCGAACTTGATTGCGGAATCTGGACTGCTCCGCACCAACTCCAGATTGGATTACGCCGTGATTTAATGGATGGAAGGACATTTTCTGCGCTCTGGAATTGATTGTCTCAAGTGACTGCCGGCATTGCGATGGCTTGACATGAGTTGTAACAGCCCGTTAAAGGTTACAGTTGTAATAAAGGGGCGCTCGGCCGGTACCAAGCATTTACTTTCCCATGAATTACGCAGTGATTATGCTTCTGTGAGTGTGTCCCGATAAACTCTCCGCCTCTTTTTGCTGCGCCGCTCTACTTTTAATCTGCCTCCTTCCCCGTTTAACCTCAAGTATGTTGCTGAGGGTATTCTCAGCTTCTTGCTCTTTCGTCCTCCTCTTCTCTTCTTCATCAGTTCACCTCCTCATCCCACCATCCGCTGGAATCCCTCCTATCCCAACCCAGTGCACCCCTGCTCTCTCTCTCTCTCTTTATCGCCCTCCTACCTCCCTCTTTCTCCCCTTCATCTCACCTCCAGCAAGCCGGAGCACCCCTCCTCCTTCTCTTGGATTATTCTAGTCCACTTTTTCCCTCTCTCTCTCCCTCTGCATCCTCTTGTCTCTCCTCCTCACCCTTTCCATCTCTTCCTCCCTTGTCCTTCACTCCTCTCCAGCTGCCAGAAGCTCGCAGGCTCGGCGCCCCTGACAATCCAGCCACTGACAATTCAGAAGCACCCCGGACAAAGACCTCGCCACAGAAGGTAAGCGCCTCTTCTGAGGAGTTTGCGCGAGTGTCTCGTTGAGTGTGTGCTCACTGTACCTGCCCCGGTTGGCACCTGCTTCAGGACACAGGTGTGGACATGATGGCGTGTCTGCAGTAGAGAGAGGGCAGGGGGGAAAAGTGTGGAGAACATGAAGAGGGATCATGGTAGTGATGATGTGCGAGGAGGAAAGTGAGGGAAAACCTTTTTGATAAAGGCTGTTTTAGTGCAGCATTGACAAAAAAAAAAGCAGTATCGAAAAAAAGACACAAACACAGAGAAGATAGGAAGGGATTAAGAGCTGGAGAGGATGAGGATAAACGAGAAACCAGACCAGGAATGTTTTTAAAAGAAAGAAATTTGCTTGCTGATAAATCTTTTCTGCATGCCTACAAATGCATCTGCGCCTGCCCCTCTCTTCCTCCTCCTCCTCTTCCTCCTGCTCCTCTCCCGTACGGATCCCATTCACAAACAGGACCAGCGAACAGGCAGTGCTGATTGGTTCCCTGAGCGCTGCGTTAGAGTGTGCGTGCCTTAGTGTGTGTGTGTGTGTCTGTCAGGAAAAAGAAAAAGAGGTAGATATGAAGGAGGGGGAAAGGACATTACATTCCTGTTCAGGTGAATCTTGGGAGAGAACGGCAGAATGAAGCTGCGGCGTCCGCTCTGGTACATTAACATTATCTATAACACCGCCATCCGTATGGCACAGTGCTGCAGTAATGGCGATGTGGATTTGTGGCTCGCCGACAGAGAGATATAGTCACAAATAAGCGCTTCTTTAAACCCATGTCTGAACCCTTTTAAAATACATTTATTATTATATTTGATGCTCAATAATCTTATCTGACCACCTAGAAGTAACATTAGCTTACAACTAAAGTGCAGGTGGTGATGAATAAACTTAAGGAGGTGAAGGATGAGTAGAAGGAATATGTGATCATATTTAGCTCCCTTTGCAACTAGTCACCCAGTTGGTAAGTACAGTCGACTTGTGTGTAATTTAATGTCAAGACTTCGGAAATTTGCGGGGAGACGAACCGACACCGATGCTGTTGCTGCTGTTTCTAACTCATTCTGCTGCTTGTGGGCTCAATGTTGGCACACAAGACGTAACTGACAGAATCCGGTTAAAGGATTTTCAAAATAAAAGATCCTCCAGACTCAACACATAAAACGGAAGCATTTAATTATTTCTTGCGCGGCCCGGTCCCAATTGGTCCACGGACCGGTACCGGTCCGCGGCCCGGGGGTTGGGGACCACTGATGTAGGGGACACAGAAAACCTCTGAAAAATGATGAAATATGCAATGAGGATGAAGTTGATGTCAGGATGACTGGAGCTGAATGCAGATCTCTCAAAAGCTGCATTAAGACATTGACCTTTCTTATACAGCCACAGGTACAATGGCATAGATCAGGTAAAAGCAAATTCATAAACTGGCCCAGAGAACATTCAGTCTCTAATCCAGGTGAGGTCTTGAACACTGACCCATCCGTTAAATCTGAGTAAGGCTGGGGTACTTTGCACAGAACGGGACAAACATTTCAGTCTCTAGGTGTACAAACCCAGGAGACACAGAAGACATAGCAGCTGAATGAAGCAAAAATTGATTGAAGTATTGACTGAAGGGGCTAAAACCAAACCATGCTGCTCTGCAAAATACCAAGATGTTTGCCTTTGTAATGTGACAGAATATGGGAAGATTCGATGAATACTCATCATTTTGCAAGGAAGCATATGATCAGATAGCAGCAGCAGTCAAGTCTGAGTTAATTTTTGCAGGTCTTTAAACATCTATCCTCCAGACACCTTAATCACCTTCAACTAATGCCCTCTTCTTACATTAGTTTGAAACAAGTGGACACTGAGAATACACTTTATACTCTATCCCCTTTTCCCTTTTAGCTCCTGTGGTTTCTCCTCTCATCACATCACACATCTCCACAAACTAAATCACCACTTTTCCATTAACGATACAAGTCGAGCTTGATACATGGTTAAATATTTCCACCCGATTTCTTGGGAATTCACTGATTTCACCGAGGATGAAGCTCGGCGAAGTGTGAAATACCCAGGTGTGAAATGATGTTCCTGTGGGAGGAGACCTCGCAATTTCGCCGCGGGGTGTGACTGAGAAAATCAAAGCCAAGCAGGCAGGCTGAGTAGTTGCGCATGTCAGTGTGTTTAAAAGGTTTTGTATAGACCTGGCATAAATGTACACCTGGAGAAATCTGTAAATATCCCAATAGTTAAACCAAGTTCCATCTGACCCACTAATTTGAGTCCCTCGCCCTGACTGATGGATTAACACACACACTAACTCTCTCTCACCTTAGAGTGCTTTTAAGCAATATCTGAAAGCAGTGTAATTAGCTTGCTTTAACTTTGATTAGAGACCAAAATGTACCTTACTTGTGGGGGTTTATGGTACAGATGAAAGACAAATTGGTGGTAGATGATCTTCCAGAGTGATCCAGGACACAGTTGTGTTTAAATGGCTGAAAAAAGTGATTTAAAGGTCCAAATTATTGTGATAAACTTTCATCAGTTGCAAAGGAAAAGGCTTGTCTGGTGGATGTGGTATCTTCATGCTAAGTCTTTTTAAAATGCCTTTATGAACTGGTCTCTCTTTGGGACTCCTTCTACCCTTCATAAATCTCTAAGCACTGCATCAGTGTGCAGAGTGTGAGCAGCGTTGAAGTTTATAATGAACCACTACTCGTGTTAAAATTCTGTCTCCAACTTCACACTGATTGGGTTTTGTGATTCGGTTACTTGGCTGTTCAGAGTGATAACTCCACCAGATCTGAGCTGAATGGAGTTAAAGCTTAAAGCTTTCCTTAAAGCCAAACTTGGGATATTTGCATGGTCTAGTTAAAGTTTGGACTGGAAATGGCATGGTATGTCACCAAACATAGCTGTTCACTCATGAAACGATGTGTCGATGTGCCTGAATTAACTAATTGTGACAAGAAAAGAGGGACAATCCCTTCACAGTGATGTAAAAAACAGATGGTCAGTTAAAATACTTGAACCCCGTTGTTGCTCCTAAGGTTGTCACAGCAAGCTCTTATTTTTAATTCATTGTCACACTGAACCAAGTTATTTCTTTTCCGTTAGTGATTTAGCACTGACTTTAAAAATTCATGTCATCACTCGGGTAATCTGAGTGATATTGACATTTGTTTTATGTCTCTTATGTGTGTTATATATTTGGATTATGGGTATGCAATGTCGCACGAGCTACTGCATTAGGACAGAGTAAACAAGTGTTTGTTGTTGTATTAGCATCTTGTTTTTTCTATTTCCACACCTGTTCATCTCAGGCTACACTTTTAGTACTGTATGCAGTCGATGAGGTGGTCATGTATCTGAATTATTGAGAGTTATTTGAAGCTTGCTCAGTGCAGACAAAGCATCTGATTAGTGCGATTATGTAATGAAGTGACTGCTGTCACATTTGTTTGGCTTTACAGTAAATTGTGCAGCAGTTGCTTATTCTGTAGAAGTATTGATGGCGACTTGGTGTTGTGGTGTCCATGCAGCAAAATGTACAACATTTCCAAAAGAAATACTGTGACAACCCGGCATAGCTGTAGACCTAATGATGTGATAACATGCCAAATGTGCACAAAGGTGGTTCTTGGACATTATTTAGGTCACATGGCACAGAAATCCAAGCAGATCCACAAATGTCTTAACCAGCTTTAACTCTGGTTTTAAGTTTATGCATCATGCAAAGGACAAACTCAGAGATTTAATCACTTCTAGAGCTAGTGCATCTCTGATTACCTGTCTAGGTTTAACCCCAGTATTTATTTGTTCCCTCATGAATCAGGTAGACATTGAGCCATTGGCCTTGTAAGAGGTTTTAAGACAGGAGTTGGCTTTTAAACTAGCAAAGGACAAGTCTTAGTCGTAAAAGGGTAAAATGTGTTATTAATGTCTCATAATCGCATCTGAAGAGCTGCCTTACTTGTAAAAAGATCACATAAAACTCCTGCCAGTGCCAAGTGTGAGCTGTGCTAATGGGAGCTACTGAAAGGTCAAAGTGAAAGTGTGGGGACTGGTGTATGTGAAGATTTTCCACCTGAGAATCTTTAGAGAATGTGAGGACAGTAAGACCTGGATTTATTTTACACTAAATGCTTTGAACTGTTGAACTCTGACCACAAAAAAATAAAAAAATCAGTAGACAGCTTCTGTAAAAAAAAAAATTAAGTGTTTGTTGTTAGTGCAGCTAAATGCTCCTTTTATAGGATAAATATAAGAAAAGATCTTTAAAAAGAGACTGTGTCAATGCAGGCTTCAAAAATGAATCCGGAAGGACCATCTCACCTCAGACCATCACATTATGATATACTGTAGATACGGAAACATCACATTTTTATTTTGCTAGTATTTTTCTGACTACTGGTTTGACATTATGAGTGACAGCAAAGTGGAAATGTCTTGAAGAAAATACTTTCACAATGTGGTTGTTATTATGATGTAGAAGGTCGTTTTACACAAGCCTCACACGATGACATAATTATGAATCAACATAAAGCTGCAGCTTAAATTTCATTACACATTTCGTCCTGAAATAAGCTTTCTTCTCAGCTGCAGAGTTAATGTTTAATCCTTGGCTCACGTCCGTCAATATCAATTAATATCTAAGCACCTGTCAATAAAAGTGTGACTTGTAGTCCAGAAAATACGGTCCAACTTTTACAGTGCCTTGCATGATACATGGTGATGGCAGTGTCATGCTGTGGGGACGCTTTTCGTCAGTAGGTGGAGTGAAGTTGGTCAGACTCGATGAGAAGCTGACAGCTTGAGATATCTTTCCAAGAACACCCGACCGAATCGTCAGCCTGTACGTTTGTAAAGCTGCTGCAGACACACCCCAAAAAGTGGATCTACAATGTATTGACACCGGGGGGTGAAAAGTAATGGATAGGATCCTTTTCAAATGTTGACTTTTAAGAACTATTGAAAATGGTGCATTTGCACAAGAAGTTGCAAGTTACCTGAAATGCATCCACATAATTTGTAATCGCCTGGCTTAGGGATTGAAGCCAAGATTTGCCTCCATCATCCATTCTCCCATGAACTCTGAAAATCTTTCCTGTTGCTGCTAAAATAATAATAATAAAACAAAACAACATCAAATGTATGTATGGCACAAAGGTCATAGATACTTTGCCAATTGCCCTCTGGTTCCCAATGTTCCCTCCCTCCGCTGCTCAGGCCTGTGGAGCGTGGTTGAGATCGTGTGCTGGTAGGGGGACTGAATGGAGGAAGACAGAGGAGTAGCTGTTTGCGTGGGCTCTTGTTTGAAAGTGAGAGATGTCAGAAAGGGGTCACTGAGTTGCGAACAGTCAGAAGGGGAAGTGATTCAGCTTGTTCCTTCCTCTGGTTGACCTTTATTTACTACATTCTGGCATTTAAGGTATTGTCTTTTTCTTTTTTCGGCCTATTCTTTCTTCTGGTTTCACACATGTTGAATTTTATTTTATTTTTTACAATATTCCTCTCATTTCATCTACTTTGCAAATACAGCCACCTTGTCACCGGGGTGCCTGAGCAACGCAAGAGGCTGTCTGGATAATTAAAACTCCATCACTCCTCGCTGTAGAGCAGAAGTCTCTCGGAGAATTTGCATTTACTCTGATTTTTGGGAAAAGCACAATTAACCCCCTGTAATGCCCTTTGTTTTAATGACATTAATTAAAGTAGATTTTGATAAAAATTGGAGGAGCGAGCTCCACGGTTCTCTTGAGCTGATATAATAAAAAAAAGGAACCACATTAGCTATGCAAGAAGCTTTCTTTCAATCCGCTCAAACCTCAGCAAGCTGACAAGAACAGGCATAAGCTATGCAGATGACATGCACTCTTCTACTTATTGCAATTATGCAGCACGCGCACACGTTAATGAATGCTCCTGTTATTGTAATGGTCCCTGACAGAAGGCTGTGATAGCCATGCTCACTCCCCAGAGTTTTCACTGTTCAGACGCCGCCGCCAAGGTCAAGGACAGATGTTGTGCGATGCGGCCGAGAGCTTGATGAGCCGGCTGATACACACGTTGATCGATGTAAAACGTGATCCGTGCTGCCTGTTTGGGGCTTAATTTTGTCTGTATGCATCTGTAGACATGAGAGTGTCATCACACGCCAACAGCCTTTAATAAGGCATCATAAGTGTGGATTAAACTGAATCTGTTCGATGCAGGGTTTTTTTTTTAGTGTGTGTGTGCCAGTTTATAGTATTCTACCATACAGCTGGACTTTGTCAAGTCATGTGAAGGTCCTGCTCAATCCTGCAATAAGCAGAAGGGCTTAGGTGTTTTGCTGAAGGTGCGGATGCCACAGAACATGCCTTAGGACATAAGATCATATTCTTAGTTTTACCACTGCAGCTTGTTTTATCTCCTCTCTGTTCTTTGTGTGTAGGCGCCTGTGTGTGTGGTGCTAATTTCTCATAAGCCCAACATGCATTGGTGCACGTGTGAGTACATCTCTCCATAATGTTCTGAATGGTAGGCGCTTCCTTCTCGGAGGAGGTTCAGAGGCCATTTGAGTAATTTAAATGATTGGCCGTGCTTGTGGGCACAGAGTGTGACAGGAGTTTGAGTATATTCAACGAGGACGAAAAGTCGCTGCTAACTTTAGACTGTCACTGAGGTCAGTCCAGAGCAACAGGAGTCCGCCCATTTCCAATTAGAAAACCCGTGACCCCTTAAATGAGATCATTAACAAACCCGCGGTCAGATGGGACAGAGAGCCAGAAAACGGATAGAGAGGTCTCTTGTTATTTTAGCCTGGTCGTTTTTTTTTCTTTTTCCTTTTTTTTAGAAAAAGAAAATTAATTGGATGATGATGTGACCTATTTTGTCAAAGCCACTTAAAGTAGCCATCTTTGGGGAGCAATATCTCGGTATATATAGATGTACTGTCCTCAAGCACTGAGACGTAAGGTTATACATCTACTTGGTCAATACTTAGCCAACAGTAAGACTCCCATATTACTTTTTAAATTATACAACTTAGGATGGAAAAAACATCTTGAAGATTTCAACACAGCAATCACCTTGTCCACTGGGGAGGAGGCAGAGTTTATTGCTGAGGTAGTTAGGAGCTTCCAAGGACCATGGGAGGATGATATTTGCCTGGATTCCTCTCTGGACATTGGACATCTGGACCTAACATAAAACCTCTTCAGTGTCACCTGAAGGACAGCACATGGTGATTGTGAAAATGAAGTTGCCGGGGTCAATCTGAAACTGGAGACTCCTAAGATGTTCCAAACGTTTTGATAGTTTCTTAACCTTAGACGTAGCGTGAGGTGTATAGCTTCTATCCTGGACAAGGGACGGTGGACCTTCATAGTCGTGCCACGGGGAAGGGGCCTGGAGACCATTTATAGTGGCATCTTGTGTGGGATGCTACTGTAATATTTGGTGCAAGGGATTCTTTCACGACAATTGCATAGTGTGTGTGAGAGGACAGGGGGGCCTAAGGTGCTTTTAGATACGTTGAACTCTGTATAATTAAAGAAACCTTCTGCAGCCCAGTATGGCCTTCACTTTCTGTACTAATACTCTCCTGTAATTAGTCCGTTATATTTATTTTTTCCATAAGAAATTATTTTTTTGTGATATGTCTTGTCACTTTTAAAGAATAACCATTAGTTGATAAGATAAAAAAGAACTCTTGACATTTCTTTTGACTGCTTTTTTACTTTGTCGGAGGATAATTCGTAGACTTTTCTGATGACTTCAGAACAGTAAACATGCTGAAACTAGTAATATGTCACAGTCCATTAACCATACATACATACACATATATATATACTGTATATATTCTTTATATGTTCCATTATTTAGTAACTTGTCAACATGTCAAGGAGACTTGAATATATCACAGAACCTTTTATGAATAAGATAGAACACAAAATAAGGGACAAGTTATCTTGTCTTGACTTGTTCGGTTTTGACACCAATCTCACCCTTTCCTGCTTGTTACTCTGAAGGTGTTCCATTATTGCCTTCAGAAACATGTCATTCTTTACAGTGTGTACATAATGTGACAGGACCACAATGTTTTGAACTGATGTATATCTTTTTAACTTTCTCTTTTTATGTCTTTGAGTCAGAGGGCAAATCAAGGCTTTGGTGTGCCTACATCAAAAAACACAAAGTCTGTAGCTTTGGGAATTTCTTAAGTTTTGGTTGGTTCTTATTGTTTTCACTTTAGTGAGAGTGCATGTACCTGAGGTATGCTGAATAACGATCTAGCAACAAATTACACTTTAAGTGAGCCATCATTCAGCTCAGCCAGCAGTTTTATCCATGACACGAATGACAAGGCCTTTCCTGCGGCCTTGCAAAGACTCATTCATTGAGAACAATATCCATCAATCCTGCTAAGACTTGTCATATTCCAGGCCATGTTTAGTCCCTGAAAGGCACCGGTTCCAATGGTGAGCTTATTTTCCTTTTTGGGGTAATCATGCAACTCCATTTGAGGTAGTGACAGTGCAGATTAAGGTCAACGTGAGTAAGGGCAAGCAGTTGGATGTAGTAAGGGCAGATGACCTCTGAGACCAACACAACATAGGGTTTCCTGGTTTGTCGTGAAAAATACACTCTTTTTATGCTTGTCAATTATTGGCATTGCCAAAATGAATGAGTTGGACTGAAGTGCGCAGACGCAAAATTGATCACTTAACTTTAATCAGCTGTGAAATGCCTCAAATGTAGGTATTATTTAATACGCACTTAATTGTCAATATGCTTCACCATTTACAGTGAGAAATGTCTGAAGACTCTATACAAGACCAGAGTATATCTTGTGGGTCAAAAAATCTATCCTTTGGTTTTCTGTCAAACTCAAACCAGCAGCTCCACGTCAAAGGCCAAAACTCCTAGATTCATCCATCAATCTTTTCTGAAACTGTTCTGTTCAGACGCGACAACGGTTCTATTTGAACTACATATGGCTGAATTTGTCCTGGATCAGCACATTTCAGCACATGCCCAGAAAGAGTGTACTTCTTTCAGTAGACGCTCAACGTCGATCCAGTTGAGCCTCACTCCCGTTCTTCAACGTTAGCTTTTTGAAAGAAAACTTGCTCTCGTTATGCGGGACGCAGCCGGCTACACTGATGATTTATGATTCACCAAAGCGAGCTTAAATATTGACTGCCTTTTGTTGTTCCATGAAAACTCTGTTTTGTTTTGTGAGTTTTTAACTGTTTAAGCTCTCTGCTGCAAGTTCAGTGGAGCTCTGCTCAATTGTTTCCCACACACAGCACTGCAGGGGCTGCCATGAGTGACAAGAGAGCAAGCAGCTGACCAGGCTTCCCTGGCAGAGGTAGAGGCACAAATGGCACAAATTGGCATCTGTGTGCAAATCTGTGGTCGTGATGAGCGCTGCTCACTCATGCACAATACAAAATGATGAGCACTCCCGGTGCCACGGGTAGAGCCCGTATACTCTCTCATTCTGCAAACTGTGTGTGGAAACAGACTGCAAGTCTACATTTAGGCAATCCTGTAAAACACGAACAACCTCGAGCGCAGTGCAGATAAGACTTGTGTCAACGTGGAGCCACTCAGGTAATGACTGAGAAATTCGGCGATGCAAGATTAATTCCTAACTTCAAGTTGCTGCACACATCCTCTTAATAGCACCAAGAAGCCATCATGTTGCTGAAGGTCACATTTTTGAATAAGAAAGTTTGTTAACAGCGTGTTCAGAGCCCTATAGCACTTGCCCTTTTGTCCACAGAGTTTAACCAGTCTTCCAGCTGTTACTTTAACATCCCCTTGCCTCTTTTCTGTCCACCTACCCTTTCTCCTGTTTTGTACTTGCATCGCAGACGTGGACTGGAATACAAATTGTGGCTTGCTTTCTTTATTTCTGTTGCCTATGATGCTGCAGTACAGAGGAGAGTAGGGGATGGTAGCGAATGTGTCCCGCTGAAGCCGAATACGTGGATCCCCAGCGAAGAAAAGCTGCTCAACAGACAAAAGAGGGGGAAACAATGAAGAAATTGAGACAGTGGCAGTGAATGATGACAAATTGAGATAAAGGAGGGGTCCATGAAAAGGGAGGAAAAGATGGAAAGAAGAAAGACAAAAAGCGACCTCTGTGGAAAACAGACTAGACTTCTACAAGGTTTATTGTTCTCTCTAACGATGATACTGACTTATTCACCTAATGAAACTGTCTTACTGTCCCAAAACTTTGCAAATTGGTATCCAGTCAAGTTATTTTGTTCTAAAACTGTTTGAGTAACGCAGCTTTAATTTCCTCCAGAAAAAAATACGTTTTTATCTCCCTCTTTATTTTTAGACGGTTTTAGGAAGGTGATGATGTGAAGTCTTTGTAGCCCACTGTCAGAAACTTTAGATATGCCTGAACAGCATTTTAATTATTGCTTTTTCAAAATATAAATTATTAAGGAGTTCAAACCTGGACTGGATAATTCTATTGTGACGAGAGAGTCTTTCTTTGAAGAAATATTTGTCCCATGTAACACACAAGAGGAAAAATTTTTAATCCTTTTTGGCGTTAGCATCGCCTTACAATTAGACAAGCATGAAAACTTCATAAGCTAACATTTCAAACGCCAAGTCAAATCCCAGGGCAAATTATTCTACACTGATATCAGATTCTTTAAAACAAAGCTGGTGATTTGCAAAATCAGAGAAAATTGGGATTATAAATTTAGCCAAAAATGGCATTAAAACCTCATCTCATCGTTTACTCTAAAACCTAAAACGTTGCCTTGCTTCGTCTTGTTGTATGGACGTACGGTTACGGCTGCACTGCCACCTGGTGGCCTGGAATGATACGCCAGCACTAATTGAAATTTTTGGATTTTTCCCCAGAACTACATTTGCTTTTTAAACACAGAGGCAGAAAGTACATTAAAAATAATGATAATGATGTTGCTGAGGCCTTGCTTTCCACATGTGGCACATTGACTTTTATTATTATTAGACGCATGGGCTCAGCACTTGGCACCACTCTTGCAGCAAAGACAATATCTGTGTTTTTCTGTGGACAGCACTGATTAAGAAACTGACAATTAATTAAGTCGCGGGCATTAACAAGGCGAGGCTGTTTTATTCTGCTGCGTACAGTGAGTCACGTCTCCAAATCCATCAACCCTCATTAAAATCATCAAAAATGGGTCTGATTGCCATTTACCCCCGAGGAGCTCTCAGTGTGCTGGATTAAAGCATAGATAATCTAACCACTTTGTTCCAGATGCTCTTTGTTCCTTTATTCTCTAACATTATAAGGAACATAGAGAAGGCACGCAGCGGTCAAAATATGTGATTGCGCTTATTTTGTATGTCAGACCATGTGGCCATCCGGTTGGCCACAGGATGTGTGTCTGTTAAAGACACATCCATGACTCTCCCTGACCCCATTTACTCTGGGCCCAAACCGTATTTGTGTCCCGTTGCCCCGAGCGCTACACCAGTAAGCTATTACACATGCATACTCTGTGACATAATCAACATCTGTCCTATTCGATTAATTTTCTATCCCCCCCTCCAACCGAATCAAAGTAAAACCGGCCCTCCTTCCCTTTACAGCAGCCACAAAAAAAAAAAAAAAAAAGACCCTTACATCACACTGCTGTGAGCCAGTCAGGCATGACGAAGACTGCAGTATTTTCAGCTGGGGAGACACGGACTCCGATGCACACGACCCCGCGAGAAAGATGCAACAGGAAACTCATCGAACCTCACCAAAGCGACTATAAACTGTTTTTAGATGTTATTCAAAAGCAGACATAAACGTTTCAGACTGAATTTTTAGACGAAGGTCGTACTCCGTGCTCCTCTGCCGGCTTTCACTTCAAAAATGCTCAAAGGCGAATCAAAGGAGTGTGATAGAAAAGCATTTAATTTAATTTGGTCTAAAACACTGGGATCAAACAGATAAATCCTGAAATTTGGACATTTCAACCCGCTCTGTTGCCGTTAATCCTTGGCTGTCAGCTTTGCGGTCTACATTTTGCAAGCAGATATCATGTTTCATTGCAATATTACATATTGACCTTGTCTTGTTGTAAGCGTGTGTGTGCTTTTTACTTGCTCTGTGAAAAAGAGTGTATGCTTGATTTCGTTGTGTGTGCGTGTGTCGTGGTGTGTGTGTTTGGGTGGCCTGCAGGCTTTCCTTGCTGAAAAGCTGAGGAATAAAACAAGTGAACAAGACAGCAAAAAAGGAAGAGGCATCACAATAAAGTGACACAGGATGGAGGGCATCACTCTGTCTGACATGCAGCCTGCAGCATGGTGACACCAATCACACGTAAAACGGACATTTCACGGCCAAAGGGAATGCATCGGTGAGGAATTGACTAGAGTAGTTTCCTTTATCCAGAGATTGTGTACGTTCCTGAAGAAATAGACCGGCTTCTTTTAGGTTCTAATTGCTCTACAGGTTGTTCCCGGTGCTGATGTGCAGACAAAATGAGGGTGGTCAAAGTTTATTAAAAGGACGGATTCTACAGAGACTGCATCCGCAAGTCATGGGCGAACACAACAGCATGACCGTCACTCTGAATCGGTGTCATCTGTGCTCAAAGCTGAAATGCACAAGTCTACTACTCATGTATGAGCACAGATTTTAAAAATTACTTTCTGCTACATGTTGGCAAAGTCGTCCTTCAGTTGACCAGAAAAGTTTTCTGCTTGGAGGGTCGAGGGTCGTAAATTACGTCTATCGGTCAATGGGCAAGAAGAAGCTCCACAACACATCGTAAGCCAATACAAAGACAGAGAAATACATGTGCGTACACGCCCACACACACACACACACACACACATATTTAGAGTAACCTAACATTCATGTGTCTGGATGGTGGGAGGAAGTCGGAGCACCCGGAGAGAACCACAAGGAGAACCTGCAAACTTTGTCTTTCTGCAAGGAGAAAGTACTCACAAATGTTACATCATGAAGTTCTGCGAATGATTGGTCAAAAAGAAAAATCCACCTCTAAATGGAGCATTAATCATGTGTTTAGGGTGAAAATATGGCAATTTTTTCTGCGGATTCAAATCATAACCGCAAAAAGCAAATCACAGCAAGGTTTCAAACCCTCGAAGACCAGCGCTGTTCGCAAACTGCAGATTGTATGAAGTATGAACCAACATCCTTTGCTATGACATTGTTGGTCTACCTAACCGTGTCGATATGGAGCATCCTGTCTTGTCTTGTTGTTGGCTAAGGGTCATCAGTGCATGCACATTCAGTGACACACTAGCATCACTGCGTCGTTTGGGGGCTGGCATGACAACTACAGCTGGCTTTTTTGTTTGGTACTGTTTTCTTTCACATTGTGCTTTTTTGTGAGCGCGCTGTAACTTGTAAACAAAGGATGGCTGACGATCATCGTCTCACTCCACAGGAATGACGGCGGTGGGAGAGAGCATAGCTTTGGAAGACCTCCTAGCTGCACTTCTGAATTAAAACTGAATGTCAAGAGTAGCTCCTCCAATGACGGTTTTGCGATGTTATGTTTCTAACTTTTGAAAAGTATTGGCAGAAGCCACTGAAAGCTGATGATGAGTGTTCTGATCCCCAACACGCTGGCAGCAGCGTCGCAAAGCAGAAAACGGCGGATCAGGTATGTTTCAGCCCAATTATCCCAGTATTAGCAGTATTAGCATTAGCATTAGCAACACTAAGAGGCTCATTTTCATCATTGTGCACAACAACAGAGACCCAAACGGTCCGGAACAACCGGGGACTCAAACTCTGGTCTGTTTGGACCAAATATGTATGAATATACATTTAAGTCTAAACTCCTGGAACAACAATGATAAACCTTAAAAATTATTAGAAACTTTCTCCTAAAGTCGGGCGCTGACGCACAAAAAAAAAAAAAGTTATTTATTTTGAAATCCTCCTCACTGGATGGAACTTTCTATTGCTTTCATCCGTAAATAATGAATTCCTCTTTATGGACGCCATGACTTTTCTGCATTTTCCCCACAAAACATAACAGCAGTTTTTACGCCTCACTGAACTGAGAGGCAAAACTGTGATAGCGCAGTATTGATGATGCTGTCCTTTTAATCAGCCGGATGAATTTATCCATTGGAATTAGAATAAAAGAGACACGAAGTGGGGAGAGTAATCGCTTGGCAGAGAACCCAGAGGAGGAGGAGGGAAATGGTACTGAATGCACATTTGTCTCACACACACACAGACTAAAAACCCTCATAAACACTGAGAGACATGTTTGTAGAGCACACACTCAAGTTAAATTTAGTTTGGTTTTTATGCACTGAATGGATTTTCTCCCCAAACAATTGTTATGATCCTTCAAAGAGAGGCTTTTGTCTAAATTTGATATTATAACTCAGGCTTTATGCATGAAAGATGGTCTTTATAGAGAAAGAGAAAGAAAGTCTTGGCACAGAACCGTTGGTGCAATGATGGGGCCGTTGACTGCTCAGCGTGTGTGTGTTTGCAGGTTTGTGTGTAAGCCACATCCTGGTTCTCCTGCGGTCATCATTCAGTGCGGCACACCTGGAGTTTAAGAGGCTGACTGCTGGGGCCAAATGATCTAGAGAGTCGGAGAGAGAAAAATAGAAAAAGACAGGAGGGGGGGCATTAAGGACATAAGAAGAGAAGGGGTGATAGCAAAATTTGCCAAGACGGTCTGATGATCCCTGGCTTGTTAGATGTGTGCCGCTGAGAGAAAATGAAAGCATAAAATTAATGGGGGGCGATGGGAAGCAGAGAGCGCGAGTGAAGGAGACGGAGAGAAGGATGGCTAAATGAGAGGGAGGAGACGGATGGAGGGATGCGCGGAGAGACGAGAGCATCCACTTAGGTTGCCGGGACACACTGCTCCTTCATCTTGAAGCAGATCGAGTCGAGCCACAAAGGCAAATCAACAGAAAGAGTCAAAGATCAAAAATGAGGACAATTTAAAACAAAGAAATGTAACAAAGACTGAGAACAATCCTCATTGGGTTGGTATTGAATGCCATTTCACTTTTTTTTTTGTTTAGCAGAAATGTTAAAGAAATTTCAACATCACACTTGACTATTGTTTTTGTTGTACTTTTTGGACACGTTTCACTTTCATTTAAAAGTCTCTATTTATATCTGGCATTTAAATTTTTTTATTGCACTCTCTTTACTTTCTGTGGTCTTTTGAATTTTGCACAGATCTAAAGTTTTACTACAATTTAATACATTTTCCAAAGTGTCTCTCATTTAAACAACATACAATGGATGATGACTTTTTAAAACAATCTGGATCAGCTTTCCCGAAGAAACTTAAGCTCCCAGTACCTGTTGTTGGACTGCCAGTGTTCTTCCAGTTTCCTTACTGTTTTCATCTGTTTTCCTTGCTAAACTCTACATTATTTTATTAATCTGCCAACTTTGTTTTCCACAACACTCCAAGTGTTTTTCAACCTTTGCAATCCCTCCGTCTATTATCTTCCGCTGATCTGGGATCCAGACATACTTACACTTAATATTTTTATTTCCGAAGGCAGAGCCATTCATATCATTCAAGTCAGCCACGGCAACACAACTTTAGAGAGGTCAGTCTCAATTCAAGCCAAGTTGCTTGTGAACATCAAGCGAACACTTCTTCCTGATTCACCTGAGTGTTCCCACCTGTCTGTGGCAATGCTGCCACTTTCGTGCTTCTCCAACGATCTGCTGTTCTTCAGGTCAAACGGAGGTTTATGATCAAAGAAACTTTGATCTCAGCTTTATGAAGTTACTTATGTAATCCCTCTGATTAACTCCTCTCTTCTCTGACTCGTGGGTTTTGGCCAGACCTGTGAAAAGAAAAGAAAAGAAGTTTGAACAGCAAAATCTAATGCCATTGTGGATGCATGCACTCATGTTCAGCGCTGTTTTTATTTCTATACGCCTCTTGCACGAAGCTACAGCTAACAACAATGCCTCGGCATGAACTAAGAACTACTTCTTCTTGGTAGTTTGCTTGTGTTGAGAATAAATAATTCTGTGTTTTCCTTCTATTTCTTTTAGCTAGTTGCTAAACTGAAGCTAAAGAAAATGACATGTTAGGAAATGCAAATGAGAGCTAGGGTTAGAGGAAATGACACACTAGGGAACGCCCTATTTAGGGCGTAGCTTAGATTGGAGGCTAACAAAGGAGATCACAAACTCTTCTTGGTTGCCATTTTGTTCTGCTAGCTCTTAAAAGTAGCATGTGAAATGGACCAGCTGTATTTTGGTATTAATAAATATAATTCATGAATTAAACTCACTGACTCTTTTCAATCTCATGCATCAAGAACTTAGCATGGAGAACGGATAAATTCTCCACACTTGCTAGCATCTCTTACAATTCAAAAAGTAATTGTTGTTAAATGAAATTTGTCTGTCCAGCTATCTGCCTAAGCTAAATAAGTTCAATAGAGTCACTATTTGGGAACTTTTCTACATATGGAAAGGGAAATTCAGATATACCGTGTCAAAGAAAAGGCTGAGTCATGATAAAAAGAATCATTTCCAAATGACGTAAATAAACTTAGAAGCTTAAGTGCTTAATAGTGAGTACTCACACTATTTCAGGTTGTTTTCTAATTCAGCACCATAAATCATTTTAGCCTTGTAAAAATTAAAACATGCTCGTAACAGGCTGACACAAGCATCGCCCCGGACTTGTAATCACAGGCCTGGTGTATCCAAACTCCAGCCGGTGATTAGCTTTTATGGAATGAAAATTGATCCAGAGCTTTTTTTTTTATTACAAACAGAGAGATGTCATCATAAGTGGTCAGGAACCACTCCAGCATCAAGTGATACCGCACACGTTTGAAATTATGTTCGCAGAGTTTGCAGAGCTCTCCGGTAAATCCGTCGCCTCTTGAGTAAAATCCTCCCCCCGCCTCTGCATATAACCCGGCAAAGTCCCGTTGGGAACTGCTTGATATGCAAGGAGACACCTGCCTGTTGAGGCATAGCTGGCGATTTTATCCCGTCTCGGTTGAGCGGAGGATGGCATAATGATGAAATGAGAAAAAGTGAGAAAATCATCATCACAGCCCCGGACGTGACTGCCAGCTGCCAGCTTCCATCTGAGAGAGGGAATGAGATTTGGCAAAGACGGAAACGAAGACAATTCAGAGATGTTTGTTTGACATGTCGGCATAACACGAAGAACTGACAAGGTAACTGAGGAGTTGAAGCAAAAGACAAAAAAGATAAACCACGAAGAAAAGAACCATAGATAAGACTGAAAGGACAGGAAAATGAGGAGAAAGATATTCACTGATCAGGCACATTATGACTACTGACACAAGAAATGGATAATAATGAACATCTCTGGTAAAGAAAGCTGCTGTCTCAGTGTTTCTAATCTTGTTATGTGTGAAGGTGTGATGAAAAACAGGGCCTGGCCAGTCTTGTCACACCTTAGAGGCATTGGTTTTCTTTTAATTTGAAACAAAAGTCAGATACAGAACATTTCTTTTAGTTCAACAGGAAGAAAGTCAACACATACAGCAAATGGCCTACGGTCAGGTGTGCTGCATTGAGGACTGAAGCCTCTTTCTACCACTGAGCCGCCTGGTTCCCCCACATGCATAATTGTGCGACAGAGGTATTTGTCAGTGAGCAAAAGTTTTATTTTCACAGCCAATTTGTTGGCAGCTTGCCAAACACGAGGCTCTGAGTTTGACAAATTATGGTTTTACAGAGTGAATTATGACTTAAGAGACCTGCTGCTAACATCACGGTCTAGTGGCATCCATGCTTCAGTGGGTCAGTGACTGTGCTGTACTGGTGGACAGGGTGACTTACAAAGCTATTAAAGACACATCAATGTCTGAACCTGAGAGACAAAGGACGAAAGATAATTCAAGAGGACCATTCTTAATTTCTTTGAACTGTCACTGCTGAGTACTTCCATTAGTGTCCGCTGATGTTTTTTCTTTAATCTGGATCTTTCAGCTGTTCCCTCTCTCTTTCATCCAACGACCTCCTCCCTGCGTCCTCCTCTACTTGATCGCATGCCTCTCCTGATTATTGCCCCTGTCTGTTTCCTTGTCTCCTCATCTCCTTCCTCCTCTCCTCACCTGCCTCGTCTGTCGCCTTTCATTCTGCGTCAGGAGGCCTTGTTGGCAAACCTAGAGCCAAAATCACAACTTCCACCCCGATCCTTGTGTGTCGGTGAGTTAGAAAAGAGTCAAAGAAATGAAGGAGTCTATGTGTGGTCTGACACATTTTGCCAAACTAGAACAACTGGCTATTTGCTTTGCCTTCTTCTTTGTTTATCCTTTTATCCGTGCTTTGTATTCTCTCCAGCCACAAGAACTCGAGAATTTCCGCACATGCACAGAATATAACGCACACGGATTCACCGGCTGGTGAAGCGTTAGGTTTTGTAAACATGCTGCTGAACACGGGCTCCCTTAAATGTCCCTTCACCGAGTCACAACAAAAGTTCAGAGTATTGATCTGCTGGAGCTATGTGAATCACTGAACCATGTTTTTGTACATGGTTCAGTGACCATGTACAGTCACTGTACATGATGATTATACATCATCATGTCCTCTGATGTAGACATGATTACTACATGATTAACCATTTTTGGAAAAAAACCAACCTGGGATTACTGTATATTCATCCAGATTGGATCATTACAGTACAAACATCACACTGGGTTAAATGTAATCAGATTCAGAGGGTATTTTAATCACGTTTTGTGGATTAAAGAATGGAAGCGATGGGGATGCTATATAAGCACTCCACGCCAAAGAAATGCAAGAATGAATGGTGGTTGTTAATTATGAATTTCCTATCTGTTTGGTATTAATGATGTTATTAGGTATTTGGCAACATCTACAGGAATTTCATAAACAATACAGATTCGTGTTTTTTTGTGTCTATACTACTTCTACTTATTGCTTTCATACTAAATGATTTATTATGTCCACAGATGATGCAGTTTGAAGAATAAGCATTGCACCAAAGGTTTTTGGTCAAAGCTGTTTATATTTTTCATCCACATTGACAAAAAAACATATTCCATCTAAAAACATATACATAATTCACTGTTGGTTTAGCATTTTCTAGATATGTGTGCTTATGTTTTGGTGTCTAAATTGCTTTTTAAAGCCAAGATCCACAGGCCCAGCCTGGTTTCATTAGACTATAGCACGTTGTCCCACGAGGTTTTAAGAAATGTCATCTGGGCATAACGTTGCATTGAAAGCACAAGCCTCTTGATAGAGGGAATATTGGTTTGAAGCAGTAAGTCAAGCTGGAGGAAACTAACCGCAATTTTTATGCGTTATGGAAGTAATTTGAATAAATCAGAGAAGTGAAATAGAGCATACCTTTAAACCTCCCATTGTGAACATTTATAAGTTTTTCAACTTTTCTGTGACTGCTCAATTCGAGTTACATTAACTGATTATGTATTTTAAAAACTAGAATAATTTCATTATATTGGGTGAGACTCAGGCATTAAAACATTCTTCATATTTTTGCATCAATGATTGTGATAAAAAGCCTTTTTTACTCCCACAAATTTCAATGCCATTAAGCTTCCAAGACCAAAATTACAGTTTTACTTGCCACCTTCGGTTATATGCAAAAGCTAAAACAACAACAATTTCTACTTGTTTAATGGCATAAAAAGTAACATAAATATAGATTTACATTTTACAATCCTCTCAAAATGACTAAATAATGACGGAAGGCAACATAACAATTATTCTGAAATATATTTTAACGCTTTTTTTAAATGATATTAAATAAATGTGTATTGCAGACTAGAGAGAATGAGATTAGTGTTACTGCATGCAGCAACATCCTTCCTTTGACTTTGTTTAACCCTCCTTTCGGTCACTTGTTGACTCTGGGCAGCCTGAACAGTCCTCCATTATCTAATCAGATTGCACTGAGCACTAGGTGTGCGCTTCATAAGTCTAACGAGTCTCATGCCGCCATGGGTCATTAGCAGGGAGTGGATCAAAGCACATGAGATGCCAGTGCATTAACTTGATTTAATTACGGTATCTTTGTTAGTGCCAGGCACTTTGCTTTGCTGTGCAACACATGAATGCGTAAATATCCGCTAATGTTAGCAGTTTGTAGAGTTAAAACGATTGATCTACACTACAAAACTTATTTTTATTGTGGAGGGGGTTTAACTTTTTGGTGCTATTGACATTGAAGGTATCATTACATTATTTGTTTAGTCTACAAATAATAAAAAAATATGTTATTACAGCAGAATATGTAGTATTAAATACATCAGGTTATTATGTATTCAATGTACCTTGAAAACCTGATCTCTGATCCAAGAACAACGGGTTGGTTTAGCTAATCCTCGTGTTTTGTAGATAGGTCCAACTAAAATTAGAAATACAAGAGGGTGAAAATGCATTCCCTGCATCTGAACAACATATACATTAACAGAAGAGAATTCAAGAAGCACAGGAATTCCCTCTATTCTCTGTAATAGTTTTGCTTAAGTTAATTAAAACACTTTAAACACATTTATTTCTTTGATTGTTTACAAGAATATAATTCACACCTCAGGGAAAGAGAGAATGCTTTCACTTCTGCCACATCCTTGACCGGGCAGTGCATCGCTGGTTTCCTGTTTTCTTCTTCGTCGTAATTACCACAAGCTTTTAGCAGATGGTATCTTGTCCATGACCCAAACAGCCGTGATTACTGAGAATGCCAAGCTGTTTGCTTTGACTGAGAAATGTGTTTGTATTATTAAAAAAAGAGGATCATTTAATGCTAGCTTTGGATAAAACGTTTGGCTCCTTCTTCCTCTTTAATTTTTCCCGGGATCCTCGGCGAGCGGCGTTCTCCGTGGGCGACCTGCAGCGACGGCGTGCTGCTAAAACGAAACAACAACAAAGCGTGTTGACGTCACAGATCACAGAGTTTAATCCCACACAAAGCAACGCATGAATCAATTAACAAAGCTGCAGAGGTACAGAGATATGTATTTTCTCATAAAAATAAAACACACAAGGGGAAAACAGACAAACATAAAACACAGACAAAAAAAGGCAAAAAATAGCGGCCGCTGTCTCTCTCTCTCTCTGGTTTTTTTCTTAACACGGAATCTTAAAGTAAAGAGGTGTTTCCCTATTTAATATATGCAGCCAAGGCGTTCCGTTCTTTGACCAATTAGAAACTCCCTCAGGGACTCAGAAAAACATGGAAACTCCCCTCATTATGGCAAAGGTGTCTGGTTTTTGTCTAAGTAAAAGGGCGGACCACTTCGTGTTCATCTCTGTCTGGTACGGGGAGAGGCGCCAAAGAGTCTCTTCCCCCCTATCGGAATGTAAATTTATTGCTCTGTCTTCAGCGGGGAGGAAAAGGGCCCTGCTTGTTCGAATGTCTGCTATTTTCAGCTCCCACATGCTCAACAGAAAACTGTTCCAAATAAGAGTGTTGGCTATACCTTTACACATGTCGTAAGATTAACTGTATTAAGCATTAAAATTAATCACTTTTTCTTAACAGTATTTAATGTGTAGTAATATTAATAAATGTCATATTTGGACATACTGCTTCAGTGCAGAGAGGTGTTATTGAATCACTTGGCATCGTTCAGCAATCCGGAAATATCTTTATCGACTATTCTGCCCTTACACAGGTGTGCTGGACTGCATTAGACAGATGGCGGACAAAAAAAACTTCAAACGTTTAGCCGTCTGAGCTTTAATTTTTATAAAACTGAAAAATAAGCGTAAAAAAACCCATACATGAAGAGTTTACACGTCTCAAGTACAGACATTGCCATATGGAAGACAGAATTTTAACACGTAGTGCCTCGAAGGCTGGACACGTTTAACAAGGTTAAAGATGACACAAAAACTTAAACAGCAGACAAACTTTTGTCAAACAACATTTGAGCACAATAACACTACTTATGGACAAAGATACTTGAGGCTTGAAGCAAACTGTCGCTCTGCCACGTTGCAAGCTGAAAACGCTAGACAGACTTAATTTTAATGAAAACAATACCTAACTTAAATTAGCTACTAGGGGGTAGTAAAATAACAGAAAATAGGACACTAAGAAATCTTCTTAGTATTACAATGCATCGACTTGTCCCAATCTACTGAAATGGTACAGAACAATCTTGCTGTGGTGATTTCTGTAGGACATTGCAACTATTCAAAGAAAGAAAAACTGATGAAGTAGAGTGAATCATTAGATGCAGGAGATCACAATGCGATTGGGAGGAGATAAGCACCTGTATCACCGCTTGACATCCAAGCAGCACAGAAAACTGTCTAAATGTCAAAACCAGGAGTCCTTAGGAGCAACTAGCCTTCAAAATTGAATGCATCCGTTCTCCAGCATTCCTGAATCAAATGGCTGAATCCCCACAGCAGCACGTCCCTCAGATCCAGAGGCCTGCTGACGAGGCATTCATTTGATTCAGCAGTACTGGATCATGGATGGTTCTGAAACACTAGCAGTTCTCGAGGACCGGACTTTGGCACCCCTCAGCGAGACACACCAGCAGGGCTGCAGTGTGACTAATTTGTTAATGCCTTTAATACACACGTGAAACAACAAACTGAAGAACAGTATAACAGAACAGATTACTGGTCTTCAGCCCAGGGTAGTTTCATCAAGAGCGATGACTCTCCTGAAGAGATCAGGCTCAAAAAGTATCAGTGGACACCAGGCCTTGGACTCTTGGCTGCTCAGCAGAATCTGCTTGTGTTGGTTGTTCATCAGAAAATAATGAGCTGAAAGTTTGGAAGTGTGTCTAAACATTCAATGTCTACATTTCTCTTGGGAACTCACATGGCAACCATAAACCTCCATCTACCAGTCAGTGTTTAGTGGCAGACGGGTGTTGGTAGTCCAGTTAGTCATATTGGTGTAAAGATGAGTCTATAGCCCATAGTTTAATATCCTTTGTGTGTCAGTGCAGCTAGAAATCCTCGAGGCTGTTATCTAGAGCATCATTAGAAAACAGCATTGTGCTGCATTTGTTTCCTAAAGGTGGAGCTTTAGGTGGAGCCCAGCCTCCAACTCCAAAGCCGTCCGATTAGCATTCGTCCAGGCAGGCTCTGCTTCCTAACCTTCTATACATCATTTTTATCTTGGTACAAAATCCCCCCAAAAGCTTGTGGATACTACAGAACTTTGAAATTTAGACCGTTAAGAACTGTTCACGTTTCAGAGACTCCAGGCAGCATTCCAGGTAAATCCCAACTTTAATACAGTATTTATTAACTTTTTAATAAAACACACAATTTTTCTTCTAAAAGAAAGAACTGGATGAGCTTCTGAATGCATAAACATTTCCATTGCGGTGTGGGTGAGCACTGAAAGATTTATTATTCACATGCAATATAAGTGACTCTTTGGGAGACGCACTGGTTTTGCAAATGAAGACAGAAATGGACAAAATGAGAGAGCTAAAAGGGTGACGCAGTGTTTTTTAGTATATTAATGCCTTTATTTTAGCACTGATGTTTTTACAATGTCCAGAATTTAGCTAAATTATGCTACCAATATACATGTAGTTGAACAAAAAGCAAGAAATGAACATGGGTTTGCCTTTTAAAGCGATCCTGTTACTTTTATGCAACAGAAAAGGCAGATCCAACCATCCTGGACCCGCTGTCCTTCATGTTTTAGATGTGTCGCTCATCCAGCACACTTCCAATGGCTGTGCAAACTCTCTTTGTCATCAAGCCTGTTATCCACCCTGTCATTTAAATCAGGCAGGGAAACAGTTTGACATATAAGGCAGCGGACCCTGAGGAGAACCAGTCCAGGTGTTTACCTCTGCCAGAGTCAGCAGAGCAGTCACAGTGCCTTCCAGTGTTAAAGCCCCTTGGACTTTTTCCCCTTTGGCCGCACTACAACAACAAGCTTCAATTTATTTCATCAGCGTTCCTGAGATAAACCAATAAAAGTTTAAAGCGTAGGGAGAGTGAGGCATAATTTTCAAACTGTTTCCGAGTAGAAATCAGAAAAGTGAGTTATTTTGATTCAGCCGCCAGAGTGAATAGTTTGAAGATCTCCGGGTGGCATGCTTCCACTGACTAACATTTCTGCTTGTTTCTTTTTCAAAAATGGCAAACTGCATCAACTGGACCGTTCAAACTACATGAATATGCGTCGATCTAAATTGTCCCATTTTAGCTCCGACTGAGTTTAAGAAAGGTGAACCTCTGCACTAATCCCCATTCCTTCTGCAGATTCCAGCAGATTTTAACCAAGATTGCCACGCATTTAGCTCCATTTATCTTCTCATCAACTCTGAGATGAGTTTCCGTTCCCTGCCAACGGAAAGCCTCTCCACAGAATAATGGGCCAGCATCATGTTTCACCAGTGGCGTAGTGCTAGCCGTGTGTCCCCTCCGTGGCTTGTTGCAAACCGTAAACATGACTCCTTCTATAATGTCTTCCAAAGTTGGCAAACAAATCTGTTGAATAAATGCAAAATATATTAATATTCACGACCTCTACCAATTACTGGGAAGAAGCTGAAAATGACCACTGATATTTCGTGGTAGCAGCTTGGCTTAAGTTGGATTGGTTTCAATCTAAAAACTATTACAGATAACTTCTGTTTTCTTGCCTGGTCGCAAACGTAAAACAAAACCGTCTAACTGGAGTCCATTCCCAAAACTCAGATTAACTACGGCAGGTAAAATTAGCCGACAGTGACTTTGCCAGAGATTAGGTTACATGTAGCAGAAACTGTATACCATGTATACAGATGCCACTGACCACAATTACACTCTGGGGTCTGTTATCAATAGTAGATTTCCTTAAGAAGCTGTTGTTGTTTTCCTCCTTTTGTTTTTTTCTCTCCTTTAATCTAAAGTTTTCTTGGACAACAAACAATATTCATGCTCTTCCTCTTGTTAAATGTTTGTTCTGGGTTATGCTTTAAATCTTTGGTTTTCATGCCATTCTTGGTCATTTAAAGCATTTTCCAGTGATGGGTCAATCATAAAAGATTTTTAAAAAAATTAAAAAATCAACTTTTATATCTCCTCGCTTTGGTCTGCATACGCTACATTATGACATTCACAGTCATTTCTGGGTGCTGGATCTCATATAGCTCCTCGAGTCACTCTCAAATATGCCCAGACACCTGTTGTCTGAGTTCACACCATTCTTCCAGCCAAGGCAATGGATACTGTGGGAATCACACAATCACTCCCTTCCTGAAGCTGAATTTAACACGCCGTCGCTCCCCTCGGCGCTCACTGGGGGGAATGCTTCTCGGTCTGTTCACGCTCTGTTCTGGAGTTCAGGATCTGTTTTTGGTTCTCTGCTGTTTGGGTTTTTATGGCCGCTTTCCAGGCTGAGTAAACTAACTCATCGCAGATCAATTTTGCACTAGAAAAGTCGAGGCAAATGTATTTTTATAGCACGTCATATATCAAGATAAAATTACAACAAAAAAAGAGAATGCAGATCAGATTCGTTTGTTACAGAAATAAAGATGGATAAAATTTTCAAACACTCTTCTGCAACATACACATACGTGCACGTTTCTCTTCTCACCTTCCTCCCATCATACCTGTTTGTAGACTCTGATCAGCCATCCTTTATTCAACGATAAAAAAATATATATATATTAACATCTGTGAGACCAGACATTTTTAAATGTCAAAAATCAATTTGAGGATTTTGCCTCGGTCCTGTAAACCACCACAAGATCTTTCTGGTTCTCAAAACAAAAAAGACAAAGATAAACACTATATACTGTTGATAGGATATATGATAGACGGCTCAAAAACTCTATAATGAACCAACAAAAAATTTTTAAAAAATGAATTTGTAGTTTTCTATGTAGGCCCCTGTGGGGCCTGTGATTATATCTCAGAGCAAATGAGGACTAAAATAATCAAAACATAGTTTCTACACTCTTATTATTAGACAGAGGAGTAAATGTATAACTTTAGATGTGATTAGAAGGCAAACAAACAAAATAAGTTTTAAAAAAATATAGCTCTAAAAACGTTTCTTCCACTCTGACGGCTCTGAACAGATAAAAGGCGTCCAGATGCAGCTGATGGAGGAACCTTGACAACTCAGTTGCTTGGGCAGCTCATGTCTTCCGCACTGTTCAGATCACGGGGCCGACACAGTAATCAATATCCTTCTCCCTCTGATGCAGCCTCCACCCTGATCCCGTCTACATGTTTTCTTCTGCCTCGTCTTGTTCCCCTATCAGAACATCAGCCCGTTCCGCGCTGCAAAGGCACGTCAATCGTTCTTTCAGAACTCAGAGTCTCCTGGTGCCGCTGAACTCTCAGTAGCCTGATATTTCCAGTTTGTGCAAAGCAATGGCCGGGAGATGCGTTGCTTTGCATGAAAATGTACCAGATGAACGAGGGTTTGATGAAACAGGAGGGAAATGTTCATGAACATGATTACTGTTTTGTCTGAAAGAGCAATTATTAAGAAGGCACAAACAAAAACTAAAAGGAAATGACGTCGGACAGAATCTCACATCGTCTAGGAAGTCATTTCTTTTGCTGTGTTGTTTAAATGTGACATTCTTCCTCTGCTTCTATCTCTTCCTATAACATTTCCATTCTCTCCTTGATTTATCTCTCCATTACATTCACGTTTCTCTCATCGTTCTGAATAAACTCCCTCTTTCCACTCTGTGCCCTCCAAGTGTGAGAAGGACGGTAGGAAAATTGTGCTGACTCAGGGTAATGCAAGAGTGGCATCAAGGACAAAGGAAACCGGGCGTTTGAACTCTTCTCTCCGTTCTCTCTTTCACAAACGTATGTGAGTCAACCTGAACCCGTGCCGTCTTTATACTTAATTTATTTTCTTTGCCACCAGGCGCTTTTACCTCTTACTCATTCCTCTCCCTTCATTTATCTTGAGGCATTTTCTGATCAGCAGTGCATATTAAATACTGCCTTTTCTGCGTAAGACTAAAAAAATGTAAATAAAAGCGTTCCTTAATAGCGCCTGAAACGGACACTATTCAATGAAAAGGTTTTTTAGTGACACCTAGTGGGACAATTGCAGATTGCAGCTAATCCTCAACGCCTTACTCTTCCTTTATGCCAGTGGTTCTCAAAGATTTTCTGCCCCCCCCCATGGATTACAATAAAATCTCCCCCAAAACACTACAAACCATCTTTACAGTGAAACACGTTTGTGTAACTGTTTTTTTTTTTCATTCATCCATACCTCTTCCCCCCCTGCAATGGCACTGCGCCCCAACTAGGGGGCGCGCCCCGCACTTTGGGAACCACTGCTTTATGTGGAAGTTAAATTCGTCTTAATCAAGCTGTAAAAGCAGCAGGATAAATATTTACATTTGTTATATTGGGACCTCTGTCAGGTGAAGTAAATAACTTGATTATTTATGGAATAAATTAATCTTTGATTCTAAAGTGTTGGAAGAAATGAAAATAGAGATGAGGATTTGAGAGTTTGATTTGGGCAGTTGGGTAAGAAAATCTCCAAAACTAGAGAAAAAAATTGTTCCGAAACAGTTTGAGAACGACAGGAATCAGTTTAAAGCAGTGGTCCCCAAACTACGGCCCGCGGGCCAGATGCGGCCCGCCTCCACATTTGGTCCGGCCCCCTGAACAATACCAGATAAGTTAATACCAGATAAGTCCAACTTATTTGATAAGTTGGACTTTTGCAATAAAATAAATGTTCCTTAGTAATGAACTTTATTTATTATTAACTACTAGTTAGTAACTATTTTATACCTGCATATAATTGGCCCTAACCCTTTTTTTTTATGTGGAGAACCCAGTGCTATTTGGTTATTATTTATTTCATAAATAGTGTTATGTCCTAACTTTTGTTCTCTGAAGAATCCAGAAAAGGTTATTTGATTGTGCTTTCTGAAAAACAATACATTTTTATGTTTAGCACTCTTACAATCGTCACACTTTTTCTGTTACAAACTGACCCCGGCCCCCCATCAGAGAAGGGACAAGTTATGTGGCCCTCACAGGAGAAAGTTTGGGGACCCCTGGTTTAAGGTAAATTTGACTGTCGGTGAAATTCTTTGGACAAACAATTTGATCCGACATCCTTGCTGTAGGATTTTGATTTGTGTCAGACACAGCAGCATTAGCTGGTAGAAAATGGAGGACCAGCACCAAATTAGGCAGGTGCCCAGTTTCAACGCAGCATGTCGCCCAATCCATGAATCAATTCTATTGGTTAATTTGACAGGGAGTTCAGATTTAAATGTGTTGTTAGCTTCGATCTAATTGGATGATGAGGGTAAATCGGTTTACTGGCCTCCTGCGATGGATTTCATGATTTCCATCCAGCAAAAGTGAGACCAAGTGAGTGGAGAATAATAAATCTTTTAACCATCCAGAAGGATTTGAGAGCCTATTAATATACTTGCATCTTTTTTTCTATTTTGTAAACAAAGATGGAGTTACTGATGAAAGTTGTGCTGCACAAAAATGCCCAAAGGTCAAATTGCATCATTAACTCATTATTTAAATAGATTTTTCAAGGGAGCGTTAGTATTAACATGCTCAGCCAATTTTATTTTTTTTTTTCCCACAATGCATTACAAAGCCGTGAATGACAGCAGGATGAGTCTGGAAAAAACTTTTTGGAGGACTTTAAGCATTGTCCTTTTGTGTTGACTTTTCAACAGAATCTCATTTAAGTTGAACCTTAATGCAAGTACATACTGTAAATGTCAAATGAAAATTTTGTCGTTTTTACAGAAGGTTTGATGTACGAATCACTAATTCAGTAATCTTTTGAGCACTAAGAAGAAGAAGAAGAATTACTTTATTCATCCCAGCAGGGAAATTATTTCGCAATTACAGCAAGAATTTTTAACACACACACGACAGTAGCTGCGTCTGCAGGCAGCCAGCTGAGCCGGCGCCATTTTTGAAGGAGGACATGCGGCAAAGGTCGTCGGAACTGGGAGTCGAACCCGCGACGTCCGCGGGTCTAAGGCCTCCAAATGTGGGGCGTGCTAACCCCCTGCTCCACCACAGCATGCCCCACAGCAGCACTATGAATCTTTTTTTTTTAAAATTTGATGGAAATGCAACACCACAGATACAAGCAGCAGTAATTACGCTCTTAGCTTAAAACATTTTTTGTCTTATCTGTCACTTCATTTTTTTTTCACCAAATGCTACCAATTTAAACCCTATAGTGTGAAACCATCTTTATAAAAGACTTTCTTTTTTACTGTAGACTTTTATGAATAAAATTATTGTATTAAGCAGAAAACTTGGAGATAAGGAAGAAATCTTGCTATTTTTATCTCTGCTTCTTGGTAGTCGACGAGCTTCGCGGTGCGTCTGCGGGATGTTGGCTTACCTGCACTCGAGTTCAAAGGACCCCATCTCATCTGTCTCCACACCTTGTCTTATCAGCATCGCTCTCTTATTTCCTCCAAGGAATTCTGCTCCAACCTCGACTTTTATCTTTCCGGTTGAGCCAAAGAGTAATTTTCCTTTGTCCCGAGTTATGTGACGTGGAACCGAATGTTTGCTTAAATCCCGGTTCTGGAAGGAAAGTTAGAAGTAAGAAATGTACGCGACCAAAATGAGACAAAGAGGAGAAACACTGTGACCGGAAGTTTGCGTATACTGTATGCATTCCTTAACCTCGCTAAAGTTTAGAATTATGTAACTTGCTTTAATGCATTGCGACGTCGTTAAATCTCACAAAGCACCTCCGATGATAGATTCAAATGCTCTCGTTCAAAGATTCGCCACCGATCTGGAGACGGTTTGCATCAGCGTGGAGAGCTGCCCAGGAGCAATCGACTACAGATGAATCATGTTTGAAGTGGATTCTGTTCCACATTTGTATTCCAGTCACTTCGGAGACACATCTCCACATGAACTCTCCAATCTCTAAAGAAATATATTGACGGGTTAGGACTAATAAACCAAGCGACAACAATGTGGAGACAGGCCAGTGATTTCTGGCGGTGGGACAACTGAGATCGTTATTTAAATCATGGTGTCAAGAGTTTTGCAACTGGATGGACGTGAGGTAAAGATTACTGCCACCACTTCTTGAGTGTAGTTTTCTTTCGCATTATCCGTGCCCAGATCGGCTCCATCCTTCTCTTCCTCCCTTTCTTTTTTTGCTGACTTCACAGGTATGTCTTGCTCTCCCCTTTATCATCACTATTTTATCTTCTTTCTTTTATCATCCACCTTTGTCTTCCCCAAAACTTTTTTTTCTCCACTTCTTTGCCTCTTGACTCCAGTGGGAGAGAGTTGGAAGAGAAAATACTGGCACATTTTGGGCAAGTAGGAATCCTCGATAGATTTTATTCTCTATATAAGGAGTTTTACTCTTACTTAAGGAAAAAGCCAAGGAAAGCATTGATTACTTTATTTTATGTTTTTTGGGTCAAAGAGCTGCTAATCCAGAACAATCAATCATTCAAGTTTTGGAGGTGCATTTTTGTTGCCAAAATATTCCGAGGCCGTTATTGTTAGAGATCATTTCTCAAAAGTCTAAAGTGTTCAAGAAAAGAAAATTACTTAAAGCTCAACTCCAAACTGAGCCTAAACTAGCTGACGCAGATTCGTTTCGGACCAAACGAAGTTGCAAGTTATACAGACTTCAGTTTCGGTCTGGTGTGCATCAGTCAAGTGGCCAAGTGGGACCCTTGTATTGCATTAACAGAGGACCGTAAGCAGGAATAATAGTGCATTCACACTGTTTAGTGTGTTTAGTCCACTTTAATCAAACTCTAGTTTGTTTGCCTAGTCAGTCCAGTTGGTTTGGGGAGGTGTGCATGTGCAATCAAACACTGATGTGGACGGTCCACTTAGAAATTTAGAGCCCTGTTCTAATTAATATTTGGATGCCAAGCGGACTGGAACATGCTCCAAAAGCAGGAAGCGGACTACTTTTCATCCAGGGCATTTTGGGTAAATACAACCAAAAAAATAACAAACAAAAAAAACGCGCTAGTGTAGCGCTAGCAGGACAAATGACTCATGGTCTTTTACCAAAACCAAAAGAAAAATCCAGCTACAATCTGATGCCATGCCATTTTTTTAATTCATTTTACATTTCGTGAAGAAGGAAGTAGCACTCGGTACATTTTGTTCGCCCTTCCCCCACCTGTTGATAAGCACTCCTGGTCAGCTGGCTGAAAGAAGTTATTACACTTTTCAATCAGCTGCAGAAAAGTCAACTTACTTGTAACTACAGTACAACGAAGTTACAAGAAAGAAACTGGTAACTTAATTGTTACAAGTTACTCAACAATTAAATTAAGTAACTTAAGTAATTAACCTTAAACTAACCAGTTTAAACAGAAACCAGTTTAAGGTGTTGAGCTGGTCTCCAAATTCTCTGGACGAAAGTCAAAAAGTTGCAAGAAAAACCCCACAAATTTAATATTAGTCTGAAATTTTCTAGTGTTTGTAAAATAGGAAATGTTTAATTTTTCAGGAAAAAATGTTTCGTTTCTGTTCAGCTGGGGAAAGTTATTATTCCAAAATGTAGATATTTAATATATACGTTTGAATAGCAACAATCATATGATGTAAAAAAACTCCCCAAAAAACAACAACTTTAACTGGAAATAAATGTACTTATTGTGAATATATTTTATACTTTCGTAGGAATAATTTTTATTTTACTCCTATCTTGTACCATAAGGTTATAATATAACCTTATATTATAATAATATAAGGTTATTATAATGTGAGAATCTATGACTAGATGGCAGACTGGCAAAGTAATGTCATACTTTGTCTTTTCTTTACGAGACAAGGTTGGATCTTTGCAAGCAATCTTAAACATCTTTCACCACATCAGATTTAGTTCCAGAAACCTTCAATGGTTGCACTTCAAAGCTCGAGTTCACTTTAAGACGCATCTCTTCATTCTTACAGTTCGAGTTGGAGGGGGCCTTACAAAAAGAAGAAGAAGAAAGATGGAGCAAGGTCTTGTAATTATTCACTGATGTTACCAAGTGCCTTAAAGGAACAAGCGTTTGATGGAAATTAAAAGTGAAAATTAAAAGTTTAAGAGAGAGCGGAGCAGACAAGAAGAAGAGATCAGAGGCGAGGCGGAACAGAGGACAAAGCAAGGTCCCCCGGGTGGGAGGCGGTGGGAGAAAATGAGGAGGAGAAAACCAAGTGGAGTGGTCCGTCTGTCTGGAAGGACGGGGGTGGAGATGGACGATTATTAATAGTAATGTTTGATTAGCATGAGCCGAGCTGGAAAGCGATACGGCGGTGGAACATCGCGAATGGGAGCCCATTTTTCCTCCCAAAAATAGTTGTAGAGGACGTGTATAAAACACAAAGAGCAGAGCCTCTGATCTTTCACTGGACACCCCTGCTGCACCGACCCAACCCCCGTCCCACATCCAAAACCCACCATCAGCCAGTAACCAGGTAAAAATCAAAGGGCATGATTTAGGTGTGGAGTTTCATCCTGTTTACTGAAGCAGCTAATATATATATATATATATTTTTAACAAAACAAACAAAAAAAGACATTTTAGGGAAAACCGGGTTGCTCTAACACAAGGCTGATATTCACACTTTGAAGTGGTTTTAAGAAAGTACAGCAAGAGATTAACATGAAAGTGTTTGGAGAAATGTCCAAAAAGGCAATTTAGCCTCTTTCACGTCCTTCTTCATTAAAGCAGATCAGATTAAGATACAGCGAGAGCGTATCGGCAGAATAATTGCTTCGTGGTACTAAAAAGTAAAAGTTGGCGTGGTATGTTTTTCTAGTTAGAAATGTTCTAAGGACAAATTTGAATCGCACCTTTTAGGGCTGGAAAAGCGTCTCCCGTTGATGGCTTCAGTTAGATAAAATAATACATGAAGCGGACCGATTAAATCGTAACTTGCGTGCAATAAACAACGGTAGACTAAACCTGAAATATTCACGATCAGATCAACATGCAGTCTCAGTCGATGTGCAGAGCAGCATCCGAATGAAACACCTGTGCCTTTAAATACCGTTTTTAGTGACGCTTTCGGTATGAGATCAACTGAATTTTTTGTTTTGGAATATTTCATGCAAATGTGATTCTGTATACTTCTTTCATTACATTTTAATTCACATTTAAATGTGGAATTGTGGAAAATATAGATATTGTTGTTTTCTTTATAAAAAGGGTTTGTTGCCTAAATCTAATCCATTCCAATAAGCTAATTGATGTGATAAAAACTTTATTTAGTCATTTTCTCAGTTTCTTTCTTTGTTTACTTGCACCCCTGGCTGTTCTGGTTCCTGCATGCTTGTGTAATATTTACAAAAGAGCTGATAAAGTTGGCCCATGCTTAAATTAGGTATCATGCATGCATTGTGGAGAGAGTCCATTCACATTTAACGAGCTTTAGAGAGCAATGTTTCATTGGTTGCAAGCCGAAGCCAGGATAAGTGTGACTTCGTTTCCAAAGTAAATTTGCTTTTCAAAATGTCCTTCATGCCCGTGTAAAACAAACGTGCTCTCAATGTGAAAACCTTGAAAACAATAGTTTTTTGTTTCTCTTTTTGGTTTCTAGGATCTGCTTTTATGCAATTCTATATCTATTTGCTAGAAAAATCTTGAAAGCTTTACACAGGACAACACAGCCAATGAAGGTAAGAACCAACAGTGATTAGATTAACGAGCTGTAAAGCGGTGAGGATGATTTGAAAACATGTCAGTACTTTTGCACCTGTCCGCGGCTTCCCCTCTCGACACTCATCCTCCTGTGCTTGACTGCTGTTGCTGGCGAAGCCTCCCATCCTGTCCTGTACCTGTTAGAGGATTAAACAGTGGACAGCGGTGATAACAGCCAGATGATCCCCAGGCCTCCGCAGCAAGGCCCTCACATCCACTCTCTCTTTGTGCAGTAGCGCGTAGCTGCATGCACAAAGGTGTTTGTTTCTCTACAGGCTTTTGTCTTCCTGTTTGAAATTAAATCAATAGGAACTAAAACCCGCGCTGAAAGGGAGCTGGTTTTAAAAAAATGAGTCTCGGTTCAGATTACATTCTTGCACAATATATACAGTACAGACCAAAAGTTTGGACACACCTTTCTAATTCAATGGGTTTTCTTTATTTTCATGACTATTTACAAGGCAATAAATCCCACTTCTTAACCTGACAGGGCACCTATGAAGTGAAAACCATTTCAGGTGACGACCTCTTGAAGCTCATCAAGAAAATGCAGAGTGTGTGCAAAGCAGTAATCACAGCAAAAGGTTGCTACTTTGAAGAAACTAGAATATAAGGGGTATTTTCAGTTATTTTACACTTTTTTGTTTAGTGCATATTTCCACATGTGTTATTCATAGTTTTGATGCCTTCAGTGTGAATCTACAATGTCAATAGTCATGAAAATAAAGGAAACTCATTGAATTAAAAGGTGTGTCCAAACTTTTGGTCTGTACTGTATATATATATACTTTGTGAATGGTTTGTTGAAGTGGTTCTTGTTTTCCAATTTATCAGTCTAGATCAGGCGTCAGTGAGCTTTTCAAGCAAAAATGTCATTTTTTCCCTAGGTTCAGCTAAACAAAATTAGCTTAGAGCCACAAAAGCTATAAACATTTTTCTCTGTTTTTTTTTTTCTTTTTTTGCAAAATCTGCTATTGGAAAATTGTTTCAATTGTTGTTTTGAATTCAACAATTTTGATTTTCTTATGTTTAACAACGAATAGCATCAAACATTTACATAAAAGGAAGCAATACATTTCCATCTTTGAAAACAATTGTAAAAAAAAAAAAAAAAAAAAAGGGAAAAGCAAAAACAAATTTGCAAAACATTAGTCTGAAAAATGAATATTAACTTTACTATTGGTGACATTCTTTGTGGAAATGTTATATATACACATAAGTGCATGGAAACGCCTTAAAACTGCTGATACCACCTGTTGTGTTACGTGGTGTTATATCACTCCACGCCACTAGGTGGAGCCGCCGACAAGAAGTAAGTGAGAAAAGGTAGGGAGCCTAAGAATGACTACGGTGAAGTTGCAAAAATACATGACGGTAAAATGCTCCTTCGTTTAGTTCGTGCCCGATATGCAACGTTAATACATGCAGAGTTATTCAAGAACGTGTCTTATTTTTCCACAGCATTACACCACCATGTTTAATATTACCTATATATGTTAGAACATTTCTCTATGCGTTAGCATTTTTGGCTAACCCATGTGGCTCTGAAGCCGCATGTTGGAGACCCCTGCTGGTCGAGATTCTTCACTGTTTAATCACAATAAGGAAATAAAACAAGTCAAGTCTTAAAGGTATCTTGGTTTTGTTATAGAGCACCTCTTCAGCTGGAATGACTATACTGACTATCTGCGCCCTCGACTACAGCAAAGGTTGTATTTTTTATGTAGATTTAGGAAGGTCGGCGTGAATCCAGACATCTTGTCGCTGTTCTATCCGGCTATTTTGAAGAGCATCATTAGATACGGTTTTATGGGTTTTTTTGTTTTTAAGGTGTTCCCTTCTCTAATGGGATGCATGTGTGCTTCTTTCTATGTGATAAATTCGTTGGTTTATGTTGTGTGACACAATACCAAGGCAGTTATTGGAACAGCTCTGGAGACCAAGACTAGTTTCCCTACGACGACTATAAAATGTGATTTTGATTTGATTTGTGTTGATGATGGATTTATTGGCTTATAACAAACCAATACAGATTTAAGTCGGATTCAAGATTGGACTTTGACTGGACCATTCTCACACATCAATAAGGCTCCATCTAAATGATTTCAACGATTAGGGTTGTACTTCTGAAGGACGCTAGTTCAAAGACTTCTGCAGCTTCTGTCAGGTTTTATTCCCGGGTTGCACGTGACGTGTTTGAGGAGAACACATTACAAGGTGAACCAAGCTGTGACTTTTTTAAGGTTTAAATACTTGATTTATGTTGTTTTAAAGAACTGCTTTTCACGGTCTTATAAAGGTCGGGTTAATAGTTGCCCGTTTGATCATTGTCCTCCCCTGACCTCTCTTTTCTAGTGTAGGTGGACAGAAATGACTTGGTGGGTCTTCTAGTTGGGTTATAGTCTTTTTTTTCCTTGGGATGGATTGACCAGAGCTTTGTGTGACGTTAAATGTTTGGGATATAAGCTTCATTTTGAGTGCCATTGATCTCAGTCTTACTGAGCCACACAATCCTACGAAACAATGCTCATAGTTCAGTGGGTTTGTGCCAGAACCATCACAATTAGCAGAAACAAAAACAAAAATCCTCTGCAGTGAAATCTAATTCCTGCTTTTCTGCCTACACAGCAGTATCATGTTTCTCTGCGTCACCTCCCTCCTAACACCTCTTACTTTATCCGTGCCACTTTAATGAACCCACGCTCAAGCATGGAAGAGCTCGAGTTTCTTGAAATGGAGGCAAGTTGTTCTCTAAGTCTCCTTGGCACAAGTCGTCTTGGTGCTTCAGTATAAATACACACACGTTCACACTCATGCAGCTGTTCCACTCATACAACTGGAACAGCTGTGGCTGCGCAGGACCGGTTAGGTTTCCCACACCTACTGAGAGCATTACGGACAGTCAGATCCTCAAGAGGGAAACAATCATCTATTTTCATCAAAGGGCGCAAAGCTGAAACTCCAGTAGAGTTGGAGAAGAGCATGGATGATATTTTATCCACCATTAATGTATATTGATAGATGTTCTCCATATATAAAGTAGACGTTAGTGTGTTATTCCGAAAACTCCACTGTAACCTGACATTTTGTATAATCTGTGCATATAGCTCCCATATTTATATTTATACACAATATCTATATATCTTTGCTATAACCCCTTATAGTCCATACATACATAGTCTTGTACATCTGTAAATAAATATTTATATCTCGTAGAGCACTTCTGGATAGATGCAAACTACATCTCGTTGCTTGTACTTGTGACAGTGCAATGACAATAAAGTTGAAATCTATTCTATTCTATTTTGATTAAATCGCTTTTGTCTGATAGACTTCCACATTAAAAGTGGACAACTTGACTTTTTTTGTTAAATTAACAACTATGTTTGTTTTCACCAAATGCAAAATAAAATACTTTTTGTTTAAAGTGAATATCTTTTATTCAGGATGCAAATTATTGATTCCCATTAGAAATTTAATTCAACCAGGGTGGCATGGTTTCGGTGGAGCAGATGGTGTGAGTGTGCACAAACGTCCAGCTTATTATGGTTTTGGTTGCGGGTGTAATGTGTAGTCAGTCACCTGTTAGCAGCAGACTTTATGGATTATGGATTGTTAATCAGACAATATGAAGTACAAATGGCCGTGCTGACCTCAGGCAAAGGCTACAACCTAATCATGTCTGAACAGTGCTGGGAGCACTGGAAATAATTTATTGTTACCCTCTTGGTGATGCTTAGTAGTAATGAGCGGAAAAATAATGTATGAAGTGTAGCTTGCAAGATAAAAAAAAAAAAGGGTGCAGCTAAACAAATGAGAACATTAAAATGACTGTGCAGAAAACCCTCACACCTGCACTTGCTAAAGAAAGTACTAAACGAAGCCCAGATTAATAGAGAACACAGAACTTCAAATAAAAGGGGTTCTTTGTTCTCAAAAAGAAAGTTGCAAAATAAAAGATATTAAAGTTATGGAGCACAAATAGTCTTTTGTCACGTGGCCGGTCCATATAATACTAGTACAAAGCTCCTAACTAGCAACGACTTTAACCAAATGTCGTGTTAGCAGCACTATTAGCACTAAACAGAGACGTAGCAATAAAGCGTCGTAGAAAACTGAAATAGAAAAAAACTAATCGTAACAAACGGCAGTGGCGCCTCTAAAAGAAGACAAACATGACGTCGGCAACATCACTGCAGCTTCGTAATAATACAGTTCAGACATTAATTACCGAACATCTGGATTCTTCACTCACGTGGCCATAAGGTCGTCTTCTCCTCAAATATTAAAAGAAAGTCTCAAAAATGCCCTACTCTTGCGTTTTACCAGAAAGAGTGCCAGAGTATGTAAACAAGAGTTGTGTTTTTTTATAAACTTCCGGTACTTTTAGGCCTCTCTGTTACAACAGCACCACACACTAACAAAAACAAGAATTACAACCAGTAGGTGAAATAAAAGCAAAACGAGATTTACAAATATATTTACAGGTACCCAATTGTTTTACTTGGTTACGTATAGTAGAGCTGAAACTGATGATGGAGATGCAAAAATCTCATACAGATGTGGCTGCATTGGGGCAGGATGGCAAAACAAATCAGCAGAATTTTATTTTTATTTATTTATTAGGATGTAGGAGTAGTGTAACCTTATACCGTAATGACGTTTTCCACATTTTTCGTGATCCGGTGACGTTTGGATAACCGTGGAGGTTACTGAGACCGCCAAGCGTGTCCGCGTGCTTTTATTGTCAGTGAATAACAAACATTATCGCTTCAAATTGGATTAATGTACTCACGTTGTACGGTTCTGCTCGCAGCACGTTGCGATAAATCTATATTCTCCTCCTCGTTTTGTCTCGAATCGCTTGTTTTCCCCCGGGATATCTTCGTGCTAAAGGTCAGGGAAGGAGACGGGGCTTTTACAGTGACAGAGGATTGGATGTGTGGCCCACACAAGTTAAGCACTGTTCATTATTGATCTGTGTGCAGCAGGGTGTTACTGAAGTAGATAACACCAAGGCTCTGCAGAAGCTCGTACATCACCGGAGCTCAGTTTGACACCAGAGGAGAAAATCTATTAACTACTTCATATAGTCAGGAACACTTGACTTATTTCTTTGTACTTGACTAAACCTCCCCGCTTGATGGGCATGTTTTTGTTGGTTTTTTAACCACAGAGGCAGACATGAAATCCCCAATTTGTGTTGTGTTTGAAGCAGAAAAAAATGACATAAATAAATCCTACAGGTGGAACAAAATGATAAAAACAAGCTCAGAAGCATTGCCAAAAATGGCTGAAGAACCTGTCGGCAGAGGCAGCGCAGCTAGCTTCAACAGAAATCTAGAAAAGCAATAGTTCAAAACTTCTCTGGGCCATTGGTTAAATAAAGAGATGGTGGGATTTTTTTTTCTGTCACGTCGCAATCGTGCAAATCACCTGTTAACACGACGGCAAAGCGGTAAAAATATTAAAACAATAATTTTACTCGAAAGTCAGCACTTGAATCTGGGAATGGCAACATAAATGTGTTCAGTTCAATCCAATGTGAAAACACTTTATTGATGTCATAGGGGAGCCAAATGTTGTTGTAACTCATATTATTTCAAAAGTTTTCTAATAATTCAAAATCCAGTTTGGCTGTCATGTTGAATTTTGAGCTCCAAACGTCTCATGTTTGAGTTCAAAGTATTGGAACAATCACATTGTGTGCCCACTACCACGGCAGTGTTCACTGTATGGAGTGTTGAGGCTGTTTGTCATTGTTTTGTTTGTTTGTTTTTTTTTCTGCACAAAAATTCAGAAAATATACCAAAAAATAACCATGTGTTATCAAATTCAAACAGCTGGTGATGGTGTGTAAGTAAAGCCAAGTGGTGACGTGAATATTTTTCAGTTTCCTCCGGACTGGTCTGCAGATCTCTCCTTTTCTGCCTCGGCCAACTTTTTTTTTAACGCTTCGCTATAATCTGCAGTGAATGGGGTTTTTCCCTGCTTGGCCAAGAGGACGTCTGATGAAAGCGTGTGAAAAGTGTTCCCATTCCACTCTTACTGCGCAAAACTTGAAAACACAGCTTCACTTAACTCTGTTGGCTTTGCTTAAAAAAATGTTTGGTTTTTTTTAAAAATCAGTCAAGTGACACAACTGAGCATTAATCATTGCTGCAGTGTGTGAATTTTTAGGATTCAGTATTTTTTTTACTTGACATTTTTGGCCAAACTGTTATCAGTGTCTTGAAGAGGGTTTAATTGGTTGAAGTTGTCTTGCCTTTTACCGAAGGATTTCCCCATTAGCTATGCGTGACGTACTTAATTGCACTGGACGCTTACAAAACAGTTATTTTTGAAAATCTGTCTTGAAGGTTTACTCAAATAGTTTAATCAGAAATCACGTCAAAACCTAATGACTGCAGGTCACGCAGAAATGTTTCCCCTCAACAATTTGTTGACACGTTGCTCGTCTCCTCAGATGCCCTTTGTAGTCCTGACTCCCCTCCTGCCCCCCGGTTCGCCTTCCTGGCGTTTCCGGGCTCTGTGTGCGCTTGCAATATGAAGAGGTGAAAAAGGGCATCGCCAGAGGGTGACAACTTCATAAGCGGCGATCGGGTTCAGTCACACACCGAGTAAAAAGCCAAAGTGCCGTCAGGGCCCGGGCTCGCCTTTCACAGGGGAGGCTCTGCGTGTCGCCTGGGCCGACGGGTGAAATTCCCCAGCAGTATTTCAGAGACGGCAGACGCCTCGGCTGGCCCCCTTTAGAGCCCCGCTGACTTTGCTTCTGTGCCTCGTTTTCATCAACTCAGTGACATCGCGCGATTAAAATGGAAAGCACAGATCTGTCGTTTCCACGTTTGTTTGTTGGAGACGTCAGAATCCACAGCTGGTATCAGTGAACTGGTTTCTGCATCGTTTCCCTCCACTTCCACCTGCTGCAGCCGCCTTTAACTTTACACCTTTTCTAAACCGTCTCCAATCCATTTGTCACCCATCACTTCCCTCTCGCATGTCCTGATTTCCTGCTCCATTTCTGGAGCGTGTTAACGCGAGAACATTTCAGTACTGTCTCTCTCTCTCTCTGTCTCTGCAACCTTGTTTTTCACCTTGTCCACTCGGTTTCCCCCTTTTCCTTCCTTTTCTCCCCTTCCTGTTGTCTTCGCCAGCCAAGATGGCAATGAGCAGCATCCTCAACGCCGATGACATCAAGAAAGCTCTCGACGCATTTGCAGGTAAAAAAAAACAAACAAACAAACACTTGCGGTGGATCCGTAAAATCCAGCTTGGATTCCTCATAACCCAGTGAAATTTAAAAGAAGTTTTGTTTTTAAATTTTGTTTAAAACCCAAAAGTTTTGTGTGCGTGGCAGAAACCTTGGAGCAGGATGACAGTTTCAGGTTTTTAATCTTTACATACTCCTTGCAGATTTCAATTTAAAACCATTTTTCATTCAATCAGTTATTTTGTTGTTTTTTTTCTCCCCCCACAGATTCTTCGTCAAGTTCACGTCAGGGATGCGTTTTAACATTCCCGTTTGCATGTTAAAACATTACTTTGCACCTAAATCCTTCCAGGGGTCAGAATAATTCTGGAATTAACTAAATGTTTTTCTGTTTTTTTTTTTTTTAAATCAATTTACTTTGTAGCAGAAAGGCCTCCCTGCATAAATGAGCGATAAATTATGCAAAGCCGAGTCTTTAGTATTAGAGGAAATGTATTCTGAGCAAATAAACATTTTATGCATGTCGACTTTCTTTCTTTCTTTTTTTTTAAGGACACAGAAGGCTTTTAGTTTCTGAAATAGAAATGGTGACTGGGTAATTTGTCAATTTAATCTACCAAACCGTATGATTACAGAGTTATTTAAAAAATTGAATCCCATTTAAAGGAGGGAAACTTGCTGCTGCAGTGCACAGTTTTTTTCTCCACTTTTGGTTTGATTTTAGAGGAAGATCGTGCAAACGAGTCGCCGCAGACAGGAATATTAAAGAGGAGGACACCATTTGTACTTTTGTCTTTTTTTATTAATCCACCAATCTAAGCCACAAAAATGGTTGGCTAGCATAGTGATTGACAAATCAAACCTAATCAGTTTTACTGCCATGAATGCAGAGAATCAGATTAAACCACACTAATCTGCAATATATATATATATAAATATACACTGCTCAAAAAAATAAAGGGAACACTCAAATAACACATCCTAGATCTGAATGAAAGAAATATTCTCATTGAATACTTTGTTCTGTACAAAGTTCCATTTGCACAACAGCAGGTGAAATTGATTGTCAATCAGTGTTGCTTCCTAAGTGGACAGTTTGATTTCACAGAAGTTTGATTTACTTGGAGTTATATTGTGTTGTTTAAGTGTTCCCCTTATTTTTTTGAGCAGTATATATTAAAAACTTTGAAACATTTGTGTGCCTTTTATTAAAATTTAAATCTGTCGTCTTTGTTCTTATGTTGAAGCAAATCTGCTCCAGCCGCAGGTTCTTTACCATCTTGGTGTTAACGTTAAGGGCTTGATTTTATTGATACTTCTGCATGCTGGTTCGTATTTCACCTGATCTTTGTGGACCACACGTCCTGTTTTTGTTGTCCGCCTTTATTTCCAGACGCGTTCGGCGCTGCAGAAGACATGTTACGAAGCTGAACGCACCGAGATAACACTGGGAGTTCTGATGTTGAACCATCTCCTGCGTCTTGTCTTTCTTTCTGAAGTTGCCGACTCTTTCGACCACAAGAAGTTCTTCGAGATCGTTGGTCTGAAGTCCAAATCCCCCAGCGACGTGAAGAAGGTCTTCACGGTGCTGGACGCCGACAACAGCGGCTTTATAGAGGAAGAGGAGCTCAAGTGAGAAAAAAGAAAAAGAAAACAAACCTGACGGAAAAGCTCAAACCTATGGAGTGAAAATAGTCTCAAAATACCTGTGCGTGTGAAATACTGGATTTGTAATCCGTGTAAGCATCTTTGTGTGTAACTTTGGATAGTTGTGTCTGTAAAACATAATTTGTAAACCGTAAAAAGAAAATTTGTGCGTAACTCTGGGTGCTTGTAAATATGTGGTGAAATGCATAAACAAATAAGAAATTACAAATACAAAACAAAAGTACACACACACAATTGCAATTCCTAGAAACGTTAAATTTCTACCCACAATTTTTTTTTATTCACAACCTTGTTTCACAGAGACAGCTATCCAAAGTTACACACAAAGATGCTTACACAGATTACAAATTCAGTATTACACACAAACAGGTATTTTGAGACTATTTTCACTCCATACGAACCCAGCTGAAGTCGGAGGCACGTTTCCTGACTGAATCGTCTGTTTCCTGTTCCGCCAGATTCGTCCTGAAGGGTTTTGCCAAAGATGGCAGAGACCTGACAGACAAAGAAACCAAAGCGTTTTTAAAAGCGGCTGACAAGGACGGAGACGGCAAGATTGGAATTGATGGTAAAAACAAAACGTCTAAATCCGGCTGCGAATGTCTGAATCAAAAATCACTAACAGAAATACAAAAAGACACGAAGAGGTAGCTTGACGAGGCCAAAACTACATCCAGCAGAAACTGTCGTCTTTAGTAAAATGGATCCACTTTGGACTAACGTCATAAATTTCCCAGACTGTGTTTTTCCTCTGATGTTTCGTCAAACCTCACATGCATGAGTGTCGACACTAAAAGCCCAATTTCAAGGCGCTAAATCAGTAAAATTTCCTTTAAATCATATTATACTGCTCAAAAAAATAAAGGGAACACTTTAAGTGTTAAACACCTGTTTAAGTGTTCCCTTTATTTTTTGAGCAGTGTAAATATATATATATATATATATATATATATATATATATATATATATATATATATATATATATATATATATATATATATATATATATATATATAGCACTTCATATGCTAAATCAAGTATAGCATACTTTATTTACAGCTTAAATCAAGTACATTATAAAACTACACTGTGCCTGAAAAACACATAATACTGTCCCTTTAATTAATTAAAGGTCAAAAGCTAAATGTTAAATCTTTGTACAAGATTCAAATTCTCCTGGGTGCTGCAGGGGTTAAGCATGGCCCACATAAGGAGGCCTGTCCTCCACGCGGCCGTCGCAGGTTTGAATCCCGGCCTGGTGACCCTCGCTCTCTCTCTCTCTCTCATTACGTCACTAGAGGCAAAAAAAAAACCCCAACAACTTTAAAAATACTTACCCCAAAGGACTGGTGTGTTAAAACCATAATTTGATGAGAAAGTGTTTATCTCACCTTCTGACGAGAACTTGTCTTAAGAGTTAGAAAAAATCTGACTTGTAAGTTAGCTCAGTTAGCTAGCCAATCACGAGCCCCCAGTTGGACAGCTCATAAAGCAGCAAACACACAACCTCCTGCTCTGGACTGATGGATGTGACGGTTCGTGGGGGAATAACTCAAAGGTCTTGACTGCTTTCTGTTTCTCCAGAATTTGCTGCCCTCGTGAAGGAATGAACAGCCGCCCATCGCCGTGACGGATCGCCTCCCGGCCCTCACCATCCCGACTCCATGCTCACCCCCTTCCCCACGCCTCACTGCAACCTGCCCCCCACCCCACAGACCGACCCAGGCCAGAACCCGCTTCAAGCGCTCCTTCCCTTTAACCTCAGCCTCACTGCTGTCTCCACAAAGTGAAACGCTGCAGTGAAGTCGGCTGTGCTACGCAGACCCTCCCCCTCCTCTTGTCCCACACCGCAGTTTAATAATTTATCCTGTTTTTTATACAAACTCTTCACGTTTCTGTTCATGTATAGATACGAAACACTCCTGCAACTAAAGTTTGTACTTTGAAGCATATGTAGATATTTACAGAGAGCATTTCCTTCCACTTCCTGACCTCACCGTCTGTCTAATCTGCTTGTTCTTCTGTTTTCTTCTCTCCATCGACGTCACCGAACCCCGCCGCCCCATCCATCCATCTGCTTTCCATCCATCACTTTATCCCCCCGATAATGAGCTGTTGTAAAAAAAAGACTAACAAAAAACACAATGATGGCAGAAGTCAAGCTGTGAAAGAAAATAAAAGAGTAAAATACAAAAAGTCTGGACAACGTCTTCTGATATGCTGGGTTTATTTCTTTTACTTTCAATCTACAGTTCAAGATTTTACACTCAGTCAACATTGGAAATAATGTCGTACAGAACTTTAAAAATGACTAAAATCAACGTTTGGGCAAACAAGATTTTCTCCAATTCACACAAGCTCAAAAATGTCCATATGTCTTGTTTGAACAACCTGAATCAGCCGTACAGCTGCTGATTTGAGATTAAGTTCAAAGATTTAGAAGTGACTGGAAAAAAAAACAACAAAATAAATTAAAAAAAACAAAAAAGAGCTGGTACTCCATGACAGGCTTTTTGATTCTTGGATCGTTTCGGATCGTTTTGTCCAATTTTTTGTTTGAAGATCACATAAAATGCCAGCAGGATCTAAATTCAGATTTCTCTCAACATTTTTGAAAATATTTGGAGTGAACTTAAAAAAAAAATACAACAGGCCTAGTTAATTCTAGTTAATTCTGCAACCAGATAAGGCAAATATCCAGCTAGAATTACGCCAAACGTGACTTGCTCACCAATATTTAGCCATATATTTTTAAAGGTGTTGTTTATATTTTGGAGCTTATTTGGACTCCATACAGAGAAAACACTGAATAAATTCAAACTTGTGCCCCAAATTCACCTTCAAAGTCATTTAACTTGTTTGCCATCTAGCCATTTTGTGCCGAAAACATCGACTAATCATTAAAAGCTCAAAATTAGCTCTCACATGCGAGTCTGTGTTGACTTGTTTCTGGTTTTCTTTCACCTCCTTCCTTAAGAAGCACAACAAGAAGCGCACTGAGGCGGGTCATAGGTGCCACCTTATTGGCCCTCATTAGCAAAAGACTCCCGATGAACAAGCCGCTCAGGCAATCCGTGAAGAAGTCCCGATTTATGAATGTATATTCTCCGCTGAGGACGAGATAAAAACTCCACAACATCCCAAGTAGCCGGAGTCTTTCCTCAGAAGAGCCAGGCTGCTGTCAAACCATTAGCACAACTGGATTCACACTAAGGTTCAATTTAGGTTAAGTATGCCCAGTGGAGAACCCAAATAAGAACCGCAGGAATCTTGGATCGTTTTCTTTTTTAGTAGGCCATTGCGGTGCCTGAGCAAAAAGATCTGAACCGTACCGACTATCAATAAATTCCCTACTTGCTCCAGCGCTCCGTTAAACGGGGAGCCATTGACAACTGGGACAACAAAAATGAGAGCTTGTTTCTTAAACAGTGATGAAAACCTCCCGCTGCGCTACATTAAACTCCCATTAGTTTGCTTCATTAGAGAAAGACAACAAATGCAGCAGGATTTATTAATATTCCCAGAAAGCAGCAGTGAGGAAAACGTGATATTTGGACGTAATGCGCTTGAATTTCAAATCAGTGATCATCCCAGAGAGATGGCGTGACGTTATCCTAACCCTTTAATACACAGCATTATTCATAACACCAGAGTTTTACACGATCTGCCTCGGGTTCCATTATTTTCTAGAAGTACATTCGCGGCACCTTTAATATTTAGCAACAGAACTATAATCTCATCAGGACATACGGATATAAATGGAGCTGTAGAGATTCACGAAAAAAAAAAAAATCAGGAATAAATTATTTACACCTAAATACATTTGAACGCATATCAAAATGTTGTTGATCTGATTCCCAAAATCGGATTGTTTTTTGTTTTCTTTTCATGTTTTGTCATTTTGAAACCACAAACTATGTATTTTTCTACAACTTTATGCGACAGTTCATGGTCTTTGTGTCAAACTGTGACAATTATTTCATTATTCTGCTGAACAGAACCCAAATGTTGCCCAATTAGTAGGTTGGAGAACATCGAGGAAGACCGAGAAACACGCCAGAAGGTGTAGAAAAGTTTTTAAAATGAGGGGGGGGGGGGGGAATTGACAGCCGTTCCTTTAATTGGACAAAAGAAAAAAAGAAGAAAAAAAAAAGACAGAAGGAACCGTCCAAAAACTAAACCATGGAGAATAATAAAAATTTGATAGGATTGATATAAAAGTATTACGTTTCTTTTATCACAATTGTGGTGAAAAACTTCATTGCCAACTAAAATCAGAAGACAAAGAGGCAGCATTCATGCTAAAAGAATGTAATAATTACTGAATAAAAATTAGGGGGGGGGGGAAGTTAAATTCAATGTTTCTTTACTAATGTTATAGCAATGTCTGTGGGTTTTTAAAAGGAGTCCCCGGCCAGGAGCTCATGCTGTTTGAGGAACCTCTTGTTTGGACCAAAGTATATTGTTTAAGTGGCCTAGTTAAAGTCCAAACCTAGATTTTAAAACTGATGTTCGCAGACGATGCAGCATTTTAAGTCCACGTCACGTCTGTCCGATGAGAACAATCCCCCACACCCAAAAAAAATTACAAAGTGTGCTCTTACACATAAAATCCAAAACAAACACATTCAAGTTTGTGCTTGTAACAATAAAAAAAAATTGTAAAAAACCAAAAAAAACACATGAGGTATTAAAATGTTAAAAGACTAACTGCTTCACTCGTTCACATGATGATAATTGTCAAGAAAACATCCAGAAAGTTGATCTACGATCTGGTTAAATTAATGCAAGTTTGAAAACGGGTCACGATAATCTGCAGGAAAGAATACGAATGTAAGAAAAAGAACAAATATGGTGTTTTTTTGTTTTGTTTTGTTTTTTTGGTTAAAAGGCATTATGGCACACAGATAAGTACTGTGGTTCAATAAAACAGCCATCACCGATCATCCACCTGTCAAACTAAACGGAAACGCCTCTTCCCTCGTCGAGGAGTCATCTCCGGTACAGTATCGGAGCAGATCTGTCGTTGGTGTGAGTGGGCTTCAGCTTAACCGTGGCGAACGGATTGGTGCCCCTGAGGAACCCCAGGCGGGAAGACGAGAAGAAGCAGAGAGAAAAAGAGAGAGAGAAGAGATGTGAGAAGAAAATTAAAAAAAACTGGGCGTACCTAAAAATAATTGCTCCTGAATCTGGCCATGCAGATGGGGGAGCCACAGCCAGAGACAACAGCGCTGCGTTTCAAACATCGTTTAGTGAACTGTTCTTCTGAAGTCGGGTTCCCAAGCGTCTGCGGCTGAAATGGTTTCTCTTAATGGAAGAGCAGTCAGTCTGTGCAGTTAAGACCAGTGTCCCCCATCTATTGCTCTCAGATTTAATGGGCTCATGATTCACCTCAGCAATAAAAACAAAACAAAAAAAATCTCCCTTCTTCCAGAGGAGAACAGTGACAACACCGTTCTCACTGTCTCAGTGTCATGAATTGGCTTCGTTTTAACAGCCGAGGCTGCGGCTGCTGCTCTTACCTCGGGAAGAGTTCGTTCTGCGGTCTCCCTGACTGCGATTTCTGCAGGAAGAGTTGAGAGAGGAAGAGAGGTTAGCGAGGGCCAGCCGGGAGCACCAACACAGACGGCACACACACACACACACACACTAACGGAGGCTCAGCTGCCCTGTCGCACGCCTGACTTTAACCTGTCCTCCTGCAAGTCGTGCGCTGACGTGCAAAAACGCAAAATATCACCAGGTTTTTGGTCCAGTTTCTAATGCAAATATATTAGCACAGCTTGAAATGAGACAAAACTAACATACAAGTAACTTTACATCAAGATAAAGGAGTAAATAACTCCTTAATATTGGTGAAAAATGTACTACGTCCACTGACTGATTATTTCTTTTATAACAAGAAGTTGTTCCTATTTAATAAGTGAAATAATCTGCTAGTGCTACTAGCATTTTTCATCAATTTTAAGGTATTACTGATTAAAAACAAACTTCTAAGTCTTAATTTTAAGTTTCTTGTAAGTTAGCTCAGTTTTATTTGCAAGTGTACCAAGATATTTGTACTAAAATGAGACCAAAAATACTTTTTCTGGGGTTTTTTGCAGTGCGCACACACATACACACACTTCACTCACATGACTCTAATTTTTAAAGTAGCAATAGCGGAGAAGCTGATTGGGAGCATGCAGAGACAAATGAATATAAAATATTATTTCATTTTCTCATTTACATCGTTAGCTTGGTTAACTTTAAGCTAAATGTACCGCTTAAGACGGTAGATTTACAGCTAATTGAACTTCAAGACGGTTATTGTCATGGTAACAATAACACTGACACATATAAGGATATTTAATCAGCCTATTTGAGTGGTTGAGTAGCAAACAACAGCACGCATCTGCAAACCGCTGGGCTCACGTGGTCAGCAGCTGGAGCTTCCGCCCTGCGTCCACCAGAACGAAGGCTGAGGAGTCATGGAGAACAGAACTCGGCCACAGTGCCCCTGGTGGACAGACGGGTGAAATACAGCTACAGTTCATGTGAGCAGCCCCATCCCGGCCACCGTATCTCTCTGCTAGTGGAGGGGTTCACGGCTCTTTTAAAGCAGGGTGTCAAACTCGTTTTCACTTCTGGCCACATTCAAGACTATAAATGTCCTCAAAGGCAGAATGTATTAATAAAACTACAAATGGTATTAGTTATTGAAATGAAAGATAACATGAGTTTAGGATGAATCATTTTTTTGCTCTTTTTGTTTATGTCCCAGTGAGAGCGCTGCTTATAAGTCATTCCCATAAGGCCAAATGTTGGACATGGTCATGATGGAATAATAGCATCCTGTACAAGTACTTCACTTTCCCCTTGTGCCTGTTTTCTTCCTCACCCAGTAGAGTTGCAAAAGGGGATCTTGTGTGCGCAATAAAAAAACCGACTCATTAACCATAAAACTGCACAAATTGTAATCACGAAAATAAATTCTCTCAATGGAGAGACGACAGTTTGAAAAGGTGCACGTTTTTGTGCTAGGATGAGTTGGATTTCCAAGATGTGTTTCACAAAACGGGGTTTTTTTTTTTTGCATCATACGAGTCATGGTCAAGAGACGGATGTTATTACTGACAGAAACGACAAAGAAGACGACGGGAAGTCGTGCGAGAATGACGATGATTTGTTTTTGGGCAAAGTTCATGAAAAGTTGTGTGTGTCATTCGGACGTGTTGAATCAATAGCTCTTCTGTGAAATTAGCGACAACCATTTTTGTGATTTTAATTTCCTTTCTTATTTTAATGGAAACACCTCCTCTGTTTCTCTTGACATCAGCAGGATATCGACAAACATTTGTGCATATTTGTAATGGAAACGCAGCTACTGCTATTCCTGCTTAGAGTTTATGAATGTAAGACAACTCCCCTGAGAAAACTAAAAACACAGATAACCGTACAAAACCTTATAAAAATACAAAAATTCCAAAACAAAACAAGGAAATTAGTTTTGATAACTTTTTTGTTGTTGTTTTTCTTTTTTTTCTTCAAAGAATATCTTTAAAGAAAATTTTAATTTCCAAATTCATCCGACACATGGTTCAGAGTTGTGTCATTTCTGTACGGAGTCAAAGTGGATCCTCCCTGTCAGGTTCTTTAACGACGCTGCCTCACCAGCAAGGTGGTAGCAAACATGGCGGATCTGAATTTCATCATCTAGAATCCATACTCCTTCTGCATGAATTGTGTTAGTAGACGTTTGATGATAAAATAATGATTAAAAAAAAATTTTTTTTTAAACAGGCGAATACACAAAAACAACCCCCGTCCCCGGCTGGTTAGTGACATTTTAAATCTCAACTGTGGTAAAATTTTAAAGTTAGTCATCATCGAAGCGCTCGCTTTAGCCCTTTCTGGCTTGTATTCTTAATGGCTTTCTGAGTAAGACGACATTTCCGTCAAACTCACAGATGAGGATTGCGTAGGTGGAGGAGGCGGAGGAGGCGGGGCTCCACTCCTGCTGCTGATGCTGCTGCTGCTGCTGGGTTTTGGCAGGTCGAACACGCTGCTCATGGCACTGCTGGTCCTGCTGCTGCTCACCCCTGGTTGGTCCAGCAGGTCGCTCATGCTGCTGCTGCTTCGAAGAGTGTAGTTCCTGGGTGCAGGCGAGAGAAATCTCAACTCAACAGACGTAAAATCTTCCCCGTTTGATGGTCGCCAACTCTTAGAAATCTTAAACATAAAAATCCTTGTATTGTCACAAAGGGCTTTAAACCTGGACTACTGACAAAGTAAAGAACTGTTCTCAAACATGTCAAATTTGTCACAAATTTAATTTTGTGTGTATGTTTGCTGTGTTCGTGTCGCAAGTAAAAATACTAAGCAGCTTTTTGTGGGTTCTCCCACAGCTATGGGTCACCCATATATGGTAAGTAGTTCATTTTATCCATCCAGACTCAAGCTTGAAACTGACCCTGTTTTCAAATGATTAGCCCCAAAAATAATAAGACGAACAGCCTTGGAGCGAATGAACATGATCTTTTTTTTTTATTATTATTATTATAACCTCAGGCCTTTCATTTAGTCACTTCATCCAGTTGTGCTTAATTATGAAGTTTTTATTGATTGATGAACACGTTTAGAAGCAATTATAGTTTTCCTGAGTGATTTTATTTCGGCCAGCTTCGTTCTTCTTTACAAACAAAACAAAACAAAACACTTTCCCATGAGTATTTAGCGGATTTTAGCTGGCCTGGAAGTTTTCTCAGAAAGAAAGAGTAACCTGCAATAAGACGAAATTCCTTCAGCTCTTGTGACTTTGATCCTTTTTAACTTCTCCACAGGATGTGGGTTTAGATAAAAGACGCATAATCGATGGCAAGTATGAATTAAAGAAGGTTTAATACCAACATTGAATCAAAAGTTGCTTATAATCAGAGATGAAAGCAAATTTGCAACATTTTTACTTGATTTTTCCCTATAGCAAACTTTTTTACATATATAATTTTCAATTATATTGTGTTTCACATACACCACATAGCCACAGCAGCGTCAACACATCTGGGAAGGCTTTCTACAAGGTTTATGGAAACTTTTTTAGAAGAGCATTTGTGAGGTCAGACACTAATGTTGGACAAGAAGCCCTTGATCACGGTATCTGCGCTGATTCATCCCAAAGGTGTTCTATGAGGTCACGGTTTTCTTCACACCAAACTCATCCTTCATCATCTTCTTTACTGACCTTTATTTTGTATATTGGCACGCGGCCATTTTGAAACAATATCCCTAAACTGTTCCCTACGGAGTTGGAGCATGAAATTGTCCAAAAAGTCTTTGCATGGCAGCGTAAGCCTCAAAAATCTATGCTTGACTCAATGTATTTTAAAAAAAATATAGTTTTATGCTTATGATCATTTTAAAGGTGGAAAGATTATTAGGTCATTTACCAGGAGCTGGGCGACATCGGAGGATCATCAAGTTCTTCCACATAGGAGGCTGGAAACCATCCCTGACTGAGAACGAAGGCGACAGGGAGCAAAGATGACAACCAGGAGGTAAGCATTAACCTCACAAGTGGGTGACGCCCCTTCGCCCACAGCTCAGCTGCCGCCCCCTCACCCTGAGCCGTTCTCGGCGTATCCGTAGAGCCAGCCGTTCCTGGGCTGCCGGGCCTTCACGGTGATGACCTGCCCCCTGGAGAAGGGCAGCAGGGTGGGGTTGGAGCTAGAGGGCTGGTGCGCCGCCTTGGCCCTCATGGACACAGCTCCGCCGCCGCCGCCGCCACCTCTGGAGCGATAAACGCTTCCCACCGGGGACGGCGCTGCGAAACACACACAGAGCAGTCAGCTGGAGCAGAAATCTAGCCGATAAAGAGCAGAAATTATGCATCGGGAGACGTGAACGGCTGAGCTTCGTTTTTAATTCCTGTTCGAATTTGCATGATAAAGTTCTAATTCATTGTTATTCCTTAATTACATGCATTAGGACTCTGAGCTGACTACTAAATCTGCATGCTAATTTCCTTTTGTTTCGGCAGCGGGAGTTGCAGATAAATTGATTGTGCTCAACAAGGTGCCGTTTTTCCTCCTGAACAGAGAGCCGACTAATGACGAGGAAGGGTATTTAACATTGTCGAGATCACTTTTAGTCGGCTGCAAAACTACGAGGATGAAAAAGACTGAAATAATTATGAGCCATCAGATAAGCTGATTTCCACCAACGGTGCTGCTGACTGCAATTAATTACAAGAAGGCTAAATAAAACTAAACTTTTGAAGAGGTTCACCTATTGGAAAAATCTCTCCTGGTGTGTAAAAATGCATAGTGATATTTATTCCTCCATAAAATCCACTCACCCCTTGACGGTACCTTGCCCAGAGTCATCTCCTCTCGGATCTGTCGGATGTCCTCCGCCCTCATCCCTCCCTGTAAACATGTATTCATCCATTAGTCCAGCAGTATGTGATGCGTTTGTCAATTTGGCTCAAATCCCTGAATCGACCTTTGGTTGTAAGACCAGCTGGAAGTCTTTCGGTGTGTATCTCTACAAGTTTTCAGATTTCTGGTCGTTCTTCTGAGTCGCTTTGTCCAATTCTAGATTTGCGCCACTCATTGTCGGAGTAGCGCTGACGCTTTAGCTCTCACCTGTTCTTTTTGCTCATCGCTTTTTCACATTTGGACATTTGTTTCCTCTCGGTTTGGATGCTGAGCAGCTGGAAGGAAATGTCCACCGTTTTTTCTTTTGTAATTTTGGAGAGTTATGCTACGACGCATGACTGTGACAACAAGGTATTGTTTTTACGTCTAAAAAAAAACCAAAAAAAAAAACAACATTTATTATGCTGGTTTATTAGGAGCTATTGTCACCGGATCTAAAGTGGCCGAGCCAAAACCTTTAAAAAACACAAATCCACACCGTAATCCCTAAAAAACTCACACTTGACTCAATGTAGTTTATCATGGTCTCATGTTTTTATGACACCCACAAATCAGCAAAGTGACGACGGTATCTCTATGTTCTTTTGAAACGTTAAAAAAAATAATTATCTTGAGAATTTAGGGGTTTTTTTGTATCAAGTGATTTCCACGATTTTTAAACTTGTAATGTGGATAAACCGTTGGGAGTCTTAACTCAAGATTGAACATATAATCTGTGAATATCTGATCCACAGATTCAAATATTCTTAGTTATGATAGTACAAAGAGAGGGAATAACAAGATAATATATTTTTTTACACACTTGAACATAATTGCAGCTCATGTGGCTGCGTTCAGTGTCTTATGGGCTTAATTTCTAATACATCAGTCAAAAATAAACCACAAAATCCATATTAACTCCCTGTTGTTGCTAAGGGATCAGCTGATCCTTTTCACCTTTCAGACGAGGAGCAGGGTTTAATCTCAGGTTGTTAATTCAAACAGTAATTACAGATGTCGGGCCGTCAGCCTGAGGCGCTCTGCAGCTCAGATTCAGATTTACACATTTATACGCCATAATTCTGCTCCCGTTCTCCTGCAGGCTGAATCCTCTTTGTAATCCAGTCTAATTGAATCACAGATCCTCCACTAGAGGGCGCTCCTGCAGCTGAAACCGAAACATTGAAACTCTTTTTAGAAGGATTCAGCGCAGATCCCCGGTGATGGGTTTTCCTACACCACAGCTTCATTGCTGTGCAGTTTTTGAAGGGCTTCGAGTTCAACCTGGGCAGCAGCTCTTCATAAATGATTCACGGACTCAGCAGTTTGTTTCTCAGCGAGTTGTTGACACTCTTGAACTCACAGGGTTATCCACGGCAGCGGGTCGCTGGGCCTCAGGTCGCCTGGTGGCGTCGACCTCCTCTGTCCAGACATCGGCTTTCTGCAGGAGAGGCCCTGATGTCTGCCACATAAAACAGAAAAGTGTGAACAGTGCAGCGCTTCTTCTCCATCAGGCCAAATATAACAGCACGCCTGTTAAAACGCCTTTTAAAAAATTCAACTTTAACTGCAGCAGCATAATTTCAATATAAAAGCGAAACATTTAATTTGGGATCATTTGTTCAGGTCGATATAAGCGTCAGAATTTTTTTTTAGATTTGTGATGACTGAGACCTTTTTCAGGTCTCACTCTCAAATGAATGTTATGTAATGGTTGTCATGGATACGTGGTGATCCTTGTTGAGCGTTCAGACTTTGCCTTTAACCCTCCATTTATTTTTCTGCCAACATGGCAACATGGCAGAAAAATAAACATAGTTTCCTGTCAGATTGAAAGTTGGGTCGCTTTGACACAACAGGGAAACAGAAAGTCATTGAACTTCCCAACTCTAATCATAAAAAAAAATCAAAGCACAAATAATACAATATAGATCTAGGAGTGCAGCACAGCTCCTTGCTGCCTGAATTGAGAAAAGAAGCAGCTTTTAACAGTTGCAGAATAGCTTATGATCCCTTCATTGATTTTTGTTACAACCAATTAAATTAGTCAGATAGTGACTGTGGGGAGTCAGAGTGTGTTTAGTAGTTGTCAATATTGATGTTGTTGAGGACGCTGCCAATTAGCAACCACTAAGATAAGAGCAATGAGTAATATTCTGCCAACGCCTGAGCGTCGGTTACATCCCTGATAAGAAGAGGAGATATCGCATTGCTCTTAACACACGACTGACGTCTGGTTGTCTTTACTCTGTAGGATATCACACCATCGGACACTGACCTTATTTACTTGTACTTTAAAAGATAACTATAGATTATGTTAAAAAAAAAAACGCCCAAAAGATCAAGAAGTGGCAAAAACACAGGCTTACTGTTTCACGTGTCTGGAATGGGTTTGTACTTTGCACAGTGCGGCCACATGAGGGCAGCACCCAGACGTCTTATTAATGGTAATCAACTGTTTCAACACACAAGCTGTGTGTTTTTCCTCCAACGTTTTGTGTTGGTCGCACAGAGAGAAATAACTTCAGACCTCAAGTGTGGCGTGGCGAGCGCAGTTCCAACACTGTAACCACAGGTGTCAGACTCCGGTCCTCAACAGCCGATGTCCTGCAGTTTTTAGATGTGCCACAGGTACCAAACACTGGAATGAAATGGCTTCATTACCTCCTCCTTGTGTAGATCAGTTCTCCCAGCCTTGCTAACGACCTAATTATTGTGTTCAGGTGTGGTGCAGCAGAGGCACATCTAAAAGTTGCAGTTCAGCGGCCCTTGAGGACTGGAGTTTGACACCCCTGGATCAGAGCAGAGCAATAAATGATCATTGTGAGTATAAATATGATATTATTCTACCTGTTTTAGTATAACTTGTGGCTTAAGAAAAGCTACCGGCTCATGACTCAGGAGTTCCCAGTGAATGTAAAACATTAAAGTACTTCCACACTGCGGGGTCATAAAAACGAGTCCAGAGTTCAAACACGCAACCTGTGATAATGCAGTTGCTCTTTCTGTGGAAACTGTGACGCTGCTGTGGGAGCGTCACAGTTTCCTGGTTATCAGAAAAGCAAGATGCGGGGGGCGTGGTGGCGTAAGGGATAGCGCGATCCATGTTTGGAGGCCATGAGTCCTCGACGCGGCCGTCGCGGGTTCGATTCCCGGACCTCCCCCCTCTCTCTCTTCCATTCCTGTCAGCCTACTTTCATATAAGGGACAATAGAGCCCACAAAAGACCCCTGGAGGGGTAAAAAGAAAAGCAAGATGCACGGACCATTGGAGCCGTACATCGTCTTTTCCTGTTTCAAATTCGTTAAATTGCCGTTAGAGTTTGGTTGCTCGCAGCGATCAGAGCAGATCGTTTCAGCTGCGAGCGTCAAAAATGTCTCCTTGTACCTTGTTCAGGAGGAGGCCGATCGACTGTACGAGGCCGCAGTGCTTCTCAGCCAGGAAGCGGTACCGCCGCTCCTCCTCCTGCAGCGCCTCCTGGTGGCTCTCCTTCAGAAACTGCAGGTACTCCTGAGGACGGACGGTGCAGATATGCATCAAACCCAGGAGCAAACACATTAGGAAGCGTTTCGCTCCAGTTGTGAGAAAAGGGGGGGGAAACAAGCAGACCTGGCCGGTTCCTCCTCTCCGCTGCCTCTGCTGAGCCGCCGCCGCCTGCTTGTGGACTTCCCTCTCGTACGTCGCCCTGCTGTGCTGTGGGGCAGTTCGGAGGTTATTGTCCAAATTTTCATTTTTCTCTTCTGAATAGTAGATTTAGCATTCAGCTAAAATAGTTTGCTTCATAATTGTCCCTGAAAACGGGATCGGATATACATTTCGTGTTGGATTTCAAAGATCGTGTCAAAGATGTGAGTCACACTTCGTTGCCCCGGTAACACGGCACACATAGCTTCTCACAGGGTTATAAAAATGACCAACGAATTCATAAATCTCATCATTTTCCTGACTGTTATTTTATCATTTTGCGTCTTTATTGTGACGACATTCCTCGTCACATCGACGCTCACTCACTGAGATGTAGTCGATGTCCAGCTGGACGCTGTTCTCCATCACCTGCAGGACTTCCAAACTGAAGTTGCGGAACTGGAAAAAGATGAACACAGTTTCCTTTGCTGTCAACAAAAGAGAAACAAAAAGCCTGACTGGTGACTAAACTGGTAATCTGATCAACATTGACATCATTTACCACTCCCTCCAGCTCCAAGGCGAGTCTCCGCTGGTTGTCGGCGATCTGGATCAGGACATCTCCTTGAAGATAAGAACATAGTTTGCTATGACCAGATTCACTCACTGATCATTAACCTGTGATGTTAAAATAAATATGAAACCCGTGGCACGGCTACGTAATCGAATTCAGGCGGTAAATAATTTATTACAGACTAATAAATCTGTACATTTTATTTAATTTTTTTTATTTTTTATGTTAGGTTGTCATTCAGAGCTTTATTCTCCGGACAGGAAGCGGTTACTGTTTGATTCTTTATCGGACCTCTGTTCTATCTCGTCTTCTTCTTTGCGGCTCCCATTGGGGCATCGTTCTGAACTCGGTACGATTTGTTAGAGCTACATTTAAATAAAGGAACATTTACGAGTGTCACGAAATGAAAGCTGAAACAATTTGACTTGGAGTTTTTTTTTGTTTTTTTTTATAATTTACATGCTGACTGAAAAACAAAGCGGAGCCCAGAAGAAATGGTCGGATTAATTGGGTCAACTTAACAACAAGGGATGTGAATGATAGAATGATGCCAGTTTCCTGTTCGCCAGTGATGGTCAGATGAAGGTTAATAGGCAGAATGGGGTTTAATTTGATGTAACTCATCCAACCTTTAGTGTTAAAGAACGAGCCAAAGCTAAAATCAAAGTTCTCCTCTTATCGGTCCCTCTAGCTTCTCTAGAGGTCTGGATCATGACTGAAGCTTTTGGTCAGAAGTGTCAGATACACGGTTTGGTTGAACAGATGCATGAAGGCCTTGCGTCACCTGGTCCAATTCAAAGAGTCGAAGACAACAACACGGTGTGGAGAACCTTAACTGGACCACACGGAGTGCTAACTGCAAAACGACAGAACAGATTTTGAGATGTCCAGCAACAGCGTCCGACCTCAGAGATGCTCTTCTTGAAGAATGAGCAAAAATTCCTACAAATACACTTCTAAGATCGTGAATCTGCTCCCGAGGTAAAGATTGTGCCGACATTATATTAACTGCTGTGGATTAAGAACAGGAAGTCACCTCCACATCTTTTCACCGCAGAATGGTAAGAATGACAAAAAAGAACCTCTCTAAAGCAAAGAGTAGCAGGTTGGGGGCACACAGTCTCCATAACAACCATTTATTTCAAGGCCTCTGCGCATATTTCTGCTAGTTGTGCTGATATAGGCGGTATAATGGGGTCACTGTTAGCTAATTTCACTTTTTGTTGAGCTCAAACGCCAACAAAACTGTTGCTCTGAACATTTTGTAATGACAGAAGAGAGACCAGACGCCTGACAAGACTTTGTGTTTGCATTTTGAAACGATGGAGTGGAACATTGATCTGTTCTGTCAGAGTAACTAAAAGAAAACTCACACCAGCACACCCGCCCACCTGAGTGCCTGCATGCCAGCTGTTTAACCTGGCATCGGGCCAGGTTTGCTTCGCTTTGAGCTGGGAACCAGAATGACTGAAGCTCCGACTGCTAAACAACGTGGGATACCTTCTTCTCAGAGCGGCTTTTCACACACATCGAGGGAAATCCGCAGCAAAGCGCATTACACGCTCACCGCCGTGTTTGCAGGGGAGCAATAAAACACGGCCCGAGGTTAAACTTTGACCCTCTCGACGCGGCGGAGAGCCTGCGTTTAATAAATGACCTCGATGACACACCGAACGAGTCCCGGCGAAGCTGCGCGGCGACGTACCCAGGGAGCGGGACGACGTGGTGTAGAAAGCTTTCTGTCCGATCTCTGAAAGCGCCATGAAGTAAGCCTCGCTGCTGACAACAAGGTCTGAAACACAGAAACAGAAAGTAGTCGTGCTTTCAGACACGTCTGCCGTACACATACACTTTATCAACAGAGTCTTGCAATAGATGCATTCATATCTGCTTAAACTTTATCACATTTCTGTTTTCATATTTGAAACACAAACACGTGCATTTCAGTTGCACTTTATGTGACAGACGCAAAACTGAAGGCGGTAGGAAAGAAAACATTTTTCCTCAATAACTTAGCTGAAAAGTGTGGCGTGCATTTGTTTCCATCCCTTTTATTCGGGCTCATGTAATTAGTAAAAACATCCCACATGTGTGTAACTTAATCTCGGTACGAATCAAGCTGTTCTATGAAAGCGTCGCAGGTTTCTTGGAAAACATTAATTAACAAGCAAGAGGAGTAGGAAGACCAGGGAACAATTCATACACGGTGGAAGGCTGTGAAGACTTTTATGGTATATAAAGAAAAACGTTCAGAGAACTGTCGAATCTATCATCTGAAAAGGAAGAGAGCATTTTTTTCAGAGGACACTATTTAGTTGCGCACGCCATAAATCATGCCTTCACAAAAGAGTAGCAGGAGGAAAATTATTGTTGAAAGAAAAATGTGAGAAAATTTTTTTTTTGTTTGTTGTTGTTTTTTAAAGTAATTTAGGAGACGAGGCGAAAATTAAGACTTTCCAGTATTTTTTTCCGTAAATGTTTAAGATAAAATGTATGTCGATACCAAAGGTTGCATCGCCACAGAATATGATGTAATAGGTATGCCGGGCCAATCGGTGGCGCTGTAACACCGCCAGAGAATTACACACACACACACACTAAAGAAAAAGAAACACAGCGTGGAGCCATTTTTGTTATTTGTGAGAGTTAGACACACATGGGAAAGAGAAAGAGAGCGATAGTTATGACATCATCGATTAAAAAAAAAAAAAAGATGTAGCTCGCACGGAAACATGAAACCGCCATTTTGAAATTCATCCACTCTGAAGCCCGGTTTGAAACATTTACATTTCTGGTTTCTTAAGACACAGAATTTGTGCGGACTCACAACCTGCACGACAAAAGACAACGTTTGCAGGTGGCAGAAACCTAAAAACTTCACTTCATGACCCGAGTACGCGACCACCAGCGTGAAACACGGCGGCGGCATCATCATGCTGTACTTCAGTGGGGACAAGGAAGTTGGGTTTGCGTTGATTGGAAGATATAAATACAGGAAAATCCTGTAAAAACCAGGTAGAGACTACAGAGGAGTTGAGTCTGGGGTTACCCAGTCAAAGCTACGACTCTGTAGTTTTTAAAATAATCGCAGAATAATTGACAAAATCTGAGACCAATAAAAACGGCTATGATTAGCCACGTCATTTGTGTGTAAAGAGCTCAATCAATTGAGTAAACAAGCCGTGTTTGAATGGATGTTGAGGGAAAAGCTGGTCGGCGTAAGGTTACGGCTCAGCGGCGCTGCAGGTGGCACATAGCATCTTAATCTATATTTAATGTCTGGCGGTGGGGCCGTTACTGAACGCCCCACCGGTTAAAAGGTCGTAGCGTTTACCGTCTTTTAACTGGTCAGAGCTCTATCTGTTTATGGCTGCAGCTCATTTTTATTTACGTATGATGGCAAATGAAGATAGAGGCGTTTTCCGTCTGAGCGAGGATGACGATGTAAATAGTTCCTTCAAAATAATTCACCTCTAAGAGAGAGCTGGTAGAAGTAAAGAACATCAGCTTTCTTTGTTCTCTTCTCTCATTTTTTCCTTCATCTTTCTTATAATTTTCCTCTTCTACTTTATTTTTCTCTAACACTTCTTTCACTTCCTTCCTTTGCTCTTTCCTGTCTTCTTTACTTCCTTTTCCCCCTTCCTTCATTTTATCCTTCCCTCATGCAAACTTTCTTTTCTACCTTTAAATCTCGATTCGCTTTTGTCTTTCTCTCAATTATTTATCCCTGCTCTATGACTGCTTGTGTCCTTTCCTTCCTTCCTCCGTTCCTTCCTTACCTTTGAAGGCATGGGCATAGCTGTTTCCCAGCGAAACCAGTTTCTGTAGACTGGGGTTGAACTCGTCAGTGAGACTCTGTTAGAAAAGCACAGGCAGGTATTCACCGAAGGTTTAGTTGAATTTTGAAAGAGAGAGAGAGAAGAAAAAAGGAAACTTTGAGAAAGTCTGGACTCACCCACAGTGGGATCAGTACAAGAACATGTTCTATTCAACCAGTGAGGATGTGCACACATTTTCTCTGACAGCCAAATGACTCAAATTGTTCTTGGGATGAAGGAACACGCGTGATTGGTGGAAATGATCCCACTAGCTCCGGCCCTGAAGGCCTTTTGTACTCACCCGGTAAATCCCCAAGGTGGAGCGGTGCAGCTGGTCGCCATTAATTCCCGACATGTTCACATCTAGGACGGCGCGCAGCAGTCAGCAGGAAAGAAAAAACAAAACCCTGGGGGACACCAGAAACCAACCCGTCAGTCATCCAGGTGGACCGAGTCAGTCAGGCCTGCGGAGGAAAGGCGGGTCGAGCCGGATCGAACCTGACGAGGAGCAGAGGCGAGAAGGCAGCCCGGTGTGATGGAAACCAACACCAGCCCTGTCTGAGAAAGAAGGGAGTAAATAATTAAACTTGGCTAAATCATAAAACACACTGGCCTGGCCCATGCTCTCTCTCTCTCTGTGTGTGTGTGTGTGTGTGTGCGTGCGAGTGCATGAGTCCAAGACTCACTGTATGTTTTATTCATTTTATATCAGAGTTGTTTTCATAGAGTCATAAAAAAATCTAGTTTTCTTTTCTGCATTTACTATTTTGCTCATCAGTAAATAATCATATTTATCACATCATTTTGAGCTGACTAACAGAGATCCCATAAGGCATGTCTGTCATTCTTTGTTTTTGTTTTATTTTGTTCCATAAGTTCATAAAACTGACCTAAACATTGCCATCCTCCAGTGACGACACAGATTTTTACTTTTTACGGCTCTGAGAAGAGAAAAACACGACAGCAACTACAGAGTCAGATTGGATAAAGAAAGTGTTTTAAAGTCTTCCACAGCTTGTTGAGTTGGATTTCAATGTGGACTTTGACTGGACCACTCTCATTCATGAAAGTCAGTGGCTTTCATTTTGGGAGGCAGATGCTGAAGGGGAGAAACGGGCCACATTAGTGGTGTGAGATTTATTGCAGGGACATCTTGAACATCATGTGCAGAAATGTTACTTTGGGCCACACATTACACAATACGAACACAAACCAACGATTTCAGAAGGGCTCTTTTTTCTGTCTAGATAGAAAATATCAGGAGCTCTAGCACCACCTGGTGTCCATCTATGCACATCACTGATGAAGCTGGTTGCATCTTTGGATTTTCTGACCAGAAGAAAGATGATTTTTTTTTTCTGAATTCAGCTTCCACTACCTCTTTAAAATTCCCACAGCTTCATACTGCCTCCACCGTGATTTATTGAAGGTTTCTGTTTGTTCGGTTTTGGTCTCCTTTAACCAGAGCAACTTCCTCCTTCTGTTCGCTAACGTCCTCACATGACTGGTGGAGGCTTTGAACAGGTTGCGGGTTTTCTTTCAACAATGGAGTCAAAATGTGTTCAGTGTTGTCATTTCATCAGTACACAGAGAACCATTAGCCAGCCAGGCGACTGCTGAAGCCATTTGGATGCTCTGGATTTTAGTGGCGTCAGAGTAATGGGGAGCAAAACAGGAGTACAGTTCTTTCCAAAAAATGTTTTAATTGCAATTAAAAGAAGATGCAGATTTTCTTCTTTCATTCAACTTCCGTTTTAAAATATATATATATATACATATATTTCTTTTTGTCATATTTTGCCCGCATTCGTGACCTCCCTGTGAACTCACTGCAGTCAAGGCGATGCTGCAAGACTGAATCATTCCTCTCTATTTTTTTCTTTCTCAAAGCCTGTGCAAAAAAACAAACAAAAAAAAAAGGTGCAAAACCCATGCAGTGTTTTATCTGATTAGTGGGGCGGGGAGGGGGGGGATGAAATCCAAACAGGAAATGAAGCAGCAGCTCTGACAATCGGTTTTGGAGAGGAGCATGAAGACGGGAGAAGAGACGCAGCGCACAGCAGATGGCGCCATAAACCACCAGGAGACATGAGCAGAACATTTAACGGGCTCAGCTAATCTCTTTGTTCTGGAGTTTCTCTGTAGACTAAATTTTATGTGATAAAAAGAGAATCGGTGCTGTTTTGACAACGCTAAACGCCCCTTTAATATATATATATATATATATATATATATATATATATATATATATATATATATATATATATATATATATATATATATATATATATATATATATATATATATATATATAGGATTTTCTGATGTCGACCCTAATACGCCAAAGCTGTATCCTCCCCGTCCCTCACCTCTACATATTACATATTTACTGATTTTGCCTGCATCTTTCTGTACATTTTACATCAGAGAGGCTCTTCCCTCCTAAATAAGTGAAAGTTCATAAAAGCCATGACTGATCACATACTTTTTTTTTTTTTTTTTTTTTTTTTTTTTTTTTTTAATGTTTTCTGCCGCTACCTGTTATGCTCAGTCTTCCTTTACAGCAAATAAATATCAACTAGTCGCCTGTCAGCGACAAACTTAATTACGTCCAGACTGGAGAACAGGGAGGATTTCCCCAGCCGTCAGTGCCGTCGAGTTTACGTGTTGCATATAAATGAAGGAGGTTTAAAGACCCTGACTGTTTCTCATCAGACTGTTTAATGTTTCTCAGCCTCTCTCTCTCTCTCTCCATCCCTGCAGTGAAGCCTGGGAGCCCGTGTTAAATCTCGTTCACCTTCTCCTGCTGCACCCACTTTAAATTTCAGCTTTCAGCTCCTGCCTTGATGAAAAGCCTCATCCTAAATCCCCTCCCTCCCTCCCTTCCACTCCTCTCTTGTTAGATCTAAAGCTCGATTTGAAACAAATTCCTGCACCTTTTCTTTCTCTCCCTCTCATCATCATCGTCGTTTCTTTTTGTTTTAATTACGTCGCTTCATCACGATGACACACACACACCCACACACGCTGAGTGAGCCAGGAGAGCGTGGTGAAATTAAACTTCCTCGTAATTTACCGTGCACACATTAACACGCGGAGTTATATCGATCTCTCGTTGTCTGTAGCGCAGCAGCAGCAGCAGCAGCAGCAGCAGCAGCAGCTTCACACTCATGTTGCATATCTTCGTCCATATGTCGTAGAAAAGCAGAATTTAATGCTTTTATTTAAATGCATTGGAAATGCAAATGGCAACGATCAGACACCAAATCATCATTCGACGTTTTTACGCGTCGTCTCGCAAAAGAAGCCAAAAGTACAAACCTGATTTTTTTTCTTCTTCTTCTGTTTTATTTATATTTTGTGACAAAGTAAAACAAACAAAAAACAGGAAGCTGTGCATCGTTGGGAAGTGGAAGGACGGATGATGTGGAAAAACGTGGTGTGAGTTCGGATTCAGCTCCCCACGGCGCCACCTAGAGAGTCCAACTTTTTTGCACATTCACGTTTCTTCCCTGGACTTTGACTAGGCCATTCCAACTCAGAAATATGCTTGGCCCAAATCCTTGCATTTATACCTCCGCCTGTATGTTCAGAGCCGTCGTCCTGCTGCGAGGTGAACCGCTGCTGCAGCCTTTCTTTCAGGATGGAGGAGGGTAGAGAGGCATGATGCTGCCACTACCATGTTTCACTGGGGCAGTGCAGGGCAGGGAGTGTATTTGAGGACTTCTTTGTAGGCTGTAAAACTTTGTTTTTGGTCTAATCTGACCACATGTTTGCTGTTTCCCCTACTTTGCTCATAGCGAACTGTAACCTCAGGCCCATGAACGGTGAGGAAAAAACCAACTAAACCACAACCATCTCCAGAAACAGTCCAAATGATTTTTTTTAAAAAAGGTTATTTCAGTTATTACAAGTAAAGTGAATCAATAAGTGAAGGTGAGAATAAATGAGCTAAAACCTTAAGAAGTAAAAATATATAAAGACAAATCAAAGTGTGGGTTTGAAACTGAGACAGAATTCAGACAAGAACTCAAAAGACTGGAACAGAGCGACCCGGACATGAACCCGGGACCAACATTCAGGGAAGTGAAGAAGGATCCAGCAGGGAGCGACCGAAACGGAAAGGCTTTACACGCTGAGGAGTGTGAACGCTGCCAAGGTGCAGCCAGGTGGATGATTACAGGGCGACTGAGAGAAGATGAAGTTTAACAGAGGAGGAACTCGGCAAGGACTGACACGACCTAGAACCAAAAGTAAAAAAGCCTCACAAATAATCTAGGAGAAATAAATACAAGAAATGGAGCAAACTAAATGGAAAGAAAGGAACATGAGCAGCAAGACTTTTAAGCAACACGAATGAAACTAAATATGGAAAGACCTGGTAAGCAGTGGACAAATGGTCAAAATGGTAACAGAAAGAAACCTAAAACCTAGATATGACATGACTTACTTTACTTTATTTTGTTTTTGTCTAATTTTACTTTCCACTCATGTATTTCAGAACAGCCTATTAAAATCCCAGTTGAATAAATTGGAGTTGGCGATTGAATTGTGTCAAGAAATTCTCAAGTTGCATGGTTCTGGTTTTGGTTTTCAGGGCTTGGACATAGAGAACATTTCAGAATAAATACATAAACAGGCAAAGACATGAGTAAAGTATGGAATTTGACATTTGACATTTAGTTTTCTCCACATCTGAACTCCGTGTGACACTGACAGACAGCGACCACAGCCTGGGAAACGTGCTCGGAAAAGTGATTTGCACCTATTATCAGCGGATGTGTTCTGTCAGAGGCAGTCCTGCTGTGTTTCTCCTCCATCTCTCGCCCCCTCACTCGGTCTCAGTATTAATAGGCAGGATCCTGCCGGAACCAGCGGACATGCGCGTTGCAGGAGGAGAGGAAGCGTTTGCGCGGTGTCCCAGTGAAAAAGAGATGTTTAGTGTCGACTCCATGATCACTTAACTGTGCTGACAAACTCGTGTTCTGCTCGCTTGTGTTCGTAGAGAGGCGTCAGGAGTCGTTTTCCTCTCTCTCGGTTTAGCTTCTGATGAATTATTCAACTCTTTGCCGCATTTGGAGCTGTTGCTTTCCTACGGAGAAAGAGTGTTCACATTTCGGGGTTTTTTCTGGAAATTGATTGACCCCCCCGCCGCCACCCTGAAGTTCATCGTAGTCATCTTGGCCGCCGGGATGGTGGCCTTCATCGGAGCGGTTATCTGCATCATCGCGGCTGTCCACACCGGGTCCTCCAAGGCTGCCGCGGCGCAGCGGCAGCCCGCGGCCGACAACCACTCGCTGTATCCGGACGCGGTCGCGCAGACTCCCGCTGCCGCGAGGGGCTCCGTGGCCCGGCCCGGATCCCTGGGAGCTCTCCACGGTTCTGAAACGCCCGAATCCGAAGCGCCCACCTTCGACGTCGGGCTTGGCGGGACGGACGGGGTCAGTGGACTCACGGGACACGACCCCGCGGTGAGTCGGCTCATCTGCACCCCGGTCCCCGCCGGAGGATGCAACCCCAGGAACTTTCAGCAGCAGGCGGACGACCCGTCGCTGTACGCCGGGGAAGACTGGGGCTACCTCCGGACCACGGCGGAGGAGCTCCGGCAGACGGTTCTGCAGCAGAAGGACCAGATTTTAACCGACAAGCGGACCATCAGGGAGCTGTCGGGGAAGCTGACCGAGTGCGAGAAGGGGCTCGGGGGAAGGAGCGGCAGCCCGGACAGACGCGGGAACGCCGCCGCGCTGAGAGGCGAAAAGGGAGCCGAGGGGGAGATCCACTTGGAGCGGATGATGGTGCGGGACAGCCCGGGTACTGCGCCCGACGGGGTCCATCTGCTCACGGTTGGAACTGTGGATGAGCTCGAACAGGCGATCACCCAACTCAAAGACCGCATAGACAGACTGGAGGTAAGAAAATCCCTGAACTAACGAATGAAATCAGTTCTACTACTCTAAAGTCAGATGTAGACAGTACAGCTTTATCCTAATTATAGTAGAAAACATCCAAAGTCAGTTTAATCTGTGAAAAGGCATGGAGGAGGAAACCCTGTGTGTCAGATTCAGGCCATCTCAGATCTCAGCCGCTTCAGAGTTGACAGATTGTTGCCTTGTCAATATAGATGCACCAGTTTCACAAAGAGTACCAATTTTGGCTAACTCTAATTTCTCTAATTTCCATAGACTGTCGAAAAAGCACAATAATAATTTTCTTTCTTTCTTAATAACATCTACATTTAACTACCCTGATTACAAAATGTTCAATAAAAAACAATAACTTCTTCAAAAAACAGTCCAAGTTTGACAGCTGCAGTCAACTCCTCCTGGTGTTTACAGCATCACACATTTAAATGTACCTTTGATTTGCATATTGCTAAAATATGAATCTACTTATTTCATTTATTTTTACTTATATCGGAAGCAAAGGCAGTGTCACACTGTCTGTGTGAGAGTGCAGGTGTTGTAACACAGATCGGCAGGTAAATATCACTACAAAAGAAAAAAAAGATTACAGGTGACATGTTAGACTGTCCTTAGCAGAAAGAGAGTAGATTCATCCAAAGGACACAACAGAGCAGCTTTACTGTAACATCTTAAACGTCCTGTTCTGACTTCAATCGCAGCCTAAACCAAAAACCAAGTGTTCATATTAACTTCAAGGAGTTTTCTTTCTTTCTCTGACTTTATTAACTGTTAACACCTGACTGATGCTGGAAATATCTGCCTTCTTACCTCAGTAGCTACTTAAACTCTGAAGAGTGTTGTTGTCACTATGACCTGTTAGTGCCGAGGTATGATGTGTAATCAAGAACATTCCGATTGGCTGCCTTTTTTCCCCAGCTGGCCAATCATCAATCAGGACAAGTTATTTCTGCCAGTTTATCACGTCTCACTTTTGGGTAAATTCAAATCAAGTTGACTGAGTCACTGTTCCACTTCAAAAAGTGACAATCAGTCAAGCTGTTTTGCTTTATTTACTGTTTTGCCCCAGCAATTATTCTAAAAACGGGACATCCAGCTTTATTATGCTTTTTCAGGGAAGCCAGACATTATCTTAATTCAGTATTGAGAACCAAGTTAAGCATTTTTAGCACAAATGTGTAATGTCATACTGGATTAGCTCATTTGATTAACCCTAACAACTTTATACATAACTTTAGACATAAAGGCAAAAATATATTCTATAAAGGCCCGTGCCTTTATAAACACATGTTCACTTTGTGTAGATGTGGCAACTTCTTTTCAAAGAAATGTTGCTTACTGGGAACTTCTTGGGGGCTTGTCCGGGATTTCTTGTTTTGTCCAAAGTCCAGACTGAAAGGGGAAAAGAAAAAGCAGGAAATCATAAAGAAATTGGCAGAGGAACCCAGCTGAAAACCTTAACCTAGGTGGCAAACTGTTTACCACAATCTTACCTGGAATCCATATCCGGTATGAGTTCAGTAATACGACACAAAACGATTAATAAATAAACCAAGATGTTTTAATGTGTCAAATTAAATATCTTGGTCAGCCAGTCCTTGTCTACATTTGACCCAGAGAAATATATTCAAATTGGACTTTTTTTAGTTCGTACATCCTGTTCAAAATCTGCCAAGCCAAAATCTTTGAAGGTCTGGCTCGGTTCGTCTAGTATTTGATCAGCTCAAACTACATTTCTATCTTACTTCGACGCAAGTAGATATCTTAAATCTAGATGTCTGTTCAGTTTTCAACCTATTTTGGATTTTGCTTATATGGATGAACATTATGTTATTATTTGCAAGTTTTGCTCGGGGTGGATTTCTTTATTTGTTGTATAGCTGTAAACGCAGGCGGTGAGTAAGCAGTGAATGACCAAAGCAACTGGACTTTGGACTTACTTAGTTGTTTATAAAATCAAATGTCTTCAGTCTTTGATAAAAACAGATGATTTGACACCAGAAGGGATTTATGAGCTACTTCCAAAGCCCAATCATCACAGATCAGTAATAATCATGTAATTATGAATGTCACTCAGTTATAATGGATATTTTTAATTGGATTTCTTTTTATAAAGGTTGCCATTTTCAACACGGTAATATAGAATAAAATGTCAGTTCTAAAGACAAATGTGGAGTCAGAAGGAGAGAGCAGGAAAACGAAAAAAGGAGCGAAAATACAGCAGAGCAACTAGAAACAAGCTCTGACTTGACCAGGATAAAGTGATTTATAGCTCTGTTTTGGGCAAAAGAAATGCAATGCATAATTCATGGCATGCCTATATTTGTTAGGAGTAACAGAGTGGATGTGTGTCCCCGCGGTGTAATACGCCTCCTGCTGTTATATGTAGGACGTGACCGTTTGGGTCATTTCCTTTGTTCCGTCTGTTTCTCCACGCAGACGTGTGATGTCCAAATTCTGACACTTTACAGGGAATAAGGAATCCTTTCATTCTGCAGCCTTTTGTGTTTCATCGATGGTTTTCACAGGTCCGACCGGGTAGTTTCCTCCCTAATCAACACGTTTTCTTTCTTCTGCCATTTTGTACGCAGGGGCTACTTGACCTACTTGAGTAGGATGAAGAGATGTTTTCTACTGGCTCAGATTAAACTGGTCCAATCGGGGGTTTTTTTAACATATTTTCCCCATTATGCACCAACAACTCTCAATGCCTTTAAGCACTCATGCAGCATGTGACGATTTTGGCCCAACAATAAGATCAGAGCTACATTTAAACCACCCTACACTGGCCTTGTACATTTTTTTAATATCATTTTCACTAAGCACTAAGAATTGCACAAAATGTTAAACGTCTTAAAAGTTAAACGCAGTGCAAAGTTTCATGCCTTCTACATCTGTTTCCAAATAGAGAAGCAGCTACATAACGGGAGGCGGTAAGTCATGATATTATGAAAGGGGTTTTATTGCATTTGGTACTGATAGGAAAGAGAATTTAAAAGTTTCCATTGAAATGTGTTTACTGCTACAAATGCTAATACTCTCTGGTAAACATCCATCCATTTTCTTACACCCTTGTCCCTAGAGGGTTTGGGAGGTGCTGGTGTCTATCTCCAGCTAACGTTCCAGGCGAGAGGCAGGGGTCACCCTGGACAGGTCGCCAGTCTGTCACAGAGCAACACAGAAACAGACAGGACAAACAACCATACACACACACTCACACCTAGGGAGAATTTGGAGAGACCAATTAACCTGACAGTCATGTTTCTGGGCTGTGGGAGGAAGCCGGAGTACCTGGAGAGAACCCACACATGAACAGGGAGAACATGCAGAAAGACCCCGGGCCGGGAATTGAACCCAGGACCTTCTTGCCACTGTGCAGCCATCTGGTAAACATGCTTAAAGAAAAATCAATCCAAATGTAGTCTGTTACTGCAGTGCTGCTGTGAACAGCTCACAGAGTGACGCTCAGTTCATCAACCAGCAGCACAACTACTCAGAGACGGATATCAGCCTGAACCGACAGGCTGGACAAGGAGAGGATTAATCAAAACAGCCAAGAGACACAAGGAAACTTTAGAATAGTTGGACGGATCCAAAGCTCAGGTGGTAGAACATTACTCTTCTCAAACCCAACCTTTGTAGGAAGAAAACCCCTTCTGAAAAATAACTTGATGCAGCTTTCTGAATGTCACGTAGGGGATCCAGCAACCAGCTGCTCTGGTCTGATAAAACTTTCTTCTTCTTTTTTTTTGGCCTGCATTCAAACAATGGTGGGGCTCCATCATTTTCTGTTAAGGTAAACATGAAATTTCAGAAATGTTAAGTGGAAGTTGGGTGGCACCAGGTACAGGTTTACACTAGAAGAAAATCTGCTGCACGAGTCGTCAGACGGCAGTGGAGGTTCAGCTTTCAGCGGGAGAGCAACACTGAAGACACAATGGAATAAATTAAATCAAAACATATTCATGCATTAAAATATAAAAGCTGTGATAATACTGAAGAATGAGCAAAAAAGCATCTCGCGCTATCAATTTTTTCATTTGTAAATACAATGGACTCCCAGTGTTCGCAGTCGCTAGTAACCTCCAAAACCACAGCCGTCTGTCAAAATTTAAAACGGCTAATACTTCATAGCGCTCCTTTGAAAAAGGATAAATGTCCAGTTTGATAGTCAAACACCAAATATCCCTTAGCATGCATTAATAAGCACAGTGGAAAATGTCTTAGCAACACCATGGTAGCTAATATCTACTTGTCTCCACTCTTGAGGATGCAGCCAATTAGCATCAAGGAAGGCAAGATGGTGATCCTGGGTTGACTGCTTTTCACCAACAAGCCAGTTAGTGTGTCAAATAGCTCTATGTTTAGATTTTTCTGCTTATAAAGCTTCATTTAAAAAATAAAAAAAATTTTGCTGTATGGGAAAAAAAAAAAAAACTTCAAGTCGGTGAATCTGTGGATTCTGAGCCACAAGTAGCTGAGGGTCCGGTCTCTGTAATGCTGAAAAAAAAATATACAGATGCAATTTTAAGATGTTTATTTGTAAAAAAAAAAAAAAGAAAAAAAAAGAAAGAAAAACAAATTTCTTTCAAGCTTACAATATTGTACAATGTTTTGTTAGTCTATAACAGGAAATCCAAACAAACACTTTGAAGTTTGTGGCTGCAGTGTCGCAAAAATGCAAAGGTATTGAAGGGCATAAATATTTTATTAAGGCACAGCACTAACACACCTGCACACTGAACTCAATGTAGTGAAAAGAATACCTATATTTTCTCGCTAATCGCTGAGATTTGATCTAAAACCTAAAATTTGGTTCTGTGGCGTATAAAATCAAATCTGGCATTGTAAAACCAAAACCTCTACCTCTGCAGCATTTCTCAGAGAAGCTGAGCTGCGGTAAACTCCTGGATGCGGCATAAACAACTAAAACACCATGAAAGTTGTAGAGCAACGGTTTAACATTTACAGAAAGGCACAGCGGTGACCTCCCCCTCCTTTCAATCTGTTCAGTATTAAGCTAGATGCCAGTTCCTGCTGCTGCACCTTTTCTTTTTAGCAGTGTTTGGGACTGGGAAGCCTCCAACCTGCAGTCTTGCTTACAAAACTGCAGATTGCCTTTTTTTCTTTTTTTTTTTTAAAGCATATCCCGATACATAGTGCAATATTGGAAAACTGGGATAAATCTACCACTCTTTTATCCTTAGGTTTCAATTTAGAGAAAAACAGAATCCAAACCGTAGCAGCCAGTTAACAATGCATCAAGCCACGCCAAATGCAGCGGCATTACATAAACTCCTCTTGAATAAATCCTTTGGTGCTTGCAGAGACGGCAAAGCCCCAAATTCTGATCCAGTTTCTACCTCCCTCCTCTGCAGACAGACATTGGTCCGTTTTCTCACAACCGCACGGACAGCAAGTCCTCGGACGCATCAGAGGAGGGCGAGCCAGAGAGGTCAGCCTCTCCGGGCCGCGGCGCCGGTCCTGACAGGCCCTGGGGGGTGGAGGACCTGGAAGAGGAGCTGGAGAGGAAGGTGGAGCTGCTGGAGAAGGAGAGGAAAGCCCTGAGGCTGGAGGCAGCGAAACACAGACAGGAAATTGACCAGGGCATCAGCAAACTACAGCACCGCGTTTCAGGCCTGGAGGAAGGTGAGCTGCAGAAGGGCGAGAGAGAGAGACAGAGAGGGAAGCAAACTGTGCGCATATTTAATCGCTCTATTTGATCTGGAGGTGGAGACGGTAACAGAGAGAGCAGCATGACTGATTTATTCATTTCACCGTGACACAAGTCGATAACGATGAGAACCAGATTTCCTTCTTCTGATTTATGACACCTAAGCTGCGTAAATATAATTTGTGCAAAAACAAAAAGCCCACAATTATCCTGTGATGCTTTTTAAAATACATGGAAAATAATTGACTCGCATGTCACTTTCTTCATTCCGCATTTCCAAAGGCGACGCAGGGCTTTCGTTCCCGGAGGGGTACAGGTTGTCCTTCCCGGCTCGGACAAACTACATGTTCGCCCTGATGAGACACGCCGTCCCCAAGCTGCGGGCCTTCACCGCCTGCCTGTGGCTGCGGCCCGCCGCGGCAGGGATCGGGACGCCCCTGTCTTACGCTGTCGCCGAGCAACCGAACGAGTTGGTGCTCCTGCAAGACCGGAGCGCTCCGGCTGAGCTGCTCATCGACGACAAGGTACGGAACCCGCACAGGGCCGAAAAAGCTAAACATTTAACTGAGGCCGGCATCGGCTGGAATGACGACCTCGAGGAAAAGTATCACGGTTTGACGTTTGTAAGAGATTTTAAAATCTAAACATTTTGGGGTTTTTTCTACATTTGTTCCGACTTTACCCCAGCTGTCAGGAAGCGTGAACGTGTCATGGTGTGTGTCTGTTGAGAGGACACAAAGGCAGCAGGCGGAGGCGCCGAGGAGAATTTTGTGGATTTGATGAAAAAATGAAAGATTTACAATAAATCATGGGAGGACAGGGAGCCAGGGGAGAACAAAAGACATCAGGAGCAAACAAAAGCACAAGAAGCCTGACTGGGAACGGGATCTAATGGGAGGAACAGGCAAAAAGTGACAGGAGAAAAAGTGATTAAGTACTGGGAGAGTGAATGTGGAACAATTCACTCCACACCTGCAATCAGGTGTGAGGGAAGAGAGAGAGAGAGAAAGTAGCTCAGGAGGCGAGGGAGAGTAAACAGCGGACTAGAAAGTAAATCTAACACTAAAGATTTACTTTCAACTGCCTTGTTGTTGAAAATGTGCAATATAAATAAAATTACCTTACCTAAAGAATGAGTAGGCATGAGGAACATAATTAGAGTTACAAAGAATAACTAGAGACAAAAATTAAACATAATAAAGTAGAATCACTAAGAAAGAGATGAACAGAAACAAGGTTGATCTGATCAAAGTAAAAGAAACATAGAATAATAATGAAACTGGAATCAATAAATCAAACCCCAAAACAGCCCAGGATCCTAACAAAACAGTGATGAAAACTTGGTCGACAGTTTCAGAGAAAACCTTCTGATTCAGAAAGTTTTGCCATTATGTCCTTTCCTATATGCAGGGTTTTTTCTAGCTTCTTTTTTTTTTTTTTTACCTCCCATTAAAATTAGTTTAAAAAAACCCCCAAAACATTGAAATTTGGGGGAAAAAAATTCAAAAATACAAAAACCTTTAAGTTCTGTTTGATTTAATTTTTCATTAGCCTTCTCTTTTTTCCATTGACTCTCCTGAAAACGTATTATTTTAATGAGTTTTTAAAATCTCATTATAACAAGAAAGTTTCTCGACCGCTCCTGAATATACTCTCCAGCTCTGGCAGCTAAACGCTTCTGTCGGCTATTTAACTCTGATTAAATTTACGATCCTTGATGAAATAAACAGAACGCTCAATCACCTCCTGTGTTGTTTACTGAAGCTGTGCCACCAAATCTCCCCACACAATAATACGAGTAGATTATTTACAAAATATATATATTTTAAATCACAGGCTGTAAAAGCAGGTAAAACAAGTGTGAAACGTGAGAACAAACAGATGTATGTTGAATACAAAGGAATAATCTACGGCTGCACAAATCAACCAAAACCGCAAATTCACACAAACGCTGATCTTCCCATTGCAGCAGCAACACTAAAAGAATGATCTTTTAATTTCTCCTTTCAAGCCTAATCGGACTCAAAACATTAATTTTATCTCTTAAAGTGAACGTTATGCTTGAATAGATTCTTCCTCCTTATTCTGCTCACTTTAATGGAAGATGTAGCATCTTTTCATTCAAAATATCTTCCTCATCTTACAAGCGTACTTGTAGAAAGTTCATTTCTGATCCCTATTATGATTTGAAGAGTGCATCAGCGACCTGTTAATGTTACGACCTCCTTCTAAATGTCCTAATGAATATCGAAGAAGGCCATCTGCTTTGGATTAGCATTAAAGCAATAAGAGAGCGGCGAATGAAGTGTTCGTCTGATACATTGTTCACGTGATTTAATGGAAGATTAAGCTTAGTCCTTGAAAGCATCGTTCGGCGATGCAGAGCAGTGCTGTGATATATGTATAGATTTTTTTATTTTGTAGAAGTCATTATGGTAATCCATTCCTGCGGGGAATAGCTTGGAGAGGCAGCAGCAGAACGCCCCTAGCGTGAAATGATCGAAGTGACTGATTTGGATCCAGAAATCTCCTCACACTGCTGCATCTTATTTGCGTCCTGCTGAATTACTGTCACCTTTCTATGTGGCTATATAAAGGCATGCCCGGGTTTTAAACAATCGGCGCAGACTGCATCGTCCTAACAACACGTTGCCATGCATAGGTGGCGAAGCTGCCTCTGAACCTCTCTCGAGGCAGCTGGCAGCATGTCTGTGTGAGCTGGACCCAGAAAGGTGGAGCATGGCAGGCCTACCAGGGAGGAAAGTTGAGGGGCGAGGGCCACGGACTGGCCCCGGGACATCACATCAGGCCTGGGGGAGAGCTAGTCCTCGGGCAAGAGCAGGTGAGTTACTCATATTTAAAGACAGACAAAAGAAGAAATGGTTTAGTTGTTACTGGTTTCCAAGTTGCTAAGAAGGCTAAAAATAACTTGGTTTGCATTCACACTGCAGATTGAAGTGACGTGAATCCGACACGTTTAGGTTGTTTGCGGTTCACACGAGAGATCGCATACAGGTCGCATATATTTGGAAATGTGAACGACCACGCGAAAGAAACAGAGACAAAAACAGAATTGAACATTAACGCCTGCAGTGTGAACGCAGCCTTAGTGTAGGCGTGGAGTTTTTGTTATTTCTAAAGCGAAAGGATCAACATTCATGGCTGATTTGCACTTGAGGTTTAGTTTGGGCTAATATTGGATGTTTAATATGTGAATTTTGTTCATAAGCCACAAACTGTAGGAAAATAACGTTTAGAGGTAAAAAATAATCCCCCGCTCTATCGAATCCTGCTTAAATTTCCACAGAGCTGAGGGGTCGCCCAAGGCAGCCAGGCTGCAAAAAAACCGAGTCGTGTGTGCTTGAGAGTAAAAGTGTTTCTCTTTTTAAGTGATCCGACTGTCTAACAGCAGACTAATTCCTCTCCAGGATTCCCTGGGTGGCGGTTTCGATTCGACCCAGGCCTTCGTCGGAGAGCTGTCCCAGGTGGGCCTGTGGGATCGGGTCCTGTCGGCCGCCCAGGTCGCCAGCCTGGCTCGATGCAGCAGAGTAACTCAGGGCGTTGTGGTCCTCTGGAGCGAAAACAAGGTGCAAGTTTACGGCGGAGCCACCAAAGACCCCGGGGAGCCTTGCAGTAAACACAGCAAAAGCTCCCAGTGACCAGTGGAGAGAGGATCGCAGAAAAGATTCAATTCACCAACTATCGCTGATTCAGTATGTCAACAAAAACATAAATAGCAAGGCGACATAAGAGAGTCATAATCTTAGCAACTTTTCTGGGGTATTTCTGAAGGTAAAACGGTGCACTGCAACACCACACATTATTTACACATAAATGCAGCTGGAACTTTAGTTAAATGTTAAAATGTTTAAGCTTGGGTTTGCTTAGTTTGAAGTCAGAACAGGAAGATGAAGATGATTTCAGATTCTCAGCAACCCTCCTGACAATTTGATCAAGAAAAACAAATCTATACTTTACCTGCCTGCTAGCTTTTCTGTCTACTTGTTTACTGTAAGCGTGTTCAAATTCAGGGGCCGCATTCTTCAAAGGACATATGGCGGAAAAATTGAACAGTCTGGCCTTTCGATTTACCCTTTACATCTGCGTGTGCCCTGTCGCCTAGCAACCATGACGGCGCCAAACACAAGCTAGCAAGAATGTAACTCGAAATGCTCCTGGGCTTTTTTGTAAACCGTTTACAATCTATTTGAATCTTATTCATTAATTAGATTAATGAAATCAACGGGTGTCAGTGGAAGTGCGAAGGATTCAACGTCCTTCAAATCCAGGAGGAAGGAGGATGAAGGTCTGGGGGACTCGGAGGAGTCTTTGAATTTGGAGCACGGTCGTCAAATGCGGCCTTCAACAGATGTAGCCCCTGAATTTGGATTCAAATGTTTAATTGAGCTGATTTTCAGTTTGAATGTTCACTGTAATTTTATTTTTACATTATCCATAATTGTGACATTTATAATAGTGACTCTTTATAAAAGACTATAAAATATATTTTAATGCATCGGAGCCAGCAAAGTGAGTTAATGTTGGCCTGCTAATGCTAACCTGTGATTTTTAGGCTCATTAAAAATATCTGATGCAGTAATTCTGCTGTTCCTGTGCCTCATAAACGAGAATATAGAGATAATCAGTAAAAGGTTTTAAAACTTTTTCCAACTCCAGTGTCAAAGAAATTTTACAACAGAAATTATAAACTATAGGTGCCATTTTCTCTTTTTTTATTATTATTTGTACACAAAGAACTCCTACAAATTTAATTTAGAACAAAATAATTAGAATTATTTCATGAGTACGATCTAGAAACTTTAGCAAACTGAAATATGTCCATCACTTGTGAGATTTTAACCACAGACAGGTGAAATGAACAACACTGACCTGTTAGTGTCTTGGATAAAGGATTTTTTTTTGTTCTCATCGCAGTGTGTTAGCAGCATAAAAAATTGGGTCAGCGTTTACATTTTGAACAACTCTGACAAAGGCCCAATGGCTAGACTGGGTCGGAGCATCGGCAAAGCTGCAGCTCCAGCTCCTGCAGGGAGTTCTGGGCTTCTGGTGGTTATTGAAAGGGAAAGGGAAAGGGGAAAAAAAAACAGTGCCGAACCAGCATCAATGTGGATGTTGGTTTGAATTGTACCACGAACTGGAGAGTTGTTGCAGACCAGGAACACATTAACAAAATTTCTTGATGGCTATGGCCTCTTTAAGCAAAGGTGGTGGAACATTTTGCCACAAATTGAGACAGGCTTAAGAGCTCAAACATGGCGGATGACGACTGTTTTGGCAGCAAAAGCGGGATAAAGTCGCTATCACGTGATCCGATCAGTGTGCTTCTAACTGCAGTCCACTGTATATTGTATGAAAAGCAAAAAAAAAAAAAAAAACTCCCTCAGATATGATCTGGTAATAAAACTTTGAAGCTGCTGTTAAGTCAAGTCGTTACACGTTTCAAACCAAATCAAGTTGCGTATCCCCAACTTGTTATCCTGCTGATGTTTTATGTATATCAATGAGAATACTCACTGGAGAATTTTTCAAGTCCTGTGTTTGAAACCGGCCAGCTACACCCATCCACTTTCAAGATCTCTACAGCTAACAAGATGTGAAGAGTGAACATTTTGAACACAGTTGGCTAATCAGAACTTGTGAAATTCTAGCACAGAGGCTATTAGCTCCTTCTCTCTGAGCTAACCGGCCGATAGCTCATTTTCTCTGAGCTAACAGGCCAATAGCTCCTTCTCTCTGAGCTAACCGGCCGATAGCTCATTTTCTCTGAGCTAACAGGCCAATAGCTCCTTCTCTCTGAGCTAACCGGCCGTTAGCTCATTCTCTCTGAGCTAACCAGCCGTTAGCTCCTTCTCTCTGAGCTAACAATCCATTAGCTCATTTTCTCTGAGCTAACCGGCCGATAGCTCCTTCTCTCTGAGCTAACCAGCCGATAGCTCCTTCTCTCTGAGCTAACCGGCCGTTAGCTCCTTCTCTCTGAGCTAACAATCCATTAGCTCCTTCTCTCTGAGCTAACCGGCCGATAGCTCCTTCTCTCTGAGCTAACCGGCTGTTAGCTCCTTCTCTCTGAGCTAACCGGCCGTTAGCTCCTTCTCTCTGAGCTAACAATCCATTAGCTCCTTCTCTCTGAGCTAACCGGCCGATAGCTCCTTCTCTCTGAGCTAACCGGCTGTTAGCTCCTTCTCTCTGAGCTAACCGGCCGTTAGCTCCTTCTCTCTGAGCTAACAGGCCGATAGCTCCTTCTCTCTGAGCTAACAAGCTATTAGCTTATCCTCTCTGAGTTAACAGGCTATTAGCTAAACTTCTCTGAGCTGAAGAATTATTTTCTAACAGCTCTGAATGTCTGAACTTACTCCCCTAACTGTGACCACAGTTTAACAAATCACTCAGTGACGCAGAGTAGACTAAGAGAACAGTGAATTTGCTTATTTCAGACAGCACTCACTTCATTTTCCAACAAGTGTTTCATAAGTGTTTTCGGTTTGGTGTCAGTCGAGGTTTAGCAGAAACGAGCCTCTCAAAGCACAGTGCCAAGGTTAATATCTTAACTTCATGTATTCATATTCTATTTTGCAAGATATGTGTATATATATATTTTTTTTCTGAATGACTAAAAATAGTGATCCAGTGTCATTTAATGTCTGCGCACTCCAGACACCGTCGTGTGCTTAACTTCTTGAAAGCTTGTACTGAATCCAGTGAGTTCCGAGTCTGAGCCGTCGTCTTCCAGCTGAGAGCTCCATGTGGGAAGCGTGAAGTTGAATAGGGGGCAGCTGGAATCCCTCCATTTGTGCACCAGGCTTGAAGTGGTATTATCTAAGGGCTGTGACAGCTTCAGAGCTCGGAGTCAAGGTGAGGCGGTGAAAAAATGTTGGAGAAAGTGTTGGGAATATTAAAGCAGCGGATGGCAGCCTGGAGTCGATGATGAAAGCTAGAGGAAAACAGGAGAATGAGGGGGAAGATGGATCAGATGTGAATGATGTTGCATTGTTTTTCTCTTCTGCATGATGTAATCTAGAACTGATAATGTCTTGCCACTGCAAAGTGTCGCGGACTAGGTCGTTGCGTTTTACATTCCTGCAGGGTGGCTGTGTTTGTCTTTCTGAGAGTGACTTTTAGTGTCTGATGCATTTATTATGGACTTGACCAACTTTTGAGAACTGCTAACCTAAACTCTTCTTTTTTCATTATTAAATATGTGGTGTTACATTACATCTGATATGTATGAGATATGTTGATGCAATGTTCAAAGTTGTAAAATTTGAAATGTTTTTAAATGTTCTACATGCATCAGGAGCTGCAATTCCGTTCACCACATAATTTTTTGCAAATTAACACGTTTTTGATGAAAAGATTTTTGAGCATTGAACTCACCGTATTTTGCAAAAGTGCAATGGAAACACTTTTTTCCCCGCGTCACACGAGTCATGTGACCAATAACCAATCATTATTGTTAAAAGTGGAGAAGACAGGAAGTGATAGGAGGAGGATGACGTGGCATGTTGTTTTTTATTTGTTTTGTATCGCGTGAACAAACTCGTTCACGTGATTCTTAATTCAGGAAAATCTAGCAATTGAGACATTTTAATTTTGCGACAAAATTTGCGCACTGTTCGTAACGGAAACGCAGCTTCTGATAAATAAATCCAAAATCTTTTCACCATTTAAAAAAAAAAAAAAGAGAGAGAAGACATTCCATGCATGAACGCCGCAGAGTTAGAATGCCTTGCTAAACTTTCCTTTCCCTTCATGCCAAACTAACTCCTATTAACACCAGAATCTTCTGGTATAAACAAGTTGTTCATTTCAAAGTGTCTTTAAAAAAATAGAAGCTGATTTTATTTTACTACTCACGGTGGAAAGTGCCTGTCAGGGGTGTTTGTACCCGTGTACCGTCGCCATCTTTAATATCCTGAAGATGTTTTTAGCTAATTAAGCATCGTTAAGGTCCCCGGTGACACTGCGAAATGAAAGCAGTTTGATCAAAGTTTTACAGCATCATAAACACAGTACGTGAAGCTTCTGCACGGCGCCACCGAACTAACAAGTCAAAACCGTCTTGTTGTGCCTCTGTTCGTCTAGTGTCTTTGATATTGGTGTCTGTTCAGCTCATGCCAGAACTTTTTAGGGCTTTTCTTCTTCTTCTTTTTATTGTAATGTCATTGTGTTTATGATATATGAAACTGAAAGCTATTGTTGGAGATACTTTTGTTGCCATTATGCTCTATGATCTACGTTGATTGCACAAGTCCACGTCCTGTATGGTGTCGTATTGTTCTGAACACGTGCTGTGTACAAAACTCTGAATCTTTATTAAAGTTGTGATATTTTGGAGGAAGGAATGTGGTCGTTTGGTTTCACCTAAAACCCCCCAAATTATAGAAATGAAGCTTGCTGGGTTTTATAGGAGAGTGCCAAGGAAACTATACTTTTAAAAAAAATCAGAGGCCGTATTTCGGGACAGCTTCAAAAACGAAAATGGTGAGGATCATGGAGTGGGAGGGAAACAAAAAAAAAAGGGCAACTGATGACATCTGAAGATTATTGCAGTAAAGAAAAAAAAAGAACCATTTATCCGATTCTAAAAACAAAAAACTGAAAGAGAATCAAAGAGAGCGAAGCCTCAGACTGTGACAGCCCTTCTTTTATTCAGCGATTGCACTCAATGCAGCAAACTGGTGGAACAGATGAGCAGCAGCAGCAGCAACAACAGTATCTCTCTCACACACGGTACTTGCCAGACTCAATAAAATTTTAATCTGCATCAGAAAAAAGGAAAGAAAACTCTTCCTTACAATTCAATTCAGAAGTCCCAAGGGAAAATCAAAATGCTCGCCTGAAGCCGAAGCTGTTTAGTCATGTAGTACAAAGAAACAGGGAGCTGTCTCTTAATGAGAACATCGTCGTTAACGGTGGAGAAACATATTACTTCCACATTTGTTCCTTGTAATATATAATACATCCTGCCTTTCCCAGGACCTTTTGAGCTTGCAGGTTACTTTTTTTGTTGTTGTACTTTTTCTTCTGGCGATTGCCCAGATGGACTTCAGCCTTCAGATTTTCCCAAAAATATAGGAGCTTCTTTCCTGGGAACTTTTCATAACTATTTTTCTTTGGACTTGCTGAATACTTCTTGGGGTTTGGTCTACACTTATCAAATGGCTTGGAACAAAAATAAATAAAACAAAACAAAAAAAACGGGTTTCCAAAACTTTTAGGTTATTTTTCAAGCTGTTCAAGCTTCCCTGTCTTGGAACCTGAAGGTTAAACTTGTTGGAGCTTATAGGTTACTTTTCTGAAATGCATAAAATTCAGATGGTAGGTACCAACAATAGCATAGAACAACTTGTAATCTGAAGCCTTTCAGAACATGGAGTCTGCAATCTTCTTAAGGTCACTTACACTGAAGTTTAAGTAAAATTACAAAGAAGAGCTGGTAAGGTACAAGGTACTTGTGAAGTCAAGGAAAATGCCATGAACGTCATATTTTAATTCAGAAAAAATAGGCTCTCAATTCTATTTCCACAAAAGTAAACTCCAGACGCTGTATTCCTTAAAACTGCCATCTCTTCGATTGCCAAAAAAGAAACTAAAGCAATCCAAATCTCTCGATTGTTTTTAAAAGCACTTTTTGCAGAACATAATAATTAAAAAAAACAAACATGCACTCTATTTGTTTTAGAAGTCTTCATCAGACCTTATAAGAAAACAAACTTGCTGGAAGAAGCAGGAAGCAAGCAAAGAAAGCAACAGCATGTCTCATTTGTTAGACGATATTGTTAACCTTGCAATATTCCTCCCTGAATATACGCTCGTGTGACAGTTAATTCAAACACACTTTATTCATTCCTTGCATTTTTACTTATTTATTTATTTTTGGTTTCCTCGGTTTCTTCTGCCAAGACGCATTCAACACATTTCCTGGCACAAAAAGAGCCACGCAGAGTTCTGTCAAATGACTAAGAAATGTGACAAATCTCTCACCTTTTAGTTGGACCAATTAGCATACAATGCGCCGGGCTGTTAGGGGGAAAACTCCAGTGACTTTCTAGTGACAGTGTGGCCAGCTATTCTAGTAAGTGAGACCTGACATAGCTCTATATTTTTCTCTCTATTTAAAAAAAAAATAAAAATCATATTATTGCCAGAGTTTGCTTTGGCTCTAGTGGCCTTTATTTGAAAGTGGTTTGACAGGAAAGAGGGTAATGAGAGAGGGGGAAGACATGTGGCAAATGTCACCACGCCTGGATTCGAACCTGCGACCAACGCCACAAGGACTAAGGCCTCAATATGTGGGTTGTGCGTTGCCCCTACGCCATCACAGCACCCTGGTTATTGCCAGAGTTAGATGGAGATAATCTGATGTCCCTCTTGATGCATGCACTCAGATTAGCCTCCTGAGACCCGGGCTTTTGTTTGATGTGCATTTTTTATGTCTCCTTACTATTTGGGATTAGTATGACCTAATTTTAGTTGAAATTAAATTTTAGCTGTCTATGTGCTCTTGAACTATGTCAAAACCAATGCCCTCATATGAGGACAATGGGTCTGTTTTTGCATATACATTTCTCCTTGTCATTTGGGATCATAAGGACCCAACTGGCCTAAAAATGAAATTTCAGCTTTCTACAATAAGTGGTTATCTCAAAACCCAATGTCCTCAGACGAGGACATTGGGTCTATCTGTGTGACGAAAAGACCATTCAATCAATGTTATTATTTACATCTGTGTTTATAAAAATGTAATGTCCTCATATGAGGATGCAGGGTCTCAGGAGGTTAGATACAGTTTCTGTAAATTTGATATTCTTCGAAGGTTTCCTGCTATCGTTGGTTATCATTTATTCATATTGAGAGCAGCGTCAATGCTGCTGTAAAAAAATTTTTTTTACTGCTTTCTAAGAAAAAAAAGGCGACATTATGTTTGAATCAAACTACAAATAATCTTTAGCTTCCTAAATTTGTGGCTAAAGCTATGCATTTCCAACTAACCTTTCCAACCAAACATTTTCTCTTGGCAACACAGGCTTAAAATGCGCAAGGTACAACTTGGGTGACCTGGGTGAGGCGTTTCACAGAGAAGTAGCTCGTATAACGAGCTCAGCAGTTCCACCAGGTGTTTGCTAATTGCTGCTGGCTAGTCTGAAGGAGCTGAGTTGGGGAAGGGCGCTCTGTGAGAAGGAAGCTCCGAAGCCTGGAAACTCGAAGGCGGAACTAGATCCAAGCAGACATTTTGCACAGCTGAGTGGTTGCCACGGGAGATTCAAGGATTTCTCAAACATGCTGGAAAGGATCAAGGCAACACACCTGGTGTGTTTCCGATGAGGGAATAACTTTATGACAGGATGTGAAGCTCAGAAAAGTCGATTCTTCCATAAAACTGCCCCTTTAAAGCGTGTTTGCCACTAAATCAGGAACTAGAGCTGAGATATTTTTTCCATGTTTTTCAAAATGTATAAATGTTGTTGTTGCTATAATTATGTTTCAGTTTCATTTGGTTTAAATCAGTTTTTTAAATGTAAATTTTTTTTAATGTATTTTCTTACATCGCTTAAACTGCTCATAACATAGAGCCTTTTTTTGTTTTTGAGTGTTCATGTTTATCTGTCATCCCCTGACGCAATGATGCCCCGGGCGGTGAGCCGACCCACATCAACAACAGCTCTAGTTTAATGTGTTGTTATCCAATCTGCCTATTTTTTTTATTCTTATTCTTTTTTTAAAATTGCTTTCCACAACTACAACTAACTGCTTTCTTTCATGTTATATCTGTGTGTCCTCCTGCCAAATTCATGAGAAATGTGAGAGGAAACAAACGATCACTCGAGCAATTTCCATCTCTGAACAGTTCACTGTTTTTGCTTTAACTTAACAAACGAGAGCACCAAACGTGGGAGAATTTGACATTTTCTCGCTATTACATAAAGTTAATGGCGCATTGCAGCACTGCAGCAGTGTCTTAACCTTTGACCTCCCCCTTTTCCAGCTTCTGTTAAACCTTCCTGACCGGCAAGACTGACCACCATCTTTAGGGTTCAACCCGTGTTATCCACTTTCCCTGCAGATTACCAGTTGCCGTCTAATCCTGCGTTGGAGTGGAGGGATTGCGGTCCAATCTAATCCAGCAAATTGTTTGTTTTTGTTGTGCTTACTGACACCACTTCAACTCATTTCATGCAAACATCAAACATGCCCACTGGTCTGTCCTGTAATGTCGCTGCGTGATCAGCGCTCATCTTCGATGAAGAGTGCCTAAGCTTCCCTAGGAGTAATTTAAGGGGCGAGCCGGCTCTTACAGCCGAGGGTACGAAAGCCTTTGGGTTTTCAAAGCTTAGGCATCCAACTGAAACAGCTTCTTTTTTTTCTCTTCTCTACAAATTAATCTGCAGATTTAACAAGTGACTAAAACAAAAAAATTCTGCCTCTGCTGGGATTAGACATCAAGTATACAACCACTCATTTGCAGCCCCGAGGAATCCTGACAGAGCGATAAAAATGAAATCAAACAGAGCGGTCCGTCAGCCAAGGCCCGAAGGACATGTAAACAATTTATCTCTAAAAACTGAAGAGAAAAACGAAAAAATATGTTAGTAGGTGGAATGTGTGTGAAACATGTGGCTTGAAATATTTAAAAAAAGGAAAGAAAAAACAAGAGACAGGAAAAACATGATTAAGAATGGCTCATCACACACCGTGGATCCAGGCGACACATCATAGTCCATCTATGGTTTTTAGTTATTATTTTGGATTCATTAGCCCATACAGCTGTGGTAACTGCAAAAGAATGTCAAATGTAGTTGAAATGATTGTCTTCTAGTGTTAGTGGTTTGTAAAGCTGGAATATGTAAGTTTTATATATATAAAAATGTTTTTGTCATATTCCATCTTACCATCTGTGCAGAGCCTGCTTATGAGAGCCAGCAGGTTGGGTGTGACTATGTGTTAATTAACACAGTTGTTAATTGGACAACAATTTCCACAAAAAAAACCCATCTTCAGTTGATACCTCAGTATTGAAACCTAATTTTTCAGATAACAGTAACAATTTACTTCTGTTGCCAGGAAAATCTTCAAATCTTAACTTCATTGACAACCTGGGGTCAGTTTCTTAAAAGTAGAAATTCCCTGCAGTGGGTCACCACCACCAGTCAGGATTTAGCCCATAAATTGACATTTATCATATCAATAATTGCAAAATGATCACCGGTCAATACTCTGAATATTGAGTCTCTGCATCAACGTAACATTTTCTCGTGACGGCTTTTAAAACCTGGACATTTTAGTTGCTTTCCAGCATGTCAGAAATGTTTAAAAAAAAAACTTTGTGATCCAAACTGCTCAGCCTCCACTTGGTCCAATGCCAGAATCATTACATTTCTTTCTCTCTCCACACAATAAACCTCCCCACACACACAAACACACACACGTTTTCTGCAAATGGTCCAAACTCCCATGGAGGCTCCATCTGGACAGGAACAGGCTCTTCCTCCGTTCGTCACCCACTTTGCATCTTTCATCCTCCCACCATCCCTCACTTATCTGTAACGGCTCTGTTATTTAGCGCTCCTTCGGATGCAAGCTCCGGGCTTCGTGTGAGCAACAAAAAGAACAGGAGTTGCCGGATCCGTTTGCCCCGCGAGGCACCGTTGCAAAAATACATAACGCTGTTCGAAGAGGCGTGCGATAAATTGTGTTCATCTGCCAACAATGTTTTAATGCTGCCGCTTCAATCCGCTAATGGCTGATGCTTCAAACGATCTCTGATGTTCTGAGGGATTCGTATCCATTTGTTTCACTGAGAAATGTATGATTATTGCTAATGGCATTTCTGTGCAACTATTTTATGTTATTCTTCTTAATGTTAAAGTTTTTACCCTCTGGTTTTTTTTTTTTCTTCACAAAAGAATATTCTGCCTGGTTGTTCAGGGTGACTTTAAAAGAGAGAGAGAGATAGAAGCTGTCACATTTTTTTGTTTGTTTATTCACTGCAATATTTCAACAAATGTCTAGCTCCAGGAAATATATATATATATATATATATATATATATAATAAGTATCAAATGAACTCCAGCTGCTTAGATCCATGCTTATTTTCTTATGCAAGTGAACTTTTGTTCTGTTTCTGTCATGATGGGTACCAGTTTCTTAACCCACATGCAGAAGACCAGGAGAATGCGAAATCAGATAAATAAAGTTTATTGAACAAAATGAAAAGGTTGGTGAAAGGGTCTGGTCCTTGGAAGGGCACACGGGATCGTCTGCACACTGAAGAGCAGCAAAGGAAGATGGGGAGGTTTTTTTTTTTGGTATTTTTGAAGCAGTTATATTTTTTCTCTCTGTTTATGAATAAGTGGCATTCCAGTCAAACATTTTGCAATACCTAATCTTTGCCAACAGGAGGCGATAACTACCTGACAGCATCAGGATTCCAAATTAGAAGACTTTGAGCACGGCTAAAGTCATGCTAGGCTAAAATTGTCCCAGAGCAATCATAGCTTGTCTTTAACATTTCTTACCATTTTCTCTCAGCTATTTAAGTTTCCCTTCCTCTATTTGACGTTTAATGGAAACAGATTCGGAAAAAAAAGCGAAACACCTCTATTACTTTTGGCCTTTAGATCAGCAGATGATAGGTCGTCCTATGTCATCATTCTGAATAATTTTGGACGTGTAGTTAACGCAGACACACGACAAACCAAACTTTGGCTCTAAATTCTCCATTTTGGAAAAATCTTTTGCTTCCCTCCAGCTTCTCGGTTTGCATGTGTACAAGAGGAGCAAATGCACCAGAAAAGCACCATCTTTGACAGCATCTCCATTAATGTGTTTCGTTGGCTTATCTTCTCTTCACCTGGTCTCGGTTTCACGTCTGGGAACGAAGCCGGTTTTCTCCTCTGCAGCTCAGTGCCGTGCTGCTGCCGACATCCTTTGCTTTTCCCTCTGGATTTGTGTTTGGACTCTTATTGGATTTTCTGGCCTGCAGCCCCGTTCCTTATTAATTCATTTGTTACAGTGTTTGTTCTTTGTTTACCAGGCTCCTGTGAGCTCTCGCTAGTGTCCTTAATTAAACTCAAGTCTGACAAATTGCTGCATTTTCCTGTTTAGTTCGTCCTCATTTTACCGTCTTAAGAACCCTTTCACTATAGAGTCCAGACGATAAACGTCCTGATGAAGGCAGCATCTTTGCGTCTTCTTCTCTAATCAATGTTATTGGCTTTTGAAAGCCAGAACATGTAGAGCGCGTTTATTTTTCTGTAGTCCTTTGTAGACATTTACAGCTTCAAATACATAGAAATATTTTTGGAAGAATGAGAATGTTGATGTTAACGTTTAGGTCGTTTGGAAGACAGTGATGTCAGTTTCTCTAAATTGACTCCTTTTTTCTGTAACTATTAATCTACCTCGTAATTTCCAATACAATAATCAAAGCGCTTTGGAGGAGGAAACACCATCAGTATTCTATGCGAGTGTATCAGCAGTCATTAGGAATCATACCTTTAAACAAAATCAGTATGTTTTTGGGGCTTCACTCTTAAACCCACTGTAGTTTATTCTAAGAGAGATGTTCCCTATACGGTTTGTAGCGCCTGCTCTTTCAATTTCCCGGCTGCTAAAAATGACATAAAAATACATTCAAACTGCCACCTGACAAAACATAGAGTTTTGTCCGGGTCCATTCAACCGGCAAATGCGCAATTTGGAGGTGTGTGCACAATTCCTCTGCTGGGATCAATCTTACACTTTTTCTTTTGTTCATTTTGCACCTTGCAGACACAGATCCAGAAGCTTTATAAAAAATGACCATGGTTGCCTGCCTGATTAGGTGACTAAGCTCCATATTTATTCTAAACATTGCAGGAAACTTATCAATAGGAAGAGGACTGTACTTAATGCATCCCTCAGGAAATACCCTGAAAAAAGCATACATTTTCTGCAAAATCTTTAATGTCGTAAGGCAGTCTTAGTCTGATCTAACACTCCGACCTTTGTCTTCTCCACCTCTTGTTTCCCACCCGGAGGTTTTTGTCCTCAACAGCGTTTTGTTATTCCCGTCTAAAGAAGAGCTCTTTCATATTTACTGTGGCATTTTCAAGCGAATCCGCTGACGCACCCACTCCCAATCAAATTATCCGCCGCGTTTTGGGGAAGGCCATCAACACTTCAGTCTGCCTCGGACACATTTATTCTCTAACTTGTGCGCGCCGCGTTGAATTTCCAATACAGTTGGAGAATCAGTCATGAGAGGATGAACGAGCGTGAAGCGACGAGCGGCAGAGTGAGAAAAACGAGTGGCTTGTGATAATGTGAGACGGCAGCCGGAAAATTCAGGGAGACAACCGAGTGGCGGCAGAGTCGCAGCCGGGAATGTCCGCTTTCGGGATGACACCCATCCAGCTTACAATAAGTCTGAGATTTTTTGTAATACCTTGCTGTCACGTTACTAAAACATGTCCTGTCGCTGCTTTCTCCGCCTTTGCTTATCAATAGATTATGAAAACGCTCAGAGAGTGAGGTATCCTCGTCAGCTTCAGACTAGAGGCCTCCGAAAGGCTTTTAATGCCATCTGTTCAAAATGGATTTGAGACACCGCCATTTTTTTTTCTTTTTACTGAAAGCCTGAGATTATAAACGAGTCCCGTCCCTCTTCCTCTTCACTCTCCCTCCGCTCTGCATTTGAGAATTTATGCACACATTCACAAGCCACATCTTCAGTCTCGTTTCGTTGCGTGAGTAACGGATCCTTCAGGAAGTAGCCGAGCTCTCAGTCAAACTCATCAGCCAGGAATCACGTTTGCTACAATTCGTAGCGATGCATCAGTTCTTTGAGTCACAGTTAACGACGCCAGATGAAATATCAGAAGCACAGAATTCCTCGCCACCGTGCTTTTTCGATTGTAAAGTCTCTCTCTGTTTTTTAATTCAGGAAACTCCATCTTGATGCGCCCGTAAAGCTCTGGAAAAATCAATAGTTTGAAGCAGATCATAACAGGACACATAATCTTTAATTTCTCATCGTTTCTTTGTCAAAGGATAAAGAATTTTAAACATAACAGTTGCATTTGGATTTGCATTTTACAATAACACTACACAGTGACAGTGGCTTTTCTGCCACACAATAACAACTATTTTTAAATAGTTTTCCCTTTAACCCTTTCTAAAAACTCGCCAAACGTAGCAAAAAGCATCGTCAAGGATACAGTGGCTGTTCCTGGATGTTAAGTCAACTACAAAACACTTTTCTTTCTTTTTTTTCCAGCAGCCGTTGTAAAGCTGAGCAGCTTCGCTTGCGTCGCTGGATGAGGTTCAGTGGCTGTTGATTCCTAACATTATAACCAAAAAGTTTTTCAAATGGCTTGTTTTCCAGACGGCAGTGAAACCCCTACAGCTGCCTTTTGTAGGGGTTTTAAAGCACTTTGCTGTTTCTAGAAGCAGTAAAGACCTTAAAGAAGTACAAAAACATTTAAAAAAGGAAATTTTCCATGAACACAACCCCCTTACAATCTGATCATTACTTGTTCCATCCTTTAGAGAAGATTCATGGTAATCAGATCAAGTCTTTTCTAGTTCAAAGTGTTAATCTGTAAAGAATAATAAGATTCTCTTTGATTTCTTCTCTAGTCCAAAAAAAAAAAGAAATCATGGTTTTTCACCTGATGTTGCAGAAACTATAAGCCTAGCATTTAGGTATGTACCTACCATGATACCAAAGTTTTAAACTTGAGTCTCAGTCATGACTTTTCAGCTGGGTATTAATATTGTTTTGACAACTGTAAACCACATCACACGCATTTTTACTCCGCCAGCTGGCCAACTGGTCCGCAGCCGACCACGCATCCTGTCCAGCACCCTCAATGCCTCAACAGAACACTTTTGAACACTTTTAAATAATGAAACAAATACTTTTACATAGCCCTGGGTTTAAAACACACACCCACACACACTTGTCAGAATTGTGTTGTACTTCTTCTGAAACCTATTACACCGGTTACAGCAAAAGCATGTCTAGAATGATTCGCATCGGGCTTGCACGCCTTTTGTTTTCCTCTCATTGCGACAACAATCGCTTCCTCACACAGCGCCGCCGCGATCCTCAGACTTAAGTTGCAGCAAATGTCAGATCACTCCCTTGCGGAAAGACGTGAGAGCGGATTATCTCACAAGCTGTCACTTTGAGATGGATGCGGACGAGAATGAGAGCATTAGGTTGTGGAGTCAGACAGGACAGAAATATCACATCTGCGTCGTATAAACACAATCACCTGGCTTTTTACATCAGCGGTATGTGTTGTTTTTGAGTAAATATGTCTCCAAGTAGCATGTTGTTGGGTGAGCTGTTGCTCTCCCCTCGACATTCCCCCTCTCCCTCCATCTTGCTTCCATCTCCTCCCCGTTTGTGTTTGGTCTTCTTTGTTTGCATTTGTACTTTCTGCAGCAGTCACCTGTTTCTCTCCCTCCCTTCTAGCTCCCGGCCCCATATCCATCTACCAAACCTCAGTCCCGGCCTCCTCCCCTCCGCCTCTCTCCCAACATGAATTATTAAAGGCGCTCCATACGGGGAGTGCAGCGGCAGCCGCCTGAGCTGCAGGAGCCGGCGCAGTCGAAGGCGTCGGCTCCTGCAGCTCACAGTGTAAGGAAAGGAAATAAAAAGAGATGATGGGGAATAAATAACAGGAGAAAGGAGTAGATGAGAGAGGAAATGTAAATTTACCTTTGATAAAGAAAAAATACTCATCAAAGCCATACCTGGAGTGTATGTTTTTGATGAGTATTTTGATGAGTATGAGTATTGAGCTGTGCAAAACGCTTGGTGGGACCGAGCCCCGCCTTCGAGGACGAAGCTCCTCCCCACCTCAGAGCTGCAGTTTCTGAGCTTCACTCTTAAAGAGCAGCCCTCTGGTGTGAGCTCCTTCAGACTAGCCAGTAGCAATTAGCAAACACCTGGTGCTCATTATCCTCATTATTATCTATACGATAATCTATAAGATAATAATGGCGCTCATTATTATCGCATAGCTCATTATACGAGCTACTTCTTAGTGCGACGCTGACAAAAATGTTGCTAAAGGGTTAATAGAGAAGCGATGTTTCGATGACGTCTTGAGTTTCTTAGAGACAAAGCCCCAATTCCAAGGCGCTAAATTACGAAGTCAAAATTCCTTTAAGTCATATTTGATATATGCAGCATTTTATTACAACCAAAGGTAACATGGTTACATGATTGTGTTATAAAATGGCTAAAATGCAGCTGGAAAACATAGTTCTGCAATGAGAAGGAAATTTCATGAGGTCGTTCAAACACATCCCAATCTAATCTTGTAAGTTTTAACACACATTTTCTTAACAAAACCAAACGACCGCTCACTCACCACATAAACAACCACATGAGCCAGTATAACTAACTACAAGTACAAATCCACAAAGCTCCCTTTGACTTTCGTCGGTCAGCCCTCAGCGTCTCCCTCCGGAGAGCCAGATGTGATCTTACATTCACTTTGTCTACTTATCCTGGGTTTTGCACAACAAAGACGCCGGGAGTCGTCCCGCCTGTTGGACAGGGGAGCACGCGCAGCCCAATTAAGTGTCAGATTCTGGGTTGTTTCCAAGCAACCCACATTTAGCCACAACTGCTGAGAGGGAGGCCGGGCTTCAAAGCTTTTGAAGGATGTTTTCGGCGTTTGAATGGGAGCGTTCGGCGAACGCTTCCTGCGTGGGGAGAATGGGAGGAAGGCCATGAGAATGGGAGAGAGAGGATGTGATGAGAGGAGAAAGGCGCCACTTTGCGATATGATTCACTGACAACCTGCAATCAGATCTGTGCTTTCACAAAATAAACCTATCTGATGTGGAATCCTCGTTTTGGATGATCACAAGAAAATGTTGCCGGTTAGTGGTTGCTGACGAGAAACTCTTGGATTTTCTGCGAAATCTGGTCAATTAGGTAACAGAGAAATAGATTAAAGGTCAAATCTGATTTTTTTTATTTTTTTTTATTGACAAACTGAATGAACTCTTATGGCTTTTTATGATAAATCTTCAAATATGTAGCTTAGATACAATAATTCAGCCAGCTGAATATTTCTTGTTACAATATGTGCCATGGCTACAGTGAAAACGCTCCGAAACCTTTGGTGAAAATAAGCAATAGATTTGTGTACACATTTCTTACCTAATTATTTTAAAGTGAGTGGGACTCCTTTGTATAAACATGTGTAAGCCTAATTACATCTGAATTAACTCTTTCCCTTCTCTGTGGTCGTTTTGGTGCAACCTTATTGCAACGTGTGGTGTGTTTAAAGGAGCACTATTATGTAAATTGACTTCCTTTGAGGTTTACATCATGCTAATGTTATTCTCTCTTCAGAAAAAATACCTGGAGTGTCGCTTTGATTCTTTCATGCGTTTTTGAGAAATCCTTTAATCTCCCATGGCAACCGTTGAGCAAAATGCCATGGAGATGCATTTTCCACGTTTCCAAGCCGTTTCATCCATGACTCCCTCACCCGGCCCCTTCAGACTAGCCAGCAGCAATTAGCAAACACCTGGTGGAGCTGTGCATCTGCTGAGCTCGTTAAAGGAGCTACTTCTCAGTGCAACGCTGGTAAAAACGTCGCTAAAGGGTTAATAGAGGAGCCATGTTGTGATGTCAAATTTATTTTTTACCCATATTTGGTAAGTACAGCAATTTAATAATACCTGAAGGAAACCGTTAGGTTTATTCTTCAAATAAACTCTGAAAGAATCACAAGGACACAAAACGTGTCTTTCTGCAGAAAGGGGAGAAGCGTGTCAGACCTAGCAGCGTCAGACGAGCTAACTCCAACAGGCCAACTCCTACCGGGTTCAATATTTATTCACTTCTAAGCATAGGCGTGTCGTAATAATGATAATTCAACAGCAAAAACAAGTTCAGGAAAACGCATTCCATATATGGTAACTCTTTAAGAAAACTGTGTTTGACATTTACACAGGTGTCACCTCCTTTGTAGACAGCTGCGAAAGCATTTTGCACCTTCTCTGGAAACTTCTTTAACAGGAAATCACACTTTGCAGAAATATAAAAACAGCAGATACATCAGTAAATAAATGGTAAAAAGTATCTATTCTTTATCAGAAACATAATTACTGGATTGTGCTATTAAATAGCACTATGCGGCTGGAAAATACACAACACTGCCCCTTTAAAAGAACCCAACATGCATGTGGTCACCGTGACGATGGATGCCTCTCTGTAAAAACATACTACAGGACAGCTGGTACCTAAATCTGGCTCGTGATCAGAACACGTTTTATTTCTGTGGTCCGTTTCACAGTGAACAAATGGTCAGTTTTCACCAGACCCCATAAACAAAACCCAGAATTCAGGAGGTAACATTTCACTGACCGTTAAATGGTAAACAGACTGAATTTATACTCCACTTCTCAAGTCATCCTGACGACTCAATGCACTTTACGCCACAGACACATTCACTCCATCACACCCGCTGACACACACGCATTCATACACTGACACAAGTCGACAGGAAACTTGGGATTGAGTGCCTCAGTTGCCCAGAGTTACATCGACGTGCTGACTGGACTCAGTCTGTGATTGGCCAGTGGCTCATTTACACGTTTGGTTAAGCTGCAGGCCGCCTCAGAGTCGTCTTAAATAAAGCAGAGCAAAGTTTTGCAAGTAGCGCTAACAACTTTAGCGGCTAACAGCAACATTAGGTTTGGTGTGATCAAAGTATAAGTTTGTTTGGGAGGTAAAATATTTTAGCTCAATGACTGCTTGACGTGCACAAACTTTCACATATTTTTAAAATCTATGATAACACAAAAAAATGAATCTATGGAACCACTCTGCCCCAGTGACTCAGTAACCTGTTTTCATTTAGCAGAGCAAAAACGTGAGCATTAATACTGCATTACTTGGAATAGATTTACAAGGCGTGGTGTTTATTTAGAGCATTTTCTCAAATTAATTGTTCTCTTTGTGTCATTTACAATGTTTAAAAGATGTCTGCATATGTTACCCACTGCTTGTTCATGCAAGCTTGAGAAACATCAATGAAATCCACTGGGATCTACTGTAACACATAAAAAAAAACATGATGTGCAAAATCCAAACAATTTAATTAGCAACAGACTATTAAATATTATTTTCATCGGCAGAAAAAAAAACAAAAAAAAAAACGGTGAAGGTCGGGGGAAAAATTGCCTTAAAGTAGCAGCTGGAGATTCAACTGATGGTTTGCTAAAAAGGAGCTGTCATTTTCAAAAAAAAAAAAAAATGATGGAGCGAGACTGTGTTCGGGGTATGAATATTTGATGTAATCTGAGCTTCTTTGGAATATTAATTCAGTAGCCTGTGCGCGCGTTTCTGTTTGTGTGCGCCTGAAAATCCCTCACAGGTGAATTCAAGAGACTTCTCCTCCATTTTCATCCAGGTTTCAAGTGAGGCTTTTTGCATAATGAAGTTATTTGCATTTAGGAGATGGTGAGATAAAAAAAATAGATGAAAAGAGGAATTTGAAGCAACAGGAGAGTAACAGAATGGTGTCACATCTCAAAGAGCATTCAAGGTTTTGGGTTTTGAAATCCAGCCTGGTGTACTTCTGCAGGGAGTCTGCGTGTTCTTCAGGACATGCGTGGGTTCCCTCTGGCTTCTCCCCCAACGCTCAAAAATATGCATGTTAAGTTAATTTATCTTTCCATAGTGCGTCCAGATGCAAGTGTATTCATGTGTGATCATTTGTCCTGTGATGGACGGCCAACCTGTCCCAGACGTGTCCATCCGGAGCCACAGGAGACAAACACCAGTCTCCTGTGGCTCCGTAAGGAAAGTGAGACCAACATCTGGGATTACTTTTGGTTTTCTATCAAGTACTTAAAGAAGCAGCATTGTGTGTTTTCCAGCCACATAGTGCTATTTTGTAACGCAATCATGTAACTATGTCACCTTCAGTTGTTACAAAAATGCTGAACATGTCAAATATGACTTAAAAGAAATTTGACTTTATAATTTAACGCCTTGAAATTGGGTCTCTGCCTCTTTAAGAAACTCCTGCTCTTTCTGAAACTCCGCCTTCAGGAAGTCATCGCAACATGGCTCCTCTATTAACCCTTTAACAATGTTTTTAGCAGCGGATGCATAGTTTCACCAGGTGTTTGCTAATTGCTGCTGGCTAGTCTGAAGGAGCTGAGTGGGGGCAGCTACGAGGAGGAGGTGCCTCTCAGAGGCGGAGCTAGGTCCACCCAGGCGTTTTGCACAGCTGAATGGTTGCCATGGGAGATTAAAGGGTTTCTCAAACTTGCCTGAAAGAATCAAGGCAACGCTCCAAGTATATTTTTGATGATAAAATATCATTATAACATGATGTAAAACAAAAAAAGAATGAGATTTTCCACTATACTGCCCCTTTAATTATTTTTATGCAGTGCTCAAGCAGTTGGCAGTCAGGATCAGTTGTCCTTACAAACTGAATATGGCGTATGATTTGTATCTTCTAACTCGATAATGGGATAAATCTCATTTTTTCATTGAGATGCAGTTGTCACATCGGATGCTAACTTCAGTGTTGCGTTTTCCTCTTTAAAAAGCGGAACAGCCATTGAGGATTGTACCGCGTTAATCATGGTTCAACCTGTTTCCTGTCACAACATTGAGGGGGGAAAAAAGATGAGTACAACCTTTAGAAAGAACGAAGAGTAAAAGTAAAGCAGGATTTCATTTACCTATGCTTTTTAATGTGAACTTCTATGTTTTCTAGCTGAAAATGTGCCATTTAAACCAATATAGTACCCACAAAAGAGGCGTGATAGTACAATATTTAATATAAAACCCATGTATTTCATCTCAAAACGTGATGATTTGAGAAAATGAGAGGGCTAGTTAATACAGATTGATATCATGATACCTCATCCTGTACATGTTAGCTGACCTGCATTGTGTAACATGGGCGTTTGGCGGTGTTTTTTCTTGTGCTTTCTTTCCACCCAACTATGGGTCACGCCGACACAAGTCACCGCGACCTGCCGTTCTCCTCTCGACTGTTTGCTCTGCAGTGACCACACGATGACAAACAAACAATCGGCCTTCCTGCTGTGGCGCGGATCAAAGTGTAGCTCTGTCACACCGGGGGAATGAAGAGGAGAGGAGCAGGGGAGAGAGGTGGACCTGAAGGGAAAGAAATGTAAGTTATTCCTTTTTTTTTTTTTTAATTATTCCTCTCTGCGGCGTCTCACAGGGGATTCTGAAGGCTTGCCCAATAATGCTTTGATTTTCCTTGGGAACTTTTCTCTCTTTGATTGGATGTAAATGACCTTTTCCTTATGACTTATATGAATATGGATGAAAGTGTGGATGCAGAAAAAAAAAGGTCGCCGCGCCTGTCTGCTGTGCTTTAGATCTGTCCTCGGAGAACATATTGCAGGAGGACAAGGAATCGATAGGAAGGACAAAAATGTTACAATAGTCCACTTTATTATGTTGAGTAATCGTTGCAGACCTGACAGTAAAACTTTGAGATGCTGTTTGGAAGCTAGCAAACTTTTTTTTCTTACCTTAAATTTACCAAATAGCACAAAACAAATCCTTTTAATCAGATGACTAACATTATGTTGGCTTTGTACGTTTTTCTGTGGTGCGTGATTTAAATAATTATAGAATATAGTTAAATAATTACAGCAGTTTCTACTTATTAAGATAAATGTCAATGTCTGTCTTAAGAGGGATTAGTAGAAAGGTCCCTCAATGTCAAACCTCCCAGTTCTGGAATCTGAAGTTCCTCACCAACCCCAGCCTCAAAATCCAATATGGCCGCCTTCATACATATTGCTAAAGTGTTTCAAAGTACAAAATTCAGAGATGCTTGTTTTGCTAGTAGCAGTTAGCTTAGCCATTGAGGGCAAAGTCGAAGCAAATCTAATCGTCTCTGTGTTTGCCTGAAATCACAAACATCTCGTCTGCTCCTCAATTCCTTCAGGTCGCTGCATGATGCGTTGCTTCTTGAAATCTCTTAGCCTGTTTTATCTGGTCCAACGAGTTGAATTCAGCTGATTTTGTCGGCAGTAGTCAAGTCCTGGGCGTGGTTTGAAAAATGTTATCCCGGGAAAATGGGGAAGACATAATTTTATACGTAGAATTGGGGCGGCTCTGATAGCTTTTTGTTTCTTACTAAATGAAGTCGTCATTCAGAACCTACATTTTTGTATTTGCCCATACACATTTTTTCGATTATCTGAACTATTTAAATGCAACAAATAAGTAGAAACAGAAAAACTTTGTTTTGTTTTTTGTTTTGTTTTTACAAAACTGTACTTCCAACAGTTAAACTTTGGTACAAATCAAATTGAATCATGGTTTAAACTTAAATGAGATTCTTATCTTAACACTTTGACTGGCTTTTCATGAGGACTTCCTGGTCTTTCTTTTCTCTTCCTTGCTCTCAGCATGGTGCGTCTAAACCTGAGACAGTCCACTCGCTCCATCTACCTGGGCCTGGCTTGTGTGTCCCTAACTCTCCACCTTCTCCTGGCCTTGTTTTGCCTCTCCGTCCTCCAGTCCGCCTGCGTCCTTCCCACTTCCTCCTCGTCCTCCGTTCCAAGGATAGATCCAGTCTCACACGCCGCCTCCTCCTCCTCCTCTTCTTCTGCTGCCTCAAATAAACAAGCCAACAGTCGCCAACACGGTGATCGTCACAAGCCCAGCGTCGGTGGCACGTTTGAAAACGAAGGGAACGACTCGTTCAGCGAGGACCTGGAGAGGGCAAGGAAACTGATCGGAGTTGGGAAAGTGAGCCCAGCGGAGCGCGGTCGCGCCAAGCTGCAGGAGCTGTTCAAACATCCTTTATACAACCTGCCACGCCCGAAACTGCAGGAAGACGATTGGCTGCTGAGGCTGAAAACGGATGCAGAGGCAGAGGACATAGAAAAGGAAGAAAAAGCGAATCGAGACTCCGCCACTAGCGACAGCGACTGGTAGGGAAGATTAATCAGAAAAACACAAACCTGAAATCAGCAGCCTAAAAGGTCAAGCTTCTTCATACCGGGCCTTTTATTTCTGAGAGAATTAAATTAGAGATAAGTTCTTATAGGCCAATGAAAATCATGATTTATGGACAGAAAAATGTACTTCTTTAGTGTTTCTTAGGGAAAATGACCAACATGGCCATCATTGGCGCTCCTTAAAGTTATGACTTTTCCAAATGATTTAATAACCTCAAATTGGAACGATATTCTTAAAATGTAATCACAAGTTAAAATATATATTAATTATTATGAGTCTTTGTGCAAATTCTTACAACTTTAAGGTTTTTTTTGTTTTGTTTTTAATCTAATGAGTTTTGCTTTCTGTCACAAAATCCCACATCAAGTTCACACCCGAGCCTAACAGGTGATTTCCATTTTGTTGTAGGATTTTCAAAGTTTTTACCCAAATATCGGGTAGTGAAGTAATCTCGTAGGAAACTCCGATGTCAAATCTTTTTAAAGATTCCTTTCAGAAATGCAACAAACGTTGGTCTTGAAGTTGGAACCATTACAAGAAAAGTCTTCAGCTTAAGAGCAGCAGAGTGAAAATTTTAAATGCAACATGTAAAACAGTGGGAACTGCATTTATAAGCTACTTATTTGCACTCCAGTGGCACACGACGTCTATCCATGAACATGCATCTCTAGTAAATGAAGTAATGGACGTTTCATATTTTTGTTTTGTCAAATAAAAATCTTAAAAGTTTTAATTTTCATGGTCCAAATGAAATCCAGTTACTTTAGGAAATAAACTATCTAGCAAATAGAATTTAGGTTTGGAAAACAAGAGGGATTAGTTTTCACCCTCAAAAAAGTTGAAAACCAAACTTCATTGTCCTTGAACTTTACAATAATAGCGGTCATTGTGTTGATCTGTCACAAAGCCCACACTACAGTTTGTAGGTGCAATGAGAGAAAATGTAGCGTAGTCCATCAGCATAACCCAGGCTGGTGACAGAAAAGAACTACAGCTGTTGTGTCACCTAAAACCAGGCCGGGCGGCATGGGCGGGCACTGGGGGGCATGGGGGGGCTTTGGGAGGCATTGCCCGCCCACAGAGTCAGCCGTGCCCCCCCTGGACTGGAAGCTGTTTGCTGTTTTTACCTCAGAGTGGCCAACTCTGTTATTCCTATATTAATTTGATACAGAAGGACGTTCCACACTTCCCATATCTGCGCCTTCTGTCACTTTTTTCAGCAGTTAAAACTGTTTAATCCGTTGTTAACACGTTGTAACATGTTTTTCCGAGCCGCCGTTAAACGCAACATGAGCGCTAAGACGCTCGCGCTGGGTTTACACCTGCAGCGGAGACCTGCTGCTGCTGCGCAGAGCTGCTCAGGTGTGTCAGAATCATGGCAGCAAACCAGCAAAACGCAAAGAACTTGGCACAGTTTTCCCTCAAACTAACAGAGTGAGTTGAGTAAAACGGTTCAATACAGGTAATGTTAGCTGAATGATTAGCTAATACCAGTACAGCACCTTAGGCTTGTTAACAAGTAGCCTGCTGAAGGTTTTTATGTTCAAAGGTGGGTAGTACTTGTTATATTCACTTGAGTAACTTTTATTTATTTATTTATTTATTTATTAGACAAAAGGTGCTTATAAGAGTAGTGTTACTGCACTGTACCTTTTTCTTTTACTTGTGTAATATTGCTATTGCTATGTAGATTCATTCCCCCACCACCAAAAATAAAAAATAAGCCGATGTTAAACTGGTCTGGAGCCGGGGCTGCCTAAAAGGTTTTTTTTTGGGGTTTTTTTTTTTTTTTTTTACCAACAATTAAAACTATTACAGACATTTAAAAAGACAAGTCATTTGACAAACATTCATATAAGGTGTTAATGTAACCATATCTTTTATTAAGTTCCTTCCGCTGTTGTATTTTCGCCTGCTTTTCTTGACCAGCAAAGTGTTAAACGACTCTGTTACATGCTACTGTACGTACACTGGCACTTTATCTGCAGGCAAAGTGGCAGTGAAGAGGAAGGCTATGATAAAGTCACCTGGACCAGAGATGAGGAGACCCACCCTCCCTGGCTGAGGTTCCACCTGGGCATCTCTCGCTGGGAGCTGTACGACAGGAAAGACCTCAACCTGGCCCAGCTGACTCATTATCTGGCAACTCAGCGCATCCTGGGGGCCGGTGAGTAAACATGGCGACAGGTGAGAGAGAGGACAGCGAGCGGAAGTGACACACGAGGAGAAAACACTGTTGTTGCTTCAGGTTTAAGGACCATGTCCACACATTCACACATAACAACGCATAAGATAGAGGAAAATCAAATGGCAACGCTTGCCAGCGCAGTGGGACGTACCAGAACAAGCCCAGGAGGGTCTCAGAGAAGAAGAGGGTTAAAAAGCAAACAGAGAGGAGGCGAGTCGGGCGGTAATTGAGTTCCTGGAGGTCAGTGAAGACCCGACTGCAGCCTCTGAGAGAGACCGTGATGTATTATTAAACCCAAACAAGCAAACGGTGCAGAGAAAAACATCACTTCATCATCATAACTGCTTTTTGTTTGCTTGTTTGTTGTTGTACGGTTACGAAACCTATATTTTACGTCTTCAACACCACTGAAAGCACACACAGTAACAGAATCTTTCACAAATGCTTTCTGCATACAGAATACAACCTTAAAAAAGTCTCAGCGTTTAGCTCTGTTTGGTGCAGACAGTACATGTAGCTCTCATCAGAGTAAGCTAATGTAAGTTCAATACACAAAGTGACATATTTAGTTTGCATGTCTCTGCTGGAAAAGATAAGAAAAACGCCCCAAAAATGATTTTAAAAATAGATAAGTTGACATTGTAAAGAGGACTTTGTACCACTGAGGAGCAGCAGCTGCGTTTCCATTACAAATGTGTGCAAAGCTTTGTCAATATTCTGATAATATATAAAAAAGCCCACACAATTTCGCAATTGCGTTGTTTCCATTGAATGAGACGCTATTGAAATCACACGTGAATACGTTTGTTCGCGGGGCTTGTATAAAAAAAACGTGCGGCCATGTCACCCTCCTCCCGTTTCCGCTGGTCGTCTTCTTCGTCTTTTCCGCCAGTAGTAAACATCTGGTTGTTGATGACGACTTGTGTGACACGAAAACAAGCATTTCTAGTTTTGCAAAATGCACAAATATTGATACGTTCGAAAAACCACTTTGTTGTAGCGCAGACACATTTCAGCAACAACAAAAAAAGTGAGTTTTTTAAAATGGGCTTGTTTCCATTCAATGAATTTATTTTTACAGTTCCGATTTGCACAATTTGTACTTTCTTTTAGAAGCTCCTGATGTTGTCGCTCGTTCAAAATGGCTTAAATCAAGTAATGGGACAATTGTAACACATTTCCTTGATAGTGTCTGACTGAAGCTCTGATTCCAGAATCTGCTCCAAACACTTGAACAGGCTTTTTCTTCCACTTAACTTTACAACAATATGCCTGGTTACAGCTCCCTGTGAGCAACCGGTTTCCTTAGCGACGACATTTGGTGGCCTAACCGAGCTTAACCTGTGTCTGCTGAACAACTGTCAAGTCAGCAGTCTCGTTCATGACGTAACATTTCTGTACTTTTTTGTTTTGAAATTCTGTTTCAGTCTTATGCCATATCAGAATCTCAAGAATCTGAATTTGACATTTTTATATTAATCATAAAATCAACAAAAACAACAGTTTGAATGACATCACTCTGTGTTTAACGAAACCGTATCATGTCTGAGTTTCTGTTTTTCACTTCAACCGTTGAACTAAGTTCGCTTCTTATTTGACAAACGTATTCGATCCATAGTTTCTCATTTACAGTCTGCACCTCTCCGGGCGTCAGCATGCTGCAGGATAAATAATGTATTGAGATGTAATATTGTTATTGATTTTTCAGTGCAGATTAAGCTCAAATCTCTGTGAAGTTTTTTTTTTCCCTTCAGCGTGACAATCCGGTTTTCCATGTCTAACTTCTTTATCACCAAGGTATCTATTTAAATACATTTAAATGAGATTGTGTTTGTGCAACCTGATGAAACCAAACTGAGTTCATAAAAACTCAATTTATTCTGAAACCTGAGCATCCTGTTAGTAACTTGATTGCAAAAAGGTGACGCGTCTGAATTGTATTTATACCGATAAGGGGATTTTCTGAAGCTTGGAGGAAGCTGATTTGGTCGGTTGGGATTAAAACACCTAAAAATTAAAAAAAATAAGTGAAAAAAAGCAGAAGAAGAAATATTTAAAATGATTTTTAAATCCCTACAGAGAAAAAACAGCTTCATTGCAGCCATATTTTAAAGATTCCACATTAATAACATGCACTATTAAATCCTACTTTATGTATTAACTTATTAAATCAGTTTCATCAGTTTATCCAGGTCTGTCTGCAGTGTGTAAATAGATGGCTGAGCAGCAGCTCAGTTATGTAATATGCCACCATGTGGAGGAACAGACACATTGCGCCTCTCAGTTGCAATCCATGCTGTTCTTCCCTCAACAACACAAATCTCGACTTTAATGTGCGCAGCATGTACCTTACTAAGGCACGAAAGCAGAGAGGAAAGACAACACCCTCCGTATTTGATCATTTATACACCACTGTATCCGTTTGGTGCTTATTTTCAGTTCAAAAGAAAGGAGGCACCCAGCTGAAACTGCTCGTGTCGTTCCCAAACTACGGCCAGGCTCTGCTCAAACCCATGAGGTAAGACACAATGTTCCGACTGAAAACTCTGAGGCTCACACAGCCGGAGGTGGTTCATATTTTATTTAAAAAAAAAAAACACAACAAACCAACATACTTTTGTGTGTGTGTGTTTTTGTTGCCCACAGACAATCCAGGGATGCTGAGACGGATGTGAACCTGTTTTATTTCTCCGACTTTGAGCGACACAACGCGGAGATCGCCGCCTTCCATCTTGACAGGTGCGGATGATTAAGCCCGCTGTCGGTGTGCGAAAAGTTTTAGTTGGAGCCCTCACTGCATTTATTGACACCAAATGAAAACGAGCGTGCCTTTACTGTTCTACATGTGTATATATTTAAAATCTATGCGAGGAAATAATTGTTTGCTATTTAGTCACTCTCAAGCCAATCATTGCCAACTCTAAAATTTCCTGCTATACAAATGCAACTGAAGCACTCTATGAATTTGTGTACATATTTAGGAACTTTTAAATAGTAATACACAGCTTCCTGTTTCCCTGGGGATGAAAATGACGTGTCACAGTGGTCGGTTTCAAAATGGAAAAGGCTGAAGAACATGCAGTTTAGCACAAGTAAAGCAGAGTGATTGTTGGGCTATAAGAGTCAGAAAGTAGTTTACAACGGGTACTGTGACAAACAAGGCTTTATATCAGTGTCAGCTGACTGGTTAGCCTCTCTTTTGGAAAATGAGTTACATTACTTGAAGCCGATAAGCTGAATGAGCAAGAACGCGATGTATTTTTACAAGTCAGAACAGAGATCTGAAAGCTAACAGACCTGCGATCAAAGCAGAAGCCGATGAAATGATTGGAAGAAAGTAGGTTATGCAGCCTGTCAACAAACCCGCCACAGTAGGCTGTTGAGTGATAGCTCAATGCCACAGACTTTAGCTGTTGTAGTGTTATATATAACTCTGCTTAGGAAGAAAACATACACTATTTCTTTTTGTAAGGGATTTGTTTTACACTAGCATGTAATATTTTCCCTTCAACGTCACAGAGTGCTGGGCTTTAACAGAATCCCGCCGGTGGTCGGTCGACTCATCAACGTCACCACAGAGATCAGAGACGTTACCACTGACGAGAGGCTCTCCAGGACCTTCTTCACCTCCCCAGGTGTGTAAGGCAACGCACGCGCACACCTCCGGATCTACTGGAGCGACGATGTCTGATGTGTGCTGCTCCTTCATGGAGTCCCAGCCTGCTTTTTTCCTGACATTGCTGCGTCTTATCCACTCATTTCAGCCGGGAACGTGTGTTTCTACGGTCAGTGCGAGTACTACTGCTCAGCAGAGCACCCGGTATGCGGTCGGCCTCACGCGTTGGAGGTGTCCCTCGCTACCATGCTGCCCGACCTCAGCCTGGCTCCACGCAGGTCTTGGAGGTCACCGTGGAGACGGTCCTACAGCCGCACAAAGCTGGCACAGTAGGTAGCCTCTTATGAGCGCAGAGTAACATTCGCTTGCAAAAGTATTTGTTGCTCTTCAACTCTTCCACGTCTTGTCAAATTTTGACCCTAAACAGCAATGCAAAGTAGTGCCTAACTTAGGAAGTGGATGGCTTTCGAAACGTATCCCAACAAAAATCTTAGATGTATGGAGCCCATTTGTTTTTAGCGCTCCTGAGTCAATATTTTAGAACGAGGTTGGACTGTAATTCCAACTACGAATCTGCTGGGTTATGTCTCCGAAGAGACACAAGAAAAACATACACGTGCTTCTATTTCACCATTTTGCACTATTACAAGATAAACCCCTAATAAAATACATTGAGGCTTGTTGTTTGAATATGACAAAAGGTGCAAAAGTTCAAGGGGGATGAATATTTTTGTAAGGAATATCAGTCAGATACCCTGCTGCTGACACACCTCACTTCTTGGTTTACTTTGGCAGTTATATTGCAAATTCTCTTATACCCCATAATTATTTTAAAGTTGTTTTATTTTTTTGCATATGCAAATACACGCCGTTACTCATCGGAAAAGCAGTATGGCGGGAACATTACTGTTGCTACCCTGTCTCATCTGCACTGCGATCATCTAAAGTACCATGAGTTTACACTGACCTCCAGAGGTGGGAGAGAAAACTGCAAGGTGCAGTTGTGCATTTTTGTCCAGTCCTCTAGATGCACTATCATAATCACGCTATTAAGTTTTCAAAATGCCTTTTAGCAAGTTGTTCATTTGATTCAGTTGTGTTGGAGTAGATATGCATCTATTCACAGCAAGATGGTGGTTCTTATAAAAGATTTATGATTACAGTTTTCTGTTATTAACAGAATAGAATAGAATAGAAGTACTTTATTCATCCCAGCAGGGAAATTACTTCGCAGTTACAGCATAGAGACAAGACACAATAACAATTGTAACAAATAACAAATAAATAATTAAAACGAGGAAGGCATTCAAGAACATTAAAACCAATAGCTGAAGGACTGAAAATACACACAATGTTAAAATCTGTAACTTTATTTGTACAGAACAGTGTTGTTGCGCAACACCCCCCCCCCTCCTTTCTGTCTCTACTCTCTCACTCTCTACTTCCTCTTCTGAGAGGGGAGATGTGCTACCAGCTCTCCATCTAACGGGTTAATTGAGTTTCCTAAATCTGCCGGGATTTACCCTGTCCAGAACTGAAGTAAACTCTGTTTAAGCTGGTTTCGAGAAACGATTCACCTGATTTTTAACGGCCTACATCCAGGTGTCTCACCCTTCTTCCCTCTGTGAATTAGCCAGACTGAGCAGCCTACAGCCAACTAGTTTCACAGAGCACACCTGTTAACGGTCGCTCGTTCTCTTATTTTACAACTTGCATTTGTTATTGAACCAGGTAGGTTTTAGTGACTCGGGCGAGTCCCAAGGATGACGTTTTAAATTTGGGCTACCAGCAACTTAAAAACATTTTAAACTTTTTCCTCTCCAGAATCAAACATCACAGCTATTTTACAACCATCAAAGAACTTTAAGGTGACTCATTAACTGAATGTCCACAACATCTTTTAGATTTTCTTTATGCTAAATATTTTATTAGTAAGGCATTTTTGCAAGGGTCAGTACAGCTTAATTCAGTAGCAGAAATAATCAAATAAGTAAAATCAATCATCTAGTCTGTCTTTCCCTACTGCTGACTGAGAACTAAAAAAAAAGGGAACCTTTGAGAGAGACGGACGGAGTTTGACGTTTCGAACCCCAGACCTGGCCTGATGATGAAGAAGATGTTGCAGCAGGAGGAAGATGTTGATCAGCGAAGGCAGGGATCTCTGTAGGTCTGATGAGCTTCTTCTCCGCATGGATGGTGAGGTCACACAGGACTTGGTGCTGGCAGGAAGGAAGGCACCAGTTCTTCTTCTTTGTCTTTGCCTTTGTCTTCATCTTTGTCTTTGGGGTCTGAACCCAGCCGATGAGAGAAGTGCGATTTGAAGCCACAGGTTGTGGGGCTGACGGGTTGGTCCCCATGGCCGGACAGTCTTCGGCTCCGTGGCCCCGGCTCTTCTTCAGCTGCAGAGTTCTTTGTCCATCTCTTGGCTCGAAGCTGCCCGGAGGATCCAACAAAAAGTTCCTCTTTTGCACCCACCTTATATAGGGTTTATCCACCCTTTCGGTGCGTTTTCATTGGCTGTCTGCTTAGACAGATGATCTCATATCCATCACTGTCTTACAGACATTATGTCCTGATGTCTGTGCTAATATCTCAGAGTTGCTCAACCTCCTATGTCCATTGCCTGCACAACCTTTCACCTACTCTCTAAATAAGGCGTTGATCATCTCTGCTCTCCTGTTAGTTCCTTGCCTTTCACCTTTCACCTACTCTCTACCTCCAACATATCAGTGATGTTTAATTGCAGTTACACCTTTTACACCATTTCAAGTTCAATGTCAAAATCACATTTATATCACTTTTATTTTCTTTAGCTTCTCTGATTTTAGCATTCATTTATAATTTTATAACCATAACTTATATCACATTTATTTTCTTCAGCTTCTCTGATTTATCATTCATTTATGATTTTATAACCATAACTTATTAATTATACTTATTATAATCCTAATGTGAGTTATTACAGATGTTTTTCTGAAAAGAAACCAAGAATAATACATGATTCTAATTATTTGATGCCAAAGTTACAGTTACTTGTTTTTCTTGTAACTGTTCCCACAAATGTTCGTGTAAATATTATTACAAGTAAACCAATATTAATATAAGTATTTTACTTTGAATCTTATCAAATTACCAAAATGTTTAGATTTCATTCTTTAAACTTTCATGATTTAAAATAAGGAATAGTCTCAGCTATTTTTTATAAATCTGCAGGCTGGAACTTACTTCCTCTTTTTCCAGGAAACCTGCTTTTCCTGTTTAATGACTCTTTCTGACTGACTATGATTTCTTATGATTAGATAGAAAAAAGTAGAATTAAAGCAAAGTTTGCATGAGACAAAAACAACACACACAACCAGATTTATTTTATTGACACTTAAGTCTACTGTTGGGCCTAGATATCACTTGAGTGATTCATTTTAAAGATAACTTTATTTATTATTACTGTTAAACTAACTTTATTGACACTTAAGTCTACTGTTGGGCCTTGATGTCACTTGAGTGATTCATTTTAAAGATAACTTTATTTATTATTACTGTTAAACTAAAATCTCCAGCATGGGGAAGTGGGATGAGCTCGGATTTTCTTGACACCCCCTCCACGAGGTCAGACCTTTCACATGCTGGGAGTCCATCACCCTCCTGCAGTTCGCCGTCCTCATCCCCTGGAAAGAGAAGATGTTCGTCTGGGATGTGAAGATGCAGATTCTTCATCCTCAGTTGTCACAGAGGGCTCAGTGTAGTCATCAAAACTCCACTTCTCTTGACACCCCCTCCTTGGAGTTTTGATTTCCCCCATGAGGTGATGAATGTCGAAGAAAACTTGGATCGCTTTGATTCTTCTACAGGAACCTTCGCTGGATGAACTGTCAGTTCTTCAGGATGTGGGATGGTTCTTTAGGGAAGATGGGCTGAGACAGAAGGCCTCAAAAAAAAAAAACTCTGGCTGTTCAGCAGAGCAAAGCAAAAAGCATAAGCATCATGACGCTTTATCCGTAATCATGATCCTTTTCCATTTTAATCCATCAGGTTGTGACAGGAGTTCTTCTTTAGCATAATCCAATTTCTTCACGGCCCTCCCAGTCCAAAGCCTTGAAGTTGTTCTTTGAACGGCAACCTTCCCGTAATAGTGGCCAGTCTACTGTAGGATGGCATGGTGCTTGATTCTCTGGCCATCTTCTCGTAATGTTCTGGTTCGCTGTAGCTAAGAACTGGCTTGAGCACTGCTTCCTCATGGACCCCTTTCTTCATCAGTAGTACTGTGTTGAAGTTCAGTACTTGCTTTACAAAAACTCGGGCGTTGAATCTCAGCTTGATCACCGTAGTTGCAGGCCGATCTTGAGCTTTAATCCAAACTCTCTGCCCTGTTTTCAGTGACACTTTGAGCTGCAACTTCCCTTTTCCTCCTCTGAGCAAAAAGGAGAAGTGTCTTCGCCTCCCTGCTTTCTGTGACGTGAACGGAGTTCCTCTGCAGGGGAAGACCTGCTCTTCTAGCAGTTGTCACTGTGTCCATCAGCACCAAGAGGTACTTCTCACCTCTCTTTCCTGTTATCCCCATTGGCTCTGCTACGTCCATGCAGACTGAACCCCATGGGACTGTGCTCTTGATGAACAAACCTTCCATCCGCTGTCCTGGGTGCCCTGGGTAGCTGTGCAGAAAGTTGATGCAGTTCTGTTGAGGTCTCCTCCTTTTCCAAACGATCTGGACGGCCGGCTTCCTCCGGTTTCTTCCCCAGATTTTCCTCCTCGAAGTGATCATCCATCACTCCGTCTCTCTGTCGGTTCGAGTTGTCTATCCCCCAAAGCCTCTCTTTGCGCTCTTGAGCAGGGATGGGTCTAGACTATGTTGGCTACTAGCTTCACTGTCTGGATCCGGTCATTCTATCCTCAGTAGAAGCCTTCCCTCACCTGTACGCTATACAGTTACTGCGAGGGTTGTGACTGATGGCCTTATCAGTCACCACTAACTCTTTTCCCTAAGAGTTAGTAACCCAAGTGAGCTATTCAGAGTCTCACATCTGTTTTCACTGACTTGGTATCTTTGGGGCCCGCCTACTCAGTTGTGCGCCGCCCCACGTTGGGCGCCACTTGTTGTTGCGCAACACCCCCCCCCCTCCTTTCTGTCTCTACTCTCTCACTCTCTACTTCCTCTTCTGAGAGGGGAGATGTGCTACCAGCTCTCCATCTAACGGGTTAATTGAGTTTCCTAAATCTGCCGGGATTTACCCTGTCCAGAACTGAAGTAAACTCTGTTTAAGCTGGTTTCGAGAAACGATTCACCTGATTTTTAACGGCCTACATCCAGGTGTCTCACCCTTCTTCCCTCTGTGAATTAGCCAGACTGAGCAGCCTACAGCCAACTAGTTTCACAGAGCACACCTGTTAACGGTCGCTCGTTCTCTTATTTTACAACTTGCATTTGTTATTGAACCAGGTAGGTTTTAGTGACTCGGGCGAGTCCCAAGGATGACGTTTTAAATTTGGGCTACCAGCAACTTAAAAACATTTTAAACTTTTTCCTCTCCAGAATCAAACATCACAGCTATTTTACAACCATCAAAGAACTTTAAGGTGACTCATTAACTGAATGTCCACAACATCTTTTAGATTTTCTTTATGCTAAATATTTTATTAGTAAGGCATTTTTGCAAGGGTCAGTACAGCTTAATTCAGTAGCAGAAATAATCAAATAAGTAAAATCAATCATCTAGTCTGTCTTTCCCTACTGCTGACTGAGAACTAAAAAAAAAGGGAACCTTTGAGAGAGACGGACGGAGTTTGACGTTTCGAACCCCAGACCTGGCTTGATGATGAAGAAGGTGCTGCAGCAGGAGGAAGATGTTGATCAGCGAAGGCAGGGATCTCTGTAGGTCTGATGAGCTTCTTCTCCGCATGGATGGTGAGGTCACACAGGACTTGGTGCTGGCAGGAAGGAAGGCACCAGTTCTTCTTCTTTGTCTTTGCCTTTGTCTTCATCTTTGTCTTTGGGGTCTGAACCCAGCCGATGAGAGAAGTGCGATTTGAAGCCACAGGTTGTGGGGCTGACGGGTTGGTCCCCATGGCCGGACAGTCTTCGGCTCCGTGGCCCCGGCTCTTCTTCAGCTGCAGAGTTCTTTGTCCATCTCTTGGCTCGAAGCTGCCCGGAGGATCCAACAAAAAGTTCCTCTTTTGCACCCACCTTATATAGGGTTTATCCACCCTTTCGGTGCGTTTTCATTGGCTGTCTGCTTAGACAGATGATCTCATATCCATCACTGTCTTACAGACATTATGTCCTGATGTCTGTGCTAATATCTCAGAGTTGCTCAACCTCCTATGTCCATTGCCTGCACAACCTTTCACCTACTCTCTAAATAAGGCGTTGATCATCTCTGCTCTCCTGTTAGTTCCTTGCCTTTCACCTTTCACCTACTCTCTACCTCCAACATATCAGTGATGTTTAATTGCAGTTACACCTTTTACACCATTTCAAGTTCAATGTCAAAATCACATTTATATCACTTTTATTTTCTTTAGCTTCTCTGATTTTAGCATTCATTTATAATTTTATAACCATAACTTATATCACATTTATTTTCTTCAGCTTCTCTGATTTATCATTCATTTATGATTTTATAACCATAACTTATTAATTATACTTATTATAATCCTAATGTGAGTTATTACAGATGTTTTTCTGAAAAGAAACCAAGAATAATACATGATTCTAATTATTTGATGCCAAAGTTACAGTTACTTGTTTTTCTTGTAACTGTTCCCACAAATGTTCGTGTAAATATTATTACAAGTAAACCAATATTAATATAAGTATTTTACTTTGAATCTTATCAAATTACCAAAATGTTTAGATTTCATTCTTTAAACTTTCATGATTTAAAATAAGGAATAGTCTCAGCTATTTTTTATAAATCTGCAGGCTGGAACTTACTTCCTCTTTTTCCAGGAAACCTGCTTTTCCTGTTTAATGACTCTTTCTGACTGACTATGATTTCTTATGATTAGATAGAAAAAAGTAGAATTAAAGCAAAGTTTGCATGAGACAAAAACAACACACACAACCAGATTTATTTTATTGACACTTAAGTCTACTGTTGGGCCTAGATATCACTTGAGTGATTCATTTTAAAGATAACTTTATTTATTATTACTGTTAAACTAACTTTATTGACACTTAAGTCTACTGTTGGGCCTTGATGTCACTTGAGTGATTCATTTTAAAGATAACTTTATTTATTATTACTGTTAAACTAAAATCTCCAGCATGGGGAAGTGGGATGAGCTCGGATTTTCTTGACAACAGCAAATTGCAGTTGTTGCCAGTATTTATGGTTTTGTGTAAATTACACAAATGTGTTAATTGCTTTCTGTCCCCAGGTGGGAAAAGGACGCCGCTTACTGTGACACAGTGAAGAAGACGCCTCCTTACAACCGCGGCAGCAGATTGGTGGATCTCATCGACATGGCTGTGCTGGACTTCCTCATGAGTCAGTTCATGTTTTCAACGGCAAACATGGAAATCGCATCCAAACTACCAACAAAACTCCACAGGGAAAATAAAGCATCGCTACTGGTTATTTTGTTTGCTAGGCAACATGGACCGGCATCACTATGAGACGTTTGAGGAATTTGGCAACGAGACTTTCCTCCTTCACCTGGACCACGGCCGGGCGTGAGTATCGACTTTAAGATGATCGTCATCATTTGAAACGATCTCCACTCCACTATTGCTGCTTAATGGTTCATTTTATTTGCCATTAATTGATGTATCTGTGTTGCCTCTAAAAGCTGTTTTTAATAATTATTTAATAGATTCGGGCGACATTCTCAGGACGAGCCGTCTGTTTTAGCTCCTTTGGTGCAGTGTTGCAGGTAAATACAATTTAAAAAAAAAAAAAAAAGGAAAACTGAGGAACAAAATCTGCAGTGCTGTGAAATGTATTTGGAAAATATTAATCACAGGTTTCTTCCTTTTGTAACAGCTATATTATTCAAAATCACATCAAAAACTTTGAGTTGTCTGTGCTCGGCTACACTTGATTCAGTATCACCTGAATCAAGAATAAAAGAGTTACTTCACTAGAACCCGTCTGGCAGCAGGAAGTAGGGTAAAAGCGAACCAACGAGAAAGAAGCGGAGCTTTTCGGAAGGTGTGCGTAAAACGCAGCATTACGAAACGAAACTAATTGAAATCCTCTCTTTGTATTTAATCAAGTTAAATTTGATGTCAATGTTTGTCGTTCTGAAACGTCTAAGTGTGATAAAAACAGCAAAGACAACAGAAGTCTGTAAGGGAGCAAGTGCTTTTCACAACGCTCCATATTACTGAAAATCTCAGAACTTAAAGCCGATTTTTCTCCACCTTCCTCTCCTTTTCCGTAGAATCCGTCGCTCCACCCTCCTCCGCCTGAGGCTCTTGTCCCGTCCCGACTTTCGTCTGAGTGACGTCATGCGGGAGTCGTTGGCCCAGGATCCTCTCACAGCCGTGGCCCCCCTCCTCGCCGAGCCACACCTGTCTGCTTTGGATCGACGCCTAGCGACCGTTTTGGCGGCCGTTCAGACTTGCCAGGACGGGAACGAGGATGTCGTTTATAACGATTTGGATGAACACGACGATCAACAGCTCGGGGAAAATCCATGACAATAAATTATATATTTTCTATATTTAGCAGGTGTGTCCCATATTTTTCGCCCCTGTTTTGTAATTTAGCAGATAGTGTTTCAAATGCTTTGATGCTCTGATGACAGCATCCTTATGGGCCCAATTAGTCCTACCACTTGACTAAACTAAAGACATTCATTTAACAAATTAAAACGAATTCCAATTATTTGTAATTAAAGCTCATTTGTGTACTGCTGTCCTCAATTGACAATCCTGTTATGCCACCAGCAACTTTAAGTAAATCCTAATATTACTGGTTGAACCTTCTTTTTTCTTCATGCTAGAAGTTCAACAAGATGTTTGAAACATTTTTCAAATGTCTAAACGGCCTTTAACATCTTAGTAAATAAACCTACTTGCCAGATCTTTCTGTAAGTAAACCTCGCTCACTTGAGCTATACCTATAAATTAGCACATCACAACCAGTTTTTCCGTTTGTTTTGCTATTTTGTTGGATGTTAATATTTAAAATAACATCTACCTTCCCAGAAAACAAACCTCAAGGCATACATGGATCTGGTGACATAACGAGGCGTCATAGTCATTGTTTTTTTTCCTGAAAATTAGCTGATTTTTGCTAACTGGCTAGCAAAACATCACACAGTAACTGGCTAAAATAATTCAGAACAACTGGTCACAAATAAGCCAATTCCAACAGAATAACAATCTTTTTGCTTTAAAATGATAAACTCAAGGCATGCTGTGGAAAATCAACGGTTTGATGTTCGTACCTCTTGTGATGTCATCCCCTCCCACACACACACAAAGCAGAAAAAGTTTTTCTATTGGCTGCACTTTCCGTGAAATCAAGCAGAAATTTATACTTTACATTTAAAACCCTGTTTTATTCTTACTTGTCCATTTGTTAAGGGAGAAAAAAGAACATGGAATAGTTTTCTTTAAAAATTCATTTCACATTTTCTCAGCGAGACAATAAGGCGCTCGTTTTATAAATTAAGTCACAATTTATTAATTCTCTGAGGTTTTATTCCCAAATTAATGTCGCTCTCTTTGGTTATTTTGTTGTTACGGGTGAGATCTTTTGTCTGCAAAACCACCAAAACAAATCTTTTCCTTTGATTTGATCGCACCAAATGTTGTCAAGACAACATTTCGCAAAAAAACCCGAAACTACCGAAACTACTTTCATTTTCGAAACGTCACTGGAGGAGGACCAGCGGAGGCTTTTTGTTGGGACGCTCCACCGCGAAATCTTTAGAAGTGCTTCCGGCCGTCCCCGCTCCGGACACTTCCAACATATTTTCAAGGAAAAGTGTTTCGCTTCGTGCACCCGAGTTGCGTCTTAAGCTGTGGAACAGCCGCAAAAGCGTGGGTAGTGTTTTGCATTTAGCCGCAAAGACGCTCGGCTCGCAGGGCCCGCACGCTGACCAGTGATGGACCCGCTGGACTTCCTGGAGCACGACGAGCTGCTCAGCTTTTTCCACTGTCGCAAAACAGAAATGTCCTGCATGGAAAACCCGCAGACCTTCCTGAACCAGCTCAGGGACCACAACCTGATACCGGAAGACAAATACAAGGTAACGTTTTCAAGCGGATGGGAGTACACGCCCACAGCTCCAAAGGTCGCGCGCGGGAAATAAACACGGACTCAGCTGGTTTCGTGGGCTGTTTTATCCAAATAAGTTGGGTCACAGCTGATCGAGTAAACAATCTGAGTACCACCAGCCCACCTACTCTTCGGTCTCTAGCCTCTAATTAGAAGTTTGTATGTAAATAGTTGCTTCGTTTAGTGTATGTACTGCTTATTTTTTATTGTGCAACTGAAGTAATGTTTGTTGGTAGTTTTACGGGCTAGTAGTTCCCTCCCCGGGGTAAACTGGGGAAGGACATCCGGCGTAACCCATGGCAACCCAAACCCAAAGGGAAGTGACAAGATACTTACAAATTAGTAAAAAGGAATGAATAAAAGACCTATATTTATATATTTAAAATCTGCTTACTGTCACATACAGACAATACCCGTGTGTAACTTTTAAAATGTCACTTGTATTACAAAGTATCTTTCAATTGAATTAATTCATCTTGTAGTTTCATCAGAGAAACAGCTGTCTAATAACTTAGTCCTTAAAATGCTAAACATATCCATGTTTATATGAACCTGAACTGACAAATAACGTCTCTAATTTTTGGCCATTTCGAGTACTGACTTCTCTTAATGTCTCTTGCTGTGTGTTTAGACGACGATCCGGATGAGAAGTAAAGATAAAATGAGAAAAGCTGTTTATGAACTCTTAGACTGGCTTGAGAAAGAGAACTCGGAGCACATCCCGCTGTTCTTCAGATGTGTCTTCAAAGACGTCATCATGAACCAGTATCCCACCCTGAAGCTGCTGCACAATAGTCTCCTGGACGGTAAGATGTATTCAGCTGTACTGTTTCATTGGACCGTGACAAACTAAAAGAATGTAAAACAATGTCTAAAAATGTTTTAAATAGCACGTCGTTATCATGTTGGGTCTTCCTTTTATTAATTCAGCTCCTGTGTTGGAAGAAAAAAAATCATTCCATAAGTTATTTGTAAATTTTCTGCTTTAAGGCTCTTACCACTTTGACCCAAAACTACCTGAAAGGAGGGAAACCGAAGAGAGCGACGAAAGGGGAAGCGCGAAGGTTTCCGAAGGAGAGGAGAAGGAAACGAAGACCGCCAAAAAGAAGAGGAAGCTCACAAGCGGGAGCAGCGAAGGCGACAATGAGCAGCCGGGCTCGTCAGCAAAACAGACTCCAGGTCAGAAGAAAAAGGCCATGAAAATACATTTCTGTAAGTCACCTCTCTGGCAGTTCACTTTTGTTCGTATGCGTGCAGCGGCACCAGGATTTGCCGCTTAATCTCTGTACGTTCCCTGTTTTATTGTGTGTTTTGAGTAGATTTTAGGCATGAGGCGCCAAGCTAAGTGCAACTCTTCATGGCATAATTTTGGAGGTGTAGATCAGCATATTGATATGGATCAGAAATCCATTTCAGAAACGGAGGAGGGAAGGACTCAAGGAGGGTAGAGCTCGATTCGGGAAAGAACAGCGTGAATTGCAAAGGAACAAAGTTGATTTCCGTACTCTTATTTTCTTTTTCCACATTATAAAGACTTTCAAAATACTGAAATCAAATTCCAGACTTTTCCCAGATTGCAAAGTAGTTTTTAATAAGCCGCAAAGTGTCAGCGGTGCAAATAAACAGGTATCTTTTTGTGGCAGCCATGTTTAAAGTGAACTCTTGTGTACTATGTGATTATTCCCACTAACGGTAATTCAGTTTTTTTTTAGTGGAAATCAAACGCACCATTACAGCTGCTGCTTGTCCACCTGACTGCAGCGTGCTTTCACCCCTCTGTAAATGATCTAATGCTTTTGTAAAACCATATTTCTATGGCTATGGCTCCTCTGATTTTACATGTCGAATGTGTTTTATAGTCCGTGAAAGTTCCAGTTTGAAGATTAAAAATCCCAGTCCATTGTCTTTTTTTCCTCAGCGTCTCCAAGGAAGGGGGAGGCGGGCGAGATCTGGACCTGGCCCCTCTATAAGACCCAGCTGCCTGTGACCTGTGGCGAGATGGAGGGGATGCTCATACGGGACAAGCTGGCTAACGGTCAGCCTGTGTTCATTAGCCTGTTAGATTCCCAGGAGTCATTTATGTGAAAGAATCGAGTCGTTTTGTTTTCAGGTGAAAAGTGCATCCAGGTGGACAAACAGCGGTTCACTCCGTCTGAATTTGAGAAGTTCGCAGGGAAAGGAAGCGCCAAGAACTGGAAATTGAGCATCCGATGCAAGGACACCCCTTTGGGAAAACTTATCAAGGTTTGCCGAAACGCCGTTTTGGAACTGTGCAATTATTTGTGGTCCGTCATATCGGTTCACTCACACGCAGTCGTTCCTTTGAAAGGACGGGCACCTGAAGGCAGGGTTCTACAAAAGAAGAGTCAGACAGGTAAAAACAAAAACAACAACAACAAAGAAAGAAATCCGCATTATTTTTGACATCCACGTCTTTAATTGCCAGGCCAGAAAAGCCCTGTTTGTTGCCAGTCATTCAAACACAGGTAACGCTATTTCAGAACCCACCAAGATTCATAATTACCAAATTCTGCTTTTTTTTAACTGAAAACCTTCATTTTCTTTACTGTCAGATGAAGAAGACAGTGAGGATGAAGAGGAAGCACAGCCTTTAACAGAGGAAGCCTCAGGTGCCGGTTTCTACACAACACTAACAGACAACAGCGCTGACATAATAGCAGCGGCGGTGCTGACGTAATAAATATCATTTGCACAACTTTCGTCTCACAAAGGAGAAGAAACGGAGGAACAAGGCGAGCCGACACAAGTGGGCCCGGATCATTACAGGAGCATGTTCAGAGTGACGTGTGGAGCTTTAACTGGGACTTTATACAAATGTCGGTTCGCATCAGGTGACCACGACTCAGCCGAAGAACAATAAGTGTTAAACTAAAACAATTCTGCTGTCAGACGCCGTGCGCTGACGTATGAAACGTGTCTGTTATCTTTTATCCCCCCCTACTAGGGAAATGTGGGAAAAGTATTCGCACCGAGGTGAGCTGGATGAGTCCGGAGGAGTTTGTGAACACAGCACTAAACCAGAGAGACGCCTCCTGGAGGAAGGACATCCTGTACAAAGGGGAACCCCTCAGCGTTCTCCTGGAGGTAGACATGACTCGCCGTCAGAAACCCAACATGTTGATGTAGATTCGATTATTATAGCTGAAATCTAAAATGAACTTTGGTTCTTGGTATTTTCCATTAGTGCTTATTTCATGGTGTGAAGAGTTTTTCACAGTAGATCAAGTTGGGATCATTTCAGCTGTTGGAAAAATGGATCCCTGATTAAGGAGATCAGAAATATTGTATTTCGGGTTGTGAATTGAAACTCTAATCTGCAGCGCTCATCACGCTATTCCTCGCGCCGCTATGAGCCATCCAGATTGTAGTGCATTTGATTCCTGCACACAAGAAGCAGTTAAACATTTTCAAACCTGCTGTGAGGACGTCTAAATCGCGGACCAGTGAGCGTCAGGAGTGTTTCCGGGTCTGCTGCAGTCTGGATTAGCGCCCCGACTCTGTGACGTCCTAGATTAACTTTTATTAGGACACAACAGTGACAAACCCAACCAAACTCAGACAGCTTCCTAGAGAAAGAGGCTGGATAGAGGTGGGGACAAAGAAAGATACACAAAGACTCAAAACACGTTTAGCTAAAAGGTGAGAAGAGCTGATTTACTCCATTGTGAGAGAATAAAATCAGCTCTCTGCCAGTGATCTGTCTGAATAAAAGAGTAAATCCTATCGTTGCATTAATGAACCTGGCCAACAATCTGAACCAGTTCTGCTGCCGTTGAGAAAGGCAATGGGTCAGACCTGTTCCCTTCCCACACCTCCACCTATCAGCCACTGATCAACACCTGGACCACCCACCGAGCACCATACCACCCAACTCTCTTATACCACTTAAACGTCTCTCTAGCAAAGAACAGGATGTAAACAGACCGTTTAAAGGCCTGAACCCCCACCAGGCCGCAGACCCGGACTCTGTTTCAGCTGATAGTCTGTCTCCAGTGGGGGGGTTAAAAGTTTTCACAATTTTAACCCCCCCACTGTTGACCAGTCATGTTCCGGTTTGCTTCAAGACCTCAGCCAATGTCCCAGTCCCTAAAAAGACAACAGTCAAAGATTACAGGGGAGTCGCACTGATTGTGGTCATGAAGTCTTTTAAACACCTTGTCTTGACTCATCTCAAAGCCAAATAGATGGCAGCTTGTAAGGTTGAGGTAGTTTGTCTCTGATGTCAAAGCATCAACACGGCATACTCCAATGTTGTGGCCTTTCTGCGCACCCTCAGACTCTACCATACTTCATCCAGAGTGTAGGATGACGCATATTGATGAAAATTACTGACTGAAATTGAAATGAAGATGAGGAAAATTGCATCATCTTGTTCGCCGAGAGACGACCTCCTCCACGCGCAGAGCTGTTTTGTACGATGCGTTGTGTGCTTGGTCAGAAGTTTGTGCTCAGACAGCAGCGTTGATATTTTGCATCAACTAGTCTCCTTTCACTATGCCGGTCAGTGTTGGCAGATGACATAAATACTTTTGAGGAGCGTTTATCAGACATGGGGAGAAATTGTGTCAATTTTCACAATTCTTCACAAAATACCTGCAGAGATTGTCAAATTGCTAAATATTCCCGGTTGGAAATTGCGAAGTTATTGTCCACAGAGGAGGAGACTCTGTCTATTACTGTTTTGTTATCTGTCTACAGCTCTGGAAAAAAAGAGACCAAATGATCAGTTTCTCTATCTTTTATAGGTACATGTTTGAGTAAAATGAACTTTGTTCTTTTATCCTGTGAACTACTGACAACATGTCTCTGAAATTCCCAGCAAAAATTTTGTATTTATTGGCAGAAAATGAGAAATGGTCAAAATAATTAAAACAATGCAGTGCTTTCAGACCTCACATAATGCAAATAAAACAGGTTCATAATTCTTTAGAAACAACAATACTAAACTTTTAATTCAGGAAGAGCTCAGAAATCAATATTTGGTGGAAGAACCAGGAGGTTTTCAATGGGAGTCAGTGGAGTGGGCTCTTCATTTTTTTCCAGAACTGTATATATATATATATATATATATATATATATATATATATATCGACAATCACAATATCCTGTAATTCTTTTATTTTTTTCTTACTTCCTTTACACAAATATGCTTTTTTTTTTTTGCTTTTAAAATCCTCAAAATATTGATGCTTCTGGTTAGAGGTTTTAACTGTGTGTTGTGAAGCTGGGAACTAGGCAGAATCAAGTTAGGTTTGCCACAGTTTGAGTGATGTTGTTTCATGAAACTGTTCTAAGATGAGTCTGAAAATATGCGGCTTCTAAATCAGGAGCCCTAAATTGTAAAAACAAAAGACTGAGAATTTGTCTACTTTTCTCTTTCAGGCAGAGGTCTTGACGATGCATTCGTTGCTATGCAAATGCAAACGGTGCAAACCGGAACCTGAAGACCTGGTAAATGTGTTGCTCGTTTAGTTTTGCATTTAACAAGCTGTAAAATCACGAAATTGAATTCAATTATGAAATTAATGGACTGACTTTGCAGGACGATGACAAAAATGACGACAAGTGTTGCATCTGTAAAAGTGAGGGAGAGGAGGACTTGGTGGTGTGTGATAAATGTCCGAGATCATTTCACCAGAACTGCCATCTGCCTCATATAGACGACACGATACTGGGGTAAGAACTAACGCCTTCTCAGTTTGTCTGACAGTCGTGGCATTTGGAAACAAGACTTACTTTGTCTGGTCTGTTGGGTTTATTGGGAGTTTTTCTGCAGGCCATATTCAGTTTTGAGAAGTATATTTGGTTGTAATATTTTCCACATCTGGATAACTAAGGGGAAGGAGGGGGAAGCATTTGTGGTTCCATATTTAGTTTTTATTCCCTCATAGAAAAGATAGAAATATATTTCTGAAACAAACTGTGTTTTACATTGATTTACAGTTAGAGGATGATCCTTATCTTATCTTAGGTTTACTACATCACAATTTGAGTTTTTGTCCCAGTTATTAGTTACATTGGCTTTTTGCTTTTCAAAACTGACGCCAGCTGCAGTTCAATTCAATTCTTTATTGCTATAATAAACTTAACAACAATATTTTGCTCAGAGTTTGTGAAAACCGTTTTCATTGCACTTTTCTGAAATACACTAATTTTGATGCCACCGAAAAATTACATCATCCTCATGCAAAAAACTTTTCTAACAAGCTTTTTGTGACGATGACAATAAAGATTTGTCTGTCTGTCTGTCTGTCTATCTTTTTCAAAATGGGCGTGTTTCCATTGAGCACATTTATTTTCAGAATTTCAATTTGCTTAATTTTATGATCAATAGAAATGTAGCTACTGCCAGTATGGGTAGAACGTTATATAAATACTTCTAATATTTTGCCGCCATGATGCAATAGAAATTCCTAATCTCCTGCTGCAACGTGCAGACGCTCTGTCTGCGCTGTTGATGATTCACTCTCCTCCAAATGATTTGAACACAACTTGATGTTTTCCGCAATCAATTTAATTTCCTTATGATTACACCCAAAGAACACATGTTTTAAAATATATGTAATCAGATTGTTATGCTACCTAAAGTGAGATAGCTACATTGTGCATAACTGTAAACGCATTCTTTATAAATCTATAACAGTAAAAGGAACTAAACAACTATATACCTGAAGAATTATTGCAGAATTTTGAGTCAGTAACTACCTTTAGTTTTGTCGTGTTACCACTCAAGCCTGTCCAACATATCAACATTTACACTGCTGTTGTTTAGAGTTTGAAGGAAGATGATTGATCCAGTGGAGACCAGACTCTGTCCCCTCAGAGTTAGTTTTGTTACATATATATATATATATGTATTTTTTTCAGGGATAACAGCCAGTGGCTTTGCACATTCTGCGTCTTTAAACTCACTGAGGAGTGCCGCTACCCCGACGAGCAGAGAACCGAAGCCGTCATGTCCCGTCAAATATCTCAACACATGCTGGTGAGCATCTTTTCCTCTGCTCCAGTCCGATAGTCTGTTCATATAATAACCTGTCGCTCAGACGTCCTGCTGCAACTCATCTCTCCTGTCTCCCCTGGACAGGAATGCCAGTATCTCCTCCTCTATCTGTGCAGCGCTGACGAGGAGCAGATATTTGCCACCGACCCGAGGGAGTATGTAAGTGACTTCTCGCGTCTTTCTGTGTCCGCAAAATAAAACTTAAACGATTCAAAGTGCAGGAATTATGTCTGCTCCTGCTGAAATCACAGTATTGATTATCATATCGCTACATTGATTCTGTCGTCTTAAAATGAATGCAAACACAATTTGTGCTCGACACCCACAGCTGAAAAATTACTGCAGCGTTATTAAGACTCCGATGTGGCTGGAAAAGATCGCAGGCAAACTTCAGAGGAGCAAATACCAGACTGTTGGCGAGTTTGTGTCTGACGTCCAGCTCATTTTCACCAACTCTGCCACATACAACAGGGTGAGCAAACGTTGGAAGCATCTAGCGCTTTTGTACAGAAAACCGCTCAATATCAGGGTAATGTTCTCTGACTTTTTCGAAACATATTGAATGCGTTAAAAAGGGATTTCTGCAGAGGGGAAATCTTGCATTGTACCACACAATGTTTCCACATTTTATTCCATTTGAAGTTTTAGATTATATTCACATTTATAGTAAGTACAGGTTTTGACTATTTTTTTTACTGCTAACTTATACTGTAAGTGTAAGTACAGTTTTAAGTTAGCAAAGCTCAACATATTTAATAAGCCATCAATGTTAATGTGCATCATTTGTATAATAATCAGTCTCATAAACTCATCAAAAATCCATCAAAAAAAATTCTGAAGGAATTTTTTTTTTTTTTTTTTACCTTTATTAATCTAATCAATAAATATTTTTTATATGAATACAGGGTTTCCCCCAGAAAACTTGCTAAGCCCGGTGGTTGGGCGCTAGAGCAGTCATTCATCCAGCCGGCCGCCATGTTTTTGAGTTAAAAAATGTTCAAAGTTGACAGGAAATTTGAAAATATTACTTGATAGTCACGCATTTTTGGAAGATTGGAAGACAAAGACCTAAACACCAACTATAAAATCTTTAAAAGAAAGGCAATAATTAATAATAAAAAGAAACTAAGATAAATTAACATTGTTTAGCCTGGTGGCCCGCCAGGCTTATAATAAATTGATTGAAACCTTGGAATAATATGAAGGTTTATTTTCCAATAATTTGGGTAAAAAGGAGGACAAGAAAATAGAAAAAAATAGACTAGTTTTATCCTGCTGCTAGAAAAGGCTGAAAGAGATTGAACATTTAAAACAGTTTAAGTCTAATACTCCCACAGCAGTTTAATGAAAAGTGTTTCACTGCCTAAAATTTAGGGTTTCGTCTCAGGCGTTTCATGTTACAATATAAACAAAAAGCATTTGTTTCAACTGAATCTGACAAGTTGATCAGGGTTGAATATGTTCAATTGAGAAAATGTAGTTTCACTGCAAAAAAGCAAATTTCACTTCAAAATACATTGAATTCAAATTTAAATTCTCAGATGCTCAAAATCCTATAATGTTTTGGTTGTTTTAGAAAATACAGAATGTATATTTTTCTTCTTCATCAGTCATATTGTGTATTGCTCCTTCAAAGACCGCCCTCTTCTTATTGGAGAACTAACAAGCTCTTGAATCTCTTTCACAGAACAATCCAGAATACCTGGACATGGGCGAACACCTGAAGCAGTTATTTGACAGAGAATTCAAGAAGGCCTTCAACATCCAGGATTAGACGACAGACTCACGGACCACCACTTACAGACACTGGCTATACATAAATAACATTTAAATGTTGTGCGGATAATACCGTATTTTCCGCACTATAAGGCGGAAAACCTTCAATTTTCTCAAAAGCCGAGAGTGCGCCTTATAATCCGGTGCTCCTTATATATGGACCAATATTGAGCCACAACAGGTCTCGCAACTACGGTAAGCAGCTGCCGACTTCATTTTCCCCCGTAGAAGAAGAAGCGCACGGTGCACGCTGGGTTTTGTGTAAAGACCCCAAAATGGCTCCTATTAAGAGACACGCTTACGACGCAGAGTTTAAGCTCAAGGCGATCAGTAGAACACGGGAACAGAGCAGCAGCGAGAGAATTTAACACGAACGAATCAATGGTGCGAAAGTGGAGGAAGCAACAAGATGACCTGCGCCAAGTAAAGAAGACTAAACAGAGTTTCCGAGGGAACAAAGCGAGATGGCTACAGTTGGAGGACAAACTCAAACAGTGGGTTGTTGAACAGAGAGCAGCAAGTAGAAGTGTCAGTAGAATCACTATTCGAATGAAGGCAACAGCGCTAGCATGAAAACTTAACATCAATGAAATTAGAGGCGGTCCTTCTTGGTGCATTCGGTTTATGAAAAGACGTAATCTCTCCATCCGCACACAAATAAATACCACGTCACTTACTTTACCTCAGGGAAAATAATCAAACATGTTTATTCATTTTGGGAATGAACAGAGTTTTCAGAACGCTGGTTTGTAATCTATTAATAAAGTTTGACTGACCTATCTGACTATTTTGTTGACATTCCCTTTAGCGCAGTTCCATCTAATGGATGCATAACGTAACCCCAGCCTCTACTGTAGTGTCTATTCTATGCGCCTTATAATGCAGTGCGCCTTATATATGAAAATAGTTTTAAAATAGGCCATTCATTGAAGGTGCGCCTTATAATGCGGAAAATACGGTAATTTGATTACTCTTTATCTAACCAGGATCCACCTTGTTTTTTTAAATATTCTGTTGAACTAATGAAAGAAAATGTTAAAAAATGTTTGCCAGTACTGAACGTATGGCACACTCTTTGAAAAACATGCTTCGATATGAACTGATGTACAGCAGATTCTCTATGATGTTCTGTGGTTATCTTCATCCTGAGAGTCTTAGAGTAAACTCAGAAAAGTCTCGTCCTGCAGGGTCGGGCCGAAGTTTTGAAATCGGTTCTCGTTGTTGAAGTTATGTGACGAAAATGGTGTCACTTCTGTTCTCAGCCTCATGTCGTCCGCCCCTTCTTGTCACATGCTCCCTTGCCATGTGAAACCATTGTGTGGATTGGTCAGGAATGCGTTGAACTAAAACACAGAACTCAACCGTCTGCTCTGAAGCCTTGTTGTGCCAGTTGAGGGAACTTTGAGACTCACTTTTGCAACCGGTTGGCCCACAGACTTTTACATTGTGTGGGGAATAAAATGGCGCCGTAACCTAAGATGTTTACAACTAGAAATAACCAAAAGTCCAAGATAATACTTTTTTTTTTAACACAAGATTTTAAAGTGTTAAAACGTAGCTAGATTATGACAGTTTTTAGTATTTATTTACAAATATTTATGGCCTTAACTTATGAAAATTGAGAGGTATGCAATGGAGGATGCATATTAATGAAATGATAACGGTGCATTTTAGGAGGATGAACTGCTGAAGTTATCCGAAGCCTTTATCTGTTGCAACGGTTTACGACAACATGATCGCACCATTCTCCGCAAATCCACCCTGAGCGAAAACTGAACCTGGATTTAGCTCTCACAGATTAAAACTGAGTTTGCAATTTGGACATTTTAACATGGCCAAAGTCTCACTAAACCTGCTTTAATCCATAGAGGAATACCAGTACTAATTTTTGACCTAACGGTGGCCTGTTGAGGCCAAGTTTGTATTTGCAGCCACTGTTGAAGTTTTATTATGTTGCTGTTCCTTTTTGTTAAAATCCAAATTCTGGTTAAGCACATCAGTTGATAAAAGTATTACTCAGATAAGGATCTGATGTCAACCTTCAGTCTTTTATGTAAAGAGGAATGCATTACCACAAAGCGAGAGGTATGTATTATTAATATTAATTTCCCACAAAAGCTGATGTAATTGTGCGTAAAGCCTGAACTGCCTCCCATGTACAGAAAGCAGTTGCCAAATGTTTATCTCTTTGAGAAACTCTTTTTTTTTCTTCTAAAACGATCTCCGAAATCTTCATTTTCAATGTTTTCGTGAGTAAACTGCAAACAAAAATGACCAAGTGTTCAACACAATTAAGACCTTAAGTTTTTTTTTTTTAAATGCAGGACCATTGCAATTTGTAATAACAGTTTCTTTTTTATGTTTTTGTATGTTTTATGCTTAAATGAATTTGTTTGGTGTGGCTTGTTTTTTATTTCTTTGTGGAACTATGTTTAAAACTGCCAAAAGGTTGACTCGTCTGCACTGACTGTGGATGTCTTGTGAATGTTTCTGTAATAAATTAAGCTAGAGTGTTTCCTAAACTTGTGCAATCATCCTAAATTTCTTGAAAAGTTGAAAAAAAACATTGTTGGATGTTTAGAAATGAGATCAAACATGGCAGTCCAACTGATGGCTTAGCTTAGACTTCTTGAGAACCCCAAATTCAGCCAATAGTAAATTTTATTTCAACAATAAGAATTAAAGCCGCAAACGGCGTCGGGTGGCCCTCAGAGCTCAGCGCCGCTCCAACCACTGGGATTCTGGCACCTCTGCCAGCCAGCCACCGCAGACGCTCTCCCGCAGTTCCCACGCCCGTCTGCCAGACGATACGTACCGATGCATTTGGCAGCGCTCCTCGACGACGCACAAAAAATCTGGTGCAGATTGGCTGATGGATTAACCTAGGGGGCGCAGTGGAGTCAAATTACAATTCAGTGCTTTTGGGCTCCTTAGAGGTTCACAAGAGTCGATCATAAAAAGTTACGTGGAAATCCGATGATGGATGTATTATTTAGAGACGACCGTATGCGGTGGGATTGACGGCGTTTCCGTCCCACAGGCCCCTTCAGCATGCACGAAAACTCACCATTTTGATAACTTTTAATCAGCCATGCCTTATGAACAGACTGACCAAGTTTGAAGCTGATCGATCGAAATCCCTAGGAGGAGTTCGATCAAATGCGATTAATTTGATCGAACTAAAAAATAAGCAAGAGTACAATTACAATAGGCCTTCGCAGCGCTTAGCTGCTCGGGCCTAAATATATTTTTAATTCAAGAAATGTAAGCTTGTACACTTAATGCTTAGTTTGCGTGAATTATTGTCAGTTTTGCATCTCCATTTGGCAATCAACCAGTAGCTTTGTTACGGACTTAATGATTTTATAGCCCTTTGTTTTTCTTCCACTCAATTTTCCTGTGATCAGCTTCACTTGTGACATTTTGGGGTTCACCCTTCTTGAGCAGGGAGGATTGTATGGACCAAGTCAACAGGCTCCTAAATTATTACAAACTCGCCTTTTATGAATTAAACATTATCATGGAGGCTAATATCAGTTAGCCTACATTTGTAGTTTGTTTTTATTAGCTGTAAGTTATAATCATCCAAATAACCAAATATGACATGTATTAATATCTATGTAAGAAAAATAATAGCATTAAAATAAATTACTGAACCAACATCCAGTTTTTGAACACATTTTAGAGCAGACCTACCCTGGGTACGCATCTTTTTCCTGTGGGTTTGAACTGATGCCTTTGACCTTATTTTTGAAGCTGCGGCGTTCACTAACCACGTGCCGTGCGATTAGCTGACGTCACTGTCACGCTTCCCCAGCAGCAAATCCGTGCTGCGAGCTGCGCAGCCGCCCTGCGCATCCGCCAGCTGAGCTGAGGTGGACGGCGCAGCCATTTCTCCGCTCGTCGCTGGAAAACAAAACCCGCGCGGGGGGAGCGTCGCCCTGGCGCGCACGCGGCCGAGCGGAACGTTCCTCGAGCCGAACGCGGCGGCGACGGCGGCGTGACTTCCGGCCGAAGCGTGCATCGCCGATCAACAACCGCGATCTCCAAACTTTCTCTCCCGTTGAACGCCTGCGCAGACAAAAACGTGCGCATACGTTAGTTGTTTTTTTTCCTTCTTCTTTTTTCCCCCCTTCTTGTTTTTCGTCGTCTTCTTTTTCTTCTCCTCCATGCCGCAGCAGCCATGGACGCGAACCTGCATGGAGGCGGCGCAGCGATGCATGTGAAAACCGAAGCCGGGGATGAAAGCTCATCTGCGCTGGGTTTGGGCAGCCGGGAGTCGCCTGCGCCCTGCGGAGATGCCGCATGCAGAGCGGGAGCAGGAGGAGGGGCGCAGCAGACTGCGGAGGAACTGACTGACACGGAGCTGCAGGCCAACACCTCGGCTCCATCCGTTCTGCTGTGTGAGCACAGATGAGTCCATTCATGGGGCCACAGATCAGTCTGTCGACACTGGACCTCAGTTATTGTTTAAAAGCTATAAGAGGTTTAATCTCCATGTTAATATACCCCATAATAACCATAATTCATACAGGCACCGTTTCAAGTCTTGTCATGTAATTTGTTTGATCTCAGATCCCGTGAGCACAGATCGGTTCTTTACATCATCAGCCGATGGGAAAACATACCTGAAGATTGCCCCAGGTAAGAGAAGAAACCACACTGATGCGTAAAATTCAGTGATATGCTGCATATTTCTAGGTGGTAAATGCACGAAGTACACAAATGCGATTAAGCCATTAAATTAGTATCATCTACAAAAGCCTCCATATTGTTTTTTTCACACTTTATTCCAGAAATCATTTGAATACGTTTTGTTGCGATTTGGTGTGATCGGCCAAAACAAAGTGAAGCGAAGGAAAACGATTCACGATTTCCACAGCTCTGTTTTCACCATTCCCTTTGTGGTACACGGTGGTGACAGCATCATGCTGTGGGGGTGCAACGCTGGTCAGACTTGATGGGAAGATGAGTTGAGCTAGAATCGGTCGATCCCTGAAGAAAGCCTGTGAGGCTGCGAAAGCCTTCAGGCTGTGGAAAGGGTTAGTGTTCCTAATGGGCAGCAGCATTAAAAACACAGACAGACACAAAGTGTTGAAATGGTCTAGTCAAAGTCTGTACCTGAACTCAATTGAAAATCTAAATTTCCAGTAGACACTCTCCATCTCATCTGACTCCAAGTGTTTTGCTGAGAACAATGTGGAAAAATTTGACTCTAGATGTGCAAATTCACTCCGCAGTAATCACATTTTCGATTGCAAATGATGTTGAAAATCATCCACTCTTCCTTCTTTTTCACTTTGTGTTGGTGAATGACGTCAATTCCAGCAAAAAATGTCTATCTGTCACAGGGTTTCCCCCAGAAAACTCTAGTGCCCAACCACCGCCGCCATGTTTTTGAGTTAAAAAATGTTCGAAGTTGACAGGAAATATGAAAATATTACTTATGCATTAGTTATATAGTTATGCATTTTTGGAAGAATGGAAGACGAATACCTAAACACCAACTATAAAATCTTTTAAAAAAAAGGCAATCATTTAAAAAAAAAACTAAAATAAATTAACATTGTTTAGCCTGGTGGGGGCGCAAGTAAAGCCTGGTGGCCCGCCAGGCTTATAATAATTTGATGGAAACCCTGTGTCATCCTTTTTGGGCACATATTCTTAAGTATGTCACGGCAGCACCAGCTGTGATTTATGTGCCCCTTTTAAAGTTATGAGAGGATAAGTGCGGCGAGAAAGCCCCTGACCAAAGCCGCTTTTGTCCCGTCCCAGCTGCAGTGCTGCCACCTGCTCCCTCAGACAAGACGCTCTCCTCCGGCTCCGATTTCTCCTCCAAAGCTGTCCTGTGCCTGATAGAGGCCGTCGGCCGCCGCTGGGGTCTCTATGAGACGCGGGAGCGCTCCCAGCTCTTCCAGAGCGTCCAGGAAGAGATGGCCTCGAAGGGCCACATCCTTCCCGTGGAAAAAATCCGCCGCAAGTGGAACAACCTCATTGTCACGTACAAGAGGGTCAAGGACCGCAGCCGGGAGACGGGACACGCCAAAACATCCTGGGAATTCTTTGATGTAAGTCAGGAGGAGGAGCGTGGAGACAAATCCCTCTGCTGGGCATTTTAAGACTAATCCAAACCTTCCTAAAGCAGCAGAATATAGGAATGACATTTTGTAATGAGTTTGGATAAAAGAATGATTGCGCACAGGCTGTCCTGTTGTCCTCTTTTGCTTTATCTTTTTGCAGTGTTGTAGAATGAAGGCACTGCTATTATCTGGTCTAACAGGTTTTCCTTTAAGATGAATGGAGGCGACACAAAATCTGAATCCCCAAAAAGAAGCAGTAGAAACAAAAGTCAGGGCTGAACTTTGTGTTAGCAGGACGTTAACGCGTCTGAGTGATTCCACAACGAAAACAGTCCCAATGGATTTGAGTGTTAAAATATGAAAGACTTCAACTTTAACGTGACTTATAACTGGACAGATTCCAGGATCACTGTCTAAATGTTCTACTCATCCATCTATCCATCATGCCTCCATACACTCATCCAATCATCTGCTTCTGTCTATCACCCATCTATCTTATTATCGTCTCTAACCATCATTCATTCATCCACCAAATCATTGATTTTTTTCCCCATTTTCCATCCACTTGTCCAGCCGCCCATTGTCAGTTCTTCACTCCTTGCCAGTGTGTACTTTTTGCATGTTCTTCCTTTAGAGCCAGATCCCTGGAGAAGCATTTTCTTTTATAAAGTAACTCAACCTTTGTGGATGGACAACTCTGACAATTGTGAGTGAGGAAAAGTGTGAAATTTGAACAAGAAAGTGTGCAGGACTTCTTGTGCTTGGTACAATAGAAGAGTTTCTTAACTTTGTGTGAGCTCATAATATTAAAGGATGATCTCTTTTCTTCTATGCAGCAGTACACAATCCGGGAGATAAAGCCTCTGTGTCTATATGTATTTTGTATTGTCTGTAAAAGTCCCTCAAAATTTCCAGAGACAAAATTCAAGGCAGTATCTTCCTGCTTTACAGTGATCTGAGGGGTATTAATTAGGTTAATTTTACATGGTATGACTAGCTGCTCATCTTGGTATCATTAATAAAAATAGTTTGTGGTTTTCCTTTTCTCTCTGTAGCTCATGGACGCCACGCTCTGTGATACTATTGGCTCGCAGATTATTAGCAACAAAAGGAACAAAGGTAGCAGTACAGCTTCTTCACTGGCCATTCCTTCAACAAAGATCCCTGCAAAACCAGCACAGCTTCCGCAGCCCACCACCATCATCCGTCCCAATGGGGACTTTGCTGGGACCGGGGGTTTGGATACGGCCGGTCTGGGAGCCGCCGCCAGCCAAATCATGAGTAGCACCGCTGCCAGTCCCTCACAGACTGCAACAACTGTTACGCTTGTCAATGCTCCAGAGGTCAAGCCTGTTATTGTCCTCAATGGTGACATTGTCGCTACTAGCATTCAGCCAGCAACCATCGTGCCGTCTCCATCATTTATCTCTTCACCATGTTTTACTGAAACAGCCTCTGCATCTTCTGCTCTCGGCTCATGCGGCAGCACAGACCTGGGCTCGTCGGCCTACAAAAGCCGAAAAGGTCCGTCTTTCACGTCGGGCGTCACACCTTTCTGCCTCGGTACGGCCCCACTTAGCCACACTCAGAACATCCTTGGCCTCTCTTCGTTCCCCACAACGTCTTCCTCTCACACCGCTTCCAGTGCCACTTCGATATCTGCGCCTGCGAGTGTGGGATCAGGGGGGCAGAACCAGAAAGGAAACAAGGAGCAAGGCAGCATCGGGTTGTTCCAGGAGGTCCTGAAGCAGCAGGAAGAGCAGGGCTACCTGGATCGGGTGGCTCGGCGCAGGGTGGAAGCCAGAGAGAAGAGGCGTGAGAGGAGGGAGGTGCGGATGTCAGAGTCTCTTGGAAGGATAGCCACGGCGTTGGAGCTGCTCTCCTCCAAGCAGGATACGGTCATTGCGCTGCTGCAGAGACTGGCAGATCGGAAATGATGAGTTTAAGGCAGAAACATGGTCATTTTGAACCTCGTTTGAAATTTTTCTTTATGAAGACTTCTTCTATGTTGTGAACAAGAACATTATCAAGAAGAGGTTTCAACTCATCAGAAACCTCGAGAGATCAATTTGTGTTTTTATGTACTTTCAGTTTGTTGCACTTACACTTCCAGTGAAAAGTTTACATACACTCGCCATCGAAGGAATTCATTTTGAGCCTTTAAGGATGTATTTGAACCCCATGATAATATTTGGAGACACAGTATGTTCCATTAGTGAGTTGAACCTAGAAATCATCAACAAGCTTCTGGCATAATTCTGGTTTGGTGTTGGACCGTTCCTCCTAGCAGAGTCAGTTGAGTTTGTTTGAACTGGTTTGTTTCCTGCTGATGGACTTTAAAGCGTCGTCAAACATTTCCAGTGGATTTAATGGTTACGGTTAACTGAGCAAATATTCCAAAACCAGTTTTGGTGTGTTTTTGGGATCAATGTGCCATTGGAGCAAACACGATTGTGTCCAAGCTTTAGCCATGTGACCCTCTGCGTCAACAAGAAATTTGGTTAGGATGTTCAAGAAAAGCCAAGGTGTTCAAAGCTCAATGGACTGAGAGGGTGTTGGCCAAGAAACAAACCCCAGCAATTAAATGGTCATCTTCAAGCCTGATGGAAATATCAAGTTGCCCACAAGTACAATCAAAATGCCTTCTGGAGAACTGTTAAATTGTCAGTCGTGACAAAGATTTAGCTGTTTATCAAAAATTCTGAGAATAATGTTAGAACAATCAGGCATCATGGTGACAGTATCAAACGGAGGGTTTGTTTGGCTTCCAGTCGTATAAAATGGATAAAACTTGGACCCAGTTGGATGTTCCAACAGGACCATGATCCCAACACACCAAAACTTAGCATTAAGCAAATATATTGGCACTGACCTCTTCCATATTAGACATTGTGATCTATTCCTTTAAACCCCCTAAAAAGCAATCTATTTAAACAAACTCGGCTAGTTGTTGACCATCCAGCCCAGAATGTGACAGAAGATTCTTGATAGCTGGAGAAAGTGGATAGTTTCTCTGCAACTGGCATTTCGTAGAGATGTAATTATATATTTAAGATTATATGAATATTTTTTACTCTGTGTGAACTAGAGAAAATCTGCAATAAATTCTAACTTGGAACAGTTTGTTTGCCCTGCGATCATTCCAGCCTAAAAGCAACAGGCCATGTTGGAAGCCATAATTACTGACATCCACTTTTTTTAATACCCCTCCAGGGGGTCTTTTTGTGGGCTCTAGTGTCCCTTATTCGAAAGTAGGCTGACAGGAAGGGGGACAGAGAGGGGGGAGGACATGCGGCAAAGATCGCCGGGTCCGGAAGTCGAACCCGCGATGTCCATGTCAAGGACTCCAGGCCTCCAAATATGGGTCGCGCTATCCACCGCGGCACGCACCCCACGTCCATTTTTAGTGCAAATCTTTCACAGACTGCATGTCAAATAAGGGTTGTCTTTCAAGTTTTACTCTGACTTTATTTCCTAATACATTTTCTATATGTGATTTTCTGTCTGGTATCCTCTCTGTCCATCTTTATATCCTTCCTTCCTTGTTGCCCTCATTTGTGCCCTTATTTCCATCCCTCTTTGTGTCTCTTACCTCACTTCTGTCTCTGTCCTTTCCTTCACTCGTACCTATCGTCTTCCATCCCTTCTGTCCTTGCATCTTTCCTCCTTCACTTCTCTTCTTGTGTTTCTCCTTCCTTTGTTTCTTTCCTTTTGTCCTTCCTCCATTCCCTAGGTCCTTTCATCGTTGTGTCCTTGCTTTTGGTTTATGCTGGTATCTTAATTTTTTCTGGAAAAATATGTATAAACCCTGATGGAGTAAACAGCTATTACAAATTACTGTCTCTTTAATTAGGTGGATTGCTAAGTCTAGAGATACGTACGGGATGCAGAGGTATACGTACTTTATAATTACCACTAGATGTCGCCAGATAGCTGCTTTTTCCAGCCTTTGATCACTTGGCGAGTTTCACTAGCTGCCGTCACAGCCTCATATCTGTTGGCTCTAGTTTCCCTTTCGTTTTTTTCCTTTCGTAAAAACCTGTATGATATATTAGGACTGGATATTTAAAGCTGCAGCTATTTTCCAACCCAGAACTGATTTCTGCCATGGCTGCTGTCGGGAACCCGGACGCGAAACAGACCACAGGTAGGCCAAGTGTGAAAGTGTAGTACGGTCTCTGGTTCTCTAGGGAAAATCTTTACCAGGAAGAGAGACCAGGAAATTAGAACCAACGTGTTTATGATGATGCAAATGAGCCCAAACAAGTAGAAAGATGAATAACCACATCTTTGCTTAAAAGACATCGCTACTTTAAGAGGAGTAACACATTTCAAACCTTAAACATTTCAACCATTTGAAACAGAAACCAGAAAGTGAAACTTTAAGGTCGGATTAGGATCTGAATAACAAAACTCAACTCAGCTATGATCCAGAGTCAGTTATTTATTCATCACCCTGTTAGATTGAGATGTAAACTTATTTTAATTAAACCAATAAAATATATAAACCCACCATATATATATATATATATATATATATATATATATATATATATATATATATATATATATATATATATATATATATATAGGATTAGGGCCACCAAAAAAACCTAAACAATTTTGACTTTAATCTCAGAATTCTAAAATTAAAGTCAAAGAATTCTGGTCAGAATTTTGACTTTAATCTCAGAATTCTAAAATTAAAGTCAGAATTCTGGTCAGAATTTTGACTTTAATCTCAGAATTCTAAAATTAAAGTCAGAATTCTGGTCAGAATTCTGACTTTAATTTTAGAATTCTTTTTTTCTTTTTTTTCGGGGCCCTAATCCTCTTCCGTAACATGTCAGTAACAGTAACATGTCCTGGATTAGTGGTTAGCAAGCGCTGCTAGTCCACCTCATGTGCTTTTTATAAAAGCAATTTGTCAACAAAAACAGTTTAGAACAAGTCAGAAAAAAAACTAACAGAGCTACTCCATCATGTAGTTGCTATTAGCATCACAATTCTGTAGTTAACTACCATAAGCTAATGTTACATTTCTGAACAAGTAAAGACAGAAAATATAGTTTCTGTCAATAGAAGTGTAATTTCTTTTGCTCATTTTCTTTTCAGAACCTTTGAGGATCATGCTCATTGGAAAGAGTGGAGTCGGCAAGAGTTGCACCGGGAACACAATTCTCAACAGAGTTGTCTTTAAATCTGACATGAAGCTTAAGAGGGTCACCATCCACTGTGAAAAGGAGGAGGGAATGATCGAAGAGACGCCCGTCGTGGTCATCGACACGCCTGGGCTGTTTGAGAAAGACCGCGACAAGGACGAAATCATTCGAGAGATTCTCATGCGCGTTACGCTCCACGAGCCGGGCCCTCACGTCTTCGTGTTTGTGGTCCCAGTAGGACGGTTGACACAGGAGGACGAAGACACCCAGAAACTGATTGAAGCGAAGTTTGGCCCGCGGGTGTGGGACTACACCCTCGTGCTGTTCACCCACGGGGATCGGCTGGAGGGGAAAACGATAAACCAAGTCATTTCCGAGAGCGATGACAACCTCCGCAACTTCATTCGCAAGTGCAGCGGTGGCTTCCACGTCTTTAACAACAAAAACCCGGAGGACCAGCTGCAGGTGGTGCGCTTTCTGGAGAAGATCGAGACCCTGGTGGCCCTGAACGGAGGCAGTCACTACCATGCAAAGCTTTATCCCAAACAGGAAAGCAAGATCAGAGAAAGACAGGAGAGCATCCTGGCAGAGAGAAGCAATGGCATTGGCCGTAAAGTGGAAGAATTCAAGCTCAAGTACAAAGAAGAGGAGCTGAAGAAGAAGGTTAAAGAGCTCTGGAGGAAAGAGGAAGAGAATGCAAGAAAGGAAGCAGAGAAAGAAATAAAAATCAGCAAGGTCTCCAACATCCTCCTGTCCTTGATGCTGGTGGTCCTGCTGTTGGGCTTTGCTCTGCAGGTTCCAGTTGGATACCTGTTTGCAGGAGCAGTCGTTTGGACCGGGATGTTCTTCAAGATCCCGTTAAAGTTTCTAAACCAAATACCATGGTGGAAAAAGTAAAAAATAGCTTTTCTATCACAGTTTTATCTATAATCTCTCTGTGGATTGTCCACATTTCAGGAGAATGACATATTGTAACAATATGTCATTGTTACATACCAAACAAAATAGGTATGTTTGTGTGAGTTTTGTTTACATGTCATGATGATGATTAAAGCCATAGCCTTTGACACAATGGTACGTTCGTTATGTACAGGAAAGAACTGAGCTTTTCTTGGTACTGCAAGTAGGCTCGTAAAGCAATTCAATAAACTCCAAGCAGTGTGGTTTACAAAATAAAGTCATTCATGCTTCTACTTACTCCGTTTACCATGAAGGCAGCAGATTGTGGCCGATAACTTCCTGCTCATTTTACAGGGCAGAGTCCGCTGGTTATCTTGTTCTAAGGCAGCGTTTCTCCATTTAAATCCTCAGGGACAACTGAGAACTGGAGTACGCACCACCCTGGATATTTTAGAAGTGTCTAAAATTGTGTTACTTGTACGTGTTTGACCAAGCTTGTGAAGTTTATTGGTGTATTTAAGCGTGCTGTACCGGTGCAGAGTTATCAAATAAATTTATAATTTAATACCATTATGTCTATGTTTTTTTTTGTTTTTTTAAAAAGAAACAGTTTAAGTTAATGCAGCATTTTCTTTCTGTATCCAGTCGTTATTGACCAATACTAAACTTTAGATATCTGTAGCAGTGTCAAGTGACAAGTTGGAAAGATGGCTGACAATGCTGCGTTTAAACCCCCTACACAAACTCCGTCCTATCCCTAACCGACCTGCATGAAAAACACAATCTGTCAGGAATTGCGGTGGTGTGAGGTGGTGAGGTAGACGCCAGGAGATCCAGGTAAGTGAAATAAAGAATATTTAATGACAGAATTGATCTAGAAATGTAGTCCAATAACCAAGGCAGCACTGCAGAGTGGAAACCAGGGCTCTTCGCAGGTAGCGACAAGGAGAAACGAATGGACTGACACAACATCAGACAAGACACCAAACCAGATGAGGACCTGACAAAGACACACAGGTGACACTAAATACACAGGAGGTAATTAGGGAACGAGAAACACCTGGGAGTAATCAAAGGGAGACAGGACAACACGACACTCAGGGACACAGAAAACTCTAAATACACAGAAAAACACAGAACATGACAGTACCCCCCTCAAGGGTGGCTACCAGACGCCCCAAAAAAACATAAACACAACAAGGGTGGGCGGAGGGGCGCTGGATGGGGGGCCAGAGTCCAAAACAACAACAAGCGACCCACAAGGTGGGCAGAGGCAAAGGAGGCGGGAACCACGGAGGTGGTCCGGCAGTCGTCCACGGCGCTGGAGGCCGCGACGAAGAGTCTCTGGGGTCGCCCTGAAGCGGAGGAGCATTGAGAGGCGGGGTCTTGGGAGAGGCACTAAGAGTCTCGGGAGGAGCACTAAGAGTCTTGGAACTGGCACTAGGAAAACACCCACTAAACGGGGCGAGAACCCACTAACCAGGGCAGCCTGTCGGCCTGGAGCAGTCTCTGGAGCGAAGGCTGGAGGCTCGGGAAAGCCGGCAGGACTGCAGCTGGAGCAGCGGCAAGACGCGGAAGATCCGGCGCTGCTGCGGCGAGACGCGGAAGATCCGGCGCTGCTGCGGCGAGACGCGGAAGATCCGGCGCTGCTGCGGCGAGACGCGGAAGATCCGGCGCTGCTGCGGCGAGACGCGGAGGATCCGGCGCTGCTGCGGCGAGACGCGGAGGATCCGGCGCTGCTGCGGCGAGACGCGGAAGATCCGGCGCTGCTGCGGCGAGACGCGGAAGATCCGGCGCTGCTGCGGCGAGACGCGGAAGATCCGGCGCTGCTGCGGCGAGACGCGGAAGATCCGGCGCTGCTGCGGCGAGACGCGGAGGATCCGGAGCTGCTGCGGCGAGAGGCGGAGGATCCGGCGCTGCTGCGGCGAGACGCGGAAGATCCGGCGCTGCTGCGGCGAGACGCGGAGGATCCGGCGCTGCTGCGGCGAGACGCGGAGGATCCGGCGCTGCTGCGGCGAGACGCGGAGGAACCGGCGGTGCTGCGGCGAGACGCGGAGGATCCGGAGCTGCTGCGGCGAGAGGCGGAGGATCTTCTGCTGCGGGCTCTGGAGGTGCTGGAAGTGCTGGTCCTGGAGACGCTGGAGCTGGGCTGGCGGAGAGACCGTGCGGTTTGGGAGGCAGAGTGTTGCCTTTCAGAATGGCAACCGCCGTCAGGCGCTCACACTCTGCCTCCTCATGCAACTCCGCCAGCCCCAGGTGCGGAAGTGGCGGGATCCAGTAATCCAACATAAGGACCAGGCGAGTAGCAATGCCCAGACGCTGAGGGGCGGAATAAGGCTTCGCCACCTCCTCTACATAGTTCCTAATGGTTTTCTTTAATCCCGCTGGATCCATATTGAGCAAGCCTCACCATACTTTCTAGTCGGGTCCTTCTGTCAGGAATTGCGGTGGTGTTGAGGTGGTGAGGTAGACGCCAGGAGATCCAGGTAAGTGAAATAAAGAATATTTAATGACAGAATTGATCTAGAAATGTAGTCCAATAACCAAGGCAGCACTGCAGAGCGGAAACCAGGGCTCTTCGCAGGTAGCGACAAGGAGAAACAAACACCTGGGAGTAATGACACAATCTGGCACACATGTAACAGATTCATTTTGCATCATTAATCTGTTACGCTCCCTTTAGAAACCACTAAAAGGGATGGGGACATGTGGGATAAACCTGGCTCTCCCAGGGAAACCCACACCAACAACTAAGTGTTGGATTATTTTTTTTTTTTTGTGGAAGATGCAGATGTTTCACAAGTTGCAGGTTCTCATAATTTCACAGAACCTGCAACGCATCAGACGTTGGCTGTGGAAAAGGTTAGTTAGGGAAGGGGGGATGTGTGGGAATTGTCCTATAATGACAAGTGTTGGAAATTCTGTGCAAAATGTGAGAATGATGTGTGAATTTGCGCCATCAGATTTGATAGCATCATGGAAGATTCATAGTGGGATTGTGTCTGTGTTCCCTTGTTGGCTCTGTGCGATTCTCTCTCTTTTCTCCTCATTTTCTTCTTTATGGCAGGAAACATGTCTTCCAGGCGTTTTTGCACGTTTTCCAAATTGACCCTGTCATCGAGAAGCTTCCTTCGTTCTTCTTGGTGTTTCACCACTGAGATGTCCTTTTCCTTCTCCAGTTTTCTGCAGCTTTCCTTGAGGTTGTCCATGCTGACTATGATGTAATCCAAGAACTTAAGCCTTTTCAGAAAATTCATATCTACATTCATCATGGCTCCAAGGTGCGCTAGAGGATATTCAAAATCCTGGATCACTTTCTGCCAGTCCTCATACTTGTCCCACAGCTTATTCCGCCTCTCTGAAGTGGAACTCCTAATTGTCTTAACTTGTTCCTTAAAGCTCTGGATGTTTCTGGACAACGTGATGAGGCATTCCTGATTTTTCGTGATTCTTTCAAGTTGCTTGTCGATCAACCTGAGTGCTTTGTATGTATTGAAAATGGTCGTTTCTGCTTTATCCTTTGACGTTTTGCTGTCTGGGTCTTTGCTCTTTGGTGACCTATGTCCCGACTGGGTTTTCCCATCTGAATCGAGACTGGACACATACTGTCCCAGCGAGCTGAGGTCCTCCAAGCTTTTGGCTCTTCTCACTTTGCTCTTTTGCTTCTTCTCTGTGGTTGGACCTAAAGACTTTGAATCACGGTAGTCTCTGCTCTTAGATTTTCTCTGTCGAGATCGCTGTCTCTCATCTGAATTAAAATCCACCAGAGGCAATCCTGGCTTGTCAGTCTCCTTCCAAAATTTGACTCCTAAATCTTTCTTCCTTTGTTTTGTCGGATCCAAAGTTTTGGCTCTTTGGCCTGTGCTCTTCGACTTCCTACCTGCATCGAAACTGGCCCGATACCTTTCCGGCATGCTGATTTCCTCCAAACTTTTGACTTCTCTCCCTTTGCTTTTGTCTTTTGTCTGTTCAGTCACATCCAACATATGGAGATCCGTGGCTATGCTCTTCGATTTCCTCTGTCGGGGTTGCTTTTTATCGTTTAAATTGTTCTCCTCCACTTTTCTCCCTTTGTTCTTGTGAGATGTGTGTCCAGACTGATCCAAATTTTTGAGTTCTACGTCTCTGCTGTTTCGTTTCCGATGTTGGGATCGCCTTCTCTCCTTTGGTTGAGTATTTGTCTCATTCATTTCTGCGTTGCTGGTTTCCGTAGAAGTTGAGCTTTCTTTTTGACCCATATTTTCTCGTCTTAGCAGCTTCTGTTCAGCAGTGGTTTCTGGTTCTATGACTTCTGCTTTGTGTGTGTCTGTTACAAAAGGCACTGCAGATTCTGACAATGACATCATCTCTTACATCACTGTCAGATCAAAGCAAGGGAATGACATCACCAGTCACATTCCACTCAGACAACTTTAAACCACACACACAAAAAAGAACATAACCCAGCCCTTCAAACATAAAATCTGTTTAAATGGCCAATGACCACACTAGTTATTCTGAACAGGCTCTTGATATGCATAAACATGTGCTGCAAACCCTCCACCGCCCAAAAAACAAACAAAAACCCCCAAAAATAAAACAAAGTGAAACCGTCAAAAACTAAATTTGACAAATTAGGTAGGGTGTAAGTAATTTTGGCATTTTCTTAGTGAGCGGTCAGTACTCCGGTAACGTTTGCACTTGTGTTATAGATACAGGAAAACCATCTATTTGTATTAATTCAATTCGATTCAAATTCAGACATACTTTCTTTCTCCCAAAGGGAAAATAAACGTTGTTGCAGCTCATTAATTTAGATTCTTCAAAGAGTCATTGATGGCTGTTGGCAGGAAAGATCCTCTGCAGCTGATCTTTTAGCTTTAAAATGCCTCCGCAGGGCGTGCCGTGGTGGCGTAGTGGTTAGCGCGACCCATATTTGGAGGCCTTGAGTCCTCGACGCGGCCGTCGCGGGTTCGACTCCCGGACCCGACGATATTTACCGCATGTCTTCCCCCCCTCTCCTTCCCAGTTTCCTGTCAGCCTACTGTCATTTAAGGGACACTAGAGCCCACAAAAGACCCCCTGGAGGGGTAAAAAAAAAATTAAAATGCCTCCGCAATGTATTGTGAACATCAGTTGTTTTTTATTATGGTAAACACATAAAAAAAAACCCCAAAACATCTAAACTCTACTATATGAGCCATATCGAGAGAATCGGCATTAGCATTTTTTCTTCCCTGCTATCTAAACAGTAGGCGAAAAACGTTCAATACCGAAAAGCTAACATATACGTGTGCACACATTTCTGAACCGGTCCGAATTACATAAAACATCAAGTGTTTCATGCAACGTTAATTGTGTTTTTTTGTTTGTTTTATTGAAAAGTGTAGGACATACAGAAACACTGGCTGTTGACCAGCCAACAACAGCAGATTTACAAAGTACCAGGGGTGACTTGAAAACATCCATAGAAGTTATTAATCTTAAAAAAAATTGTTGTTTAAACAGCTTTCTTGTTGGGGATGGATTTGATATTTGAGTCCTAAACAAGAAATTCTAGGAGGAAACATCCCATATTTGGTTGGGAGTTCTTCTATCTGGCTTTATCAGTCACCTGTTTCATGTAACTCAGGGGTCTCAAACTCAATTTACCCGGGGGCTGCTGGAGGTAGAGTCTGGGTGAGGCTGGGCCGCATTCACACACACGGTCTCCTCAGCCGAACCTTTCTGATTGCCTATTACCATATTTGGCCGTAGTCAGGCGCTGTAACAGCCATAATTGTGTAGTGTCTCTTTAAGATACTCTAGTATTGCTAATGATGTCAGAAGTATGCGCCACGGCTTCTCTGTAGAGAGCGTGGGAGAAACGGGCTAGACGGACATGTTAGCTCCCTAACCTTTCAGTAATGTTACGGGTTTTTTGACCGTCCTGACGAATCTGCCGCCTCCTCTCCTCCCTTAAACACAACCCAAGCGTTACAGCGCCTAACCTTAATTACGTTACACTGATCAGCAACTTCCGGGTCTAGACTGGATGCTGAAGCACGTGAAGCAGGAGCGGCCGCGGAAATTGCGCATGTACTGCATGCAAATAATGACAAATAGAAAATGCAAATAGGCCCGGCCGATGTCCCGCCCCCGAGAGCAATATACTCCACCGTGATTGGTAAGTTCGTTCGGCTCCGCACACAACACTAAAAAGTGCCAATTATATCAAACTCGCCGGCCGCACTAACATTAAACTTTTATACTAAGGCGGGGGCCACAAACTATCGTCCGGAGGGCCGCAGTTGGCCCGCGGGCCACGAGTTTGAGACCCCTGATGTAACATAAATACGATGTTGTCAATAAAGTTTCGAGAAAGCCAAAACAACCGACGTCACCGACGTAGCAGCGTAACGTAGCAACGTGTTCAGCACGCGCGCGTGGCTTTTGAGTGCAGCCGCTAACGCAGCTCCAACCGCGAGAGGCGTTTTCACTCCCGTGTTTTCAGGTGAGCGGACGCAGCCGGGACTGTAAATAAATTTTCCACCGCCGCAGCATGGACATTAAAAAGAAAAAAGGTGGACGTGATTTCCGAGTTAGGATTAAGTTGTTCCGTTAAACGAACAGCTGTAGCTACGCGCGCGACTCCTTCTTGTTTGTTAGTTGTTGGGATGCTAGCCGCGAGGCGGCGCAGATTACTGGAGGAGTTCTGCTGCTCCCAGGATGAAGACAAACTCATATTTCGTGTCTGGGGAAAAACATGGATTCTCCCCCCCCCCCCCCAGGCGTGAGAAACAACAAATATCAACAACATCTCTCTTTTGAAGCCGTTTTCTCCGATTTCAATTGTCCAACATGATGTAAAATGTTGGTTGATTTTCTCCAATAATTGTTTAAACTCACAGAGGGCGTTTCACAATTCTGCTATATTGAAATTTCAACCGCGAATCTTGCTTGTCTGTCTAACCTCAGAACGAGAAAAATCACAGCTCTAATTGGGATAACAGTCATTTTATCTGTAGACTTAATTAAGACTGACGGTGATTTAAGATCTGAAGCTGAGTTAAATCAGCTTTAATGGAGAGGAAAATTAGAATAATTTTCAGTTCTTTAGTAATTAAAACCCGTGAGACGTGTTTCAGAACAGGCTCCCTCAGAAATGATCAGTTTCTGGGCAGTTGTGATCACTTTAATTTGTATCTATAAACATAAAGACTTTTATAAGAATTTATCTCTGTATGTTGGAGGAAACGCACAATAAATAGGAAGTTTGTGCTTTCTTTATTGAAATATTTTCACCAAGGTTGTTGGGATTCATTAATGTATCTGAATGCAAACAGTGGTTTTGTCTGGCTGAACAAAAATACAGAACTTCGCTCAAAATTTAAAGTTGAAAGAACATGACCAGCAGAAAAAGGGGGATGGAGGAAATAAAATACCGGGGATATTCAACTTGTGAGAAATGTTTGGCATGAACCAAAACGTCATTTATGATTACTATACTGTGTTTTTTTGTGTTATTTTCCCAGACTTCTCCTGAAATAGTTTCTTTAGACCCGGCTCCAAGGCGGAAAATTGTTTGGCAAGAAAATATGTCGAAGAGAAGAAGGCCTTTGCTGAAATCCTGTTGTGTACAGGAGGAAGTGGAAGAGAAATTTAGGGACAGAAAGTTTGGCTTAAGGCAAGCAAGAGTTAAAACTCTTAATGTATACAGTAACCAATGTGATGGGAAGAAGAATTTGATTAAAGAGAATGGCATTACAAAGCAAAATGGTGAGTTTTTTCAGGGTAGGTGTTATATTTTGCGTTCATCTTTTTTGTTTGTTTTTGGGGTAAAAGAAAAGTCTTACCAAGCATTTAAAGTGTAATTATTTCACAGTTAATATACATTTTTAATGTTCTGATAATGAATGTAGAAATAAACTGTTCTATCATTTGTGGCTTTTGTCCTCCTAGGAATCTGGTTTGTGACTTGTGAAAACAAAGAGGGAATTATGGATATAGAAAAGCTGAAAAAAGGTGAGAAAAAGAAATTATACAAGCATGCAATTTAAATTATTTTTAATAACATGTATGAAATTGTAGAAGAATATCGGTGTGATTATGAGTAGGTGCCGTTTGGGATGTTACACAGCCAAATAATAACAGCAATAATTTGAGTTATTTGGCCTGCCACAGTTCCAAACTAAATATGTAGTTGGCAAGCCAAATATTTTGGTTTGTAGTTAGCAGGCTAAATATGTGACTATAAATTGGCAAGCTAAATATTTGGCTATGTAGTTAGCAAGCTCAGCATTTGGTTATGTAGCTAGCAAGCTAAATATGTGGCTATGTAGCTAGCAAGCTTAGCATTTGGTTATGTAGCTAGCAAGCTAAATATTTGGCTATGAATTAGCAAGCTAAATATTTGACTATGTAGTTAGCAAGCTAAGTATATGGTTATGTAGTTAACAAGATGGCACCAAACTTAAAATTTATTTTCCAGGCTAAATATTTAGCTCCAATTTAAATATCCATCCATCAATTATTTAAACACACTTACTTGCAGGATTGTGAGTGGGGCTGGTGTCTGTCACAATCTATATAATCTATGATTTTGGTCTGATTTTAGGTGAGAATTGCATAGCGTGTCGGGGCCTGTGGTTTACTCCCCCGGCCTTTGAGGAGTTTGCAGGACGAGGAGCCTGCAAAAAATGGAAAACCAGCATATGCCATGAAGGAAGACCTCTGACCCATTGGTTTGCGGTAATTCATTCTTTTTCTGTTTTGTCAACTTAAATCGATAAAGTCTTAAACAAAAGTTAATCGACATATGTTGGATCTTACAGAAAGGTATTCTGTCCACAACTGGATATAAAAGAAGAGGAGCCGAGCCTATGAGGGTATTGTTCCTACATTTAGCATTAGCAAAATGATTTATTAAGTAATTATGTTTGTTCTGAGTTTAACTCATTCCTAATTCCTACAACAGAAGGTTACGGTTTCATCAGGAAAAATGGAAAGCAAGCCAACACAAAGCTTCCACAAGTTCCAGGGATCTAAGCGCAGTAAATATAAGAGATCTTCCACCTCGGTGACCCAGAAAAGCATCTCTCCAGGAGGCTTTAACCCTCCTGGAGAGGCAGTAGAGGCAGAAGTACAGCTTGTACAGGATCCTGAGGGAAGTCATATTAAAGATGACTACAAGCAGTCCGACAATGACGAGTTTCTGAAGAGAGACCAAAAAAATAGAGATGATCCGGATGAGAGAAATGATGAACACGGTATAAACACAGGAGATGCTGAGGACGAAAATAAAACGGACAACGGCAATGTGCTTGCTGATGCTGATTACCTCGACGACCACGGCGATGCCAGAGGTGATGTTTCCCACAAAAATCATTTATTGAAGTTACTGCTGATACCAGTGTTGGTAGAAGGATTGGTGCCTTGCTTTTCTGTAAATTTGGAGACATGTGGTTTTATTCTTCTCCTTAAAAACTTGACATTTTTCTTCTCACTCTGAAAATTAGATACGTTTCAAGTTCTTTAATTTAACTAGAAAGCAAACTATTTTACGTGGTAAATGGGATTGGAGGATGTGATTTAAAAATTAAATCTCAAACTTTTATTTGAACATACAAAATCCGATTTTAATCACTTTTTTTCTCTCGCTAAATTACAAATATTCTTAATAATATTGTAACCATTTTCTAATTTAATGTATTATCATGTTTAGGCTAATGTCACTCTGAACAATGGAAACCTACTATGGGTTATTAGTAAATTTTTGTCAAAAAATCTCAGAAATTTTTTAGATTATTCTCAGAAATTTACTAGAAAAAAACTGAAATTTTCATCTCAATCTGATATTTTTTTGCGATAAAAGAAAAGGTGCAAGTTTGAGTTTCAAAACTTGAAAATTTTCAACTTTTTTTTTTTCTTCAAAAGTCAAAACGTTTTTTCTAGAAAGTTTCTGAAACTTTTTTGACGGAAATTTACTCCTCCCTTTTTTTTTTTTTGCATCTAGAGTGGCCCGAATATACATAGGATACGAAATCCTGATTTTACACAAATTAAATCTTCAAACAAATTTAATTAATCAGTGAAGTTTGTTAATCACTCAGTCGAAATAATTCATGGTCATAAAACCTAAAAAATAAAATGTTTTTTTTCTTCAAAAGGGGGAAATAGATTTCACTCCTCCAGATAAATTTTCCTTAGTAAGTAATACAAGGCGATGGCTGCACCATCCTGTGGGGATGCTTCTCTTCAGTCATGGTCAGAAAGTAAATGGAGCTCAATATGTTGAAATCATTGAAGAAAATCTGTTTGGGAAAACAAAATGCCATTAAATTACGTTGCCGTTTGCTGTCGTGTATTCAAATGTGAGCGAGTTTGAAGGCTGTACGCAGCTTTTCAAGAGTTTGTATTTCTGAATGTTTCTTCTGTTTTGCAGAAAGACACGAGGACTCGGACGCTGCCGGAGCCGAGGAGCAGGAGATGAAGAGGAAAACTAAAGTGATCATCGGAAGGCTTTCAGAGGTGAGTCGGAGAGCAGAGGTAGAGATGGTAGACCGCATGCGGATTGTTTAAATGTGAATTTTGTTTCAAACACATTTTTATATGTTTGAAACAAACAGAAAAAAGTTTGCAATTGACCGTCAAATCGATTGGAAACAGGGAAGTCGTGCTGTGAAGAAAATAAAACTGAGGGGAACAAAATGGCGAGAGTGACCTCAGTGAGTCAGAAGTTTACATACATCACGGTCCTCATGGTGGCAGCATGTCGGAGTAGCTCTGTTATGTTAGCTCTGATTCGTCCTTGTTGCTGACTTTCATTTTGAATTTGTTTTGGTTGATTTTATTTTATTTTTTTACATTCCTTCAGCTTATGGAGTCTTTCTGCTTGTTTTGCACTCATTCTGCGTTCTTTTACAGAGGTGGAGAGCCTGTAAGGTGAAATGGCGTCCGAAAGGTTTGTGAGTAACTCAAGTAACTTCTCAAATCCCCTTCATTTAAACAAAGTAAGTATTTTATTGTGTTGCTTGTGAACAGGTGCCTGGTGTGAGCCTTTGGAGGAAAACGCACACATTGAGGAGACTGAAGGCGACACGACCGTCGCTGAAGGAAACCAGTTGATCAGCGAGAACCTCGGCGCTTCCTCTGCAGAGCTCGTCGTTAGTAGCAACGGTGACAAGACAGGTAAGGCTCTGTTAGTTAAAACAAAGCTTTCATGAGTCGTTTTGAAAATATTTAAGTTGATTTATTATATTTTGGCATTGTTTAAGATGAGGAGAAAGATGCAGTGTTGGATATGAGGTCACCTCAAGATGCAGAGATGACCTCAAGTCCACTTGTCAAGAACCAAACAAGTGACCTGATGTGTGAGTTCAGAAACTAATTAGATCAGTAATAAAAAAAAAGAAGCAGCAAAAACCTTCATTTTAATGTTTTTTGATTACTTAACAGGTCTTTCTGTTGCACCTGTAAGCCTGCTGCTTCCGTTTGTTAATAAAGAGGTTAATGAGAAGGACGCAGATGAAGCCAAACCGGATCATGACGAAGCAGAATCAGAAAGGTCAGAGACATGGTGAGATGAAACGCATTGCTTCAGTCAACAAAGTCTGCAAATATGCCAAACAAATTTTTCTTCTCCCCCCCAAAGCATCAGAGCCTCAGACTGTCCAAAAGTCTCAGAGAAGATGGAGGACGGAGCTTCGGGGGTCTCAGACGGCTCCGACGTGGATGCAATGGATATCAATCAGCTGAAGAAGGAAAAAATAAAGATGCAGCTTAAAGTTTTAAAACTGCAAGAGGAATGTTACACACTGATGCTAAACAACTTAAGAAACTGACTAGAAAGGTTTTAGTGTCAACATTGTAAATGACCAGTTAACCTTCTTTTTTACAATGTGCCTATTGGATCATTTTTACAACTTTTCTTTTTAAATGTGTTCCACATTGTATATCACTCTCTTTTTTTTTTATCAGAAAATGTCACAGTTGAAAGTTGCCAAAGAGACAAGACAGAAAGTAGCGATGATATAGTTTGAAGTTTACAGAAAAGTGGAGGAAATGAGAAGAGCTGAGCACAGCAGCTTAAAAACATATCTAACCGGCACCCCACAGTGGAATTTAAAAGCCCTCTGTGGTTTGCCCCGCCTACCTGTAATTCACCCTGCTGGTGAGTAACTCTTTGTTATAAAAACGGTAATTCAAAACACTAAAATTTTGTCTGCCTGCATTCAGTTAGATGTAATTTCTGCTCCGGTTCTGACCGGCATTATTACTTTGACGACCAAAAACGTTGGTCTCTCATTTCTCCAAACAGCTCTGCAGCGGTTGTTTAAGCTTCACTTTTCTTCATGTCATCAGTTTGTATTTTACTAGTGAGGATGTGGGTATTTATAGTTTTATTTTTATCAAATTCTTTTACGCCGTTTCACGACTTAAGCTCCGTTTATCTCGACGTCTTTACATAGCTCGCATTCAAACATGACAAGTTAAGAAAATGTTGGGTGATTTTCCACTTTTCACAAGTAGCATTTACAGGTTGAAAAGTATTTCTTTTTCTAATTCCCAAACATGATTGCCAGAAGGTCACCTCCGAAGGTCACCTTTCAAGGTCAATGTGTTATTATTATTATTATTATTATTATTATTATTACCTATATGTGCAAAACTGGCAAGCAATCTTGGAAATCTGAAATCTCTAACCCGTTTGTTATCTTACAGTTTTGAAAGAGGTGTTTTCAAATACCATAATTACGAAGCTGTGAATAACCCTGAGGAGAAAATAAATATTTACTGTTACATCTCATTCATTCAGCTGTTTATAGCTCTTTTGACTGTATTTTGCATTTGGTGCTTTTCCTCACACTGTGCTAAGAATGTCTCTGTTTTTTAGTATACATGTCAAATGCTGCTGTATCCAGGTCTGTCTCAAGTTTTCTACTCACTTTTCTTCTTGTTGTATTAAATAATTAACCAAACTTCTTGTTCCCGTTTTATTTATTTTCTGCAACGACAGCTGAAGCACACAAGTGGTGACCGGCGATGCGTAAAGCATCTGAAGCAATGACGTATTCCGTTTTAAAATGTCACAACTTTTTTTTTCTGTCTGAAAAGTTTATTTATTGTTTGTTATGCCAGGAAACAGCTGGTTTCCTTTTTAACCCTTGGACGTTGTTGCGCGTCTCTCGGCTCTGCTCTGTTGCTGTGGTTTCTCCATGAATCACTCTCTTAAATTCAGGCATGCTGCGATCCGTCTGGTTCTCAGAGGAGGAAGACGACGTGGGGCGTGACTGCAGCTGAAGTTTCTGTTTCGTTTCTCAGCAGAGGGAAGACGTTCGCTGTTGATTCGTAAGTTTTCTTTGGTTCTTAAGACTTTTTTGAATTAATGTCAAGTTTTTTTTTTGTAAGGACCACAGATAAGTGAATTGGACCAATGTGTAGGAGGGAAATCATTTTGATAGCTGCCTGAAAACAAAATATCCATCCAGTGGACGTATCTCTGGAAGACTTAACTGTTTTTGAAGTATATTTCGTAATTCTGTTTGGACGGAAAGGGGCGGACCGGTGACAAAAAGAGAGTATATTACATTTAAGGGTTGATGACAGACAGTAGCAAAGTTAACTAAAGATCTTTTTGATTTGTGGCTTTCAAATATTGTTGGTTGCAAGATGGTGAGTAGAAAAAGAAACTTCCTCAGTTTTTTTGACAGTTGCTCTAAAATTAACAGGCTGCTTAATATGTCGTCACACTGAAATGTTTCAGGTCAACAGACGAATTTTTAACATCACAGAGAGAGAGAGAGTAGATTTCAAATTCAAAAATACTTTATTAATACAAAAGGGAAAGTAAATAATTGACTGATTGAAGTTAAAATATAGAGAAAGCCACCTGAACATATACCAAATACTGTCGTCTGAACATGTTATTTGAAACGGACGTTTCAAATAATTCGTCGAATCACGACTTATTTGAAATTTACCACTTCCTGTGAAAGCAGAGTTCAGTTTCATAAAACGCTTCCGGACCTGATCTGTGCCAGACCCGCAGAATCTTTAAACAAAACTCGTCTAAAATTACAATTAAAATAAAAAAGTAGAATAGTTTAATTATAGAGACGGTTTATCTATATTTATAGCTTTGAGAGTTTTTCTTTCTCTGCGCTGCGCTCGGCTCGTATCGGATAAACCAGCAGCCCCTTAAATCCAACCAAATAATACTAATAAAGTCAAGGATAAGGAATATTACTGAAACAGTAAGTACAAATATACAACATTCAAATTTCAGAGGCATTTTCAATTCAAATACTGATGGCACATATTTACTTCCATACAAGGATATCTGGATCTGCCATCAAGGCATTTACTAAACCATTAAACGTTTACAAAACCATTTACACTAGTATATGATAATTATTTTAAACCACAATAAAAAATTTTTTTTAAATTTTATAAACAAACGTAACCTCGTGAACTAGCCTGCCTTTCTTTTAAAAAAAGGCTCATATTTTCCGAAAATAAAGAGTAGATCAAATCGGCAGCTTGTCAAACTTAAACAGCAGATATAAAAGTTGCTTAAAAAATAACATTGTGGTGACGTCTTCCCTAAAGGTGTAGTTTTATTTATTTAGTTTTAAAATAAACCTCTTTCGTTTTAAAGGGTTACGTTTTAAACAGACTAAATGTGGAAGCCTACCTTCAGATTAAACATCTAGGACAGAAACGTCGCTACAATTATGATATGTAATATAAATCTAAGATCTCGGTCTAATGAAATAAAACATTATGTTAAATACACAGAGCAAAGGAAGTAGGAGGGTTTTAACTACAGACTTACCATGTAGATGAGGAAAAAATGGAGGAGGAGCTGCACTTTTTTTTTTTTTTTTTACTTGAACAGTAAAACGTTATCTATGGTCGGTTAAACTGAACATTCAGCAAATTAAATTTATTTATCGTCTTCCTCAAACTTCTAACATTCTTTTTTTTTTTTTTCTCAAATTTTACCAGGGTAGTGTGACGCTCATAAAACAGCAAGAGATACGAGTGTAAAACTTTTATTTTTGGTAAACTGTGTAGCTGTCTGAATATTCAACTACAAAATGTATTTGAACAAACAAAATCTATAAACTCTCAATTTTGTCTTTATCAATCTTTCATTTCACTGTTAAATTCGGTTAGAAAAGCAGGTAGAAGGAGACGGCTCAGCTCACAACACATTGTCAAAAAATTCTGCAAGACAATAATAAAAAAGTTTGTGGGAGTAATGTCTAGCCATCTGAAAATCTGTTTCATTTAATTACAAGAAAAAATGATTTTTCCCCCCCCTGCCTGATACAGTTTCAATCTTATCTTATCCTAAAGTTGTACTAACTTTATTTTGAACAAATAAAATAAAGGAATCAAGTGCGTCATGTTGTGCTACCCATGAATATTTGGGTTTTCTGACGAAGTGTGTCAGTGCAAACGGGTTAACAGGTTGGATATGCTGATGATTTCAGAAAGGTTTTTGTTGTTCATAACTGTCCCTTCCTCACATACCTGCTCCTCCGATTCCTACTGACCTCTTCTAGTCTGAAGAGGGGACGCTGCAGGTCGCAAACCCACCAAGTAGGCGTGTCACAATAAACAATGAATCCATAAACTGAAACAAGCTCAATAATTTTCATTTCAACATTTTTCCACTCTCTTTCTACCGCAAATGGTCTTCAGTCTGGTGCTTTGGTCTCAACTCTCCCTTTTTTTTTTTTTTTTTGAAAGACAATTTTGTCTACAGAGACTTCACGACTCATTTTATTTGTTGCTTCTGTTGTTTTGTTTATTTATTTTGGATATTGGATTAGAATCCAGTTCCGATGTTTAAATGTTCATCAGAATTTAAAGTTTATTGATCATTGCAAATGTATTCTTGTGTTGTTCTTCCATTATTAACTTTTATATTACTTGAAAATTGCCTCAAAACAACAATGTTATCGTTTATCGCAATAAGTTCTGGAACAATTTATCGTCTGGCAAAATGTGTTATCGTGACAAGCCTGGCACCAAGTTCACCTGGTTTTAGTGTTGACGCTGCATGTCAACCTCATGTAGACCAAACTAAACATGATCCGATCTGAGCTTAGACTTTAAAAACTTTACAAGATAAACAAAGAAAAGTTTGTAGATCATGTAAAAATATCAGATGGCAGCAGACTTCGCTTGATTCAGTGTGGGGGGGGGGAGGTAAAAAAAATCAAAAAATGTCTGCCTACAGGCTTCATACGCCTTCATGAAACACCCTTTCTACTGGATGGAATATTATTACATTTTATATTTTATCTTCAGGATGAGGAGCAAAAAGCAGCAACAATCCCTCAAGTTTTTTTTTTGTTTTTGCTCCCTTACAAGTAATAAATCTAAATGAGAAGTGAAAAAAAAAAAGTCAGACGTTGGATGCACTTACAAGTTTCTTCTTTCTCACTTTAATGATGAGATTGTAACACTGTTAAAATGAGGAAAAACTCCAGCAGAGGTGTCATTCAGCTGCCTTTGTATTTGATTTGTACTAATGATCCCCCCATCTATGTGTAATATACAGTTCTTATACTGTGCATTGGTGTAAGAACGCATCCTGACTGAACCTTTACAAGAACAAAGCAGTTATTTGGTTCACTGACGGCTGTTTGCAGATAAACCACCAGCCAGTCACAGACAGCAGGTCGGTGGTCCAGACGAGGACCGCCTGCTTTCCAGAGGCGGCAGATGTGACAGCAGGATCCAGATGTGTCGTGTAAGAGAGAGCTGAGCACGTCTCTGGAACAGGACACAAACCTGCAATGAAATCATTTCGTGGTGAAGGTACTGAGTTTTATTCTTTTTATTATTATTATTTCATGCTTGGACCGTACAAATGTTTTTCCTCAATTTTGTATTTTTTTACGAGTCATGAACCAAGAAGAGTTTTATTTACGACCAATACCCGTTTTCTTAAGTCTGAAACTTATGAGTTTCTATTTATGAGCAATGGCACACAAAGGCCCATATGATTCTCTGGATCTAATAAAAATGTAAGTAAAACATGCTGCAGATTTCCTTGAAAGACACGTTTGTTTTGAACGGTACAGAGAATAAAAGCGTTTCGAGATTATCACCATTAGGTTTTCAGCCTTAAACAGACTTTAGTTGGGTTTGAACGTGATGCACGAACAGCAAAAAGAGGAAAGAAAATCAGCAAAAGTTTTGTTGTTTTCACAGATGGAAATAATCATGAGAAACCATGATTATTATTATTATTATTTTTTATAACAGTAGCAGATAAACGTATGTCTTGTGTCCAGAGTTAAACATCACCTTTGATTGTTAAAGACATTATCACATTAAAATGCACCAAAGTGTGAAAACTTGTAAATGTTTTCCTGTTCTGTACCGACTGAGACAATTGAGAGTTTATAAAGAAAGAGATGAACCTATGAAAAACATTTCTGTGGTTCTTTCTTTCTCTGATGTTACATGTTTTGAAGTTTGAAACTTAAGCCAATATAGAAGAAACTATATGAAATTTTGTTTTATCAGCACTGCATTAAAAACCTGACAATTGCAACAAATGTAGTCTGTCTCATCACAGCGAAACCTAAAATCTTGAAGGCTGAGACAAAAGTTCACCATGGGTATTCACAGTATTTTTTTAATTTTTTTAATTTTATGGAATAACTGGTTATGTCTACATTTCCTTCAATTTCTAAACGGTTTCTTTCTCAAGACAGACTGCAGTGAGTAAGAGGAGAAAATGAAGAGAAGGTCTTCGCTACGGTCCGACTCTGGACAGGAAGAGCTAAGTTTAGACGCAGAACATAATCTAAGAAAAAGAAAGAGCATCGACTATCATGATGACGATGAAGATTATTATTATTACGAGGAAGACGACTGCTACCGGTTTCTAACACACGAAGGTATCCGGTTTTTAAATCAATCCACTCTGCTGAAAGCAAACGTCACTTTAAGCATTTCAAACTGTATTTTATTGAGACAGCAAAACGTTTGTATTCGCTTCAATTGCTGAGGAATATTTGAGGAATAAACTGGCTTTTCTGTCTGCAAGATCTAGAACTGTGGCCTGTAAGCTGTGGGGACAGAAAGGGAATGATGGACGTCCAAAAGCTGGCGAGAAGTAAGAACGTCGAGTTTGTGTGAGATGATTAATCGGATCGTGACAACAAGCTAAAGGTAGCGGGGTTTAGTGGAGAAATGCCCTTATTTTTTAGGGGATTTTTCAATGTTATGATGGCAAATGCATGAGAAAAACATCCTGCTATGTAAATATTAAAAGCAAATTCATTTTTAATTGTTTCTCCACGTCTTATCTGTGATGCGTGTACGACTTCGCTGTGCAGGTGAGGAGTGTATCGAGTGTGAGGGCCGCATGTTCACCCCGCCTGCCTTTGAGGAGTTTGCAGGAAGAGGCTCAGCTAAAAAATGGAAATTCAGCATATACTCTGATGGAAAACCTCTACAACACTGGTTTGATGTAATCTAGGTTTTTTTTATGAACCTATTTCAATAAAATACTGTTTTTCTTTTCATTTAATGAACATTTTCCCTCATCACAGCAAGGCCTTCTGGACACTGAGGGATACAAAAAATGGACAAAGACGAATAAAGTAAGCGAGTAACACTTGGATGCAAAACCTGTTTTTTTTATTTTTTTTCTTCAATAACACTATTATTTTTTCGTCCAACAGAAGAAAGGTAAAACACTTCAGAACAATGGAGCTACACCAGCTCATAATTTAAGACGACGCGACGCTCCAGGAGCAGGAGAGTCAGGAACAGAAGCTACGGACGACTCTGAGAACGACGATGGGATTCCTTCACGCTTTGGAAGCCGGTTACTGAGGACCGAGGAAGAGAAAGAGAGAAACGACTCAGACCATCCAGAGGAAAAACAAGATGAGAAACCAGATGAAATGGAAGACGACAGGGATGATAACAATAAAGACCTCTGTGCTCCTAAAGGTAATATCTTCTTCTTCTGTTGTGGATTGCCACAGTGAATCATCTGTCTCCATTTAATCCTGTCCTCTGCATCCTTCGCCTTTACACCAACTAACTTCAAGGCCTGCTTTTTCTCCATCAGCGTCCTTAAAACGACATATTCTTTCGAATCATTCAAACAAAGTCTGTTCCTTCAGTCAGAGTTTGTATCGCTACTCCTGACCAATGATGGATTTCTGAAAACGCCTCCTCTGTTTCAGAACCGGATCCGAGGTTGATCATCTCAACACCTGAAAAACTCGCGTTGCAGATGAACTCCATTGTCCTTCTCGAAAGAATGTCAATGGTAAGATGAGCAGCTGAATTTATCCAATTGTTTTTACAACATCACCCAGGTTTTTGCCTGCTCTCTTGGTTATTGAGGTAAATATCTTCCTCTTTGAAAATATTTCCACTTTAAATGCACCATATATGTAAAGATATGCCTTCTGAGTCCGACTTTCATTGCAGCCCAATGGCAATAATATAAAAATGTCAAGGAAAACGTTAGAAGAAATGGGATAAAAAGCCTTCTTCATCTCCATGAAAAGTCAAAGCTTTGATTGATGAACTAAAATATTCTGACACGAATGGATCAGAGGAAGAGTTGGTTATATTCACACAGAAAGAAGTTTGTTTCTGATATGAAACTAGATGTTATGAAGTACTGATATGCCAGCTGATGTTGGATTGTCATTTTACTCTGTGGAGGTTTTCTGTTAAATCTGGTTTTCTCTTCTGTGTCATTTTAGACGAGGAGTCGCTGTCAGACCGCCGCTGTGGTACATCGACTCAAAGGTTTATACGTTTTAATATATCCATATTTTCACAACCTCCTCATTTGAACTTGTTTTAAATCAGAATTTATATGGTTGATTGTATCATTTTTCAATCGCGATCAAGAAATGCGTATGAAAAAGAGCATGAAAACAACGAGCCGCGGTTAGCTGGAAACACAGCCAGGAGTTGCGTTATGATGTCAGGATGTGTTTCTGTGTGTGAAGGAGCCAAATCCAGCCGCGCACAATGACTAAAACGTTACAGGCTGTGCAAAGCGAGAGTTCATCTATTAAACTGACTGAAGATTAATACGTAAAATAAAATCTGGGGCGTTAGAAGTGCCTTTGTGAGCCTGCTGCTTTATTATAAAATTGAATATAATTTCAGATTTCTGTATAATGTTTGTCCAGGTTAACTTAAATAATGATATGTTATTGTTCCAGGTTTAATTTTCTAAACTACAGAAAAGTAATTGTTAGGGATGCGCAGATATGAACATTTGGGTCGATGTTGATATCCGATATTAATACTGCTGCTATGGCAGCATTTATCGATATTTTTTTTATCCGATTACTCGATTAATCGTCAGAATAATTAACAGATTACAAGACTACTAAAATAGTCATTTACAACAGCCCTACTACACAAACCACAAAGCAGCTGCTAAAAACATTTAAAAAACTAGCAAAGCAGCACTGTCTTACCTAAGACAATTTATGCTCACAAACACAGATGCCTCTGGTCATTATTTAACTTTTACACAAAGTATATATTTGTGGAAAATAATATTTTACTGGCTCTGACTGTTTTTGCCAGAAAAGGCCCATTTAAAATGAATTCTCTGCTGTAAAAGACAGTAAAATGGGAGATTTTACCTAATTTGGTATTCACTTCTGTTTTTTTAACATATTGAGCTTTTATGGTTTTACGAGATGCTTTGGTGAAGCTAACCGACATTTTCACCATGTCTGATAAACTGTTCCACTCTGAGGTTCTTAAATTTCTCTCTTTAAACCAAATTTTCTTTCCCGTAGACGATGAGGAAGGAGACGGAGATTCAGAGATGAATTACTATGAAAAGCTCGAGCCACCGGTGGAAAGTGAAACGGCAGACGTGGCCACGAACACTTCTCCCCAACAAGAACCGGTCGAGCAGAAAATTCACAAATTACCGAGTGAGTACACAAACCAAATGCAAGATCAGTGGAAAAACGTTAAAATTTGCGGTACCTACAATATTTCAAGTTTGCAGGGCTTTCTGCTGAAACTTTGACCATGCCTGGTCCGAGCGCATGTGACATTCACACAGATGTGAGCTGCTTGGACGAATTCAAATCCCAGACGATGTCAGAGACGAGGTAAATTGTAGGAGTTCATTTACTTCAGTGGTGCCATCTGAACAAATGCGCCCCGGGGTTACAGCTTTCCCCTTTCCTCCCAGAAGCGTCTGCGATTCGGACAGCACTCACATCTCGGAGCAGGTGGAGACCCCAACGTCGGGGGTCTTAACCGGTTCCGATGTGGACACGATGGATCTGGATCAGCTGCAGAGAGAAACTCTAAAAACGCAGCTGGAAGCTGCAAGAGAACAAAGGGAGGCTTCGAGAGTACAGAAGGAATATTACACTTTGAAATTGCGCCTTTTACAAGTTCAGATGAAAGCCGGTCGGTTCAGTTCATCCATGTAGGTTGTGATGCAACTTTAGCAAACTCTGGGAGGGATGAAGCATTTCCTGTTGCAAGAAATTACAAAAAGAGTTGAGGATTTTATCATTGCAGTGCCAAGAGAAGATTGAGATCATCTGTGGAATTAAACTAGGATCCCAGGGAATAAAATAATGTGAATGGACATTAATTTTGAATGGGTATTGTTTTTATATGTAAATAGAGATGTATATAGAGAGGCTATATTTTAAGTTTTCTAAAGTATCTTGTTTTACAGATAACATGACATTTTGCTCACTGTCTTCCTGTTAATTTTAACATAATTATGTTACAAGGTGGTTTTCTGACAATGTTGTTTAAAGTTTTCATTTGTCTTGTTTCAAGGTGGAAATAAAAACTGTAGATTGCTTAAAATGTTTACATCAGATGTCTGCCGGGACAATTTCCTTAACTTTTCTAAAACAAAGTCAGCCGGTCGTACATATCAGCACCCAAATAATCTAATAACCTTCACAAATTCATCTCTTTGAAAAGAAAGGTTTCCAACTTTAAAGAAGCCTTTTCAAGAAAAAGCTCCTAAGAAATAGAAAAGCAATTTAAAAAAAAGGAACGTAAAATTATTTTAATATTACATTTCATCACATTACAACCGCAAACTGGAGTGGATTGTATTAAGGTTTTATTTTTTTTGCGAAAAGCCAACTGTAGAAGAGAAGGACAACCAAACATGGTCGCCAACATTTATCAACGAATGAAAATCTGGAATGTGTTCTCTACATTTTTTTTTTTTTTTTTACACTCATCCCCTTTTGCTCTGATGCTCCAAAAGAAAATCCGGTACCAAGTATCGCCTGCAGAAGTTGTCTTGTAGCTGAAAGTTTCAAACAGTGAAATAAAACTCAGGAAAGCAAAAGACCAATAAGGTTTTATTGCAGGTTGTTGATGCAGTCAAAAAAAAAAATCGACAACATCCAGCAGTTTATATTTGTACGCTCTTATTTACAGATTATCAGTTGTTTCTAATGAACTCTTCCCTATTCAGCCATTTTCTCTTCATCATCATCATCTTTTTCCATCTCCTCCTCTTCCTCGTCATCTTCATCAAAGTATTTATCCTCGGCGTCTCTGCTGACGATGTCCAGGTTGTCGTAGTCGGGGTTGTCGTCCACCTCGCTGAAACACACAAACACTAAAGTGCTTCATGTTCTAGGGGTGAAATATTTTTACTGAACATTCCAGGAGTTACTTTCACTGTTGAAAGCAAATATCCAAATGTTCTTTGAAAATATTCAAATTCAACAACAAAAAAAGAGTGAAACTGCAGTCGAATCCAACAAATTAGCTCCTTTATCAGATTGCGAGTACCTCTTGAAAATGGACAACTTTTAAAAAGCAATTAAATATACCTTTCATACGTTTCCTCATTTAAATTATTTATTGTATGATCTAATTTTCTAATTTTAAATGTTTTCATTAACTACAAGTGGAAATCTATCAAACTGATCAGAAATAAAGCCTTAAAAGCATTTATCTGGTGGGCCACCAGGGGGAGCTGTGGAGGCCCTCAGAAAGCTGGAGGGGAAAAAATGCAAAAATAAGAAGACTGATTTTATTGAAATTTTTTAATCATAAAATTTAAGCTGTTTTTTGAACTATAAGCAACATTTAAATTGTTATTTATCATGCTCATTTCTGATTGGCTGCCAGTCAAATTCATCAAACTGCGTTGCTACTCAAGCTAGCATAGCAAGCATGAAACGGGCACGTTTCTGACTAGAAGAAAACTGAAGGAACTGTTCTTTTGCTAAATGAATGTATTGATTATTGAATAGTGAATAAAAGTTAAGGAAAAAAATTCCAAAAGTGGATGTTTCTTTACATATTTGTGGCTTTTCCCAGAACAGAAGCTACGGCTATTTGAGGCGCGATGGCATGAAAAAGTTTGGGAGAGAATTTTATACTGTCGTATTTAGGTTTCACTTCTTTATTATTATTGAATTGTAGAAATAAATTACATTTAGCATTTTATTCTCACTTGTAAATGCATTTTTTAAAAAAAAGTAAAACGTTACTCGCTTTAGGGGAAGTTTCTAGAAGTTTACTGCGCTAACTGTGACCGACCTGTAGTTGAAATCTTTGTCTTTTCCGTCTAGGAATCGCTGATGCATCCGACTGATGAACTCCTCCCTCAGCAGAGCCTTTTCCTCTGCAGTGGGCTCCCATCCCCTCTGCTGGACTCCATCTTCTGTGTAACAAACGTTCAGCAGCCGGATTGAGACGGGAAGCAGAAGACGTAAAAAAAACAAAACAAAAACTCATATTTTTGGGTATTCTTTTAGCAGTTCCTTACCGTCGTCATCTTCGTCCTCCTCTTGGGCGCCGTCTTCTCTGTCCTGCTCCTCCTGCAGGCGGTTCTGGATGAGCCGCTCCTGGTAGGAGTTGAGGAGGAGATTGGCGAGCCCACAGGAGCCGCCGCCTCCTTGTCCCTCCTGCGCACCGTCCAGCATGGCCTCCTGGGAGCGCTCCAAAACCTGGAACATAAATCAAAGCCAGCAGGTTTTATGAGGCTTCGTGGAAGCTACACACACACACACACACACACACACATAAATATTGTCAATTTAAGAAAATACAAGTGACCTCTTCATCAGTCAGAAACTGGCCAATATATTGCTCGTACAGCAGCGGCTCCCTCATCCGCATCTGTTCCTCGCTGAAATACTCGCCGTCTGCCAGAAGAGTAGAATAATAATAAGAAAACCAAATAATCAAGATTTACAACTCCAGTTTATTAGAAATGCTTTAGAGAAACACTTTAAGCAGTGAAAACGATAATTAGTGAGGATTTATTTTATATTTTTTATGATTTACCCAGAATACATAGAAATATTGAAAATCCTCATGATAAATATAAGGAGTTTAATCTGAATGCCTCCATTTTTACTTCATTTCACGTTGGGCTCCCAAATGGACAGAGGCACATACACCTCCAGATTGTGCATTAAGACTGGTCATTTCATCTGTATGTAATTGTCTCTAGACTTTTTTTTTGTTCACTTAGATTTTAAGTGTTGTTAGTGTATGTTTCATATTCTATCCATGAATTGCGGATCAAAATCAACGTTAAAAATAACTGGTATATTTAGTAAATTACGTTTAACTTATTTGTCTCTGTTAAATAAGGGAGAAAGAAACAACTATTTCTCAAATACAAAGTTCTTGTTGTTTTTTTTTATTTTGCCAAAGTTAAAACCCTGGAAAAATATTGACTTTTAATCATCCCACCATGGTTCTTGATGGATGATGCCACCAGTTTTTCCTCCACAGCGGTCCCCATGGTAACCCAGCCCGTACCTTTCTGCAGCGCTCTGAGGGCAGCGTAGCGCTGGTTTCTGACTCTGGTCCTGTTGGTGCATCCCGCAGGTCGCGTCTGCACCAGCCGGCTGTAGTGCTGGGCCCTCGGGTCCAAGCTGACGTGGGCGAAAGCAGGAAGGTGCTCAGGCTTCAGGTGGCCCTGATGATGGAAGAAGGTACATCACACAAGAGACATGACATCAGTAAGTTGAGCTCTTTTTTTTCCTTTTATTTAAATTACTGCTGTTATTTATTTACTGTGTCTTTGTCAGTGAAACAAGAATGACCTCTGCAGGCCTCCTTGAGGTCAGGTTGGACAAGTTCGGTTTGTTTCATTTGTCCTGAGGATCTGGTGGAACCCTTTGCTGTTTAAAAGCTGCCATTTTTTTTTTACTACAGTTCATTGTATTTGTACACTACAACATTTGTACTTTGATATTTATGTTTCCCTATCTCAATATTTCTGGGTCTTTTTGCATGCCATCTCTCTCTTTTTGATATTGCCTTTAAAGTGGGTCCTAAGTGTCCCAGGGATGAAAGTGTGTTGGTGCCAAGTGTGTGAGTCGACCCGAAAACAAAAGCAAAAACTTGGTGCTCACTGATGCTGGTCACCAAACTACAGACACGCTCTGAAAGGCCACAGCTCCACGAGCATTGTGAAAATCCAGACTAAAGTTTGTGAATGCTCTCAGGAACAAAAACATAAAAAAAACGGAGACATTCCTAGTGATCAAATGAAACTGAGATATTTGACTATAATGATCACCATTCCACGAGGGAGGCTCGTACGCCTGAAAACAACATCCAAACTGCAGCACAGGAGAGGCTGCATCACGAGAAAGAAACTCGGATCACTAATCAGAGGCAAATTGTCCCAGTCCGATCTTTAAAGCTTTAAAATCTTTCCCCACGTTTCGATTGGCAGCCAGAAGACACATAAGGACACTTCCGCATACAGTAGCTGTGCAAGATCTATTTGTTGTTCCCTCGTTGCTGTCTAGTCCTGTGTCCCGCTGGCACTTACATGGTACCTCTCCAGGAAGACCAGCGGCCTGCTGCGGTACTGATGCAGCAGCTCCTCCCTCCGCTGCCCGAAGGTCAGCTCGGCCTCTCCGATCTGCTGGCTCTTCACGGGGCTCCCGCTCATGGCTACCGACTCTATCATGGCTCCAACGCAGCTGGGCTCTGCCTGTGGTTAATAACGCAGTTAGCAGAGAAGCACAAAGAATCCAACCCAAAAATAGACAAATGAGGAAAAACCCCTGGAGCCTCACCGAGGGGTCCAGCTGGGCGACCGGCTGGGTATCTGTTCTGTGTTTGGGTATGTAGAGGTCGCATGTCTGTACAGGAGCCGCAGGTTCCTCTGGTAACACCGTCCTCTTTTCGCTCTCACACGGCCTGGGCTGGGCTCTAACGGGAGGGTCGATCTCCCCCCACATAGCTAAACTCCAGCAGGCTTTACCTGAGCAGATAACGCGATGAAATAAACGCCAATTCACTGCGCGTGCTGTGTCGACGCCAAAATGAACGAGTGCGTTTTTAAATATCTACATTCTAACAGTTATTTAATGCTTAAAACACACTACATTTACATGTTTTGCTAACTGTTTTGGCTGCCATCATAGTCCGTCATGATTATGGTCCCCCCCTTGTTTGCAAGTGAAATGTTGGTTCCGTTCTCAGCCTGTGGCGTCAGCTTTTGTCGCCATCTAGCGGCGGACCGTTGAACGCCAACCCCAAACTATTAAAAAAGGTGTATGAATTTTCTTTTGTAATCTTATCATTTTCTTGGATTTTCTTTTCATTTAATGCGGTCTGTAGTTCCTTGTTTATTTACTTTATGTTAATTCAGGTCATTTTCTATGCCATATGCAGCCAGAAAATAACAGTATATTAGAATCTAAAAACTATGTTTAATGAACAGGTGCCCTTACAGTAGAAGATCAGGATTCTGTTATTCATGTGAAGCATATTCAAAAATATTTGGCTAAGATACGTCTGTAAAAACAAGCTGGACAGGGGTTGGTTTCCCTTCTGCATTGTGGCTAGCTTTATCTCCCTCTCAACAGTAGGGGGCGCCGTTGTTGTTGTGGTTTTCCATGAGCTGTGTATTTCACAGCGCAGTCTCAGAATGAGGGCTGCAGTAATTATTACATACTTACACCTACAGTTAGACTCATACATTTCTGCTGCATTTCTTTTCAAGTCTCCACCTTGAGGCCAGTACACACACTACAACCAGCAAATCACATGAAAATAATCTGTTACAGATCAGATCAGATCGAAGAGACCAGCTGGTCTTGCTATTTAAACCTTTGGCAGAGAGTACAGAGGTTATGAGATATGTAATGAAAGAAGAAGAAGGACGAGGGGGCAGGGTGGTGTCAGTTGAGTGTACAGTAAGTAAGTTAGTCAGGAGTGTCACTTCTAATCATCGGACATCACAACCAAATACTGCAATAGACAGTGCAGAAGTTTTATTCAGTTTGTTGATACTCACTCCTTGATGCTATTTAGATTTTATGAAATAATGCATTTGAAATCATATCTGTGAACTACACATCCAGACTTTGACTTGGCCCGTACGTATAAAGGATTAACCTTTCAGTTGAATTATACAGCTGGCCTTTGATTGGGCAACACGCAAATCCACTTTGATCTAGACAATTTCGTTGTACCCAAGGCTGTTTTTTCAGGTTGTTGTCTTACTAGAAACTACAAGTCCTTTGTAGTTTCGCTCTGGTACTGCCCTGTATCTTGTCATGTATCAGATACAGGCCAGTATCTGACACACGATACAGGGCACGATACTGTATCATTTATCGGATGATACACTTATTAGGTACGTGTATCGGACCAGCTTCCTTTCACTTGCTAAAAAAGAGCTGCTGCCACCACCCTGTGTTGCTATGAAGATGGTGTCTTCAGAGCGATGAGCAGTGTTGGTTTTCCCTTAAGGAAACCATCTTCTGCTTGTTTAGAAGATTTACAGGGGTGGTCATTTCCCGTGCTAATGCTATTATTGTTGACTGCTGCAAACAGACAATGTTAGAAGAAAAACTAAACTAACTTTTGTGCCAAACGAAGGCTAACGGAACTTGAGAAAGTGGTAATCTTTGACCGTTTTGAATCGAGCAGCTTCCTGTAGGGATCTCACAACTTTCCCTAAAGAAATAGAGGACATGTTGCCGAGGCGCAAACAAGACAAATAATCATCAGAGAATCATAAGAGCAGGTGTAGGAGGAAGAGCAGCTGCGACTTTGAGCTAATCTGACACTTGTTTACAGCTTTATCGTGTTGTAGAAAAATGACACCAAGCTCTCGCCGTTAAAAAGACGAGGCTCAGATTTGTGACTTTTTATGAGATTAGATAAAACAAAGTCACGACCCGTGTGTGATGTGAAACCTGAGAAGATAATTACAAAAGTACATCAAAATGTGAGATGCGTGGCTTTAGTATTAGCAATCTGGTTTCAGACTCCAGTTACATTAGTTTAATATGCCGAAGTTGGTTCTGGCACATATTCTGAGCAGTCGTTTGTTGTTGAGTGTTGTATTAACGACGGAGCAAAATCTAGTAACTTCATTTGTTTAATTCATTCCTTGTTCATTTCTTCTTTCTAACACGTTCTCAAAACTCAGTTCGAATCAGTTTGACCTAATTCTCAACGAGACCAAATGGTTTAATGGTCGGAGGATTTATGCCAGGCTCTATTTTAGATGATGTTCTTGCGCTGACAGGATGCTGTGGTTAACGCGTCCCCGTTTCCATCTAGCCCATAACATTCGACTGCTTCCCCTGCCGAAGCGTTCCCAGCTCAAGCAGAAAACAAAACAAAAAACTGCAACATGCAAAGAGGTGAACCCTTCCCGAATTATCCAACACGCCTGGCAGATTTAAATGTTCAAATATTTTCATTCAACCATTTTCCCAAGAGAAAAAGAAAACAAGGAAAAGCACCTACAATGACACACACACAAACAACCTTTCAGTTGAATTATACAGCTGGCCTTTGATTGGGCAACACTCAAATCCACTTATAAATCCAAATGATAATGTGAAACAAACACATCATCTGAATTTTTTGGGTTGCCATCCATGGTTTAAAAAACTTACTTCCATTCTCTTAATAGGAAAATATTTTTTTTCTCCCAATGCACAAAAGACTAGAATGACTATATTCAAATTTAGTCTGGCCAAATCTGAATCTCAGATAGAGCAAACAAAGCTGTCAGTAGATTGGGTTCAAGTTGAGAGTCGGGATTTTCTGAAATTATTTGAAAGGTCAAAACCCAGATAGTGAGAGACAAATACATATGAAACATTTTTTCACTTTTTGGGCGGACTTGTTTGATGTAGATTGAAATGATGTCTGTCCTTAGCAGCTCTTTGTCATAGTCATTGTTGCTCTTAATTCCTTCCAGGCAGAATAAACTGCATGAGAGCTGAAACTACTGCAGAAACGAGGTCAGAGCCTAAAGAGACCGACATCAACAACAGCACGGCGTCCAGAAGGTCAAGCTGCGTACGTTTATGCTCAATTTGTTCTTTCCAAATTAAGAATCCGTCATAAATCTGATCCTCCCTGATGGTGATCAGGTCACCGACTGAATTAAGAGCAGCTGCTTCCAGGAATCTTGCTGATACGGCATAAAAATAAACCTGAAGAGCCTGATAAGGTTGGCTGGTTGTTTGTAACACAACGCTGTGTTGCACATTTCTTTGTGTTTTTGTTCTAGTTTTTAGTTGGAAAAAGTAACTTACAAGTAACTTTTCAGCAAGATACAAGAGTTTGTTTTGAGTCTATGATTCCTGAATATTCTTTTTTTTATTATTTTATTAAAGTACTAGTTCCACTGGTAGATTTTTTTTTACTTCAAATGTAATAAGTGAAAAAACTAACTAAGTTACTTTTTCAAGGAGTAATCAGTAATCCGATTCGTTGATTTAAAGTTACTTTTTCAAAGTAATTATACCATCACTGTGTGTAGAAATATTCACACTAGAAACTAGACTAAAATACCTGGTCAGGTTTTGTGTGTTTTTTTTGTTTGTTTTTTTTTTAGTGTGCTTCCTCTCTCCTGATGGACTGATGAGTTATTTTAGAAAACATATTTAACACAAAACCTTGATAATAAAGCCCCTTAAAGGCGTTTTCCTTCTCACTTTTCGCCAGCTTTGTTGTGTTCGAGTCAAACTTGCCGATTTCTCTTGAACGCAACACCAAGCCGTTGGCTGGATTTAATCCCGACTGACAGACGTGAAGAAGCTACTTAGGTTATTACCTTGGAAACGGGCCCCTCTCACCTCCTAACGCCACGTCACATTACGGGACATCACCTGGGAAAGAGCCTTGATAACAGAGACAACCTCTAGTGTCAGCGGAGGTGAACGGACGATTCAAACCCGGAGGCTTGAGGAGGTGACAGACAGAAAGCAACAGAGACAGCGCTGACCCCATTAGCAACCGAAATGACCCGTAAAACACCGGCAGACCGGACGCAACATCAAAACAGATCATTTAACGGTCTTTCTCGTTTCCTACAAATAAAACAACCCCCGGACCCCCCCGTAGAGGAAAAAACATTCGGATATCGCTGTAAATGGTCGAATTTCGTTTTTAAAAGAAAAAAAAAAACAAACACGACACGGTGCAACACGGCGGTGGCAGTAGCAACGGTTGCTATGGTGATATGACTTGCGGTAAATAAGCAAACTGAAAGTGTCCCTTTCTTTTTACTTTGGGCTAATAGCAGACCACAGAAAGTCCATCAAATTACTAAAAAAAAAAAAAAAAAATCATTCCATTTTAGTAAAGAAACTTTTACTGAAAAGTTGAGTTTGGGAAACATGACCTTAGTTGTATTTTCTTAATAACTTGACCTCTTTATTTCCTCTTTCCTTGGTTTACATTTGTATGCTGCATTTAAACAGGTTTAATCAAAACCATTGCAGACATGCAGCGCATGAAAGAATGTACTTGGACAATTATATAACTTAATGGGATTCCAGGAAGTTCTTCCCAGATTTGGACATTATATGCAGTCATATTGCACTGATAAACATTATATTGCGGTTTATGTGGCAGAATGGCCTAGTAAAACCTCAGTCCTAAATCTAGCTAATTATCTTGAAAGCTTGAAAACTGATGTTCAGAGATGTTTGTCCATCTCTCGCTAGCTAGCTTGACTTGAGCCCATTTGCAAAGAAAAACGAGCAAGAATCTCATTTTCTTGATGAAAAATGTAAAGATGCTCTGAAAGAGAACAATGGTTCTCCAAAGTAACGACTCGGGTCTATATATTTAGACTTGGGAAAACTATGTAGAATGAGTTGATATGATGACAAAATGTAAAAAAATAAAATAAAATTGTCTGAAACTAGCAAACAGTAGACGATGAAGTGAAGGACGCTGCGTCTCTCAGGCCTGCTGTCAGCTCTCTGCTCAACTTCTTCTTTATGTCATCATTTCCAGTTACTGCTGATGTGCTGCAGACAGACCTTTATTATTATTATTTTTAGATAGTTTAAATTGGGGAAGTTTACAGTTTCCTCACGTTGCTGGTAAGAAATTCATGCAGCTAATCGCTCTCTTAGAGAAATCATAGACGTAGAGATAATGTGGAATGATTTGCATCGTTTTTATTAGCATAACCACATTTCTGAGTGGCTCATTTTCTCGTAATGGATTTGGATTTACAATCAAGCAGCAGTTCAGTCATCGTTCTGCATTCACTGGCGCCACCCAGTCAAACAGGTGGTTTAGTTTTTCCTCTGCTGTGTAAATCAAACATGATCTTTAGTCTAAATCGACTTTGTTAGCAGGAAACAGTCAGAAACAAACATCGGGAGAAGGAAAAGTCGACACAGTTGTAGTGTTAGTGTGTTTATAATGATTTCTTTAGGCCTTGATCAAGATGACAGCAGCGGGGTGCGCACTGATCTCATCAGAGGCGCTAAGTGAGCGGTATTTGCCGTTTGAACGCGCGCGGCCAGGATGCGCGCCTGTTAGTGTCTATCACTGGCTGAAGGACTGAGTAAAGCAACAGCTGTGGCAGCCTGCTTGATCACACACTCACCGACATCCGACACACATGAAGGCACACACACACACACACACACACACACTTGTCTCAGTCAGCCTTTGCAACAACAGGCAAAGCGCTTCCTGAGCTCCACGGTGGTTTGAAAGTGGCTGATTTATTTATTTAACCAAGTGGATGGAAATCGTTTTTGATCACCTGTGATTGCTGAAAACACTTCTTTTTGTTTCTTTATTTTTTATTTCTTTACACTTCTTCAGTCTGCAGGATTTTCTTTCATTTCTTTTCCCCCCCTGTGGACCTAAAACACTGAAGACTTGTGGCAGATGGAGCACCTACAGGGCGTCTGCATCGACCCCGCCCCTCTCAGCGCTCAGCCAATCAGCAGCGACATGGATGAACGAGCCGTGAGATTTGCGATGGAGCGTCGCGCCTGCCTCAGCCTCAGAAAAGGTGGGAGGTTTGGTGGAGTACAGATTTGAACCTTTATTTGAATCTGGGAAAGGTCACCAGGCCGGGTGGTCACCGTGTTCGAATCCCGGTCACCAGGCCGGGATTCGAACCTGCGACAGCCACGTTGAAGACTAAGGCCTTCCTTATGTGGGCTGTGCTTAACCCCTGCACCACCACAGCACCCACAAAACGCAGCTTAATTTCTAAGGTGTATCTTCAGAGCCGACGTGCCATTCAGGTTTATTTTCTGAGCTGAGGTGATCGGATGACTTGCATGTGGCTGGGCGTCAGATGGGCCCCAGCCAGCCGGCACAGTGAGGCACACATCAGTGCATGACCTCATCAACCTGAGCTGCGACCGGCATTTAAACCCTGGGAACTGTTCCCATTTCAGCCTCAAACTTCAACGTACATCAGAGGGATTTAAGGCTGTGGTTTTCCACAAGTCAAAAAGTCGTTTTCTCTCCAATCAGTTTGATTGTTTACATGTCGTACCACTGATTCCCAGTTTAAAGTCTAGATTTTGTTGATTGGCTCCCTGTGGGGGAGCACCGGACTTATAGTGACAAGATATTAAAACATTCAAGTGTGTGAGATTCATATCATAAAGCCCTCCACAATATTCACGGTTTTCATTCACTGCAATGTCATATTCCTCCTCAGTTCTCTTGCCAATAGTTGCAGGTCTCTTTTATACATGACATCTTCCTGTGTGTGTGCTGGAAGTTTCCAGAAATGCTCTATTCTTCAGTTCATCTTTCTGTCCAGGGGGATTAGGATCGCAGCGGTTGCAAGCAGAAAACTGAGCAGAGGGAGAATGAGGAGGACGGTCTTCATACACTAACAGCTCAAAGTAAAGTAAAGTAAGGGACGTTTACGGAAGGAAGCGCTTGCCAAATCTGCAAAACAGAAGACTGATTATGTTTGTTTTGTAACGCAGAGTTATAGAAAGCCACCGGCAGATGCTGTACATATCTAATAGATGTCTCAGTGGTGAAAGACATTCAAAGCCAAACTCCAGAGGGAGATCTGTCTACTGCATACATTTCTGAGCTGGGCGTTAAATATACGGCAACATATTAACGCCATAATTTAAATGTCTTCGTGTCTCCCCGGGGACAAACAAACTGTAAATACAGCGGGGAGAAAAAAAAATGCACGTGGAAAGACAAAGATAAATGTTCCAGCGTTTCATCAAGCTGATTTATTTGATTTTTATTTTCTGCCACCATTACAAGAATTTTGCAACAACACAGGCAAGCGGAGCAGCATAGGGGGCCAGTTCAGCTGCTCTACTTCCATTTAGCAAAAACATGGAGACAAATGACCATGGAAAATGTTTAAATTGGAGATATATTTTAACTGTATTAGTTTCTGTCTTATTTTCAGCTGACTCTTCTGAAATTCAACAATCAGATCTGTGGGTAAGCTATAAATAACTGAGTGACCTCCTCCTGCCGGTGGATCTATATGAGAATCACATAACCACACGCACTTTTCAGAACGGTCTGAGTAGTTGGTGGAAAACCGCTTTAATCGTCGGCTCTCCAAGCGAGTGAGAAGCTAGGGGGTGTCACAGTATGTGTCCAGAGACTGAAATTTTGTCTAAAATTGAACTTCTTGGCCTACAAGCAATAAGTATGGTTTAGCGATTGGAGCATTAATTGGAAAATAATTTCAGAGGCCCGTTCTAGAAGAACTGCAAAGATCTAAAGCTCAGATGGTGAAATTTGTCGACGGGCCAACGGTCAGACGCAAATCGGGCCTTTCAGGTGGAGAAACAACAAAAGATGAGTTCTGTTCGCCAAAAGTCACGTATGGGACGCGGCAGAACACGTTTGGGTCCGATGATGTAGAAACTCACATAATTAAATCTCCATTCAAAAATACCACTCATGAAGAAGACAATGTCTGTCACCCCGAACACACTGTTCCACACTGCTGCTTCCATGCAGTATAAATTTAGGATTGCTGAAAAACAAAACATGCCACACCATTCAGATATACAGTACATTTATTTGTACACATTTTGACACCCCTACGTTATTTCTCTTTCCTCTTAACAATTCAGCAGAACAAAAGTGAGTCTGCAGCTGCTCCCTCTCTGTGACCCCCGACAGAAAAATAAAATAAAATAAAAATCACGGGTAAATGAAACGTTGAGACTTCAGAAATGGCTCCCCATTCATTACGGCGCTGCACTTGGACTGTAACTGCTGAGCAGAGCCACGCTCGGTGCCGCACAGCTGACATCTGAGCAACGAGCACACGCTCCCGAAATAGACTGCCATCTTCCCTGCCATCTCTGAGCGTAAATCACACGACAAGTGTTTGGTATAATACGAGCGCAGGTTTTGTATTTTTATTTTTTTTTTTAACAACCACACGTGTTGTGGTTGTTAACTGCGGCCGTCCGTGTTGTGCCTGCAAACATCGGACGTGCTGGGGCTGTTGATAGTCTGCTGGTGTCCGGCCTGCAGCAGGAGCCAGCCCGGTCCCTCCCAGGCGGAAACACAGAACTCGACCTGCGTCTGGCTCCGAAATCAGAGCGCAGGAATTGTTTTGTGTCCGAGGCTGCGGAATGACGCGCATATATTGTCCGCAGGACGATTTGGGGAAACTCCGAGACATCTGATTAGTGCTTCTTTAAATACAATAAAACACGGTTTCTAAACCTGAGGGCGCGACTTTAATCAAGTGCACACAAAACCGGATTATTTTAGCAACATGAAAAGGGGGGAAGGAGTCGTCTGGTTGGTTTTTTTTTTTTTTTTGCATGTAGGTAAACAGAGATTTTACAAAATGACAGGAGAAAAGTGGATGTAGAGTTGAGGATGGAAAAGAAGGGAGAAACAGGTGAAAAGATTTCCATTTAAACTTTTGCAAAAACCATGTCTGGAAATTGCAATGTACAGTCTCCTTACAGCGCTTTTCTTTAAAGGGACCCGTTGCTGTTTTCATTTCTTTACAAAGCTGGATGACTTTACAAAATGTTTCTAGATATAAAGAGCAATAATGAATGTTGCAACCATGCAGTGTTTTGTTTCTCCTTTGGACAAACTGAATTCCTAAGCTAAGCAGATAAGTTAAACTAGCGTCCTAAGTTGGAAAGTTTGAGGTTTGTAGCAATGTTGAGCTCCAACATGGCCGCCGCATGACTAAAACACAGGGACACTTGAATTTCTAAACAGCTCAGATGACGTTCTTACTGTTTCCATCTCATTAAATGAGTCACCAGATAGCCTGTGACTGTTTAATGTTTGCATGCATGAAATCCTGGGCAAATTCTTTTATTTTTTTTACTATTAGCTTGTTTTGCTAATGCCAGAAAGGTTGCATAAAAATGAGCAATTAGCATGTGTTTCGTTTTATGGTAATTTAGCTAACATGTTATGAGAGGGCTGGTAAAACAAAACAGGACTACTTTCTTTCTTTCTTTCTTTTTCTTTCCTTTTTGCACAAGCTCAGTCGTTTTCTTAAAGCTTTTGTCCCTGAATTTATGTGATAATCAATTTGAAAAGCTGCATCTCTGCCCTCTTTGTCTCGTGTTATTTTCAGTTTGGTGATCTGAAACCTGTAAGTGTGACAAAAAGAAAAAAAGGGCAAAAATAACGAGAAGAAATCCATAAGGGGGGAAATACTTTTTTCACAGCTCTGTTGATTTCTTATTCGGTGAAAAGGGAAGTGAGCCGAAAGGACTCAGAAACGTTTAGTTTTTAACATTTTTAAGCTGCTTGATCCTCCTTCGAGGCACAGCTGATTAGGTGACCCCCTCAGTGCGCTTAGACCAAAAAAAAAAAGCTGCACAGTTATGTGCTGACATATAACCCCAGTGAGGATGTGTGACACAAACCTCGGTAGTAAAAATGCTCCCAGGCACCTCGTGTTGTTACGCCTCAGAGTTCAAACCGCTGATCTGCAGACAAGAGTTTCCTGCTCCTTCATAACTTCATGTCACCTTGGAAGTTAAGCTCTGTTGTTTTCTGAGAAAACCGTGACGCTGAGTAGATCTTAAGAGTTTTGCATGGGGCTTCAACTCAGAAGCTCTTTCGGGTGTGATACCTTTATTCAGTTTCTTTTTTTGTTGTTGTTTGTGGGTTTTTTTTTTTTGGTTTTTTTTTCCTACAGACTGTCAGTGAAGATCAAGTGATACCGCTTATCGCGCCAGCGTTTTATCTAAAACTCGAAACAGGAAGCAGCTCGAGTGTGAGCTTCTTCAACTTCCCGTTGTATTGTGTGACACAGTCGCCGGGGCTGTTCTCAGAGAGGGCCACGACTTTTGACTAGAGACGATAAAATCCTCAAACTTGTTGCTTTCAAAAGCTAGCGGCATTCTCGTATTTTTCTTTCGTGCTCTGCTTGATTGAGCAATGACTCTACTTCTGAGCTTTTTTGCATGTCTAGGAGCAAAGGTGGGGGAGAGATGATGCATCACTGGTTTAATGATGCATCCCAATAAACCTGGGACTGACGTTTGCGTCTTCTTTTTGTGGTTCAGTTCTTCAGCTGAAGCTGCAACAAAGAAGCAGAGAAGCGGTGGAGAGCTGTGGAGCCATGCCTCGTAAGTAAATCCTGCAACCAATTTGTGCTTTTTTTATATAAATGAAGCAGGGATATGTCTAGATACGAATGTGTTTCTCTTTTATCCGGACAATAAAGACTTCTTTGTATAATGACATCTTTATAAGTGATAACATACCCGGTTCAGTCTGCAGTTTTAACTCCAGTCAAACTAAAAAAAAGACTAAATATGTAGTTTTCATCCACTTCTGCTCACTAAGTGTGAACTTTGCAGACGCCACGTTCTCTACAGTTTTCGACTGTTGCCTTTTCACTGCTAAATCACTGATTGGAAAAGACGCCACATTTTATCAGCAGCAAACATAGCCATGTTGAAGCAGCTTGTGTTCGGATGAGGCTCACGTCGAGCAAGGTTAAAAATGTTACACACGCGAGGGCGAATGATGAGGTCACGTCTCAACCGGGCATTCGTTGCTAAATAAAAAAAAAAATACTGCTAATTATTTATTCATAAATTCAACCATTTATGGGTTAAGTCTGGATTTAGCATAAAGCGCTGTGTTATACTGTATATGTTTAAATATATTTCCTTTTCATTCATTGGTTTGCCAGTTTATCTGTTTTTACTATATTGTTATTTTAATCTGGCGCCTCCCTGTTTGCCCCCGTTTCTTGTGTTGCTCTGGGCAACCATCCGTATGGCGCATAAGGAAGCTGCTGCTGATCCCAGCACCTGTTACGACTCCACCTTAAATAAATGTCGTCATGACCCAAACAAGTTCTAAAAACAGTAATGGTAAAAATGATCAACCAAAATGCCTCGTGAACACTGGATACTGCTGCTTTTCTAACTTCCTGGGACAGCTGTCTGTGCTGCATTGCTAATGCTATGACATTTTGCTCTTGGTATCATGCTAACGTTATAAACGTATTGAGAACATGAGTGCAACGAGGTTTGACTACCTTAATAACGGACGAACATATTTACACGAGTGAAGGGATTTAAATAGGCCTTGACATTTGAATCCTGAACAAACTGTGGAGATAAAGGATGCACTTAAAAATGCTATACTTACCAGAAAGCAACATTCATGATAAGTATATACTGTTTTCCTATTAATACTTAATTTTAACAGTGTTTCCTTGGCAGCTGCATGTGCAGAAAAGCCTCGGTGTCTAACCGTAACGCAGGTGCAGCAACTTCAGGTTGAGGTTTCTCTTTCTCAGTCAGCACTGTGAGAATCACCTCCGGCTGTTTCTGGTCTGAGTGGGATTGCGGTGAAGACAAATCCGCCGTCCGCCCGACGAGACGGCACTTTCCGTCTTCAAAAGCACGTCGTCCCGTAGATGTCTTGCAGCAGCTACAGCTATGAATATTCAAAAGCCGCTTTGACGCCGCTCGCCGGATGATTTTCCGTTTCCCATTAAGCTAAGAAGAAAAAAAAAGTGCTACGTTTCAGCAGCTTCCAGAGCTTTCAGCTCAGCAAACCTCACCTCCTCTCCCTTCTGTTCATTTTCATTACAAAGCACTTTAGAAAATGTGTCATTATGCTGCTTCCCACCGCATGCATTAATGCGATCCGTGTTCTCACACATTTCTGCGTAGATGTAAATTAATTACTCCGAGCCACGCTACCTTTTTCTGCATACATCTGCTCATTTAAAGCCATTATTTATTTTCGTGAACGGCGGGTTTCTATCTTTGCCCTTCGCAGTTGTTCTACTGATGTGACACAAATATCTTGTTTTTCATTCATCACAGCTGAATTAACCCCCTGAAAACTACTCAGACGGGCCTCCTCTACATTCATTCAATACATAGATTGTTTCTTCCGTTGCAGTTTAACGCAATTGCTCTTATCTTAGTTGCCAGGCAGCAGCGACAACAATGCTGGGTTTAGTCAGAGCCTTTAAAAATTGAGACGCGCAGAACGCAGCTTGCCACGGTGACAATTGGAGCAGTTCATGTTTTCATCATCAGGCTTGTTGAGAAAGCGCCACATGTGGGCGTGATGGCGAGTTGCGACAGAAGCCTCGGTGAAACGGCGCAGCGTGGCCGCAGTTTGCTTTATCTCTGCTCTTATCGTATCGTTCTGGTTTGCAGTGGCGAAATGAAAATGGGTCGTTCGTACGCCTACGTGTTGACCAACATCTTCTTTTTTTTTTATTATTGTTTCTACACAGAGTCTTTGTGTCGGGTCTAGTTGCACTGATAAAGAGAATCAAGCTCTTCTTTTAAATTGCGAGTGAATATTTCAATTACTGTAACTAGAGAAGTTAATTGTCAGACGTTTTCAGAATGTTCAGACCGGAAAAGACAAGAGATGTATTTTATTTTACTAAAAGAAAGACGTAAAAACTTCAAACCAGGTCGTATGATTGAGTTTTTTCTGGTTTTGCTACTTTTTTTTTTTTTTTTGCACTGTGGTATTCCCATACATGTGTACCCACATCCTGAGCAGTGCACCATCTACAACTGTGCACCGGTTTTAAGCCTCACCTCATTTCTTGCTCGCGTTGGGAAGTAGTGCTCTCTAGGTTTTCTTGAACTTTGTCTGCTTTGAAACTTTTTCTCTGTCCAGACCTTCTGTAACGTCTGTTGCACTTTAGACGTAAAAACACAGAGAAACAGATAGATAAAATAAAAGCAAAAGTTTCAAGCTTAAAAAAAAAGAAAGCAGATGAACAAGTTCTTAAAACAATGACTCTCTTGTTGGTCTAAAACTAAACAATAATGTCTACAAGCAGATAGTTGACACATTTGTGTCAGTCGAGGACACAAATGTGACCTCGAGTGACATTTGGAGTGACAAAGGACTTCCTCCTTTCAACAAGGTTTACATAGGTGTGTGTTTAGAGGATTTTTTTTTTACTATTGTTTCTGATGCACATTTTGGAGGTCAGACACTGATGTTGGACAAGAATGTCTCTGCTCTAATTCATCTCTGAGATGTTCTATCAGGCCAGTCAAGCTCCTATAAACTAAACTTCCTGATCCATGTTCCTATATTCTTCTTGCTTAGGGGTATTGTCCAAACCGTAAGTTGGGAGGATATAAGTATCCAAAATGTCTTGCTGGGACAAAGCATTGGGAGCTTAAGACGCCCCACATATAAACCCTCCTGCACCAAAGCAGTCAGTCAATGCCAAGTCCAGACTTGTCCTTTGGATTGGCAGTCAGAAATAACTCTGAAGAAACTGGTCTAGAGTCCAGATTTGACGTGGTTTATAGAAGAACATTCAGTGTTTTGCAATGATGATGTGATGCGTGGATGCAGCCGCCTGGAAATCCAACAAACTGTTTTTGAGCTAATCTGAAAGAAGTCTAGAGCATCTAACTCTAGGTGCAGACTTAATATGCACCTATTAACTCTGAACAAAATGTATCTAGTTTGGTGAAAAGGTGTGGAAAAATGTGTCTTATTTTTGGTTTAACAAGCTCTAGTGACCTCTGTGTTAGTCAGAGAGACTCAAAACCTGGTTTAAATGAAAGCCAAGAGTGTCCCCTTTAAGATGATACCAAACATTATATTATAGACCTTTGACAAATGCCTGTACCATGAGCCTAAATCAGACATACACCAGTCTCAAAAAACAGCATTTGTCCAAAGGGATTGTTTACTTCATGAGCTGATAACTATGACTCAGCCACCATTTTGGAAGGGCTAAATGTTAATACATGTCTCTATTAACTAGAGACATGTATCTTTTCAAAAATATCGATACACTTTGCCACCCTGAAATGGACAAAAATGTGACATTTTGTCCTCTAACTCATGGACTAAATGGGGTCTTTCCTCTTTGACCTGATCTGTTTCTCTCTCTTCACTTTTCATTTGGTCTGCTGTTCTTTTATTTTTTCTTTCTCGCTAGCTCCTTTTGTTTTAGCCTTAACACTTCAATGTATTTCTACGCCTTCCACTTTACAAAAGATGACTCCCCTCCGTCACACCCAGCACTCATTCTGACTCAGGCAGGTTCATACCCAGCATAGCGCCCCCTTTGTGAAAGAGTGAGGGTCTTAAAGAGGGGCTGATGTCTCCGGGGTGTGCAGCAGCAGAGTGACAGTGTGCAGCGACGTGAACTGAGGCTTAAGCAGGTACCCGGAGTGTCGCTTGGAGTTGCTAATCCAGTCAAATAGCTGTGTGTGTGTGGGTGTGCGTGCGTGCGTGTGTGTGTGTGTCTAAAAATCAAGAGGGACGTGACTGGGACAAAAGCGCATTATCTGCTGCGAGCTCCAGTAGACGGGGCTTGACTGAGACCATGAAATCGTCGACTTGGTATCTTCGATGACCTCTTGACCTCGTGGCCAGCCACTGCAAAATGATTGAATACTTTGTTGGTGACAATTCTGGGGGAAATCTGGCATTGGGTAAACAAAAAGCTAGCATGATACTAACATATGTTGACTTTTTTTAATACTACCTACTAATGCTGAGAGACATTTTCATTGCATGACTAAAAAATCTAAGAAAAAATGAGCTACTGCCCGTTGTACAGCAAGATTGGAGGTATTAACGCCAATATTTGTCAATATATTGGATTTATTATCCATTTATCTACCACTCAAGTTAAATCCTACGTGATAGAAATATAAGTCTAACGAAAGCAGCCCCAGAATTTGTTTTGGTTTATATAAAGTGACATCAATGTCAGCATTTCTTTTGCTCATATGCCACTTTTAAAGTTTGTAGGACCAGGTTCAATAGAAATAAACAGCAGGAACTACCAGCCCTGTAATTTCCTGTGTGTTCACAGACTTGTAGTTTTCAGAAGTTCGGCTGCCTCAGCTCAGCGTTTTGGACGCGTCGCATTTGCACTTCGAGTGATTTCTGACCCGTTCTAGCAGCTGCTCTCGGAACCACTTCCCAAAAATACGCCGCATTTTATTTTATCATTGTGCAAAGATATAAAAGGCTGCAAAACGATAGCAGACATTAACTGTGCTGAGACGGTAATCAGGCAGAGCTTTGGCTGTAAAAAACAGCGGTAACTGTGCCCACCAATCACTCTGTTTGTGCTTAACCGATGAAGGGAAGATCCATTTGGAGCCATCTCGCTCTCCTCAGGTGCATCAGTCGGCATGCAGCAGCGTTAATGCCCACTGTGCTTTTTCCTCTCCGTTTCATGTCTTTATCCTTCCAGCACTTAAAAGTTCAGCTGCCTTCCACCAGCAGAGACGGGGCTTGGATCGAGCACAGGTGAGCAGAGCAGTCACCTGAGTTGAAACTGGTTCATTTTTCTGTTTTTTTTTTTTGCCTTTAAGAGGCTTAGCAACAAGCGGCGTCATTCCAGTGACTCTGGGTCATAGAGAAATTCCGAAGGGGGGGGAAGAAACCCCTAAATGAGCTGAAATATAACCGTCTGCTCAGAGTATGAATAATGTTACAGGAGCATGAGGTTTGACGCACATTCATTCACTAAATCTGTGGTTGCGCCTCGATTACGTTATCTGAATTGAATAGAGATGCAAGTAAGAATGTACATAAATTGCATTTCGGTTAGCAGTGTTTGAAACATTTAATCTAGCTCTCAGCTTTGCAAAAAGTGGACAGCAGAAATAAATTGAAAATAATACCGAACTCTTAAGGGCACTACTTTGCCAAAACTATTGAGGACACACGACCCTCAGTGACATCCGACTCATAAAACATGGAGTTTAATATAGAGCTGCTTCACCTTAATGGTGGCGTTTCTCAATTCCAGTCCTCCTGTCCTGCATATTTGAAATATATCTCAGTTTCAGAACACCTGATCCAAACGACTCCATGACCTCCTCCTCGTTAAATCATCCACATATTGGAGTCTGGTGGTGGCAGAAAGGGGAAACACCTGAAACACTGCGGTGCTCAGTGCGGCCCCCCGAGGACCGGGATTGAGAAACGCTGGTCTACGGAGAAATAACACGTTCCTTTGACCTCACAGTTCCACAGCAGAAACCTCAACCCACTTTTTACAAGTCCGGTATCATGGGCCCCGTGTGTTTTCACAGCATTTAGGCAAAGTGGCAGAACTATTTGAACAATAATAGCTGGAATTTGTAGACCAGAAACAAAGTTCATTGGCAATTGACCCTACAGTCACTTGATCAGTTCCTCATTCTGACTTGGATTCATTAATCTGGACAGGTTTGCCAGTATCATTGGCCTTTATGTCATTATTTCTAAACTAGAAATTCTCAATGTTCTAGTCTTAATGTGATTAGATAATTGTAATATTTGTGTTGCAGTCTGCGCACGGTCGCAAGCAGAGGATCAGGAGTGAGTCAGGGAGTCCCGAGGCAATCAGGATGCGGATCCTGGATGGTAAGTGACACACTGCTTCACGGCGGAGCCACTCGAGTTCAGGCTGGTACGGCAAATACTGTTCAGCATTTAAGGCCCCATTCTCATTCTTAAAAAACAAAACAAAACGACCTTGTTTGCTTTGTTCGTTCTCTAGAGAAGCTTCCATCCAAACACGCTCAGCACAGAAACGTTCGCCTTGCTGACGACTCGAACAACAGGATGGCCCACAGAGCGGGGCCTGTAGAACCGGTCCACAGAAACATCCTGCCTGTGGACGCGTGTTTCAAACAGGCCGTCACGCGTGAGTCACGCTAGCATTTTCTGTTTGTCTCATAAAGCACAGCATCGACATTAATTATATTATGAGAAAACTGTCCACCCAAATACCGAAAAAATATCGAGAAACTATTCACTTATGTACCGCACAGGTTTAATACATTTTTCATTTGGCTATTTAAAAGCTGCTAAACAGAGCAGGTGAAAAATATGTTAAGTTATATGTAAACAAGGGCAAAAGAGGCTAACAAACTCCTTGACATTAGCCAACAGAGGGAGCTTTGAAAAGTTTTCTGCCTTTCTTTGGCCACGTTTCATTTCTGGGAGATGTCCCATGCTATCCAGCTGAATAGCAACTGAAGATGATGAAATCTCAGAGTAACATTTTAATTTACCCCAGAAATCCAGGGAGTAAATGCATTTAATGTTATCGATACAAAAGCTTAGAGAAACTAAAACAATAATGCGAGTCACGATCATCTCATATTTACATTCTACGTCCAGGAAGTTGATCTAACGCTTTTCTTCAAAGCTTCCAATAACCTTTACGTGAATCCAGGATCCATTTGTCTCCCAAACTCGGCCCACTTAAAAACCGCTAAACCGCTGCAACACCTGTGCATCTGCAAAACACTTCCCCCGGTCACGCCAGGAACAAAACTTTGGTAAAACGCTTCTGTCCCAATCAACAAGTTCTCACTGAGCAACTGATTTTTAAATTATAGCTAGCTGCAATATGAGCGTAGATAAGCCAACTCTAATTTGGCGGATGACAGTCAATTTCATCAGAACTCTGTTCTTGTGTTCCGAGTTGCGAAATTAGTTGGATTAGCCAAATGCTATCCTCAGCCACCAGGCTAACAAATCTTTGCTAGTAATTTATTTCTCTGTGGTCTCTGCAGTTTTTGCTCTCAAAAACACTGTGGCATGATTTTCACAAAAAAGGGGGGGTGGGGGGGTGAAATAATGTGTGTATCAAATATTGAATGTGATCGTAAAAGATAGCTAGAAAAATGTGCGTTTCCTGTGCAAACGCGGTGTGAACGCTGCAGGCTGAGCGGTTTTTAGTGACAACTGCAGAAGCGTTTGCCGTCGACTGCAGAAGTCTTGAAGAAATGTAGCAAGAAAAAGCAGAAAAAAAGCAAAGCGGGTTGAAAATGAGTGAAAACTTTAAACCCTGGCTAAGGAGGATCAGCTGCTATCGTTAGCATACACGTTGTTTTGTTTTTACATGGCAGCCATATTGGATTTAAGGTTGTCGAGACCTTTCCCACCAGGAATTTCAACTTCTAAAGACTGCTCTGTTCATTTTTCCTACCATCTACCTCTGTTTCCTCATCTTTTGTAAATAAATGAGGAGGTGTGTTTCTATATTGAAGCTGTGATAACAACACACCCACATGGGCAGCATGTTGCTCCAGGTCTGAGAGACGCCTCGGCTTTACCCAACGCAGAGACATCGTTAATCATTTATGCGCTCTCGTCTTTGCTTGAGAGAAACAAGTTGGAGAATCCCTCCTCACTCCCATCGCTGCTGTCACCTTTAAGCAGCCGCTGCGTCTGTGAATACAGGAATTAATCTTTAAGTAATCGCGCGGCACTCAACCGGCACTCTTAATTAATGAATTAAGACCTCTCTCACACACAGCTATCGAGCTCAAGCCTCTAGGTTTCAAACAGCAACTGAGTCAAAATCGAGAGGAAGTATGAAAAATACAGCCCGATAAAATTCTGCTTATGTATTTGGAGGTATATTTCATATTAATTTTAACGGGGCTGAGAAATTTATGTCCTATTACCAAACAAAACTGATGCAAAGACATTTTAAAACTTTTTTTAAGGCTGGAAAACAAAAATCCATTTCTGGCGAGACATAAATTGGGACGGTGCTTAATTTGTTTTCACTTTAAGTGGCTAAAAATCCACATACAGAGATGTCATAAAGCAGGACATTGCTATTGTGAAAGTGCGTTCTGTTTAGTTTGGTGTTCTCCTGACTGCTCAAGTGGAACATTCAAAACAACTTTCCAATACGCCCAATCGAGCACGTTCACCCTGAACGAAAGACTCTAAAAGAAACACCTGAAATCCTAAAATGTAATCACTGGACAAACAGGAGGCTCTTCAGTCAAACAGAGACGTGCTAAACATGAGCTTTCAACTAAGGAATACAGAATAATGTTGTCTGCTGCGTGTCTTCCCCTTTTCTCAACCCTCTTTCCTGTCAAATTACTGTTCAATAAAGGCCAGCGGTGCCAAAGGAAATCTTTAGAAAAGAGATTAGAAATCGATGTGCAAGCATTTTTGCCTAACAAAACTGATTCTGATGTAAACAGTCCCCGTGTCAGCGATGCTCCGATACGGCAGGTTTCATTGATTCACCAGAGACACAGTGCAGAGCTTCAGCATAGTACATGTTGCTGCTGTCAGACACAACTGCACACACACACACACACGAACACGCACACTCACACACACTCATGAAGCACAGCGGTGGGTAACTCGGCACATTATTGGATCACAGGATAATAAATCAGCCCCACGTTGTGTTTTCATCATCGCCTGCTGATGGTGAATTATCGGCCAGGAGTGTGATCTCCATAGCAGTCTGCTCGTGTAATTAAATAACACACATCTATTAGTGGGGAAAAGCCGCCGCAGCAGTCCGGGGGAGCCTAGCAGGCGCTGAAATTCCCTGAATCCCGGGGAAGACTTGCTACGGGGCGCCCGAAGAGGGACAATTAGCCTGGATGTCCAGCGGGATGACTCAAGCTGTCCAAACTGTTCATGCTGACGCGGGACATTTTCTGTTGTTTTCACCGGTTGTTAATTGGCTGCCTGCAAAACATTATGTGAAGAAAATACAATGAGAAGCAGCGACAGAGAGGAGAACTCCTCCTAAATAAGCTCTAATGTGAAATGTTTATGCTGATAGGCGTGTGGATCACCCTCGAAAACAGGGCATGTGTTACCTAGGCAACCTTGTGAATTGCCGGCATCAGTTGGCAGTCAAAGAGGAAGTTGCTCTGTGTTTTCTCTTCTTTTTGT